>NW_027671170.1:1387333-2081000 GCF_964165515.1 Mesoplodon bidens
GGAGCATTGTAATGACAAGGACGTGGAGAATTGTGAGGACAAGGGACATTGAGCTTTGAGATGACAAGGCATGGAGCATGGTGATGCCAAAATCGTGGAGCATTGTGATGAGAAGGCCTTGGGTAATTGTGATGTTAAGCATCATGGAGCATTGTAAGGACAAGTGGCATGAAGCATTGTGATGACAGGTGTCAGGGAGCATTGTGATGAGAGGGGTCATAGAGCATTGTGATGACAAGAGCATGAAGCATTGTGATGACAAGTGCAAGGAGCATTGTGATGACAAATGCATGGAGCATTGCAATGACAAGTGCATGGAGAACTGTGATGACAAGAACATGTAACATTGTGATGAGAAGTGTCATGTAGCATTGTGATGACAAGGATGTGGAGAATTGTGATGACAAGGGACATGGAGCATTGTGATAACCAGGGCATGGAGCACTGTGATGACAGGGGTCATGGAGCATTATTATGACAAGGGCCATGGTGCATTCTGACAAAAGATATCACTTATGAAAGGAATGTAAACATGGCTACACATGAACTGAATTAGGGAAGAGAACAGATTCTCAGATTTAGAAAACACACTTATGCTTGCTTAAGGGGAAAGAGAGGTTGGGAGATGCACAAAGCAAAAGCTTGATATTAGCAAAGGTACCGTTCAATAATCCAAAAACAGAAGAAAGAAGCCGTACTCCTTCCTCAGTGAACGGAACTCAACATCCCTATTGCCCGGAGAGAAATATATCTGACTAGTAAGAATTTTAAAACCTATGTATTGATATGTCTCCATAAGGGAATCAAGTGTGTCTAGAACGACATAAACATGGCAGTGAGAATCAGCTCAAACCCACTATAAAAATGAATTTTAAAACAAAACATAAAAACAGTAAAATTATTACACAATTCCTTTAGGGGTACTGATGAAACCTGGAATGACCCTATCTACAATGACATCTGGAAGTGGCATGAGGCTGGTTACTTGGGACTGAGAGGACTGGTGAGATTGGGTGAAAAAATGCAGACCCTTTAATGAAATAATGCCTGTCGCCCATTCCATGGTTCCCAACTCTCCAGATAAAAAGGAATATCACTACAGTTATAACATGTATGGGAACTTAGATAATGGAAACACTCTGATGATGAAAGGTTTCTAAAACTCTACTACTTTTTTCTCTCCTTGTGCTCCAGTTTGACATTCCAACTGCTTTACTATCAATCTCCGAACTTGGAGAGTCAGCCCCTATAACCTCCTGATTCGCACAGTGGGCAAATTGTGCAAAGGATATAAGGGAAGAGAGAGAACCAATGAGAGAGTAGCTGTAGGCATTTGGACAGCCACATGCCACTCTAATTTCCCGTCACAAAAAGGAATTAACCAAAGTCTCATCCTGCCCCCCCAGAACAAATATAGGTCCTGAAGCAAAATTGTGGACTTGTGGTCAGCTCACAAAAACGCGAGTTGAAAAATGGAGCTCAGGAACACAGCAATTCACGAACCTGCAGAGTTAAAAAGGACTACTCTCTTCCAAAAATCTGTTGAGGGAAAGCCACGAGGCAGAATTGAAAAAGAGGCAGAATGGCATGAAACAGAATTCAAGAGGTACATTGGAATCACCTTTAAACACAGGAAAAGCACACCAACTTCGAGAATTATGGAAATGGACATAAAGATGTTATGGGTTTTCACGTGAATATATTCAGGAGAAGATGCATACGACCTTTTCGGCCAAGCAAGCAAGTGGGCAATGCAAAACTGCACTACAAAGAAGTATCACTTCCCACCATTCAAAACGGACATCCACAAAATGTGTAAAAACCAGAAAGGCAAGACAGGCCATGGAGAACAGGGAGCCTTGTTATGCAGATGGGCGGGATGTAAATTGCCAACTGCCTCTCTGGAGGAGTGCATTGTGTTCCCTAAAACAACTAAATAACAGCTACAGAGCCAAAGGCACTTCCAGTCTAGGGAATATACCTTGGGAATACTGATAATCAATAAGACAGAGCCACCCCAAAAATCAGAGCTGCACTGCTTATAAGAACCTCAACTTGGGTACACGTTAAATATCCCAGGAAATATAAAAATGGTTCAAAAAATTGTGGTACTAACGTACGATGGAATATCCCTCAGCCATGAAATCAATGTCATAAGACCAGTAGCAGCAAAATGAGTAGATTCTAGTATGATGATTATAAGTGAAATAAGTCACACAGAAAAAGAAACTTATCATAAGATGTCACATATGAAGATCCTGTAAACATGGCTACACATGAACTGAGTTAGGAAATAGAACAGAGTCGCACATTTAGAAAAAACTCTTATGCCTGCTTAAGGGGGAAGGAGAGGTGGGGTGATGCATAAAACCAGAGTTTGATATAAGCACAGCTACCTTTCCAAAAACCAACTATGGAATAGACAAGACCTACACCTTCCTCAGTGAAAGGGACTCAAAACCCCATATTTCCCGCAGAGGAATATATCTCACTAGTAAGAATCTTAAAACCTATGTATTGATAGGTCTCCATAAGGGAATCAAGTGTATCTAGACTGACATAAACACGGCAAGGAGAATCAGCTCAAACCCACTATAAAAAGGAATTTCAAAAACAAAATAAAAAAAAAAAACGGAAATTCTTTACAATTCCTTCAGGGTCTCTGATGCAACCTGGAATGACCCTATCTATAATGACAGCAGGATGTGGCATAAGGCTGGACACTTGGGACTGAGAGGATTGGTGAGATTGGGTGAGCAAATGCAGACCCTTTAAAGCAATAATGCATGGCACCCATTACATGGGTCCCAAATCTCCAGGTTGAAGGGAATATTACTACAGCTATAACATGTACGGGAAATCTAGAGAATGGCACACTGTGAATAGGAAAGGTTTCTAAAACTCAACGAATAGTCCCACTCGTTGTGCTCCGGTTTGACATTCCAACAGCTTTACTATCAATCTCCCAACTTGGAGAGACAGTCGCTTTAACCTCCTGAATCACAAAGGTTGCCAATTTGGCAGAGGATGGAAAGGAAGAGGGAGAACCAATGAGAGAGTAACTGTTAGGAAATTGGACGAGCACATGTCACTCTAACTTCCCGGCAGGAAGAAGAATTAACCAAAGACTCAGCCACCCACCGGGAACCAGTATAGGTCCTGAACCAAATTTTTGGACTTGCGTTCAGCTCACAAAAAACGAGTTGAAAAATGGAGCTCAGGGGCAGAGCAATTAACAAACTGGCAGAGTAATACAGGACAACTATCATCCAAAAATCTGTTGAGGGAAGGCAACGAGGCCGACTTGAAAGCGAGGCAGAATAGCAGGCAACACATTTCAAGAGGTGCGTTGGATTCGCCTGTAAAGCACAGGAAGAGGGGCACAACTTCGACAATGATGCACTTGGCCAAAAAGGGTGTATGCATTTTCTACTGAATATATACAGGAGAAAACGCATACACCATTTTTAGCCAAGCAAGCAAGCGGGCAATGCATATCTGCACTACAAAAAAGTATCACTTCCCACCGGACAAAAGAGACATCCACAAAATGTGTAAATACCAGAAATGCAAGACAGGCCCTGGAGAACAGGGAGCCTTGTTATGCTGATGGGCGGGATGTAAATTGCCAACTGCCTCACTGGAGGTGTGCATTGTGTTCCGAAAAACAAGTAAACATCAGAGCTACAGAGCCAAGGGCACTTCCAGTCTAGGGAATATACCATGGGGAAACTGAAAATCAATTAGACAGAGCCACCCCCAAATTTAGGGCTGCACTGCTTACAAGAATCTCTACTTTGGTACACCTTAAATATCCAAGGAAATATAAAAATGGTTCAAAAATTGTGGTACTTACGTACGATGGAATATCCCTCAGCCATGAAATCAAAGTCATAAGACCAGTAGCAGCAAAATGAGTGGATACAGGTACGATGATTCTAAGTGAAATAAGTCACACAGAAAAAGAAACGTATCATAAGATATCATGTATGAAGATGCTGTAAACATGGCTACACATGAACTGAGTTAGGAAAGAGAACAGAGTCTCACATTTAGAAAACACTCTTATGCCTGCTTAAGGGGGAAGGAGAGGTGGGGTGATGCATAAAACCAGAGTTTGATATAAGCACAGGTACCGTTCCAAAAACCAACTATGGGATAGACAAGACCAACACCTTCCTCAGTGAAAGGGACGCAAAACCCCATACTTCCCGCAGAGGAATATATCTGACAAGTAAGAATCTTAAAACCTATGTACTGATATGTCTCCATAAGGGAATCAAGTGTGACTAGACTGGCATAAACACGGCAGCGAGAATCAGCCTAAACTCACTATAAAAAGGAATTTCAAAAACAAACCAAAAAAACATGGAAATTCTTTACAATTCCTTCAGGGTCCCTGATGAAACCTGGAATGACCCTAACTACAATGACAGCTGGATGTGGCATAAGGCGGGACACTTGGGACTGAGAGGATTGGTGAGATTGGGTGAGCAAATGCAGACCCTTTAAAGCAATAATGCATGGCACACATTCCATGGGTCCCAACTATTGAGGTTGAAGGGAATATTACTAGAGCTATATCATGTACGGGAAACCTAGAGAAAGGACACACTGTGAATACGAAAGGTTTCTAAATCTCAACGAGTAGTCCCTCTCCTGGTGCTCTGGTTTGACTTTCCAACTGCTTTATTATCAATATCCCAACTTGGAGAGACAGCCCCTTTAACCTCCTGGTTCGCACAGGTTGCCAATTTGGCAGAGGATGGAAGGGAAGAGGGAGAACCAATGAGAGAGTAGTTGTTAGGCATTTGGACGGGCACCTCTGACTCTAATTTACCGGCAGGAAGAAGAATTAACCAAAGTCTCAGCCACCCACCGGGAACCAGTATAGGTCCTGAACCAACATTTTGGACTTGCGTTCCGCTCACAAAAACGAGTTGAAAAATGGAGCTCAGGGGCACAGCAATTCACAATCTGGCAAAGTAATAAAGACAACTATCGTCCAAAAATCTGTTGAGGGAATGCTTCGAGGCAGATTTGAAAGTGAGGCAGAATAGCAGGAAACAGATTTCAGGAAGTACTCAGGAGTTGCCTGTAAAGCACAGGAAGAGGGGCACAACTTCGACAACAATGCACTTGGCCAAAAAGGGCATATGCATTTTCCCCTGAATATATTCAGGAGCAAACACATACGCCCTTTTTGGCCAAGCAAGAAAGCGGGCAATGTAAATCTCTACTACAAAGAAGTATCTCTTCACACAGGTCAAGAGGGACATCCACAAAATGTGTAAAACCCAGAAAGGCAAGATAGGCCATGGAGAACAGGGAGCCTTGTTATGCTGATGGGCAGGATGTAAATTGCCAACTGCTTCACTGGAGTAGTGCATTGCGTTCCCTAAAACAAGTAAACAACAGAGCTACAGAGACAAGGGCACTTCCAGTCTAGGGAATATACCTTGGGAAAACTGAAAATCAATAAGACAGAGCCACCCCCAAATTTACGGTTGAACTGCTTACAAGAACCTCAACTTGGGTACACCTTAAATATCCCAGGAAATATAAAAATGGTTCAAAAAATTGTGGCTCTTATGTATGATGGAATATCCCTCAGCCATGAAATCAATGTCATATGACCAGTAGCCGCAATGTGAGTGGATTCAAGTATGATGATTCTAAGTGAAATAAGTCACACAGATAAAGAAACATATCATATCACTTATGAAGATCCTGTAAACATGGCTACACATGAACTGAGTTAGAAAAGAGAACAGTCTCACATTTAGAAAACACTTTTATGACTGCTTAAGGGGGAAGGAGAGGTGGGGTGATGCATAAAACCAGAGTTTGATATAAGCACATGTACCGTTCAAAAAACCAACTATGGGATAGACAAGACCAATCTCTTCCTCAGTGAAAGGGACTCAAAACCCCATATTTCCCGCAGAGGAATATATCTGACAAGTAAGAATCTTAAAACCTATGTATTGATATGTCTCCGTAAAGGAAACAAGTGTGTCTAGACTGGAATAAACATGGCAGCGAGAATCAGCCCAAACCCACTATAAAAAGGAATTTCAAAAACAAAACAAAAAACAGGGAAATTCTTTAAAATTACTTCAGGGTCCCTGACGAAACCTGGAATGACCTTATCTAAAATGACAGATGGATGTGGCATAAGGATGGACACTTGGGACTGAGAGGATTGGTGAGATTGGGTGAGCAAATGCAGACCCTTTAAAGCAATAATGCATGACACGCATTTCATGGGTCCCAACTCTCCAGGTTTAAGGGGATATTACTACAGCTATAACATGTACGGGAAACCTACAAAAAGGACACACTGTGAATACGAAAGGTTTCTAAAACTCAATGAATATTCCCTCTCGTGGTGCTCCAGTTTGATATTCCAACTGTTTTACTATCAATCTCCCACCTTGGACAGACACCCATTTAACCTCCTGGTTCGCAAAGGTTACCAATGTGGCAGCGTATAGAAGGGATGACGGAGAACCAATGAGAGAGTAGCTGTTAGGCATTCGGAAGGGCACATGTCACACTAATTTTCCGGCAGGAAGAAGAATTAACCAAAGTCTCAGCCACCCACCGGGATCCAGTATAGGTCCTGAACCAAAATTTTCGTCTTGGGTTCAGCTCACTAAAAAGGAGTTGAACTATGGAGCTCAGGGGCACAGCAATTCACAAACTGACAGAGTAATAAAGGACAACTATCGTCCAAAAATCTGTTGACGAAAGGCAACGAGGAGGACTTCAAAGCCAGGCAGAATAGCAGGAAACAGATTTCAAGAGGTACGTTGGAATCAGCTGTAAAGCACAGGAAGAGGCGCACAACTTCCACAATGATGAACTTGGCCAAAAAGGGCGTATGTGTATTCTCCTGAATATATTCAGGAAAAAACGCATACGCCATTTTTGGCCAAGCAAGCAAGCGGGCAATGCAAATCTGCACTATAAAGAAGTATCACTTCTCACCAGTCAAAAGGGACATCCACAAAATGTGTAAAAACCAGAAAGGCAAGACAGGCACAGGAGAATAGGGAGACTTGTTATGCTGATGGGCGAGATGTAAATTGCCAACTGCCTCACTGGAGGTGTGCATTGTGTTCCCTAAAACAAGTAAATATCAGAGCTACAGAGCCAAGGGCACTTCCAGTCTAGGGAATATACCTTGGGGTAACTGAAAATCAATAAGACAGAGCCACCCCCACATATAGGGCTGCACTGCTTACAAGAACCTCAACTTGGGTACACCTTAAATATCCCAGGAAATATATAATATGGTTCAAAAATTGTGGTACTTACGTTCGATGGAATATCCCTCAGCCATGAAATGAATGTCATAAGACCAGTAGCAGCAAAGTGAGTGGATTCAGGTACGATGATTCTAAGTGAAATAAGTCACACAGAAAAAGAAACTTATCATAAGATATTACTTATGAAGATCCTGTAAACATGGCTACACATGAACTGAGTTAGGAAAGAGAACAGAGTCTCACATTTAGAAAACTCTCTTATGCCTGCTTAACGGGGAAGGAGAGGTGCTGTGATGCATAAAACCAGAGTTAGATATAAGCACAGGTACCGTTCCAAAAACCAACTATGTAATAGACAAGACCTACACCTTCCTCACTGAAAAAGACTCAAAACCCAATATTTCCCGCAGAGGAATATATCTGACTAGTAAGAATCTTAAAACTTATGTAATGATATATCTCCGTAAGGGAATCAAGTGTGTCTAGACTGGCATAAACATGGCAGCGAGAATCAGCTCAAACCCCCTATAAACAGGAATTTCAAAAACAAAACAAAAAAACAGGGAAATTCTTTACAATTCCTTCAGGGCCTCTGATGGAGCCTGGAATGACCCTATCTACAATGACAGCTGGATGTGGCATAAGGCTTGACACTTGGGACTCAGAGGATTGTTGAGATAGGGGGAGCAAATACAGTCGCTTAAAAGCAATAATGCATGGCCCCCATTCCATGGGTCCCAAGTCTCCAGGTTGAAGGGAATATTACCACAGCTATAACATGTACGGGAAACCTAGAGAATGGACACACTGTGAATAGGAAAGGTTTCTAAATCTCAACGAATAGTCCCTCTCGAGGTGCTCCAGTTTGACATTCCAACTGCTTTACTATCAATCTCCCAACTTGGAGAGACAGCGCCTTTAACCTCCTGGTTCGCACATGTTGCCAACTTGACAGAGGATGGAAGGGAAGGGGAGAACCAGTGAGAGAGTAGCTGTTAGGCATTTGGACGGGCACATGTCTCTCTAAATTCGCAGCAGGAAGAATTAACCAAATATTCAGCAACCCACCGGGAACCAGTATAGGTCCTGAACCAAATTTTTGGACTTGCGTTCAGCTCACAAAAAACGAGCTGAATCATGGAGCTCAGGGGCACAGCAATTCACGAACTGGTAGAGTAATACAGGACAACTGTAATCCAAAAATCTGTTGAGGGAAGTCAACGAGGCCGACTTGAAAGCGAGGCAGAATAGCAGGAAACACATTTCAGGAGGTGCATTGGAATCACCTGTAAAGCACAGGAAGAGCTGCACAACTTCGCCAATGATGCACATGGCCAAACGGGCTTATGCGTTTTCTCCTGAATATATTCAGGAGAAGACGCATAAGCCCTTTTTGGCCAAGCAAGCAATCGGACAATGCAAATCTGCACTACAAAGAAGTATCACTTCCCACCGGTCAAAAGGGACATCCACAAAATGTGTAAAAACCAGAAAGGCAACACAGGCCCTGGAGAACAGGGAGCCTTCTTATGCTGATGGTCGGGATGTAAATTGCCAACAGCCTCACTGGACAAGTGCATTGCGTTCCCTAAAACAAGTAAACAACAGAGCTACAGAGCCAAGGGCACTTCCAGTCTAGGGAATATACCTTGGGAAAACTGAAAATCAATAAGACAGAGCCACCCCCAAATTTAGGGCTGCACTGCTTACAAGAACCTCAACTTGGGTACACCTTAAATATCCCTGGAAATATAATAATGGTTCAAAAATTGTGGTACTTACGTACGATGGAATATCCTTTAGCCATGAAAAGAATGTCATAAGAACAGCAGCAGCAAAGTGAGTGGATTCAGGTACGATGATTCTAATTGAAATAAGCCACAAAAAAAAAGAAACTTATCATAAGATATCACTTATGAAGATCCTGTAAACATGGCTACACATGAACTGAGTTAGGAAAGAGAACAGAGTCTCACATTTACAAAACTCTCTTATGCCTGCTTAAGGCGGAAGGAGAGGTGGGGTGATGCATAAAACCAGAGTTTGATATAAGAACAGGTACCGTTCCAAAAACCAACTATGCAATAGACAAGCCCTACACCTCCCTCTGTGAAAGGGCCTGAAAACCCCATTTTTCCTGCAGAGGAATATATCTGACTAGTAAGAATCTTAAAACCTATGTATTGATATATCTCCATAAGGGAATCAAGTGTGTCTAGACTGGCATAAACATGGCAGCGAGAATCAGCTGAAACCCACTATAAACAGGAATTTTAAAAACAAAACAAAAAAACCGGGACATTCTTTACAATTCCTTCAGGTTCTCTGATGGAACCTGGAATGACCCTATCTACAAAGAGAGCTGGATGTGGCATAAGGCTGGACACTTGGGACTGAGAGGATTGGTGAGATTGGGTGAGCAAATGCAGTCGCTTTAAAGCAATAATGCATGGCCCCCATTCCATGGGTCCCAAATCTCCAGGTTGAAGGGAACATTACTACAGCTATAACATGTACGGGAAACCTAGAGAATGGACACACTGTGAATACGAACGGTTTCTAAAACTCAACGAATAGTCCCAGTCGTGGTGCTCCGGTTTGACATTCCAACAGCTTTACTATCAATCTCCCAACTTGGAGAGACAGCCCTTTTAACCTCCTGGTTCACAAAGGTTGCCAATTTGGCAGAGGATTGAAGGGAAGAGGGAGAACCAATGAGAGAGTAGCTGTTAAGCATTTGGACTGGCACATGTCACTCTAATTTCCTGGCAGGTAGCAGAACTTACCAAAGTCTCAGCCACACACCGGAAACCAGTATAGGTCCTGAACCATATTTTTGGACTTGCGTTCAGCTCAAAAAAAACGAGTTGAAAAATGGAGCTCAGGGACACAGCAATTCACAAACTGGCAGAGTAATACAGGACAACTATCGTCCAAAAATCTGTTGAGGGAAGGGAACGAGGCCGACTTGAAAGCGAGGCAGAATAGCAGGAAACACATTTCAAGAGGTGGGTTGGATCCGCCTGTAAAGCACAGGAAGAGGGGCAAAACTTCGACAATGATGCACTTGGCCAAAAAGGGCGTATGCGTTTTCTCCTGAATATATTCAGGAGAAAACGCATACGACCTTCTTGGCCCAGCAAGCAAGCGGTCAATGCAAATCTGCACTACATAGTAGTATCACTTCCCACTGGTGAAAAGGGACATCCACAAAATGGGAAAAAAACCAGAAAGGCAAAACAGGCCCTGGAGAACTGGGAGCATTGTTATGCTGATTGGCGGGATGTAAATTGCCAACTGCCTCATTGGACGAGTGCATTGCGTTCCCTAAAACAAGTAAACAACAGAGCTACAGAGCCAAGGGCCCTTCCTGTCTAGGGAATATACCTTGGAAAAACTGAAAATCAATAAGACAGAGCCACCCCCAAATTTAGGGCTGCACTGCTTACAAGAACCTCAACTTGGGTACACCTTAAATA
The DNA here is from genome assembly GCF_964165515.1 of Mesoplodon bidens. Taxonomy (NCBI): domain Eukaryota; kingdom Metazoa; phylum Chordata; class Mammalia; order Artiodactyla; family Ziphiidae; genus Mesoplodon; species Mesoplodon bidens. The sequence continues at coordinate 1,398,087 of NW_027671170.1, forward strand.
TCCCAGGAAATATAAAAAAGGTTCAAATATTGTGGTACTTACGTACGATGGAATATCCCTCAGCCATGAAATCAATGTCACAAGACCAGTAGCTTCAAAGTGAGTGGATTCAGGTACGATGATTCTAAGCGAAATAAGTCACACAGAAAAAGAAACGTATCATAAGATATTACTTATGAAGATCCAGTAAACATGGCTTCACATGAACTGAGTTAGGAAAGAGAACAGAGTCTCACATTTAGAAAACACTCTTATGCCTGCTTAAGGGGGAAGGAGAGGTGGGGTGATGCATATAACCAGAGTTTGATATAAGCACAGGTACCGTTCCAAAAACCAACTATGGAATAGACAAGACCTACACCTTCCTCAGTGAAAGGGACTCAAACCCCATATTTCCCACAGAGGAATATATCTGACTAGTAATTATCTTAAAACCTATGTATTGATATATCTCCTTAAGGGAATCCTGTGTGTCCAGACTGGCATAAACATGGCAGCAAGAATCAGCTCAAACACACTATAAACAGGAATTTCAAAAACAAAACAAAAAAACAGGGAAATTTTTTACAAATCCTTCAGGGTCTCTGATGGAAACTGGAATGACCATATCTACAATGATAGCTGGATGTGGCATAAGGCTGGACACTTGGGTCTGAGAGGATTGGTGAGATTGGGTGAGCAAATGCAGTCGATTAAAGCAATAATGCATGGCTCCCATTCCATGGGTCCCAACTCTCCAAGTTGAAGGGAATATTACTACAGCTATAACATGTACGGGAAACCTACAGAATGGACACACTGTGAATATGAGAGCTTTCTAAAACTCAACGAATAGTCCCTCTCGTGGTGCTCCACTTTGACATTCCAACTGCTTTACTATCAATCTCCCAACTTGGAGAGACAGCCCCTTAAAATTCCTGGTTCGACCAGGTTGCCAATTTGGCAGAGGATGGAAGGGAAGAGGGAGAACCAATGAGAGAATAGCTGTTAGGCATTTGGACTTTCACATGTTTCTCTAATTTCCCGGCAGGAAGAAGAATTAACCAAAGTCTCAGCCACCCACCGGTTACCAGTATAGTTCCTGAACCAAACTTTTGGACTTGTGTTCAGCTCACAAAAAACGAGTTGAAAAATGGAGCTCAGTATCTCAGCAATTCACAAACTGGCAGAGTAATACAGGACAACTCTGGTCCAAAAATCCGTTGAGGGAATGCAATGAGGCCGATTTGGAAGCGAAGCAGAATAGCAGGAAACACATTTCAGGAGGTGCGTTGGAATCACCGGTAAAGCACAGGAAGAGCTGCACAACTTCGACAATGATGCACTTGGCCAAAAAGGGCGGATGCATTTTCTGCTGAATATATTCAGGAGAAAACGCATACGCCCGTTTTGGCCAAGCAAGCAATCGGACAATGCAAATCGTCACTACAAGGAAGTATCAATTCCCACTGGTCAAAAGGGACATCCACAAAATGTGTAAAATCCAGAAAGGCAAGACAGGCCCTGGAGAACAGGGAGCCTTGTTATGCTGATGGGCGGGATGTAAATTGCCAACTGCCTCACTGGAGGAGTGCATTGCGTTCCCTAAAACAAGAAAACAACAGAGCTACAGAGCCAGCGGCACTTCCAGTCTAGGGAATATACCTTGGGAAAACTGAAAATCAATAAGACAGAGCCACCCACAAATTTAGGGCTGCACTGCTTACAAGAACCACAACTTGGGTACACTTTAAATATCCCAGGAAATATAAAAACGGTTCAAAAATTGTGGTACTTACGTACGATGGAATATCATTTAGCCATGAAATGAATGTCATAAGAACAGTAGCAGCAAAGTGAGTGGATTCAGGTACGATGATTCTGAGTGAAATAAGCCACAGAAAAAAGAAACTTATCATAAGATATCACTTATGAAGATCCTGTAAACATGGCTACACATGAACTTAGTTAGGAAAGAGAAAACAGTCTCACATTTACAAAACTCTCTTATGCCTACTTAAGGGGGAAGGCGAGGTGGGGTGATGCATAAAACCAGAGTTTGATATAAGCACAGGTACCGTTCCAAAAACCAACTATGCAATAGACAAGACCTACACCTTCCTCAGTGAAAGGGACTCCAAACCCCATATTTCCCGGAGAGGAATATATCTGACTAGTAAGAATCTTAAAACCTATGTATTGATATATCTCCATAAGGGAATCAAGTGTGTCTAGACTGGCATAAACATGGCCGTGAGAATCAGCTCAAACCCACTATAAACAGGAATTTCACAAACAAAACAAAAAAAAACAGGGAAATTCTTTACAATTCCTTCAGGTTCTCTGATGGAACATGGAATAACCCTATCTACAATGAGAGCTGGATGTGGCGTAAGGCTGGACACTTGGAACTAAGAGGATTGGTGAGATTGGGTGAGCAAATGCAGTCGCTTTAGACAATAATGCATGGCCCACATTCCATGGGTTCCAAATCTCCAGGTTGAAGGGAATATTACTACAGCTATAACATGTACGGGAAACCTAGAGAATGGACACACTGTGAATACGAACGGTTTCTAAAACTCAACGAATAGTCCCACTCGTGGTGCTCCGGTTTGACATTCCAACTGCTTTACTATAAATCTCCCAACTTGGAGAGACAGCCCCTTTAACCTCCTGGTTCACAAATGTTGCCAATTTGGCAGAGGATGGAAGGGAAGAGGGAGAACCAATGAGAGAGTAGCAGTTAGGCATTTGGACGGGCACATGTCACTCTAATTTCCCGGCAGGAAGAAGAATTAACCAATGTCTCAGCCACCCACCGGGAAACAGTATCGGTCATGAACCAAATATTTGGACTTGCGTTCAGCTCACAAAACACAAGTTGAAAAATGGAGCTCAGGGACACAGCAATACACAAACTGGCAGAGTAATACAGGACAACTATCGTCCAAAAATCTGTTGAGGGAAGGGATTGAGGCCGACTTGAAAGCGAGGCAGAATAGCAGGAAACACATTTCAAGAGGTGCTTTGGATTCGCCTGTAAAGCACAGGAAGAGGGGCACAACTTGGACAATGATGCACTTGGCCAAAAAGGGCGTATGCGTTTTCTCCTGAATATATTCAGGAGAAAACGCATACGACCTTTTTGGCCAAGCAAGCAAGCGGGCAATGCAAATCTGCACTATAAAGAAGTATCACTTCCCACAGGTCAAAAGGGACATCCACAAAATGTGTAAAATCCAGAAAGGCAACACAGGCCCTGGAGAACAGGGAGCCTTGTTATGCTGATGGTCAGGATGTAAATTGCCAACTACCTCACTGGACGAGTACATGGTGTTCCCTAAAATAACTAATCAACAGAGCTAAAGAGCCAAGGGCACTTCCACTCTAGGGAATATACCTTGGGAAAACTGAAAATCAATAAGACAGAGCCACCCCCAAATTTAGGGCTGCACTGCTTACAAGAACCTCAACTTGTGTACACCTTAAATATCACAGGAAATATAAAAATGGTTCAAAAATTTTGGTACTTACGTACGATGGAATATCCTTTAGCCATGAAATGAATGTCATAAGAACAGTAGCAGCACAGTGAGTGGATTTAGGTACGATGATTCTAAGTGAAATAAGCCACAAAAAAAGAAACTTATCATAAGATATCACTTATGAAGGTCCTGTAAACATGGCTACACATGAACTGAGTTAGGAAAGAGAAAAGAGTCTCACATTTACAAAACTCTCTTATGCCTGCTTAAGGCGGAAGGTGAGGTGGGGTGATGCATAAAACCAGAGTTTGATATAAGAACAGGTACCGTTCCAAAAACCAACTATGCAATAGACAAGACCTACACCTCCCTCAATGAAAGGGACTGAAAACCCCATATTTCCCACAGAGGAATATATCTGACTAGTAAGAATCTTAAAAACTATGTATTGATATATCTCCTTAAGGGAATCAAGTGTGTCTAGACAGGCATAAACATGGCAGCGAGAATCAGCTCAAACCCACTATAAACAGGAATTTCAAAAACAAAACAAAAAAAAGGGACATTCTTTACAATTCCTTCAGGTTCTCTGATGGAACCTGGAATGACCCTATCTACAATGACAGCTGGATGTGGCATAAGGCTGGACACTTGGGACTGAGAGGATTGGTGAGATTCGGTGAGCAAATGCAGTCGCTTTAAAGCAATAATGCATGGCCCCCATTCCATGGGTCCCAAATCTCCAGGTTGAAGGGAACATTACTACAGCTATAACATGTACGCCAATCCTAGAGAATGGACACACTGTGAATACGAACGGTTTCTAAAACTCAACGAATACTCGCACTCGTGGTGCTCCGGTTTAGACATTCCAACTGCTTTACTATCAATCTCCCAACTTGGAGAGACAACCCCTTTAAACTCCTGGTTCACAAAGGTTGCCAATAGGGCAGAGGATGGAAGGGAAGAGGGAGAACCAATGAGAGAGTAGCTGATAGGCATTAGGACGGGCACCTGTCACTCTAATTTCCTGGCAGGTAGCAGAATTTACCAAAGTCTCAGCCACCCACCGGAAACCAGTATAGGTCCTGAACCATATTTTTGGACTTGCGTTCAGCTCACAAAAAACGAGGTGAAAAATGGAGCTCAGGTACACAGGAATTCACAAACTGGCAGAGTAATACAGGACAACTATCGTCCAAAAATCTGTTGAGGGAAGGGTACGAGGCCGACTTGAAAGCGAGGCAGAATAGCAGGAAACACATTTCAAGAGTTGCGTTGGATTCGCCTGTAAAGCACAGGAAGAGGGGCACAACTTCGACAATGATGCACTTGGCCAAAAAGGGCGTATGCGTTTTCTCCTGAATATATTCAGGAGAAAACGCATACGCCCTTTTTGGCCAAGCAAGCAAGCAGGCAATGCAAATCTGCACTATAAAGAAGTATCACTTCCCACCGGTCAAAAGGGACATCCACAAAATGTGTAAAAACCAGAAAGGCAAGACAGGCCCTGGAGAACAGAGAGCCTTGTTATGCTGATGGTAGGGATGTAAATTGCCAACTGCCTCACTGGACGAGTGCATTGTGTTCCCTAAAATAAGTAATCAACAGAGCTAAAGAGCCAATCGCACTTCCAGTCTAGGGAATATACCTTGGGAAAACTGAAACTCAATAAGACAGAGCCACCCCCAAATATAGGGCTGCACTGCTTTCAAGAACCTCAACTTGGGTACACGTTAAATATCCCAGGAAATATATAATATGGTTCAAAAATTGTGGTACTTACGTACGATGGAATATCCCTCAGCCATGAAATCAATGTCATAAGACCAGTAGCAGCAAAGTGAGTGGATTCAGGTACGATGATGCTAAGTGAAATAAGTCACACAGAAAAAGAAACTTATCATAAGATATCACTTATGAAGATCCTGTAAACATGGCTACACATGAACTGAGTTAGGAAAGAGAACAGAGTCTCACATTTAGAAAACTCTCATATGCCTGCTTAAGGGGGAAGGAGAGGTGGGGTGATGCATAAAACCAGAGTTTGATATAAGAGCAGGTACCGTTTCAAAAACAAACTATGGAATAGACAAGACCTACACCTCCCTCAGTGAAAGGGACTGAAAACCCCATATTTCCCGCAGAGGAATATATCTGACTAGTAAGAATCTTAAAAGCTATGTAATGATATATCTCCGTAAGGGAATCAAGTGTGTCTAGACTGGCATAAACATGGCAGCGAGAATCAGCTCAAAACCACTATAAACAGGAATTTCAAATACAAAACAAAAAAACAGTGAAATTCTTTACAATTACTTCAGGGTCTCTGATGGAACCTGGAATGACCCTATCTACAATGACAGCTGGATGTGGCATAAGGTTGGACACTTGAGACTCAGAGGATTGGTGAGATAGGTGGAGCAAATAGAGTCGCTTTAAAGCAATAATGCATGGCCCCCATTCCATGGCTCCCAAGTCTCCAGGTTGAAGGGAATATTACTACAGCTATAACATGTACGGGAAACCTAGAGAATGGACACACTGTGAATACGAAAGGTTTCTAAAACTCAACGAATAGTCCCTATCAAGGTGCTCCAGTTTGACATTCCAACTGCTTTACTATCAATCTCCCAACCTGGAGAGACAGCCCCTTTAACCTCCTGGTTCGCACAGGTTGCCAACTTGGCAGAGGATGGAAGGGAAGAGGGAGAACCAGTGAGAGAGTAGCTGTTAGCCATTTGGACGGGCACATGTCTCTATAATTTCCCAGCAGGAAGAAGAATTTACCAAAGTCTCAGCGACCCCCCGGGAACCAGTATAGGTCCTGAACCAAATTTTTAGACTTGCGTTCAGCTCACAAAAAACGAGTTGAATCATGGAGCTCAGGGGCACAGCAATTCACAAAGTGGTAGAGTAATACAGGACAAGTATAGTCCAAAAATCTGTTGAGGGAAGTCAACGAGACCGACTTGAAAGCGAGGCAGAATAGCAGGAAACACATTTCAAGAGGTGAGTTGGATTCGCCTGTAAAGCACAGGAAGAGGGGCACAACATGGACAATGATGCACTTAGCCAAAAAGTGCGTATGCGTTTTCTCCTGAATATATTCAGGAGAAAACGCATACGCCCTTTTTGGCCCAGCAAGCCAGCGGGCAATACAAATCTGCACTACATAGTAGTATCACTTCCCACTGGTCAAAAGGGACATCCACAAAATGTGAAAAAAACCAGAAAGGAAAAACAGGCCCTGGAGAACATGGAGCATTGTTATGCTGAGTGGCGGGATGTAAATTGCCAAGTGCCTCATTGGACGAGTGCATTGCGTTCCCTAAAACAAGTAAACAACAGATCTACAGAGCCAAGGGCCCTTCCTTTCTAGGGAATATACCTTGGGAAAACTGAAAATCAATAAGACAGAGCCACCCCCAAATTTAGGGCTGCACTGCTTACCAGAACCTCAACTTGGGTACACCTTAAATATCCCAGGAAATATAAAAATGGTTCAAATATTGTGGTACTTACGTACAATGGAATATCCCTCAGCCATGAAATCAATGTCATAAGACCAGTAGCAGCAAAGTGAGTGGATTCACGTACGATGATTCTAAGCGAAATAAGTCACACAGAAAAAGAAACTTATCATAAGATATCACTTATTAAGATCCAGTAAACATGGCTACACATGAACTGAGTTAGGAAAGAGAACAGAGTCTCACATTTAGAAAACACTCTTATGCCTGCTTAAGGGGGAAGGAGAGGTGGGGTGATGCATAAAACCAGAGTTTGATATAAGCACAGGTACCGTTCCAAAAACCATCTATGGAATAGACAAGACCTACACCTTCCTCAGTGAAAGGGACTCAAACCCCATATTTCCCACAGAGGAATATATCTGACTAGTAATTATCTTAAAACCTATGTATTGATATATCTCCTTAAGGGAATCCTGTGTGTCCAGACTGGCATAAACATGGCAGCAAGAATCAGCTCAAACCCACTATAAACAGGAATTTCAAAAGCAAAACAAAAAAACAGGGAAATTCTTTACAAATCCTTCAGGGTCTCTGATGGAAACTGGAATGACCCTATCTACAATGAGAGCTGGATGTGGCATAAGGATGGACACTTGGGTCTGAGAGGATTGGTGAGATTGGGTGAGCAAATGCAGTCGATTAAAGCAATAATGCATGGCTCCCATTCCATGGGTCCCAACTCTCCATGTTGAAGGGAATATTACTACAGCTATAACATGTACGGGAAACCTACAGAATGGACACACTGTGAATATGAGAGCTTTCTAAAACTCAACGAATAGTCCCTCTCGTGGTGCTCCACTTTGACATTCCAACTGCTTTACTATCAATCTCCCAACTTGGAGAGACAGCCCCTTCCAACTCCTGGTTCGCCCAGGTTGCCAATTTGGCAGAGGATGGAAGGGAAGAGGGAGAACCAATGAGAGAGTAGCTGTTAGGCATTTGGACGGGCACATGTTTCTCTAATTTCCCGGCAGGAAGAAGAATTAACCAAAGTCTCAGCCACCCACCGGTTACCAGTAGATGTCCTGAACCAAAGTTTTGGACTTGCGTTCAGCTCACAAAAAACGAGTTGAAAAATGGAGCTCAGCGCCTCAGCAATTCACAAACTGGCAGAGTAATACAGGACAACTATGGTCCAAAAATCTGTTGAGGGAATGCAATGAGGCCGATTTGGAAGCGAAGCAGAATAGCAGGAAACACATTTCAGGAGGTGCGTTGGAATCACCTGTAAAGCACAGGAAGAGCTGCACAACTTCGACAATGATGCACTTGGCCAAAAAGGGCGGATGCATTTTCTACTGAATATATTCAGGAGAAAACACATACGTCCTTTTTGGCCAAGCAAGCAATCGGACAATGCAAATCGGCACTACAAAGAAGTATCACTTCCCACTGGTCAAAAGGGACATCCACAAAATGTGTAAAATCCAGAAAGGCAAGACAGTCCCTGGAGAACAGGGAGCCTTGTTATGCGGATGGTCGGGATGTAAATTGCCAACTGCCTCACTGGACGAGTGCATTGCGTTCCCTAAAACAAGAAAACAACAGAGCTACAGAGCCAACGGCACTTCCAGTCTAGGGAATATACCTTGGGAAAACTGAAAATCAATAAGACAGAGCCACCCCCAAATTTAGGGCTGAACTGCTTACAAGAACCTCAAATTGGGTACACCTTAAATATCCCAGGAAATATAAAAACGGTTCAAAAATTGTGGTACTTACATACGATGGAATATCCTTTAGCCATGAAATGAATGTCATAAGAACAGTAGCAGCAAAGTGAGTGGATTCAGGTACGATGATTCTAAGTGAAATAAGCCACAGAAAAAGAAACTTATCATAAGATATCACTTATGAAGATCCTGTAAACATGGCTACACATGAACTTAGTTAGGAAAGAGAAAACAGTCTCACATTTACAAAACTCTCTTATGCCTGCTTAAGGGGGAAGGAGAGGTGGGGTGATGCATAAAACCAGAGTTTGATATAAGCACAGGTACCGTTCCAAAAACGAACTATGCAATAGAAAAGACCTACACCTTCCTCAGTGAAAGGGACTCCATACCCCATATTTCCCGAAGAGGAATATATCTGACTAGTAAGAATCTTAAAACCTATGTATTGATATATCTCCGTTAGGGAATCAAGTGTGTCTAGACTGGCATAAACATGGCAGCGAGAATCAGCTCAAACCCACTATAAACAGGAATTTCACAAACAAAACAAAAAAAAACAGGGAAATTCTTTACAATTCCTTCAGGTTCTCTGATGGAACATGGAATGACCCTATCTACAATGACAGCTGGATGTGGCATAAGGCTGGACACTTGGAACTGAGAGGATTGGTGAGATTGGGTGAGCAAATGCAGTCGCTTTAAAGCAATAATCTATGGCCCCCATTCCATGGGTCCCAAATCTCCAGGTTGAAGGGAATATTACTACAGCTATAACATGTACGGGAAACCTAGATAATGGACACACTGTGAATACGAACGGTTTCTAAAACTCAACGAATAGTCCCACTCGTGGTGCTCCAGTTTGACTTTCCAACTGCTTTACTATCAATCTCCCAACTTGGAGAGACAGCCCCTTTAACCTCCTGGTTCACAAAGGTTGCCAATTTGGCAGAGGATGGAAGGGAAGATGGGCAACCAATGAGAGAGTAGCTGTTAGGCATTTGGACGGGCACATGTCACTCTAATTTCCCGGCAGGAAGAAGAATTAACCAATGTCTCAGCCACCCACCGGGAAACACTATAGGTCCTGAACCAAATTTTTCGACTTGCGTTCAGCTCAAAAAAAACGAGTTGAAAAATGCAGCTCAGGGACACAGCAATTCACAAACTGGCAGAGTAATACAGGACACCTATCGTCCAAAAATCTGTTGAGGGAAGGGAACGAGGCCGAATTGAAAACGAGGCAGAATAGCAGGAAACACAGTTCAAGAGGTGCTTTGGATTCGCCTGTAAAGCACAGGAAGAGGGGCACAACGTTGACAATGATGCACTTGGCCAAAAAGGGCGTATGCGTTTTCTCCTGAATATATTCAGGAGAAAACGCATACGCCCTTTTTGGCCAAGCAAGCAAGCGGGCAATGCAAATCTGCACTATAAAGAAGTATCCCTTCCAACAGGTCAAAAGGGACATCCACAAAATGTGTAAAAACCAGAAAGGCAAGACAGCCCTTGGAGAACAGGGAGCCTTTTTATGTTGATGGGGGAGATATAAATTGCCATCTGCCTCACTGGAGGTGTGCATTGTGTTCCGTAAAACAAGTAAACATCAGAGCTACAGAGCCAAGGGCACTTCCAGTCTAGGGAATATACCTTGGGGAAACTGAAAATCAATAAGACAGAGCCACCCCAAATTTAGGGCTGCACTGCTTACAAGAACCTCAAATTTGGTACACCTTAAATATCCCAGGAAATATAAAAATGGTTCAAAAATTGTGGGAGTTACATACGATGGAATATCCCTGAGCCATGAAATCAAAGTCATAAGACCAGTAGCAGCAAAGTGAGTGGATTCAGTACGATGATTTTAAGTGAAATAAGTCACACAGAAAAAGAAACGTATCATAAGATATCACTTATGAAGATGCTGTAGACATGGCTACACATGAACTGAGTTAGGAAAGAGAAGAGAGTCTCATATTTAGAAAACACTCTTATGCCTGCTTAAGGGGAAAGGAGAGGTGGGGTGATGCATAAAACCAGAGTTTGATATAAGCACAGTTACCATTCCAAAAACCAACTATGGAATAGACAAACCTACACCTTCCTCAGTGAAAGGGACTCAAAACCCCATATTTCCCGCAGAAAAATATACCTGAGTAGTAAGAAGCTTAAATCTATGTATTGATATTTCCCCGTAAGGGAATCAAAGGTGTCTAGACTGGCATAAACATGGCAGCGAGAATCAGCTCAAACCTGCTATAAACAGGAATTTAAAAAACAAAACAAAAAACAGGGAAATTCTTTACAATTCCTTCAGGGTCTCTGAGGAAACCTGGAATGACCCTATGTACAATGACACCTGGATATGGCATAAGCCTGGACACTTGCGACTGAGAGGATTGGTGAGATTGGGTGAGCAAATGCAGACACTTTAAAGCAATAATGCATGGAACACATTCCATGGGTCCGAACTCTCCAGGTTGAAGGGAACATTACTACAGTCTTAAAATGTACGGTAATCCTAGAGAATGGACACAATGTGAATACGAAAGGTTTCTAAAACTCAACGAATAGTCCCTCTCCTGGTGCTCCAGTTTGACTTTCCAACTGCTTTACTATCAATCTCCCAACTTGGAGAGACTGCCCCATTAACCTCCTGGTTCCCACAGGTTGCCAATTTGGCAGAGGATGGTAGGGAAGAGGGAGAACCAAAGAGAGAGTAGTTGTTAGGCATTTGGACGGGCAAATGTCACTCTAATTTCCTGGCAGGAAGAAGAATTAACCAAAGTCTCAGCCACCCACCGGGAACCAGTATAGGTCCTGAACCAAAATTTTGGACTTGCGATCAGCTCACAAAAAACGAGTTGAAAGATGGAGCTCATGGGCACAGCAATTCACAAACTGGCAGATTAATAAAGGACAACTATTGTCCAAAAATCTGTTTAGGCAAAGCAAAGAGGCGGACTTGAAAGCGAGGCAGAATAGCAGGAAAATGAATTCAAGAGGTACTTAGGAATCGCCTGTAAAGCACAGGAAGAGGGGAACAACATCGACAATGATGCACTTGTCAAAAAGTGCGTATGCATTTCTCCTGAATATATTCAGGAGAAAACACATACGTCCTTTTTGGCAAGCAAGCAAGCGGGCAATGTAAACCTGCACTACAAAGAAGTATCTCTTCCCACCAGTCAAAAGGGACATCCACAATATGTGAAAAAACCAGAAAGGCAAGACAGGCCCTGGAGAACAGGGATCCTTGTTATGCTAATGGGCGGGATTTAAATTGCCAAGTTGCTCACTGGAGGAGTGCATTGTGTTCCCTAAAACAAGTAAATAACAGAGCTCCAGAGCCAAGGGCATTTGCATTCCAGGGAATATACCTTGGGAAAACAGAAAATCAATAAGACAGAGGCACCCCCAAATTTAGGGTTGCACTGCTTACAAGAACCTCAACTTGGGTACACCTTAAATAACCCAGGAAATATAAAAATGGTTCAAAAAATTGTGGTACATACGTACGATGGAATATTCCTCAGCCATGAAATCAATGTCATAAGACCAGTAGCAGCAAAAGGAGTGGATTCAGGTACGATGATTCTAAGTGAAATAAGTCACACAGAAAAAGAAACTTATCATAAGATATCACTTATGAAGTTCCTGTAAACATGGCTACACATGAACTAAGTTAGGAAAGAGAACAGAGTCTCACATTTAGAAAACACTCTTATGCCTGCTTAAGAGGGAAGGAAAAGTGGGGTGATGCATAAAACCAGAGTTTGATATAAGCACAGGTACTCTTCCAAAAACCAACTATGGAATAGACAAGACCTACACCTTCCTCAGTGAAAGGGACTCAAAACCCCATTTTTCCCGCAGAGTAATATATCTGACTAGTAAGGATCTTAAAACATATGTACTGATATGTCTGGGTAAGGGACTTAAGTGTTTCTAGACTGGGATAACCATGGCAGCAAGAATCAGACCAAACCCACTCTAAAAAGGAATTTCAAAAACAAAACAAGAAACAGGGAAATTATTTACAATTCCTTTAGGGTCTCTGAAGAAACCTGGAATGACCATATCTAAAATGACAGTTGGATGTGGCATAAGGTTGGACACTTGGGACTGAGATGATTGGTGAGATTGGGTGAGCAAATGCAGACCCTTTAAAGCAATAATGCATGCCACCCATTCCAATGGTCCCAACTCTCCAGGTTGGAGGGAATACTACTACAGCTATAACATGTACAGGAAACCTACAGAATGGACACACTGTGAATACGAATGGTTTCTAAACTGAATGATTAGTCCCTCTCCTGGTGCTGTGTTTTGACTTTCCAACTGCTTTACTATCAATCTCCCAACATGGAAAGACAGGCCCTTTAACCTCCTGGTTCCCACAGGTGGCCAATTTGGCAGAGGATGGAAGGGAAGAGGGAGAACCAATGAGAGAGTAGCTGTTAGGCATTTGAACGGGCACATATCACTCTAATTTTCCGGAAGGAAGAATAATTAACCAACATCTCAGCCACCCACCGGGAACCAGTATAGGTCCTGAACAAAAATTTTGGACTTGCGTTCAGCTCACAAAAAACGAGTTAAAACATGGAGCTCAGGGGCTAGGAAATTCACAATCTGGCACAGTAATAAAGGACAAATATCATCCAAAAATCTGTTAAGGGAAGGCAAAGAGGCGGGCTTGAAAGCGAGGCAGAATAGCAGGAAATAGATTTCCAGAGGTACACAGGAGTTGCCTGTAAAGCACAAGAAGAGGGGCACAACTTCGACAATGATGCAATTGGCCAAAAAGGGCGTATGCATTTTCTCCTGAATATATTCAGGAGAAAACGCATACGCCCTTTTTGGCCAAGCAAGCAAGCAGGCAATGCAAATCTGCACTACAAAGAAGTATCTCTTCCCACTAGTCAAAAGGGACATCCACAAAATGTGTAAAATCCAGAAAGGCAAGACAGGGCCTGGAGAACAGGGAGCCTTGTTATGCTGATGGGTGGGATGTAAATTGCCAACTGCCTCACTGGAGGTGTGCACTGTGTTCCCTAAAAGAAGTAAACAACAGAGCTACAGAGCCAAGGGCACTTCCAGTCTAGGGAATATATCTTGGGAAAACTGAAAATCAATAAGACAGAGCCACCCCCTAATTTAAGGCTGCACTGCTTACAACAACCTAAACTTGGGTTCACCTTAAATATCCCAGGAAATATACAAATGGTTCAAAAAATTGCGGTACTTACATACGATGGAATATCCTTCAGCCATGAATTCAATGTCATAAGACCAGTAGCAGTAAAATGAGTGGATTCAGGTACGATGATTCTAAGTGAAATAAGTCACACAAAAAAAGAAACTTATCATAAGGTATCACTTTTGAAGATCCTGTAAACATGACTACACTTGAACTGAGTTAGGAAAGAGAACAGAGTCTCACATTTAGAAAACACTCTTATGCCTGCTTAAGGGGGAAGGAGAGGTGGGGAGATGCGTAAAACCAGAGTTTGATATAAGCAAATGTACCACTCCAAAAACAAACTATGGAATAGAGAAGACCTACACCTTCCTCAGTGAAAGGGACTCAAAACCCCATATTTCCCTCAGAGGAAAATATCTGACTAGTAATTATCTTAATACATATGTACTGATATGTCTGGTAAAGGGAATTAAGTTTGTCTAGACTGGCATAAACATGGCAGCAAGAATCAGCTCAAACACCCTATAAAAAGGAATTTCAAAAACAAAACATAAAAACAGGGAAATTCTTTAAAATTCGTTCAGGGTCTCTGACTAAACTTGGAATGACCCTATCTACAATGACAGCTGGATGTGGCATACGGATGGACACTTGGGACTGAGAGGATTGGTGAGATTGGGTGAGGAAATGCAGACCCTTTAAAGCAATAATGTATGGCCCCCATTCCATGGTTCCCAACTCTCCAGGTTGAAGGGAATCTTACTGCAGCTATAACATGTACGGGAAACCTAGAGAATGGATACACTGTGAATACAAAAGGTTTCTAAAACTCAACTAATAGTCCCTCTCCTGGTGCTCCGGTTTGACTTCACAACTGCTTTCCTATCAATCTCCCAACTTGGAGAGACAGCCCATTTATCCTCCTGGTTCGCATAGGTTGCCAATTTGGCAGAGGATGGAAGGGAAGAGGGAGAACCAATGAGACAGTAGCGTTTAGGCATTTGGACGGGCACATGTCACTCTAATTTCCCGGCAGGAGGAAGACTTAACCAAACTCTCAGCCACCAACCGGGAACCAGTATAGGTCCTCAACCAAAATGTTCGACTTGCGTTCAGCTCACAAAAAACGAGTTGAAAAATGGAGCTCAGGGGCACAGCAATTAACAAACTGGCACAGTAATAAAGGACAACTATCGTCCAAAAATCTGTTGAGGGAAGTCAACGAGGTGGACTTGAAAGCGAGGCAGAATAGCAGGAAACAGACTTAAGAGGTACGTAGGAATAGCCTGTAAAGCACAGGAAGAGGGGCACAACTTCGACAATGATGCAGTTGGCCAAAAACGGCGTATGCATTTTCTCCTGAATATATTCAGGTGAAAACGCATATGCCAATTTTGGCCAAGCAAGCAAGCGGGCAATGCAAATCTGAAGTGCAAAGAAGTATCACTTCCCACCGGTCAAATGGGACATCCACAAAATGTGTAAAAACCAGAAAGGCAAGACAGGCCCTGGAGAACAGGGAGCCATTTTATGCTGATGGGCGGGATGTAAATTGCCAACTTCCTCACTGGAGGAGTGCACTGTGTTCCCTAAAACAAGTAAACAACAGAGCTTCAGAGCCAAGGGCACTTCCAGGCTAGGGAATATACATTGGGAAAAAGGAAAATCAATAACAAAGAGCCACCAACAAATTTATTGCTGCCCTGCTTACAGCAACCTCAACTTGGTTACATCTTAAATATCCCAGGAAATATAAAAATGGTTCAAAAAATTGTGGTACTTACGTATGATGGAATATCCCTAAGCCATGAAATCAATGTCATAAGACCAGTAGCAGCCAAGTGAGTGCATTCAGGTACGATGATTCTAAGTGAAATAAGTCAAACAGATAAAGAAACTTATCATAAGATATCACTTATGAAGATCCTGTAAACATGGCTACACATGAACTGAGTTAGGAAAGAGAACAGAGTCTAACATTTAGAAAACACTCTTATGCCTGCTTAAGGGGGAAGGAGAGGTGGGGTGATGCATAAAACCAGAGTTTGATATAAGCACAGGTACCGTTCCAAAAACCAACTATGGAATAGACAAGACCTACACCTTCCTCAGTGAAAGGGACTCAAAACACCATATTTCCAGGAGAGGAATATATGTGACAAGTAAGAATCTTAAAACCTATGTACTTATATGTCTCCGTAAGGGAAACAAGTGTGTCTAGACTGGCATAAACATGGCAGCGAGAATCAGCTCAAACCCACTATAAAAAGGAATTTAAAAAACAAAAGAAAAAAACAGTGAAATTCTTTACAATTCCTTCAGTGTCTCTGATGAAACCTGGAATGACCATATCTACAATGACAGCTGGATGTGTCATAAGGCTGGACACTTGGGACTGAGAGGATTGGTGAGATTGGGTGAGGAAATGCAGACCCTTTAAAGCAATAATGCATGGCCCCCATTCCATGGGTCCCAACTCTCCATGTTGGAGGGAATACTACTAGAGCTATAACATGTACGGGAAACCTAGAGAATGGACACACTGTGAATACGAAAGGTTTCTAAAACTCAACGAATACTCCCACTCATGGTGCTCCGGTTTGACATTCCAACTTCTTTACTATCAATCTCCCAACTTGGAGAGACAGCCCCTTTATCCTCCTTGTTCACAAAGTTTGCCAATTTGGCAGAGGATGGAAGGGAATAGGGAGAACCAATGAAAGAGTAGCTGTTAGGCATTTGGATGGGCACATGTCACTCTAATTTCCCAGCAGGAAGAAGAATTAAACAAAGTCTCAGCCACCCACCGGGAAACACTATAGGTCCTGAACCAAATTTTTGGACTTGCGTTCAGCTCACAAAAAACGAGTTGAAAAATGAGGCTCAGGGACACAGCAATTCACAAACTGGCAGAGTAATACAGGACAACTATCGTCCAAAAATCTGTTGAGGGAAGGGAACGAGGCCGACTTGAAAGCGAGGCAGAACAGCAGGAAACACATTTCAAGAGGTGCTTTGGATTCGCCTGTAAAGCACAGGAAGAGGGGCACAACTTGGACAATGATGCACTTGGCCAAAAAGGGCGTATGCGTTTTCTACTGAATATATTCAGGAGAAAATGCATACGCCCTTTTTGGCCAAGCAAGCCAGCGGGCAATGCAAATCTGCACTATAAAGAAGTATCACTTCCCACAGGTCAAAAGGGACATCCACAAAATGTGTAAAAACCAGAAAGGCAAGACAGGCCCTGGAGAACAGAGAGCCTTGTTATGCTGATGGGCGGGATGTAAATTGGCAACTGCCTCACTGGAGGAGTGCATTGTGTTCCCTAAAACAAATAATCAACAGAGCTAAAGAGCCAAGGGCACTTCCAGTCTAGGGAATATACCTTGGGAAAACTGAAAATCAGTAAGACAGAGCCACCCCCAATTTAGGGCTGCACTGCTTACAAGAACCTCAACTTGGTTACACCTTAAATATCCCAGGAAATATAAAAATGGTTCAAAAATTGTGGTACTTACATACGATGGAATATCCTTCAGCCATGAAATCAATGTCATAAGAACAGAAGCAGCAAAGTGAGTGGATTCAGGTATGATGATTCTAAGTGAAATAAGTCACACAGAAAAAGAAACTTATCATAAGATATCACTTATGAAGATCCTGTAAACATGGCTACACATGAACTAAGTTAGGAAAGAGAACAGAGTCTCACATTTAGAAAACACTCTTATGCCTGCTTAAGAGGGAAGGAAAAGTGGGGTGATGCATAAAACCAGAGTTTGATATAAGCACAGGTACTCTTCCAAAAACCAACTATGGAATAGACAAGACCTACACCTTCCTCAGTGAAAGGGACTCAAAACCCCATATTTCCCACAGAGTAATATATCTGACTAGTAAGGATCTTAAAACATATGTACTGATATGTCTGGGTAAGGGACTTAAGTGTGTCTAAACTGGGATAACCATGGCAGCAAGAATCAGACCAAACCCACTCTAAAAAGGAATTTCAAAAACAAAACAAGAAACAGGGAAATTATTTACAATTCCTTTAGGGTCTCTGAAGAAACCTGGAATGACCATATCTAAAATGACAGTTGGATGTGGCATAAGGTTGGACACTTGGGACTGAGAGGATTGGTGAGATTGCGTGAGCAAATGCAGACCCTTTAAAGCAATAATGCATGCCACCGATTCCAAGGGTCCCAACTCTCCAGGATGGAGGGAATACTATTACAGCTATAACATGTACAGGAAACCTACAGAATGGACACACTGTGAATACGAATGGTTTCTAAACTGAATTATTAGTCCCTCTCCTGGTGCTGTGGTTTGACTTTCCAACTGCTTTACTATCAATCTCCCAACATGGAAAGACAGGCCCTTTAACCTCCTGGTTCCCACAGGTGGCCAATTTGGCAGAGGATGGAAGGGAAGAGGGAGAACCAATGAGAGAGTAGCTGTTAGGCATTTGAACGGGCACATATCACTCTAATTTCACGGAAGGAAGAATAATTAACCAAAATCTCAGCCACCCACCGGGAACCAGTATAGGTCCTGAACAAAAATTTTGGACTTGCGTTCAGCTCACAAAAAACGAGTTAAAACATGGAGCTCAGGGGCAAGGAAATTCACAATCTGGCACAGTAATAAAGGACAAATATCATCCAAAAATCTGTTAAGGGTAGGCAACGAGGCGGGCTTGAAAGCGAGGCAGAATAGCAGGAAATAGATTTCCAGAGGTACACAGGAGTTGCCTGTAAAGCACAGGAAGAGGGGCAAAACTTCGACAATGATGCAATTGGTCAAAAAGGGCGTATGCATTTTCTCCTGAATATATTCAGGAGAAAACGCATACGCCCTTTTTGGCCAAGCAAGCAAGCAGGCAATGCAAATCTGCACTACAAAGAAGTATCTCTTCCCACTAGTCAAAAGGGACATCCACAAAATGTGTAAACTCCAGAAAGGCAAGACAGGCCCTGGAGAACAGGGAGCCTTGTTATGCTGATGGGTGGGATGTAAATTGCCAACTGCCTCACTGGAGGGGTGCACTGTGTTCCCTAAAAGAAGTAAACAACAGAGCTACAGAGCCAAGGGCACTTCCAGTCTAGGGAATATATCTTGGGAAAACTGAAAATCAATAAGACAGAGCCACCCCATAATTTAAGGCTGCACTGCTTACAACAACCTAAACTTGGGTACACCTTAAATATCCCAGGAAATATACAAATGGTTCAAAAAATTGCGGTACTTACATACGATGGAATATCCCTCAGCCATGAAATCAATGTCATAAGACCAGTAGCAGTAGAATGAGTGGATTCAAGTACGATGATTCTAAGTGAAATAAGTCACAAAGAAAAAGAAACTTATCATAAGATATCACTTATGAAGATCCTGTAAACTTGGATACACATGAACTGAGTTAGGAAAGAGAACAGAGTCTCACATTTAGAAAACTCACTTATGCCTGCTTAAGGGGGAAGGAGAGGTGGGGTGATGCATAAAACCAGAGTTTGATATAAGCACAGGTACCATTCAAAAACCAACTATGGGGCCTCCCTGGTGGCGCAGTGGTTGAGAGTCCGCCTGCCGATGCAGGGGATACGGGTTCGTGCCCCGGTCTGGGAGCATCCCATATGCCGCGGAGCGGCTGGGCCCGTGAGCCATGGCCACTGGGCCTGCGCATCCGGAGCCTGTGCTCCGCAACGGGAGAGGCCACAACAGTGAGAGGCCCGCATACCGCAAAAAGAAAAAAAAAAAAAAAAAAAAAAAAAACAACTATGGAATAGACAAGACCTACACCTTCCTCAGTGAAAGGGACCCCAAACACCATATTTCCCGCATAGGAATATATCTTACTAGTAAGAATCTTAAAACCTACGTATTGATATATCTCCGTAAGGGAATCAAGTGTGTCTAGACTGGCATAAACATGGCAGCGAGAATCAGCTCAAACCCTCTATAAACAGGAATTTCACATAGTAAACAAAAAAACAGGGAAATTCTTTACAATTCCTTAAGGTTCTCTGATGGAACCTGGAATGACCCTATCTACAATGACAGCTGGATGTGGCATAAAGCTGGACACTTGGGACTGAGAGGATTGGTGAGATTGGGTGAGCAAATGCGGTCACTTTAAAGCAATAATGCATGGCCCCAATACCATGGTTCCCTACTCCCCACGTTGAAAATAATATTACTACAGCTATAACATGTACGGGAAACCTAGAGAATGGACACACTGTGAATACGAAAGGTTTCTAAAACTCAACGAATAATCCCACTCGTGGTGCTCCGGTTTGACATTCCAACTGCTTTACTATCAATCTCCCAACTTGGTGAGACAGCCCCTTTAACCTCCTGGTTCGCACAGGTTGCCAATTTGGCAGCGTATGGAAGGGATGAGGGAGAACCAATGAGAGAGTAGCTGTTAGGCATTTGGAAGGGCACATGTCTCTCTAATTTCCCGGCAGGAAGAAGAATTAACCAAAGTCTCAGCCACCCACCGGGAAACAGTATAGGTCCTGAACCAAATTTTGGACTTGCGTTCAGCTAACAAAAAACAAGTTGAATCATGGAGCTCAGGGGCACAGCAATTCACAAACTGGTAGAGTAATACAGGACAACTATAGTTCAAAAATCTGTTGAGGGAAGTCAACGAGGCCGACTTGAAATCGAGGCAGAATAGCAGGAAACAGATTTCAAAAGGTACGTTGGAATCGCCTTTAAAGCACAGGAAGAGGGGCACAACTTCGACAATGACGCACTTGGACAAAAAGGATAGGGAAGAAGCCATTTGCAGCCTTACCTCTTCTAAAACTGGAAGACAGCTTAGGGGTTCATGGGGAGGCCAAAGTTTTCTGCATCTGGATCCCTAACTACAGTCTAATACCTGGGCCTCTACATGAAACACTGACACGAAAAAATGATGATCCTTTTGAATAGAATCCAGAAGCAGCCTCTCAAGAATGGAAAGAGCAGTCAATTAAGACCCTTGCCCAGGAACTCCCTAATTTAGCTAAACCTTTGACCTTTACATACCCGGTCAATGGTTAATCAACCTTGGAGCCTTAGTGCAAAAACTGCGACCACTTGAAATGGAGCAACACAAGAATGCCCTTCAGGTATGATAAACTATGGTCACCAAGGTCTTTGCCCACCGACTCCTCAGGCCAGGATACTGGGGTATCTAAAAAGCTGGAAATCAGCAGCCCACAAGGCCAGCTCCCTCTTAAGGGAAAAGGACCCCACGTGGTGATCCTAACCACCCATCATGCCCTGAAGTTGCAGGGGTCGCTCTGTGGACACACTGACCTCGAGTGAGGAGGCCCTCCAACTCCAACCTCCAGAGAGACAAATGGGGGCAAAGGGCCCCCAAGATGACTTGTGTGACCATCACTTGACCTGGAGTTTCCCTCAGAAAACAACAAGACTGTGCCTCGAAAGAGCAGACTACTGCTTGTAGGACTTACTGCACCCAGAGGGGAGCTAATTAGCTTGGAGGGGGAAACGTATATCATGCTTTCACCATAGAAAATCCTACAGACACCATGGTGATTGTAACCAATATGACCGGGTGGACTGCTGGCTACTTCTAAAGGCCGTTGTCTCAGTGGACGTCATGATCCTGGACCACCACTGACTGTGGACTGTTTGGGAGTTGTGCGGGCAGGGCTCTGACACATGGTGCTGTTTGTACATTAATTCAGGGACCTAATTAAAGAATGCACAGACTACTGGTCAGAGCATCTAGGCTGACAAAAACCGTCAGCCTAAGATTGCCGAACAAATGTGGGGTGGGGTGAAACCTGCCACTGCAGCATCTCTGCGCATCTCCTTCCTGGACATTAAAGGTCATTAGAATCTATAACACTTCCAGTGCTGGTGCTCAGGCAGACGAAAAGTGAGGCAGGAGGCCTTGGGACAATCAACCTCACCTGGAGCCTGGTGGGGAAACGTTTTGACCCTCCCCCCATGTATCAGGGCTCACACCACAGCATGAAGCAGTTACAAAACAGGGGTCTGCACCCTCAACACGCCAAAAATGAGGAACAGAACAAAAAGCAGAGGAGGTGTTCATCTCCGGCAACGTTCATTAAAAATTCCTGGGAGATATAAAGAGAATCTGGGCAATAAAATAAAGTCTAAGCTGTTTTTGCATTGTGCTTTGTCTAATTTCACGTGCTCCTAGGGCTCCGCATGCAGAGGTCCCACACCCGGCATTTCAGATCCGATTTCCTAGTGCAGAATGGCTGGGTCGACACCTCAGCTAGCGGGGTCCCATGCAGAGTCCGTGACATAGAGCCTGAGCTGCAGCCAACCCAGCCCTCGAGAGCTCCATGCCCTCCCTCCCACTGACGCTGCCTTGATCCCTACATAGCAGCACAGCCCACAGCCTGTGGGGGAGTGCACGCTCTCACCCCTCCATTCTGTTTTCAAAATAATGTTTCCTTTGCTTCTGAACCAAACTCAGTCTTGATCTTTTGGCTCCAATGACACTGGGCACAGGGACTCCTGTTGGGGTCCACTCTGGAGGATCAGTAACAGAAATTGAGAACATTGTAACTTCAATGAACAGGTGTGAGAGCCAAACTATAGTTAACATAGAGCAGTGTATAATGCTCGGGTAAAATAACATGTTTTTAAGACTTACATTTGATATTTCCATCACTTTACTGTAAGCAAGTTCAGTGAACACGTCTGCTTTATTTGTCAGGTCAACATTAGAAAAATGAAGTGATTTATTTCCATGGATGTACATCGAATACTCTTGGCTGAAGCTTCAATCGTGTTTTGAATGCTTTTCCATTGAAAATGATACCTCTCTTTCAGTTCCCCCATTTCTGAGAAGTATAAAATCCTATAATTTATTATTACCAAAGGGGAAAGGTAGGAGAAGGGATAAATTAACAGTTTGGGATTAACACATACACACTGCTATGTATAAAATAGATCATCAACAAGGAACTACTGTATAGCACAGGGAACTACACTGAATATTTTGCAATAACCTATAAGGGGAAATAATCTGAAAAAGAATCGATATTTTTATTGACATCATCTATCAATGACAGATAAAATGTAACCTAAGCAAGGCCGAAGGTGAGCGCTTCTGACCCTGAAGATTTCAATCATCTAAAGTTTGGGCTCTGCCTATTTCCCAAGGCCCTTAATGGACATGCGTGTAGCCGTAGCCTAAAAATTCCACAGTTTGGGGTTCGGGGAGGCACTGATGTGGAAAAATCCCTGGTGTTCTCCTTACATGCACGGGACCCTTCCTACAGCTAAAACATGCCTGTCACACCTAGAGGATGGTACACCGTTTGATCGGAAAGAGTTTGGAAAAGGCACCTCATCTCCTCATTGCCTGGTGCTCGGGTTCACCCCTCCAGCATCTTTCCTAACAATCTCCTCACTTGGGGATATCAGCACCGTCAACAACCTGTTGCACACTGTTTGGAATTTGTCTAGAGGATGAAGCGGAAGGATGAGAAAAATTTAGAGACAAGTCTTAGGTGATCAGACAGGCACATGCCACTCTAATTTCCAATCCGGAAGACAAATTCATCAAAGGCTAGAATTGCCCACGGAAACAGAATAGGGCTAGAGGAAATCCCGCTGTTTTGTGTCCAGTTTCCAAAAACACAAGTTGAAAATTGGAACTCAGGGTCACTAAAATTCATAAAACTGCAGAGTTGAAATTATCTACCGTCGAAAAATGTCTTGAGGTAAGCCACAGAAAAAGACTCGTAAGCATGGAGAGTGGCAGGAAACATATTTGAAGAGGTAGAAAGGACTCCCCATTAAAGCACAAGAAAAGGGGCTGAACATCGCCAATGATGCATTTGGCCCAAAAGGCGTATGCATTTTTTCTGAATATATTCAAGTAAAGGCCATACACACTTTTGATCCAACCAAACAGGTGGGCACTGGAAATCAATACTACAAAATGTATCACTTCACATCAGTCAGAAGGGCCATCCACATAAAGTGTAAACACCAGAAATGCAGGACAGGGCGAGGAGAAAAGGGAACCCTGTGAGGCTGATAGTGGAAATGTAATTTGCCAACGGCCACTCTGGAGAAGTGTATTGTGTTTGCTAAAACATCTAAAAAATGAGCTACAGAGCATAGGGCACTTGCACTCATGGGCGTATACCTTGGGAAAAACAAAAATCAACAGAAAACAGGCACCCCAACGTTTACCACCTCTCTGTTAAAAAGGGCCTCCACTTAGATATAACCTAAATGTCCCTGGAAGGATAAAATGGATAAAAGAGATGGGGTACTTATGTAGAGTGGAATATTACTCATCCAGAAATCAATGAAATAAGGCCAGTTGGAACAACTCTGGAGGAGTTACATACAATCATTCTAAGTGACATATGTCAGAAAGAAAAAGACACATATCATAAGATGTCACTTAAAGGTGGAATCAAAAATGGCTACACATGAAATAAACTACAACACAGAAACATAGTCAAATATGTAGAAAATAGTCATAAGGCTGCTAAATGGGAAAGGTGGGGAATGGTGAGGTATTATCCAGGAGGTTGAAATTAGCAAAGTTACCATTCCAAGTATCAAATTGAATAACTGAAAAGGCCTACACATTACCTCAAAGAACTGAACTCAGCTCACTCAAGTAACTGGAAAATAATACATATGACTGGTAAGTATCTGAAAAAAAAATTATTGTTGTCTCACAGTACATGAATCAAGTGGATGTACAGCAGCAAAAAACAGAGCTTTGAAAATCAGCTGTAACCAATATAAAAATAAATTTAAAAAATATTTATAAAAACAGTGAGACAGACAAAAATTCTTACAACTTTTGTTGAAGGGCTATGATGTAACATGGATTGAACACATGTAGACCCACAGCAGGATGATATATAAGGCTGGAAGCTATGCACGCTAAGAGATGTTAGAGAGGCTGGGTGAGGAAATGCAGACCTTTTAAATAGTGCCTGGTACCCATTCCATGGGTCCCAAATCTGCAGGTTCTAGGGAATATTCTGACAGCGAAAATATGCCTGGGAAACCGAGATGAATGCACACCGTGTGCTCAGGAAAGGTGTCTAAAATGCACCTCATTTTTGATCTCCTGGTGCTGGGGTTCGCCATTCCAGCCACATTACTAACAATCTCCTCACATGGAGAACCATCAACTTTAACCTCCTGTGTCACACAGTTTGCAATTAGTGCAGAGGATAAATGGGAAGATGGGGAACCAATGAGAGATTAGCTGTAGGGGTTTTGACAGGCACATGTCACTCTAATTTCCCATTAGGAAGAAGAATTAAACAAAGGCTCAGCCTGCCTCCTCAGAACCAGAATAGGAAAGGAAGCAATCCAATGGTTTGGCGGCCAGCTCACAAAAAGCGAGTTGCAAAATGGAGCTCAGGAGCAGACAATTCAAAGACCTGCAAAGATATAAATGATAACCAACGTCCAAAAATATATTCAGGTAAGGCAACGAAGAGGATCTGAATGAGAGGCAGAATTGCAGGAAACAGATTTCAAAAGGTAGATTGTACTCACATTTAAAGCATATGAAAAGCAGCAGAATTTCTAAAATGATGCAGTTGGGCAAAAGGGTGTATGTGTTTTTTCGTGAATATCTTCAGGAAAATAAAACACATACAGAGTTTTTGGCCAACCAAGCAAGCGGGAAATGCAAATCTGCACAACAAAGAAGTCTCAATTTCCACTGCTCACAAAGGCCATCCAAAAAATGTGTACAAACCAGAAATGCAGGAGAGGCCATGGAGAACAGGGAGCCTAGTCACACTGATGGGTGGGGTATAAATATCCAAGAGCCACTTTGAAGAAGTGTATGCTGTTTCCTAAAACATCAAAAATACAAAGCCCCCGAGCAAAGGGGTTTTCAACTCATGGGCATATAACTTGGGAAGACTAAATATCAACAAGACACAGGCACCCCATACTTTAGGGCTGCTCTGCATACAAGAACCTCAACTTCGGTACACCTAAAATATCCCAGGAAAAAGAGAAATGCCTAAAGAACTTGTGGTAATTTTGTACAACAGAATATCACTCAGACGTGAAACCAATGTATATAAGGCCAGTAGCAGCATAATGAGTGGATTTAGGTATGATGATTCTAAGTGAAATTAGTCACACAGATAAAAGAATCTTATCAGAAGATATCACTTACAAAGGGAATGTCAACATCACAGCACATGAAATGAATTAAGAAAGAGAACAGAGACTCACATTTAGAAAACACTCTTATGCCTCCTTAAGGGGAAAGCAGAGTTGGGGTGATGCATAAAACGAGAGTTTGATATTAGAACAGGTACCATTCCATAAACCAAATACAGAAGAGACAAGATCTACACCTACCTCAGTGAACGGGACTCAAAACGCCTATTCCCCGCAGAGGAATATATCTGACTAGTAAGAATCTTAAAAAACTATGTATTGATATGTCTCCGTATGGGAATCAAGTATGTCTAGACCGTCATAAACATGTCAGTGAAAATCAGCTCAAACTCATTATAAAAATGAATTTCAAAAGCAAAACAAAAAAACAGCGAAATTCTTACACAATTCCTTCAGGGGTTCTGATGAAACCTGGAATGACCCTATCTGCAAAGACAGCTGGATGAGACATAAGGCTGGACACTTGTGACTGAGAGGACTGGTGAGATTGGGAGAGAAAATGCAGACCCTTTAAAGTAGTAATGCATGCCACCATACCATGTTTCCCAAATCTCCAAGTAGAAGGGAATATCACTACAGATATAACATGTATGAGAAACCTAGAGAATGGACACCCTGTGATGACGAAAGTTTTCTAAAAGTCTCCAAATTTTTCCTCTCCTTGTGCTCCAGTTTGGCATTCCAACTGCCTTACTATCAATCTCCCAAGTTAGGAGAGTCAGCTCCTATAACCTCCTGGTTCGCACAGTTTGCTAATTGTGCAGAGGATGAAAGGGTAGAGGGAGAACCAATCAGAGAGTAGATGTAGGCATTTGGACGGACACATGCCACTCTAAATTCCCGTCAGGAAGAAGAATTACCAAAGCCTCAGCCACCCGCAGGGAACAGTATAGCCACCCCTGGAAGTAGTACAGGTCCTGAAGCAAAATTGTGTATTTGCGGTCAGCTCCCAATAATGGGATTTGAAAATTGGTGCTCAGGGGCACAGCAATTCACAACCCTGAGAGTTTTAAAGGACTACTCTCTTCCAAAAATCTGTTGAGGGAAGGCAACGAAGCGGACATGAAAATGAGGCAGAATTGCACAAAACATATTTCAAGAGGTAAATTGGAATCACCTTTAAAGCCAGAAAAAGCATCAAAACTTCGACAATGATGCACTTGGCCAAAAATGGCGTATGCCTTTTCTCCTTAATGTATTCAGGAGAAAAGGCATACGACCTTTTTGGCCAATCAAGCTAGCACACAATGCAAATCCACACTACAAAGAATTGTCACTTCCCACCGGTCAAAAGGGACATCCGATAATCTGTAAAAACCAGAAAGGCAAGAGAGAGATGAGAAGGGCATGAAGATGTGTTATCCCAAGGGTCATGGAGGATTGTGATGACAAGCGAATGGAGCATTGTGATGACAAGATTATGTAGCATATTGCTGACAAAGGCATGGAGCATTTTGATGACAAAGGTCCCGGATCATTGTGTTGTCAGGGTTCATGGAGCGTTGTGATGACAGTGGTCATGGAGCATGGTGATGACAGGGGTCATGGAGCATTGTGATGAGAAGGTCAAGGAACATTGGGCTGAAAATGTTCAGGGAGTATTGTGATGACAGGGGTCATGGAGCATTGTGATGACAAGCTACTGGAGCATTGTGATGAGAAGACCATGGAGCCTTGTGATGACAAGTCTCATGGAGCATTCTGATGAAAAGGGACATGGAGCTTTGTGATTACAGGGGACTTGGAGCATTGTGATGAAAAGGGCAAGGAGCATTGGGATGAGAAGACCATCGAGCGATCTGATGACATGCATCATGGAGCTTTGGGATGAAAAGGGCATTGTGCATTGTGATTACAGGGGTCTTGGAGAACTGTGAGGAAAATGGCATGGAACATTGTGATGAAAAAGGCATGGAGCCTTGTCATGACAGGGTTCAAGGAGCATACAGATGACAAGTGTCAGGGAGCATTGTGATGACAGGGGTATTGAGCATTATGATGAAAAAGTTCATGGAGCACTGTGATGAGAAGACCATGGAAAATTGTGATGATGAGCCTCATGGGGCGTTGTGATGCTAAGTGTTATGGAACATTTTGATCACAAGGATTTGGAGCATTGTGATGACAGTGGTCATGGAGCATTTTGATTTCACTCTGATGACAATAGCATGAAGCATTATGATGATGGGCATGGTGCATTGTGATGACAGGGTTCATGGAGCATTGAGATGAAAAAGGGCATGGAGCATTCGGATGACATGCATCATGGAGCTTTGTGATGACAAGGACATGGAGCATGGTGAATGAGAAGGCCAAGGAGCATTCTGATGACATATTTCTTGGAGCTTTGTGATGACAAGGGCATGGAGCATTGTGATTACAGGTGTCTTGGAGCACTGTGATGAGAAGGGTCATGGAGACTTGTGATGACAAGGCCAATGAACATCGTGATGGCAGGGGTCATGGAGCATTGTTATGACAGGGGTAATGGAGCATGGTGATGACAAGGGCATGGAGCATTGTGATGACAAGGTCATAGATTATTGTGAAGACATGTGTCATGGAGCATTATGATGACATATTTCATGGTCCACTGTGAAGACAATGGCATGGAGCATTGAGATGACAAATGTTATGGAGGATTGTGATGACAAAGGTAATGGAGCATTGTGATGACAAGGACTTGGATCACTGTGATGACAAGGGTCAAGGAGCATTGTGATGACAAGGGCATGGATCATTGTGATGACAATGTCCACAGAGAATTTTGATGAAAAGGTCGTGAAGCATTGTGATGACAAAGGCATGTAGCTTGCTATGACAGGGGTCATAGGGCACTGCGATGAAAATTGCATGGAGAATTTTGATGA
Organism: Mesoplodon bidens; assembly: GCF_964165515.1. Lineage (NCBI taxonomy): Eukaryota > Metazoa > Chordata > Mammalia > Artiodactyla > Ziphiidae > Mesoplodon > Mesoplodon bidens. Next base: position 1,427,040 of record NW_027671170.1, read on the forward strand.
CAAGAGCATGTAACATTGTGATGAGAACTGTCATGGAGCATTGTGATGACAAGGATGTGGAGAATTGTGATGACAAGAGCATGTAACATTATGATGAGAACTGTCATGGAGCATTGTGATGACAAGGACGTGGAGAATTGTGATGACAAGGGACATGAAAATTGTGATTACCAGGGCATGGAGCATTGTGATGCCAAGACCGTGGAGCACTGAGATGGGAAGACCATGGATAATTGTGGTGAGGAGAATCATGGAGCACTGTAATGACAAAGGGCATGGAGCATTGTGATGACAGGTGTCATGGAGCATTGTGATGACAGTGGTCATGGATTTTTGTGATGACAAAGGTCATGGAGCATTCTGAAGACAAGCTTGTGGAGTACTGTGATGACAAAGCATGTAACCCTGTGATGAGAAGTGTCATGGAGCACAGTGATGCCAAGAACGTGGAGAATTTTGATGACAGGGAATATGGAGCATTGTGATGACCAGGGCATGGAGCATTGTGATGGCAAGACCATGGAGCATTGTGATGAGAAGACCATGGATAATTGTGATGAGGAGCGTCATGGAGCACTGTAATGACAAGTGGTATTGAGCACTGTGATGAGAGGGGTCATGGAGAATTGTGATGACAAGGGTCATGGAGCATTCTGATGACAAGTGTGTGGAGTATAGTGATGACAATGGCAAGGAGCATTGTGAGGAAAAGGGCATTGAGCATTGTGATGAAAAAGGCATGGAGCCTTTTCATGAAAGTGTTCAAGGAGCATTCTGACGACAAGTGTCAGGGAGCATTGTGATGACAAGTGTATTGAGAATTGTGATGAAAAAGATGATGGAGCATTGTGACGACAAGGGCATGCAGTATTGTGATGACAGGCGTCATGGAGCATTGTGATGACAAGTGTTATGTAAAATTGTGATCACAAGGATTTGGAGCATTGTGATGACAGAGGTCATGGATCTTTTTGATTTCAAGGAGCATGGAGCATTGTGATGACAGGGGTCATGGAGCACTGTGATGTCATTGGTCATGGAGCATTTTGATGAAAAGGGTCATGGAGCATTTTGATGACAGGTGTTATGGAACATTGTGATGTCAGGGGTCATTGAACATTGTGATGATAAGTGCATGTAGCATGGTGATGACAGGAGTCATGGAACATTGTGATGACATGGTTGAGGGAGTATTGTGATGAATAGTGATGTAACATTGTGATATCAGTGGTGGGAGAGCATTTTGGTGAGAAGTGCATGGAGCATTGTGAAGACAAGGTTTATGGAGCCTTGTGATGACAACATTGTGGAACACTGTGATGAGAAGCGCATGGCACATTGTGATGACAAGGGTCAAGGAGCGTTGTGATGAAAAGTTCATGGAGCATTGTGGTAACAAAGGTAACAGAGCCTTGTGATGATGCGGACATGGACCATTGTGATGACAAATGTTATGAAGCATTGTGATGACTGGAGTCACGGAGCATTGTGATGACAGGGGTCATGGAGCATTGTGATGACAAGGGCATGGAGCACTGTGCTGAGAATGGCATAGAGCATTGTGATGACATGTGTCAAAGAGCATTGTGATGAAATGTTCATGGAGCATTGTGATTAAAAAGGTCACAGAGACTGTCGAGGGCATGGACCATTGTTAAGACAAAGGTCATGTAGCATTGTGATGACAGGGTCATGGTACATTGTGATTACAGTGGTGAGGGAGTATTGTGATGACTAGTGATGGAACATTGTGATATCGCTGGTGAGAGAGTATTTTGATGAGAAGTGCATGGAGCATTGTGATTACACGGTTTATGGAGCATTTCAATGACAAGGTTGTGGACCGTTGTGAAATGGGCGTGGCACTTTGTGATAACAATGGTCATCGAGCATTGTTCTGACAAAGACATGGTGCATTGTGATGACAAGGGTCCCAGAGAATTGTGATAAAATGTTCATGGAGCATTGTGGTTACAAAGGTCACAGAGCCTTGTGATGACGCAGGCATGCACCATTGTGATGACAAACGTTATGAAGCATTGTGATGACTGGAGTCACGGAGCATTGTGATGACAGGGGTCATGGAGCATTGTGATGACAAGGGCATGGAGCATTTTGATGACAGGGGCATGGAGCACAGGTCTGACAAGTTTCATAAATTATTGTGATGACTGTGGGCATGGTGCATTGTGATGACAAGGGCACGGAGCATGGTGATGAGAATGTCATGGAGTATTGTGAAGACACGTGTCAGGGAACACTGTGATGACATATGTCATGGTCCATTGCAATGACAATGGCATGGAGCATTGTGATGCCAAATGTAATGGAGGATTGTGATGACAAATATAATGGAGCATTGTGATGACTAGGGCTTGGAGCATTATGATGACAAGGGCCATTGAATATTTTCATGACAAGATCATGAAGCATTGTAATGACAATGTCCTAGAGCACTGTGATGAGAAAACGATGGAGCCTTGTGATGACAAGTCTCATGGAGCATACTGATAAAAAGGGGCATGGAGCATTGTGATTACAGGGGTCGTGGAACCTTGTGAGGACAAGGGCTGGAGCACTCTGAGGAGAAGGCCAAGGAGCATTCTAATGACATGCGTCATTAAGCTTTGTGATGACAAGGGCATGGAACATTGTGATTACAGTGGTCTTGGAGCATTGTGAGGAAAAGGGCGTGGATAACCTTGATGAAAAATGCATGGAGCCTTGTCATGACAGGGTTCAAGGAGCATACAAACAACAAGTGTCAGGAGGCATTTTGATGACAAGTGTATTGAGCATTGTGATGACAAGGTCCTGGAGCATTGTGATGAGAAAACCATGGAGCCTTGTGATGACAAATCTCATAGAGCATACTGATGAAAGGAGCATGGAAAACTGGGATTACAGGGGTTTGGTATATTGTGATTACAAGGTCATGGAGCATTGTGTTGAAAAGAGCATGGAGTATTGTGATGACATGCATCATGGAGCGTTGTGATAACAAGTGTTATGGAACATGGTGATTAGAAGGGTTTGGAGCATTGTGATGATAGTGGTCAGGGATCATTTTGATTTCAAGGAGCATGGAGCATTGTGATGACAAGGGCATGAAGCAATGTGATCCCAAGGCTCACGGAGGATTGTGATGACAATGGAAATGGAGTATTGTGATGACAAGCGCATAGAGCATTGTAATAAAAATGTCATGTAGCATTTTGCTGACAAAAGCATGGAGCATTGTGATGACATGTGTCATGGAGCACTGTGATGACAAGCGTCACGGAGCATTGTGAATGCATTGGCCATGGAGCATTGGGATGACAAGGGCATGGATCATTGTGATGACAATTTTCCTGGAGCACTGTGCTGAAAATGTTCATGGAGTGTTGTGATGACAGGGGTCATGGAGCCTTGTGATGATATTGGTCATGGAGCATTGTGATGAGTAGGTCGTGCAGCAATGGGCTGAAAATGTTCATGGATTATTGTGATGACAGGGATCATGGAACATTGGGATGACAAGGGAATGGAGCATGGTGATGAAAAGGTCCTGGAGCATTGTGATGTGAAGACCATGGAGACTTGTGATGACAACTCTCATGAAGCATTCTGATGAAAATGGGCATGGAGCATTGTGATTACAGGGGTCTTGGAGCATTGTGATGACTAGGGCATGGAGCATTGTGATGAGAAGGCCATGGAGCATTCTGATGACATGCTTCATGGAGCTCTGTGAGGACAAGGGCATGGAGCATTGTGATTACAGGGATCTTGGAGCATTGTGATGAAAAGGGCATGGATCATTGTGATGAAAAAGGCATGGAGCCTTGTCATGACAGGGTTCCAGGAGCATACTGATGACAAGTGTCAGGGAGCATTGTGATAACAGGTGTATTGAGCATTGTGATGACAAAGATCATGGAGCATTGTGATGAGAAGACCATGGATAATTGTGATGCTGAGTGTCATGGGGTGTTGTAATGATAAGTGTTATGGAATATTGTGATAAATAGGGTTTGGAGCATTATTATTACAGAGGTCATGGAGAACATTGATTTCATTGTGATGACAATAGCCTGAAGCATTATGATGATGGGCATGGTGCACTGTGATGACAGGGTTCATGCAGCATTGAGATGAAAAGGGGCATGGGACACTGTGATTAAAAGGGTCTTGGAGCATTGTGATGACAAGGGCATGGAACATTTTGATGAGAAGGCCATGGAACATTCTGATGACAAGTGTCATGGAACCGTGTGATGACAAGGCCGTGGAACATTGTGATGGCAGGGGTCATGGTGCATTGTTATGGCAGGCGTAATGGAGCATTATGATGAGAATGGCATGGAATATTGATCTGAAATGTTTCATGTATTATTGTGATGAGAGTGGGCATGGAGCATTGTGATGACAAGGCACGGAACACTGTGATACATGGGTCATACAGGATTGTAATGACAAGGGCATGGAGCATTGTGATGAGAAGGGCATCGAGCATTGTGATGACAAGTGTCATGGAGCTTTGTGATTACAAGAGCATGGAGCAGTGTGATGAGAGGGTTCATGGAGCATTGTGATGACAATGACTTGGAGCATTGTGATACCAAGGGTCATGGAGGTTTGTGATGACAAGTCATGGAGCATTTTGATGACAAGGGAATGGTGCATTGTGATGAGAAGGGCAGGAAGCCTTTTGATGACCGGGTCATGAAGCAATTTGATAAAATGTGTAATGGAACATTTTGATGGCATGTGTTATAGAACATTGTGATGTCAGGAGTCTTGGAGCTTTGGGATGAAATGGGTCATGGAGCATTTTGATGACAGGTGTTATGGAATATTGTGATGTCTGGGGTCATGGAACATTGTGATGATAAGGGGATGTAGCATTGTGATGACAGGGTCATGGAACATTGTGATTACAGGGGTGAGGGAGTATTGTGATGACTAGTGATGGAACATTGTGATATCTCTGGTGAGAGAGCATTTTGATGAGAAGTGCATGGAGCATTGTGATTACAAGGTTTATGGAGCATTTCAATGACAAGATTGTGGACCGTTGTGAAGAAATGTGCGTGGCACTTTGTGATGACAAGGGTCAAGGAGCATTGTTCTGACAAAGACTTGGTGCATTGTGATGACAAGGGTCACAGAGAATTGTGATGAAAACTTCATGGAGCATTGTGGTTACAAAGGTCACAGAGCCTTGTGATGACACGGGCATGGACCATTGTGATGACAAACGTTATTAATCATCGTGATAACGGGAGTCATGGAGCATTGTGATGACAAGGGCATGGAGCATTGTGATGACAGGGGCATGGAGCATTGGTTTGACAAGTTTCATAGATTATTGTGATGAGAGTGGGCATGGTGCATTGTGATGACAAGGGCACGGAGCATTGTGATGAGAAGGTCATGGAGTATTGTGAAGAACGGTGTCCGGGAACACTGTGATGACATATGTCAAGGTCCATTGCGATGACAATGGCATGGAACATTGTGATGCCAAATGTAATGGAGGATTGTGATGACAAATATAATGGAGCATTGTGATGAGTAGGGCTTGGAGTATTATGATGACAAGGGCCATTGAGAATTTTCATGACAAGGTCATGAAGCATTGTGATGACAATGTTCTGGAGCACTGTGATGAGAAAACCATGGAGCCTTGTGATGACAAGTCTCATGGAGCATACTGATGAAAAGGGGCATGGAGCATTGTGATTACAAGGGTCGTGGAACATTGTGAGGACAAGGGCAAGGAGCACTGTGAAGAGAAGGCCAAGGAGCATTCTAATGACATGTGTCATTGAGCTTTGTGATGACAAGGGCATGGAACATTGTGATTACAGTGGTCTTGGAGCATTGTGATGAAAAGGGCATGGATCACCTTGATGAAAAAGGCATGGATCCTTGTCATGACAGGGTTCAAGGAGCATACAAACAACAAGTGTCAGGAGGCATTTTGATGACAAGTGTATTGAGCATTGTGATGACAAGTTCCTGGAGCATTGTGATGAGAAAACCATGGAGCCTTGTGATGACAAATCTCATAGAGCATACTGATGAAAGGAGCATGGAAAACTGGGATTACAGGGGTTTGGTACATTGTGATTACAAGGTCATGGAGCATTGTGTTGAAAAGAGCATGGAGTATTGTGATGACATGCGTCATGGAGCGTTGTGATGACAAGTGTTATGGAACATTGTGATTAGAAGGGTTTGGAGCATTGTGATGATAGAGGTCAGGGATCATTTTGATTTCAAGGAGCATGGAGCATTGTGATGACAAGGGCATGAAGCAATGTGATCCCAAGGCTCACGGAGGATTGTGATGACAATGGAAATGGAGTATTGTGATGACAAGCGCATAGAGCATTGTAATAAAAAGGTCATGTAGCATTTTGCTGACAAAAGCATGGAGCATTGTGATGACATGTGTCATGGAGCACTGTGATGAAAAGCGTCACGGAGCATTGTGAATGCATTGGCCATGGAGCATTGGGATGACAAGGGCATGGATCATTGTGATGACAATTTTCCTGGAGCACTGCGCTGAAAATGTTCATGGAGTGTTGTGATGACAGGGCTCATGGAGCCTTGTGATGATATTGGTCATGGAGCATTGTGATGAGTAGGTCGTGGAGCAATGGGCTGAAAATGTTCATGGATTATTGTGATGACAGGGATCATGGAACATTGGGATGACAAGGGAATGGAGCATGGTGATGACAAGGTCCTGGAGCATTGTGATGTGAAGACCATGGAGACGTGTGATGACAAGTCTCATGAAGCATTCTGATGAAAATGGGCATGGAGCATTGTGATTACAGGGGTCTTGGAGCATTGTGATGACTAGGGCATGGAGCATTGTGATGAGAAGGCCATGGAGCATTCTGATGACATGCTTCATGGAGCTTTGTGATGACAAGGGCATGGAGCATTGTGATTACAGGGATCTTGGAGCATTGTGATGAAAAGGGCATGGATCATTGTGATGAAAAAGGCATGGAGCCTTGTCATGACAGGGTTCCAGGAGCATACTGATGACAAGTGTCAGGGAGCATTGTGATAACAGGTGTATTGAGCATTGTGATGACAAAGATCATGGAGCATTGTGATGAGAAGACCATGGATAATTGTGATGATGAGTGTCATGGGGTGTTGTGATGATAAGTGTTATGGAATATTGTGATAAAAAGGTTTTGGAACATTATGATTACAGAGGTCATGGAGAACATTGATTTCATTGTGATGACAATAGCCTGAAGCATTATGATGATGGGCATGGTGCACTGTGATGACAGGGTTCATGGAGCATTGAGATGAAAAGGGGCATGGGACATTGTGATTACTAGGGTCTTGGAGCATTGTGATGACAAGGGCATGGAGCATTTTGATGAGAAGGCCATGGAACATTCTGATGACAAGTGTCATGGAACCTTGTGATGACTAGGCCGTGGAACATTGTGATGGCAGGGGTCATGGTGCATTGTTATGGCAGGCGTAATGGAGCATTATGATGAGAAGGACATGGAACATTGATCTGAAATGTTTCATGTATTATTGTGATGAGAGTGGGCATGGAGCATTGTGATGACAAGGGCACGGAACACTGTGATACATGGGTCATGCAGGATTGTAATGACAAGGGCATGGAGCATTGTGATGAGAAGGGCATCGAGCATTGTGATGACAAGTGTCATGGAGCTTTGTGATTACAAGAGCATGGAGCAGTGTGATGAGAGGGTTCATTGAGCATTGTGATGACAATGACTTGGAGCATTGTGATACCAAGTGTCATGGAGGTTTGTGATGACAAGTCATGGAGCATTTTGATGACAAGGGAATGGTGCATTGTGATGAGAAGGGCAGGGAGCCTTTTGATGACCGGGTCATGAAGCAATTTGATAAAATGTGTAATGGAACATTTTGATGGCATGGGTTATAGAACATTGTGATGTCAGGAGTCTTGGAGCTTAGGGATGAAAAGGGTCATGGAGCATTTTGATGACAGGTGTTATGGAACATTGTGATGTCAGGGGTCATGGAACATTGTGATGATAAGGGGATGTAGCATTGTGATGACAGGGTCATGGAATATTGTGATTACAGGGGTGAGGGAGTATTGTGATGACTAGTGATGGAACATTGTGATATCTCTGGTGAGAGAGCATTTTGATGAGAAGTGCATGGAGCATTGTGATTACAAGGTTTATGGAGCATTTCAATGACAAGATTGTGGACCGTTGTGATGAAATGTGCGTGGCACTTTGTGATGACAAGGGTCAAGGAGCATTGTTCTGACAAAGACATGGTGCATTGTGATGACAAGGGTCACAGAGAATTGTGATGAAAACTTCATGGAGCACTGTGTTTACAAAGGTCAGAGAGCCTTGTGATGACACGGGCATGGACCATTGTGATGACAAACGTTATTAATCATTGTGATGACGGGAGTCATGGAGCATTGTGATGACAAGGGCATGGAGCACTGTGATGACAGGGGCATGGAGCATTGGTTTGACAAGTTTCATAGATTATTGTGATGAGAGTGGGCATGGTGCATTGTGATGACAAGGGCACGGAGCACTGTGATGAGAAGGTCATGGAGTATTGTGAAGAAAGGTGTCAGGGAACACTGTGATGACATATGTCATGGTCCATTGCGATGACAATGGCATGGAGCATTGTGATGCCAAATGTAATGGAGGATTGTGATGACAAATATAATGGAGCATTGTGATGAGTAGGGCTTGGAGCATTATGATGACAAGGGCCATTGAGAATTTTCATGACAAGGTCATGAAGCATTGTGATGACAATGTCCTGGAGCACTGTGATGAGAAAACCATGGGGCCTTGTTATGACAAGTCTCATGGAGCATACTGATGAAAAGGGGCATGGAACATTGTGATTACAGGGGTCGTGGAACATTGTGATAACAAGGGCATTGATCAATGTGAATAGAAGGCCAAGGAGCATTCTAATGACATGCGTCATTGAGCTTTGTGATGACAAGGGCATGGAACATTGTGATTACAGTGGTCTTGGAGCATTGTGATGAAAAGGGCATGGATCACCTTGATGAAAAAGGCATGGAGCCTTGTCATGACAGGGTTCAAGGAGCATACAGACAACAAGTTTCAGGGAGCATTTTGATGACAAGTGTATTGAGCATTGTGATGACAAGGTCCTGGAGCATTGTGATGAGAAAACTATGGAGCCTTGTGATGACAAATCTCATGGAGCATACTGATGAAAAGGGGCATGGAGCATTGTGAGGAGAAGACCAATGATCATTCTGATGGCATGCGTTATTGAGCTTTTTGATGACAAGTGCATGGAGCATTGTGATGACAAGGTTCATGGAGCATTGTGATGACAACGGCCATTGAGAATTTTGATGAAAGGGTCGTGAAGCATTGTAATGACAAAGGCATGGAGCTTGCTATGACAAGGGTCATGGCGCATTGCGATGACATGTGCATGGAGAATTGTGATGACAAAAGCATGTAACATTGTGATGAGAACTCTCATGGAGCATTGTGATGACAAGCACGTGGAGAATTGTTATGACAAGGGACATGAAGCATTGTGATGACAGGTCTCATGGAGCATTGTGATGACAGGGGTCATGGATAGTTATGATGACAAGGGGCATGGAGCATTCTGATGAAAAGTTTCTGGAGTATTGTGCTGACAAAGCATGTAACACTGTGATGAGAAGTGTCATGGAACATAGTGATGCCAAGGACGTGGAGAATTTTGATGACAGGGAACATGGAGCATTGTGATGACCAGGACATGGAGCATTGTGATGGCAAGACCATGGAGCATTGTGATGGCAAGACCGTGGAGCATTGTGATGACGAGCGTCATGGAGCACTGTAATGACAAGGGGTATGGAGCATTGTGATGTCAGGGGACATGGAGCCTTTTGATGAAAAGGGTCATGGAGCATTTTGATGACATGGCTTATAGAACATTGTGATGTCATAGCTCATCGAACATTGTGATGATAAGTGCATGTAGCACTGTGATGACAAGAGTCATGGCACATTGTGTTTACAGAGATGAAGGAGTATTGTGATGAATAGTGATGTAACATTGTGATATCAGTGGTGAGAGAGCATATTGATGAGAAGTTCATGGAGCATTGCGATGACAAGGTTAATGGAGCATTGTGATGACAAGATTGTGGAGCACTATGATGACAAGCGCATGGTGCATTGTGATGAAATGTGTGATGGAGCATTGTGCTGACAAGCACATGGAGCATTGTGATGACAACGGTCATGGAGCATTGTGCTGAGAAAGGCATAGAGCATTGTGATGACAAGGGTCAAAGAGCATTGTGATGAAAATTTCATGGAGCACTAAGGTTAAAAATGTCCCAGAGACTGTTGCTGACGAGGGCATAGACCATTGTGTTGACAAAGGTCATGAAGAATTGTGATGACTGGAGTCAATGAGCATTGTGATGACATGGGTCATGGAGCATTGTGATAAAAAGGGCATGGAGCATTGTGATGACAAGGGCATGGAGCATTGGTCTAATAAGTTTCATGGATTATTTCAATGACAGTTGGAATGGCACATTGTGATGACAAGGGCATGGAGCATTGTGATGACCAGGTCATGCAGTATTGTGAAGACAGGTGTCAGGGAGCATTGTGATGACATATGTAATGGCCCACTGTGATGACAATGGCATGGAGCATTGTGATGCCAAGTGTCATGGAGGATTCTGATGACAAAGGTAATGGAGCATTGTGATGACAATGGCTTGGAGCATTCTGATGACAAGGGTCAGGGAGCATTGTGCTGGCAAGTGCATGGAGAATTGTGATGACACGAGTCATGGAGCATTTTGATGACAAGCTTGTGGAGTATTTCGATGACAATGGCATGGAGCATTGTGATGAAAACGGCATGGGGCATTGTGATGAAAAAAGCATGGAGCCTTTTTGTGACCGGGTTCAAGGAGCATTCTGATGACAAGAGTCATGAGGATTGTGATGGCAAGTGTCATGGAGCATTGGGCTGAAAATGTTCATGGAGTATTTTGATGATCGGGGTCATGGAGCATTGTGATGACTAGGGAATGGAGTATTGTGATGACAAGAATCCCGGATCACTGTGTTGCCAGGGGTCATGGAGTGTTGGGATGACAGTGTTCCTGGACCATTGTGATGATACTGTTCATGGAGCATTGTGATGAGAAGGTCATGGAGCAATGGGCTGAATATATTCATGGAGTATTGTGATGACAGGGGTCATGGAACATTGTGATGACAAGGAAATGTAGCATTGTGATTAGAACACCATGGAGACATGTGATGACAATTCTCATGGAGCATTCTATTGAAAAGGGGCATGGAGCATTGTGATTACAGGTGTCTTGGAACACTGTTATGACAAGGGCTTGGAACACTGTGAAGAAAAGGCCATGGAGCATTCTGATGACAAGTGTCATGGAGCATTGTGATGACAAGGCCATGGAGCTTTGGTCTAATAAGTTTCACTGGTTATTGTGATGACAGTTGGAATGGCGCATTGTGATGACAAGGGCATGGAGCATTGTGATCACCAGGCCATGCCATATTGTGAAGACAGGTGTCAGGGAGCACTATGATGACATATGTAATGACCCATTGTGATGACAATGGCATGGAGAATTGTGATGACAAGGTTTATGCAGCATTGTGATGACAAGATTGTGGAGCACTGTGATGGCAAGCACATGGTGCATTGAGATGACATATGTCATGGAGCATTGTGCTGACAAGCGCATGGAGAATTGTGATGACAAGGGTCATGGAGCATTTTGCTGAGAAAGGCATAGAGCATTGTGATGACATGGGCCAAAGAGCATTATGATTTAAAGTTCACGGAGCATTGTGGTTAAAAAGGTTACAGAGACTGTTGATGACGAGGGCCTGTACCATCGTGATGACAAAGGTCATGAATCATTGTGATGATTGGAGTCACGGAGCATTTTGAAGACAGGGGACATGGAGCATTTTGATCACCAGGCCATGCCATATTGTGAAGACAGGTGTCAGGGAGCACTGTGATGACATATGTAATGACCCATTGTGCTGACAAGCGCATGGAGAATTGTGATGACAAGGGTCATGGAGCATTGTGCTGAGAAAGGCATAAGGCACTGTGATGACATGGGTCAAAGAGCATTATGATGAAAAGTTCATGGAGCATTGTGGTTAAAAAGGTTACAGAGACTGTTGATGACGAGGGCCTGTACCATTGTGATGACAAAGGTCATGAACCATTGTGATGACTGGAGTCACGGAGCATTGTGAAGAGAGGGGACCTGGAGCATTGTTATGACAGAGGTTATGGAGAATTTTGATTTCATCGTACTGACAATAGCCAGAAGCATGATGATGATGGGCATGATGCATTGTGATGACAGGGTTCATGGAGCACTGAGATGAAAAGGGCCATGGAGCATTGTGATTACAGGGGTCTTGGAGCATTGTTAGGACAAGGGCTTTGAGCATTTTGATGAGAAGTCTATGGAATATTCTGATGACATGTGTCATGGAGCTTTGTGATGACAAGGGCATGGAGCATTGGTCTGACAAGTTTCATAGATTATTGTGATGAGAGTGGGCATGTTGCATTGTGATGACAAAGGCACAGAGCATGGTGATGAGAAGGTCATGGAGTATTGTGAAGACAGGTGTCAGGGAGTATTGTGATGACATATGTCATGTTCCATTGCGATAACAATGGAAGGGAGCATTTTAATGCCAAATGAAATGGAGGATTGTGATGACAAATATAATGGAGAGTTGTGAAGACTAGGGCTTGGAGCATTATGATGACAAGGGCCATTGAGAATTTTCATGACAAGGTCGTGAAACATTTTGATGACAATGTCCTGGAGCACTGTGATGAGAAAACCATGGAGTCTTGTTATGATATATCTCATGGAGCATACTGATGAAATGGGGCAAGGAGCATTGTGATTACATGGGTTTCTGAACATTGTGATGAAAAGGGCATGGAGCATTGTGAGGAGAAGGCCAAGGAGCATTCTAATGACATGCGTCATTGAGCTTTGTGATGACAAGGACATGGATCATTGTGATTACATGGGACTTGGAGCACTGTGATGAAAAGTGCATGGATCATTGTGAGGAAAATGTCATAGAGCCTTGTCATGAAAGGGTTCAAGGAGCATACAGACAACAAGTGTCATGGAGCATTTTGATGACAAGTGTAAAGAGCATTGTGATGACAAATGTCATGGAGCATTGTGATGAGAAGACCATGGTTAATTGTGATGACGAGCGTTATGGGGCATTGTGTTGACAAGTGATAAGGAATATTGTGATCAAAAGGGTTTGGAGCATTGTTATGACAGAGGTCATGGAGCATTTTGATTTCATTGTGATGACAATAGCATGAAGCATTATGATGATGGGCATGGTTCATTGTGATGACAGGGTTCACGGATCATTGAGATGTAATGAGGCATGGAGCATTGTGATTAGAGGGGTATTGGAGCATTGTGATGAGAAGTGTCATGGAGCCTTGTGATGACAATTCCATGGAACATCGTGATGGCAGGGCTCCTGGAGCATTGTTATGACAGGCGTAACGGAGCATTTTGATGGCAAGGTCATGGAACATTGTGATGAGAAAGCCATGGAGCATTCTGATGACATGTGTCATGGAGCTTTGTGATGACAAGGGCATGGAGCAATGTGATGAGACCGTTCATGGAACATTGTGATGACAATGACATGGAGCATTGTGATGAGAAGGTCATGGAGCAATTTGATGAAAACTGTCATGAAGCATTTTAATGACAGGGGCTATGGAACATTGTGATGTAAGGGGTCATCAAACATTGTGATGATAAGGGCATGTAGCATTGTGATGACAGGAGTCATGGAACATTGTGATGACAGGGTGAGGGAGCATTGTGACGAATAGTGATGTAACATTGTGATATCAGTGGTGAGAGAGCATTTTGTTGAGAAGTGCATGGAGCATTGTGATGACAATGTTTATGGAGCATTTTGATGACAAGATTGTGGAGCACTGTGATGACCATTGCATGGTGCATTGTGATGACATGTGTCTTGGAGTATTGACCTGACCATCAAATAGAGCATTGTGATGACAAGGCTCATGGAGCATTGTGCTAACAAGTGCATGGAGAATTGTGATCACAACGGTCATGGAGCATTCTGATGACAAGCTTGTGGAGTATTTTGATGAAAATTGCATGGAGCATTGTGATGAAATGGCATGGGACATTGTGATGAAAAGGGCATGGAGACTTTTCGTGACAGTGTTCAAGGAGCATTCTGACGACAAGTGTCAGGGAGCATTGTGATGACAAGTGTATTGAGAATTGTGATGACAAAGTTCATGGAGCATTGTGATGAAAAGGGCATGGAGTATTGTGATGACAGGCATCATGGAGCGTTGTGATGTCAAAGGATATTGAACTTTGTGATCACAAGGGTTTGGAGCATTGTGATGACAGAGGTCATGGATCATATTGATTTCAAGGAGCATGGAGCATTGTGATGACAAGAGCATGAAGCAATGTGATCCCAAGGTTATTGGAGGATTGTGATGACAATAGTAATGGAGTATTGTGATGAATAGCGCATAGAGCATTGTAATGACCAGTCATGTAGCAATTTGCTGACAAAGGCATGGAGCACTTTGATGACAGATGTCATGGAGCACTGAGATGACAAGCATCACGGAGCACTGTGAATACAGGGGTCATGGAGCACTGAGATGACAAGGGCATGGATCATTGTGATGACATGTGTCATGGAGCATTGGGCTGAAAATGTTCATGGAGTATTGGGATGACAGGGGTCATGGAGAATTTTGACTTCATTGTGGTGACAATAGTCGGAAGCATTATGATGATGGGCATGATGCATTGTGTTGACAGGGTTCATGGAGCATTGAGATGAAAAGGGTCATGGAGCATTGTGATTACAGGGGTCTTGGAGCATTGTGATGACAAGTGTCATGGAGAATTGTGATGATAACGCCGTGGAACACTGTGATGGTGGGGGTCATGGAGCGTTGTTATGAGTGGGGTATAGGAGCATTGTGATGAGAAGGACATGGAACATTGTGATTACAAGGTTTATGGAGCATTGCGATGAAAAATTTGTGGACCGTTTGGATGAACAGGGTCATGCAATGGTCATGGATAATTTTTCTTACAAAGGCATGGAGCATTGTGATGACAAGGGTCACGGAGCATTGTGCGGAAAGATTCATGGAGCATTGTGGTTACAAATGTCACAGAGCCTTGTGATGACGTGGGCATCGACCACTGTGATGACAAATGTTATGAAGCATTGTGATGCCTGGAGTCACGGAACATTGTGATGACAGGGGTCATGGAGCATTGTTATGACAAGGGCATGAAGCATTGTGATGAGAAGGTCATGGAATATTGTGAAGATAGGTGTCAGGGAGCATTGTGATGACATATGTCATGGTCCATTGTGATGACAATGGCAGGGAGCATTGTGATGACAAATGTAATGGAGGACTGTGATGACAAATATAATGGAGCATTATGATGACAAGGACCATTGAGAATTTTCATGACAAGGTCGTGAAGCATTGTGATGACAAAGTCCCGGAGCATTGTGAAGAGAAAACCATGGAGCCTTGTGATGACAAATCTCATGGAGCATACTGATGAAAAGGGGCATGGAGCATAGTGATTACAGGGGTCTTGGAGCACTGTGATGACAAGGCATGGAGCATTTTGATGAGAAGGACATGGAACATTCTGATGACATGTGTCATGGAGCTTTGTGATGACAAGGGCATGGAGCATTGTGATGACAAGTGTCTTGGAGCCTTGTGATGACAATGCCATGGAACATTGTGATGGCATGGGTCATGGATCATTGCTATGATGGGGTAATGGAGCATTGTGATGAGAAGGGAAAGGAGCATTGTGATTTCAATATTTATGGTGCATTGCGATGAGAAATTTGTGGACCGTTGTGATTAAAATCGCATGGCACATTGTGCTGACAAGGGTCATGGAGCATTTTTCTGACAAAGGCATGGAGCATTGTGATGACAAGTGTCACGGGGCATTTTGATGAGAAGTTCATGGAGCATTGTGGTAACAATGGTCACAGATTCTTGTGATGATGCGGGTATGGACCACTGTGATGACAAATGTTATGAAACACTGTGATGACTGGAGTCACGGAGCAATGTGTTGACAGGGGTCATGGAGCATTGTGATGACAAGGGCATGGAGCATTGTGATGATAGGGGCATGGAGCATTGTGATGATAAGTTCATGGAGTATTTTGAAGAAAGGTTTCAGGGAGCATTGTGATGACATATGTCATGGTCCATTGCGATGACAATGGCACGGAGCATTGTGATGACAAATGTAATGTAGGATTGTGATGACAAATATAATGAAGCATTGTGATGACTAGGGCTTGAAGCATTATGATGAATAGGGCCATTGAGAATTTTTATGACAAGCCATGTAACATTGTGATGACAAGGTCCTGGAGCATTGTGATGAGAAAACCATGGAACCTTGTGATGACAAATCTCATGGAGCATACTGAAGAAAAGGGACATGGACCATTGTGATTACAGGGGTCTTGGAACTTTGTGATGACATGGGCATGGAGCATTGTGTGGAGAAGGCCAAGGAGCACTCTAATGACATACGTCATAGACCTTTGTGATGACTAGGGCATGGAGCATTGTGATTACAGGGGTCTTGGAGCATTGTGATGAAAAGGGCATGGATAATTGTGATGAAAAAGGCATGGAACCTTGTAATGACAGGTTTCAAGGATGATACAGACAACAAGTGTCAGGGAGCCTTTTGATGACAAGTGTATTGAGCATTGTGATGACAAAGGTCATGGAGCATTGTGATGAGAAGACCATGGATAATTGTGATTACGAGAGTCATGGGGCATTGTGATGACAAGAGTTATGGAATATTGTGATCACAAGGGTTTGGAGCATTGTTATTACAGAGGTCATGGAGCATTTTGATTTCATTGTAATGACAATAGCATGAAGCATTATGATGATGCGTATGGTGCATTGTGATGACAGGTTTCATGGATCATTGAGATGAAAACGGGCATGGAGCATTGTGATTACAGGTGTCTTGGAGCATTGTGATGAGAAGGGTCATGGAGCCTTGTGATGACAAGCCCATGGAATATCGTGATGGCAGGTGTCATGGAGCATTTTTATGACAGGTGTAATGGAGCATTGTGATGGCAAGGGCATTGTGCATTGTGATGAGAAGGCCATGGAGCATTCTGATGACATGTGTCATGGAGCTTTGTAATGACAAGGGCATGGAGCAATGTAATGAGAGCGTTCATGGAGCATCGTGATGACAATGATATGGAGCATTGTGATGCCAAGTGTCATGGATCTTTGTGATGACAAATGTCATGGAGCTTTTTGATGATAAGGGTGTTGTGCATTGTGATGAGAAGGACAGGGAGCATTTTGATGACAGAGTCATGGAGCAATTTGATGAAAAGTTTCATGGAGCATTTTGATGACAGGGGTTATGGAACATTGTGATGTCAGGTGTCATCGAACATTGTGATGATAATGCATGTCGCATGGTGAAGACAAGAGTCATGGAACATTGCGATGCTAGGGGTGAGGGTGTATTGTGACGAATTGTGATGTAACATTGTGATATCAGTGTTGAGAAAGCATTTTGATTAGAATTGCATGGAGCATTGTGATGACAAGTTTTATGGAGCATTGTGATGACAAGATTTTGGAGCACTGTGATGACAAGCGAATGGTGCATTGTGATGACATGTGTCATGGAGCATTGTGCTGGCAAGCGCATGGAGCACTGTGATGACAAGTGTCAAAGAGCAGTGTGATGAAAAGTTCAGGGAGCATTGTGGTTAAAAAGGTCACAGACACTGTTGATGACGAGGGCATGAACCATTGTGATGATAAAGTTCATAAAGCATTGTGATGACTGGAGTCACGGAGCATTGTGATGACAGTGGTCATGGAGCATTGTGATACAAGGTCATGGAGCATTGTGATGACAAGGGCATGGAGCATTGTGATGAGCAGGTCATGCAGTATTGTGTAGACAGGTGTCAGGGAGGATTGTGATGACATATGTAATGGCCCATTGTGATGACACTGGCATGGAGCATTGTGATGCGAAATGTCATGGAGGATTCTGATGACAAAGGTAAGGGAGCATTTTGATGACAATGGCTTGGAGCATTGTGATGACAAGGGTCAGGGAGCATTGTACTGACAAGTGCATGGAGAATTGTGATGACAAGTGTCATGGAGCATTCTGATGACAAGCTTGTGGAGTATTTTGTTGACAATGGCATGGAGCATTGTGATGAAAATGGCATGGGGCATTGTGATGAAAAAGGCATGGAGCCTTTTTGTGACAGGGTTCAAGGAGCATTCTGACGACAAGTGTCAGGGAGCATTGTGATGACAAGTGTATTTAGAATTGTGATGACAATGATCATGGAACACTGTGATGAAAAGGGCATGGAGTATTTTGATGACAGGCATCATGGAGCGTTGTGATGACAAGTGTTACGGAACATTGTGATCACAAGGTTTTGGAGCACTGTGATGACAGAGGTCATGGAGAATTTTGATTTCAAGGAGCATGGAGCATTCTGATGACAAGAGCATGAAGCAATGTGATCCCAAGTTTCATGGAGGATTGTGATAACAATAGTAATGGAGTATTGTGATGACAAGCGCATAGAGCATTGTAATGAAAAGGTCATGTAGCATTTTGCTGACAAAGGCATGGAGCATTGTGATGACAGGTGTCATGGAGCACTGCGATGACAAGCATCACGAAGCATTGTGAATACAGGGGTCATGGAGCATTGGGATGACAAGGGCATGGATGATTGTGATGACAAGGGTCATGGAGCATTGGGCTGAAAATGTTCATAGAGTGTTGTGATGACAGGGGTCATGGAGCATTGTGATGGCAGAGGTCATGGAGAATTTTGATTTCATTGTGCTTACAATATCCTGAAGCATTATGATGATGGGCATGATGCATTGAGATGAAAGGTATCATGGAGCATTGATATGAAAAAGGGCATGGATCATTGTGATTACAGGGGTCTGGGAGCTTTGTGATGACAAGGGGAAGGAGCATTTTGATGAGAAGGTCATGGAACTTTCTGATGACATGTGTCATGGAGCTTTGTGATGACAAGGGCATGGAGCATTGTGATGCCAAATGTAATGGATGATTGTGATGACAAATATAATGGAGCATTGTGATGACTAGGGCATGGAGCATTATGTTGACAAGGGCCATTGCGAATTTCCATGGCAAGGTCGTGAAGCATTGTGATGACAAGGTCCTGGAACATTGTGATGAGAAAACCATGGAGCCTTCTGATGACAAATCTCATGGAGCATACTGATGAAAAGGGGCATGGAGCATTGTTATTACAGGGG
The DNA here is from genome assembly GCF_964165515.1 of Mesoplodon bidens. Lineage (NCBI taxonomy): Eukaryota > Metazoa > Chordata > Mammalia > Artiodactyla > Ziphiidae > Mesoplodon > Mesoplodon bidens. The sequence continues at coordinate 1,446,567 of NW_027671170.1, forward strand.
TCTTGGAGCACTGTGATGACAAGGGCATGGGGCATTTTGATGAGAAAGCCATGGAACATTCTGATGACATGTGTCATGGAGCTTTGTTGTGACAAGTGCATGGATCATTGTGATTACAGGAAACTTGGAGCATTGTGATGACAAGTGTCATGGAGCCTTGTGATGACAAGGCCGTGGAACATTGTGATGGCAGGGATCATGGATGATTGTTGTGATAGGGGTAACGGAGCATTGTGATGAGTAGGGCAAGGAGCATTGTGATTACAAGGTTTATGGAGCATAGGGATGACAGATTTGTGGACCGTTGTGATGAAAAGTGCGTAGAACATTGTGATGACAAGGGTCATGGAACATTTTTCTGACAATGGCATGGAGCATTGTGATGACAAGGGTCACGGAGCATTGTGATGAAAAGATCATGGAGCATTGTGGTTACAAAGGTCACAGATGCTTATGATGATGCGGGCATGGACCATTGCAATGACAAATGTTATGAAGCATTGTGATTACTGGAGTCACGGACCATTGTGATTACAGGGGTCTTGGAGCACTGTGATGACAAGGCATGGAACATTTTGATGAGAAGGACATGGAACATTCTGATGACATGTGTCATGGAGCTTTGTGATGACAAGGAAATGGAGCACTGTGATTACAGGGGTCTTGGAGCATTGTGATGACAAGTGTCTTGGAGCCTTGTGATGACAATGTCATGGAACATTGTGATGGCAGGGGTCATGGATCATTGTGATGAGAAGGGAAAGGAGCATTGTGATTTCAATGTTTATGGAGCATTGCGATGAGAAATGTGTGGACCGTTGTGATTAAAAGTGCGTGGCACATTGTGATGACAAGGGTCATGGAGCATTTTTCTGACAACGGCATGGAGCATTGAGGTGACAAGGGTCTCGGAGCATTGCGGTTACAATGGTCACAGATCCTTGTGATGATGCAGGCATGGACCATTGTGATGACAAATGTTATGAAGCATTGTGATGACTGGAGTCACGGAGCAATGTGATGACAGGGTTCATGGAGCATTGTGATGACAAGGGCATGGAGCATTGTGATGAGAAAACCATGGAGCCTTGTGATGACAAATCTCATGGAGCGAACTGAAGAAAAGGGACATGGACCATTGTGATTACAGGGGTCTTGGAAATTTGTGATGACATGGGCATGGAGCATTGTGAGGAGAAGGCCAAGGAGCATTCAAATTACATACGTCATTGAGATTTGTGATGAGAAGGGCATGGAGCATTGTGATGCCAAATGTAATGGAGGATTATGATGACAAATATAATGGAGCATTGTGATGACTAGGGCTTGGAGCATTATGTTGACAAGGGCCATTGGGAATTTTCATTGCAAGGACGTGAAGCATTTTGATGACAAGGTCTTGGAGCATTGTGATGAGAAAACCATGGAGCCTTGTGATGACAAATCTCATGGAGCATACTGATGAAAAGGGGCATAGAGCATTGTGATTACAGGTGTCTTGGAGCACTGTGATGACAAGGGCATGGAGCAGTTTGATGAAAAGGCCATGGAACATTCTGATGACATGTGTCATGGAGCTTTGTGGTGACAAGTGCATGGAGAATTGTGATTACAGGGATCTTGGAGCATTGTGATGACAAGTGTCTTGGAGCCTTGTGATGACAAGGCCATTGAACATTGTGATGGCAGGGATCATGGATCATTGTTACGATAGGGGTAATGGAGCATTGTGAAGTGTATGGCAAGGAGCATTGTGATTACAAGGTTTATGGAGCATTGGGATGACAAATTTGTGGACCATTGTGATGAAAAGTGCGTGACACATTGTGATGACAAGGGTCACGGAGAATTTTTTTGACAATGGCGTGGAGCATTGTGATGACAAGGGTCACAGAGCATTGTGATGAAAAGTTCATGGAGCATTCTGGTTAAAAAGGTCACAGATCCTTGTGATGATGCAGGCATGGACCATTGTGATGACAAATATTATGAAGCACTGTGATGACTGGAGTCAGGGAGCATTGTGGTTACAGGGGTCTTGGAGCATTGTGATGAGAAGGGTCATGGAGCCTTGTGATGACAATTCCATGTACCATCGTGATGACAGGTGTCATGGAGCATTGTTATGAGAGGTGTAATGGAGCATCGTGATGGCAAGGGCGTGGAGCATTGTGATGAGAATGCCATGGAGCATTCTGATGACATGTGTCATGGAGCTTTCTGATGACAAGGGCATGGAGCAATGTGATGAGAGCGTTCATGGAGCATCGTGATGACAATGACATGGAGCATTGTGATGCCAAGTGTCAAGGATATTTGTGATGACAAAGGTCATGGAGCATTTTGATGACAAGTGTGTTGTGCATTGTGATGAGAAGGGCAGGGAGCATTGTGATGACAGGGTCATGGAGCAATTTGATGTAACGGGTCATGGAATATTATGAGGGCAGGGGTTATGGAACATTGTGATGTCAGGGTTCATGGAGCATTTTGATGAAACGGGTCATGGAGCATTTTGATGACAGGGGTTCTGGAACATAGTGATGTCAGGGGTCATCGAACATTGTGATGATAATGCATGTAGCACTGTGATGACAGGAGTCATGGAATATTGTGATGACAGGGATGAGGGAGTATTGTGACGAATAGTGATGTAATATTTTGATATCAGTGGTGAGAGAGCATTTTGATGAGAAGGGCATGGAGCATTTTGATGACAAAGTTTATGGAGCATTGTGATGAGAAGATTGTGGAGCACTTTGATGACAAGCGAATGGTGCACTGTGATGACATGTGTCGTGGAGCATTGTGCTGAAAAGCCCATGGAGCATTGTGATGACAAGGGTCATGGAGCATTGCGCTGAGAAAGGCATAGTGCATTGCGATTACAAGGGTCAAAGAGCATTGTGATGAAAAGTTCATGGAGCATTGTGGTTAAAAAGGTCACAGACACTGTTGATGACGAGGGCATGGACCATTGTGATGACAAAGGTCATGAAGCATTGTGATGACTGGGTCACGGAGCTTTGTGATGACAGGGGTCATGGAGCATTGTGATAACAAGGGCATGGAGCATTGTGATGACAAGGGCATGGAACATTGGTCTAATAAGTTTCATGGATTATTGCGATGACAGTTGGAAGGGCTCATTGTGATGACAAGGGCATGGAGCATTGTGATGACCAGGTCATGCAGTATTGTGAAGACAGGTGTCAGGGAGCATTGTGATGACATATGTAATGGCCCATTGTGATGACAATGGCATGGAGCATTGTGATGCCAAGTGTCATGGATGATTCCTATGACAAAGGTAATGGAGTATTGTGATGACAATGGCTTGGAGCATTGTGATGACAAGGGTCAGGGAGCATTGTGCTGACAAGTGCATGGAGAATTATGATGACAAGGGTCATGGAACATTCTGAAGGCAAGCTAGTGGAGTATTTTGATGACAAATGCATGGAGCATTGTGATGAAATGGCATGCGGCATTGTGGTGAAAAAGGCATGGAGCATTTTCGTGACAGGGTTCAAGGAGCATTCTGACGACAAGTGTCAGGGAGCATTGTGATGACGATTGTACTGAGAATTGTAATGACAAAGGTCATGGAACATTGTGATGAAAAGGGCATGGAGTATTGTGATGACAGGCATCATGGAGCGTTGTGATGACAAGTGTTATGGAACTTTGTGATCACAAGGGTTTGGAGCATTGTGATGACAGAGGTCATGGATCATTTTGATTTCAAGTAGCATGGAGCATTGTGATGACAAGAGCATGAAGCAATGTGATCCCAAGGTTCATGGAGGATTGTGATGACAATATTAATGGAGTATTGTGATGACAAGCGCATAGAGCATTGTAATGACAAGGTCTCGTAGCATTTTGCTGACAAAGGCATGGAGAATTGTGATGACAGGTGTCATGGAGCACTGTGATGACAAGCGTCACGGAGCATTGTGAATACAGGGGTCATGGAGCATTGGGATGACAAGGGCATGGATGATTTTGATGACAAGTGTCATGGAGCATTGGGCTGAAAATGTTCATGGAGTATTGTGATGACAGGGGTCATGGATCATTGTGATGGCAGAGGTCATGGAGAATTTTGATTTCATTGTGCTGATAATAGCCTGAAGCATTATGATGATGGGCACGATGCATTGTGATGACAGGTATCACGGAGCATTGAGAAGAAAAGGGGCATGGAGCATTGTGATTACAGGGGTCTTGGAGCATTGTGATGACTAGGGCAAGGAGCACTTTGATGAGAAGTTCATGGAACATTCTGATGACCTGTGTAATGGAGCCTTGTAATGAAAAGGCCGTGGAATATTGTGATATCAGGGGTCATGGAGCATTGATAAGACAGTCGTAATGGAGCATTGTGATGAGAAGGGCATGGAGGATTGTGACTGCAAGGTATATGGAACATTGCAATGACAAATTTGGGGACCGTTGTGATGAAAAGCGCTTGGCACATTGTAATGACAAGGGTCATTGAGCAGTTTTCTGACAAAGGCTTGGAGCATTGTGATGACAATGGTCACGGAGCATTTTGATGAATATTTCATGGAGCATTGTGGTTACAAACGTCACACAGCCTTGTGATGACGCGGGCATGGATCACTGTGATGACAAATGTTTTGAAGCATTGTGATGCATGGAGTCACGGAGCATTGTGATGACAGTGGTCCTGGAGCATTGTGATGACAGTGGTCCTGGAGCATTGTGATGACAAGGGTATGGAGCATTGTGATGTCAGGGGCATGGAGCATTGGTCTGACAAGTTTCATAGATTATTGTGATGACAGTGGACATGGTGTATTGTGATGAGAAGGACATGGAGCATTGTGATTAGAAGGTCATGGATTATTTTGAAGAAAGTTGTCAGGGAGCATTGTGATGGCATATGTCATGGTCCAATGCGATGACAATGGCAGGAAGCATTGTGATGCCGAATGTAATGGAGGATTGTGATGACAAATATAATGGACCATTGTGATGACTAGGGCTTGGAGCATTATGATGACAAGGGTCAGGGAGCATTGTGCTGACAAGTGCATGGAGAATTGTGATGACAGGGGACATGAAGCATTGTGATAACAAGTGCATGTAGCATTGTGATCACAAGGGCATGGAGCATTGGTCTAATAAGTTTCATGGATTATTGCAAAGACAGTTGAAAGGGCGCATTGTGATGACAAGGGCATGGAGCATTGTGATGACCAGGTCATGCAGTATTGTGAAGACAGGTGTCAGGGAGCATTTTGATGACATATGTAATGGCCCATTGTGATGACAATGGCATGGAGCATTGTGATGCCAAGTGTCATGGAGTATTCTGATGACAAAGGTAATGGAGCATTGTGATGACAATGGCTTGGAGCATTGTGATGACAAGGGTCAGGGAGCATTGTGCTGACAAGTGCATGGAGAATTGTGATGACAAGGGTCATGGAGCATTCTGATGTCAAACTTGTGGAGTATTTTGATGACAATGGCATGGAGCATTGTGATGAAAATCGCATGGGTCACTGTGATGAAAATGGCATGGAGCCTTTTCGTGACAGGGTTCAAGGAGCATTCTGACGACAAGAGTCAGGGAGCATTGTGATGACAAGTGTATTGAGAATTGGGATCACAATCATCATGGAGCATTGTGATGAAAAGGGCATGGAGTATTGTGAGACAGGCATCATGGAGCGTTGTGATGACAAGTTTTATGGAACTATGTGATCACAATTGTTTGGAGCATTGTGATGACAGAGGTCATGGATCATTTTGATTTCAAGGTGCATGGAGCATTGTGATGACAAGAGCATGAAGCATCGTGATCCCAAGGTTCATGGAGTATTGTGATGACAATGATAATGGAGTATTGTGGTGACAAGCGCATAGAGCATTGTAATGACAAGGTCATGTAGCATTTTTCTGACAAAGGCATGGAGCATTGTGAAGAAAGGTGTCATGGAGCACTGTGATGACAAGCGTCACAGAGCATTGTGAATACAGGGGTCATGGAGCATTGGCATGACAAGGGCATGGATCATTGTGATGACAAGTGTCATGGAGCATTGGGCTGAAACTGTTCATGGAGCATTGTGATGACAGGGGTCATGGAGCATTGTGATGGCAGAAGTCATGGATAATTTTGATTTCATTGTCCTGACAATAGCCTGAAGTATTATGATGATGGGCATGATGCAATGTGAAGACAGCGATCATGGAACACTGAGATGAAAAGGGGCATGGAGCATTGTGATTACAGGGGTCTTGTAGCATTGCGATGACAAGGGCATGGAGCATTTTGATGAGAAGTTCATGGAACATTCTGATGACATGTGTCATGGAGCTTTGAGATGACAGGCGCATGGATCATTGTGATGAGAATGTCATGGAATATTGTGAAGACAGGTGTCAGGGAGCATTGTGATGACATATGTCATGGTCCATTGCAATGACAATGGCAGGGAGCATTGTGATGCCAAATGTAATGGAGGATTGTGATGACAAATATAATGGAGCATTGTGATGACTAGGGCTTGGAGCATAATGATGACAAGGGCCATAGATAATTTTCATGACAAGTCGTGAAGCATTGTGATGACAAGGTCCTGGAGCATTGTGATGAGCAAACCATGGAGCCTTGTGATGACAAATCTCATGGAGCATACTGATGAAACGGGGCATGGAGCATTGTGATTACAGGGATCTTGGAGCACTGTGATGACAAGGGCATGGGGCATTCTGATGAGAGGCACATGGAACATTCTGATGACATGTGCCATGGAGCTTTGTGATGACAAGGGCATGGAGCATTGTGATTCAAGGGATCTTGGAGCATTGTGATGACAAGTGTCATGGAGCCTTGTGATGACAAGGCCGTGGCACATTGTGATGACAGCGGTCATGGAGCATTGTTATGACAGTGGTAATGGAGCATTGTGATGAGAAGGGAAAGGAGCATTTTGATTAAACGGTTTATGGAGCATTGTGATGAAAAATTTGTGGACCGTTTTGATGAAAAGTGCGTGGCACATTGTGATGACAAGAGTCATGGAAAATTTTTCAGACAAAGGCTTGTAACATAGTGATGACAAGGTTCAGGGAGCATTGTGATGAAAAGTTCATGGAGCATTGTGCTTATAAATGTCGCAGAGACTTTTGATGATGCGGGCATGGACCATTGTGATGACAAATGTTATGAAGCATTGTGATGACTGGAGACATGGAGCATTGTGATGACAGGGATCACAGAGCATTGTGATGACAAGGGCATGGAGCATTTTGATGACAGGGTCATGGAGCATTGTGATGAGAATTTAATGTAGTATTTTGAAGAAAGTTGTCAGGGAGCATTGTGATGACATATGTCATAGTCCATTGCGATGACAATGGCAGGGAACATTGTGATGGGAAATGTAATGGAGGATTGTGATGACAAATATAATGGAGCATTGTGATGACTAGCGCTTGGAGCATTATGATGACAAGGGCCATTGAGAATTTTCATGACAAGGTCATGAAGCATTGTGATGAAAATGTCCTGGAGCATTGTGATGAGAAAACCATGGAGCCTTGTGATGACAAATCTCATGGAGCATACTGATGAAACGGGGCATGGAGCATTGTGATTACAGGGATTTTGGAGCACTGTGAAGACAAGGGCATGGGGCATTCTGGTGAGAAGCACATGGAACATTCTGATGACATGTGCCATGGAGCTTTGTGATGACAAGGGCATGGAGCATTGTGATTAAAGTGATCTTGGAGCATTGTGATGACATGTGTCATGGAGCCTTGTGATGACAAGGCCGTGGCACATTGTGATGACAGCGGTCATGGAGCTTTGTTATGACAGTAGTAATGGAGCATTGTGATGAGAAGGGAAAGGAGCATTTTGATTAAACGGTTTATGGAGCATTGTGATGAAAAATTTATGGACCGTTTTGATGAAAAGTGCGTGGCAAATTGTGATGACAAGGGTCAGGAAGAATTTTTCTGACAAAGGCTTGGAACATTGTTTTGACAAGGTTCAGGGAGCATTGTGATGAAAAGTTCATGGAGCATTGTGCTTATAAATGTCGCAGAGACTTTTGATAATGCGGGCATGGACCATTGTGATGACAAATGATATGAAGCATTGTGATGACTGGAGACATGGAACATTGTGATGATAGGGATCACAGAGCATTGTGATGACAAGGGCATGGAGCATTTTGATGACAGGGTCATGGAGCATTGTGATGAGAATTTAATGTAGTATTTTGAAGAAAGTTGTCAGGGAGCATTGTGATGGCATATGTCATAGTCCATTGCGATGACAATGGCAGGGAACATTGTGATGGCAAATGTAATGGAGGATTGTGATGACAAATATAATGGAGCTTTGTGATGACTAGCGCTTGGAGCATTATGATGACAAGGGCCATTGAGAATTTTCATGACAAGGTCATGAAGCATTGTGATGACAATGTCCTGGAGCATTGTGATGAGAAAACAATGGAGCCTTGTGATTACAAATCTCATGGAGCATACTGTTGAAAAGGGGCATGGAGCATTCTGATTACAGGGGTCTTGGAACATTGTGATGACAAGGGCATGGATCATTGTGGAGAGAAGGGCAAGGAGCATTCTGATGACAAGCGTCATGGAGCTTTGTGATGACAAGGTCATGAATCTTTGTGATTAAAGGGATCTTGGAACATTGTGATGACAAGTGTCATGGAGCCTTGTGATGACAAGAACGTGGCACATTGTGATGAAAGCGGTCATGGAGCATTGTTATGACAGTGGTAATGGAGCATTGTGATGAGAAGGGAAAGGAGCATTTTGATTAAACGTTTTATGGAGCATTGTGATGAAAAATTTGTGGACCGTATTGATGAAAAGTGAGTGGCACATTGTGATGACAAGGGTCACGGAGAATTTTTCTGACAAAGTCTTGGAACATTGTGATGACAAGGTTCAGGGAGCATTGTGATGAAAAGTTCATGGAGCATTGTGCTTATAAATGTCGCAGAGACTTTTGATGATGCGGGCATGGACCATTGTGATGACAAATGTTATGAAGCATTGTGATGACTGGAGACACGGAGCATTGTGATGACAGGGATCACAGAGCATTGTGATGACAAGCACATGGTGCATTTTGATGACATTTGTCTTGGACCATTGTCCTAACTAGCACATCGAGGATTGTGATGACAAGGGTCTTGGAGCAATGTGCTTTGAAATGCACAGAGCATTGTGATGACAAGTGTCAAAGAGCATTGTGATGAAAAGTTCATGGAGCATTGTGGTTAAAAAGGTCACAGAGACTGTTGATGACGAGGGCATAGAACATTGTGATGACAAACGTCCTGAACCATTGTGATGACTGGAGTCACGGAGCATTGTGATGATAGGGTTCATGGAGCATTGTGATGACAAGGTCAGGGAGCATTGGCCTAATAAGTTTCATGGATTATTGCGATGACAGTTTGAATGGCACATTGTGATGACAAGGGCATGGAGCATTGTGATGACAAGGTCATGCATTATTGGGAAGACAGGTGTCAGTGAGCATTGTGATGACATATGTAATGGCCCGTTGTGATGACAATGGCATGGAGCATTGTGATGCCTAGTGTCATGGAGGATTCTGATGACAAAGGTAATGGAGCATTGTGATGACAATGGCTTGGGGCATTGTGGCGACAATGGTCAGGGAGCAATTTGCTGAAAAGTGCATGGAGAATTGTGATGACAAGGGTCAAGGAGCATTCTGATGACAAGCTTGTGGAGTATTTTGACGACAATGGCATGGAGCATTGTGATGAAAACATCATGGGGCATTGTGATGAAAAAGGCATGGAGCATTTTCGTGACAGGGTTCAAGGAGCATTCTGACGACAAGTGTCAGGGAGCATTGCGATGACAAGTGTATTGAGAATTGTGATGACAAAGGTCATGGAGCATTGTGATGAAAAGGACATGGAGTATTGTGATGACAGGCATCATGGATCGTTGTGATGACAAGTGTTATGGAACACTGTGATCACAAGGGTTTGGAGCATTGTGATGACAGAGGTCATGGATCATTTTGATTTCAAGGAGCATGGAGCATTGTGATGACAAGGGCATGACACAATGTGATCCCAAGATTCATGGAGGATTGTGATGACAATGGTAATGGAGTATTGTGATGACAAGCACAAAGAACATAGTAATGACAAGGTCATGTAGCATTTTGCTGACAAAGGCATGGAGCATTGTGATGACAGGTGTCTTGCAACACTGTGAGGACAAGTGCCAGGGAGCCTTGTGATGACAAGGCCGTGGAACAATGTGATGGCAAGGTCATGGGGCATTGTGATGACAGGGGTAATGGAGCATTGTGATGAGAAGGGCATGGAACATTCTGATGACATGTGTCATGGAGCTTTGTGAAGACAAGGGCATGGAGCATTGTGATTACAGGGGTCTTGGAGCATTGTGATGACAAGTGTCATGGAGCCTTGTGATGACAAGGCCCTGGAACATTGTGATGGCAGGGGTCATGGAGCATTGTTATTACAGTGGTAATGGAGCATTGTGATGAGAAGGGTATGGAGCATTGTGATTCCAAGGTTTATGGAGCATTGTGATGACAAATTTGTGGACCGTTGTGATGAAAATTGCGTGGCACATTGTGATGACAATGGTCATGGAGCATTTTTCTGGCAAAGGCATGGAGCATTGTAATGACAAGGGTCACGGAGCATTGTGATGAAAAGTTCATGGAGCATTGTGGTTACAAAGGTCACAGAGCCTTGTTATGATGCAGGCATGGAACATTGTGATGACAAATGTTATGAAGCACTGTGATGACTGGAGTCACGGAGCACTGTGATGACAGGGGTCATGGAGCATTGTGATGACAAGGGCTTGGAGCACTGTGATGAGAGGGGCATGGAGCATTGGTCAGACAAGTTTCATAGATTATTGTGATGACAGTGGACATGGTGCATTTTTATGACAAGGGCATGGAGCGTTGTGATGAGAAGGTCATGGAGTATTGTGAAGACACGTGTCAGGGAGCATTGTGATGACATATGTCATGATCCATTGCGGTGACAATGGCAGGGAGCATTGTGATGCCAAATGTAATGAAGCATTGTGATGACTAGGGCTTGGAGCATTATCATGACTAGGGCCATTGAGAATTTTCAGGACAAGGTCGTGAAGCACTGTGATGACAATTTCCTGGAGCATTGTGATGATAAAACCATGGAGCCTTGTGATGACAAGTCTCATGGAGCATACTGATGAAAAGGGGCATGGAGCATTGTGATGACAGGTGTTATGGAACATTGTGATGTCATAGGTCATCGAACATTGTGATGATAAGTGCATGTAGCATTGTGATGACAGGAGTCATGGAATATTGTGATGACAGAGGTGAGGGAGCATTGTGACGAATAGTGATGTAACATTGTGATATCAGTGGTGAGAGAGCATTTTGTTGAAAAGTGCATGGAGCATTGTGATGACAAGGTTAATGGAGCATTGTGATGACAAGATTGTGGAGCAATGTGATGACAAGCGCATGGTGCATTTTGATGACATTTGTCTTGGACCATTGTCCTAACTAGCACATGGAGGATTGTGATGACAAGGGTCTTGGAGCATTGTGCTTAGAAAGGCACAGAGCATTGTGATGACAAGGGTGAAAGAGAATTGTGATGAAATGTTCATGGAGCATTGTGGTTAAAAAGGTCACAGATACTGTTGATGACGAGGGCATAGAACATTGTGATGACAAACGTCCTGAACCATTGTGATGACTGGAGTCACGGAGCATTGTGATGATAGGGTTCATGGAGCATTGTGATGACAACTGCATGGAGCATTGGTCTAATAAGTTTCATGGATTATTGCGATGACAGTTTGAATGGCACATTGTGATGACAAGGGCATGGAGCATTGTGATGACAAGGTCATGCATTATTGTGAAGACAGGTATCAGTGAGCACTGTGATGACATATGTAATGGCCCATTGTGATGACAATGGCATGGAGCATTGTGATGCCTAGTGTCATGGAGGATTCTGATGACAAAGGTAATGGAACATTGTGATGACAATGGCTTGGAGCATTGTGATGACAAGTGTCTGGGAACATTGTGCTGGCAAGTGCATGGATAATTGTGAAGACACGGGTCATGAAGCATTTGGATGAGAAGCTTGTGGAGTATTTTGATGACAAAGGCATGGATTATTGTGATGAAAATGTCATGGGGCATTATGATGAAAACGGCATGGAGCCTTTTCGTGACAGGGTTCAAGGAGCATTCTGACGATGAGTGTCAGGAATCATTGTGATGACAAGTGTATTGAGAATTGTGATGACAAAGGTCATGGAGCATTGTGATGAAAAGGGCATGGAGTACTGTGGTGACAGCATCATGGAGCGTTGTGATGACAAGTGTTATGGAACATTGTGATCACAAGTGTTTGGAGCATTGTGATGACAGAGGTCATGGATCATTTTTATTTCAAAGGGCATGGAGCATTGTAATGACTAGGACATGCTCAATGTGATCCCAAGGTTCATGGAGGATTGTGATGACAATGGTAATGGAGTATTCTGATGACAAGCGCATAGAGCATTGTAATGACAAGGTCATGTAGCATTTGCTGACAAAGCCATGGAGCATTGTGATGACAGGTGTCATGGAGCACTGTGATGACAAGCGTCACGGATCATTGTGAATACAGGGGTCATGGATCATTGAGATGACAAGGGCATGGATCACTGTGATGAAATTGTCATGGAGCCTTGGGCTGAAAATGTTCAAGGAATATTGTGATGAGAGGGGTCATGGAGCATTGTGATGACTAGGGAATGGAGCATTGTGATGACAAGAGTCTCGGATCATTGTGTTGTCAGGTGTCATGGAGTTTTGTGATGACAGTGGTCATGGAGCATTGTGATGATATTGGTCATTGAGCATTGTGATGAGAAGGTCATGGAGCACTGGGCTGAAAATGTTCATGGAGTATTGTGAAGGCAGGTGTCATGGAGCATTGTGATGAAAAGGGAATGGAGCATAGTGATGACAAGGTCCTGGAGCATTGTGATGAGAAGAACATGGAGACTTGTGATGACAAGTCTCATGGAGCATTCTGATGAAATGGGGCATGGAGCATTGTGATTACAGGGCTCTTGGAGCATTGTGATAACAAGTGCTTGGAGCATTGTGAGGAAAATGCCATGGAGCACACTGCTGATATTCTTCACGGAGTTTTGTGATGACAAGCTCATGGAGCATTTTGATTAAAGGGGTCATGGAGCTTTGTGATGAAAAAGGCATGGAGCCTTGTCATGACAGGGTTCAAGGAGCATACAGACAACAAGTGTCAGGGAGCATTGTGTGACAAGTGTATTGAGCCTTGTGATGACAAATTTCATGGAGCATTGTGATGAGAAGACCATGGATATTTGTGATGATGAGCGTCAGGGGGTGATGTGATGATAAGTGTTATGGAAGATTGTGAACACAAGGGTTTGGAGCATTATGATGACAGAGGTCATGGAGCATTTTGATTTCATTGTGATGACAATAGTATGAAGCATTATGATGATGGGCATGGTGCATTGTGATGACAGGGTTCATGGAACATTGAGATGAAAAGGGGCATGGAGCATTGTAATTACAGGGGTCTTGGAGCATTGTGATGACAAGGGCATGGAGCATTGTGATGAAAGGTCCATGGAACAATCTGATGACATGTGTCATGGAGCTTTGTGATGCCAATTGCATAGAGCATTGTGATTACCAGGGACTTGGATCATTGTGATGGCAAGGGTCATGGAGTCTTATGATGACAAGGCCGTGAAATATTGTGATGGCAGGGGTCATGGAGCATTGTTATGACAGAGGTAATGGAGCATTGTGATGAGGAGGGTCATGGAGCCTTGTGATGACAAGGCCATGGAACATCGTGATGGCAGGGGTCATGGAGCACTGTCATGACAGGGGTAATGGAGCATTGTGATGGCAAGGGCATGGGGCATTTTGATGAGAAGGGCATCGAGCATTGTGATGACAACTGTCCTGGAGCATTGTGATGACAAAGGCTTGGAGAAATGTGATGAGAGGGTTCATGGAGAATTGTGATGACAATGATATGGAGCATTGTGCTGCAAAGTATCATGGAGCTTTTTGATGACAAAGGTCATGGAACATTTTTATGACAAGGGCGTTGTGCATTGTGATGAGAAAGGCAGGGAGCATTTTGATGACAGGGTCATGCAGCAATTTGATGAAAAGTGTAATGGAACATGTTGATGACACGGGTTGTAGAACTTTGTGATGTCAATGATCATGGAGCTTTGGGATGAAATGGGTCATGGAGCATTTTGATGACAGGGGTTATGGAACATGGTGATGTCAGGGGTCATGGAACATTGTGATGATAAGGGCATGTAGCATTGTGATGACAGGGGTCATGGAATATTGTGATTAGAGGGGTGAGGGAGTATTGTGATGACTAGTGAAGGAACATTGTGATATCTCTGGTGAGAGAGCATTTGGATGAGAAGTGCATGGAGCATTGTGATGACAAGGTTTATGGAGCATTGTGATGACAAGATTGGGGAGCACTGTGATGACAATCGCATGGTGCATTGTGATGACATGTGTCGCGGAGCATTGTGCTGACAAGCGCATGGAGCATTGTGATGAAAAGTGTCATGGAGCACTGTGCTGAGAAAGGCATAGAGCATTGTGATGACAAGGGTCAAAGAGCATTATGATGAAAATTTCCTGGAGCATTGTTGTTAAAAAGGTCACAGAGACTGTTGATGATGAGGGCATGGACCATTGTGATGAGAAAAGTCATGAAGCATTGTGATGACTGGAGTCACGGAGCACTGTGATGACAGGGCTCATGGAGCATTGTGATAACTACGCATGTAGCATTGTGATGACAAGGGCATGGAGTATTCTAATAAGTTTCATGGATTATTGTGATGACAGTTGGAATGGTGCATTGTGATCACAAGGGCATGGAGCATTGTGATGACCAGGTCATGCAGTATTTTGAAGACAGTTGTCAGGGAGCATTGTGATGACATTTGTAATGGGCCATTGTGATGACAATGGCATGGAGCATTGTGATGCCAAGTTGCATGGAGGATTCTGATGACAAAGGTAATGGAGCATTGTGATGACAATGGCTTGGGGCATTGTGATGACAAGCGTCAGGGAGCATTGTGCTGACAAGTGCATGGAGAATTGTGATGACAAGGGTCATGGAGCATCCTGATGACAAGCTTGTGAATTATAGTGATGACAATGGCATGGAGGCATTGTGATGAAAACGGCATGGGACATTGTGAAGAAAAAGGCATGGAGCCTTTTCGTGACAGGGTTCAAGGAGCATTCTGACAAGAAGTGTCAGGGAGCATTGTGATGACAAGGTCATGGAGTATTGTGATGACAGGCATCATGGAGCGTTGTGATGACAAGTGTTGTGGAACATTGTAATCACAAGGGTTTGGAGCATTGTGATGACAGAGGTCATGGATCATTTTGATTTCAAGGAGCATGGAGCATTGTGATGACAAGGACATGAAGCAATGAGAACCCAATGTTCATGGAGGATTGTGATGACAATGGTAATGGAGTATTGTGATGACAAGCGCAAAGAGCATAGTAATGACAATGTCATGTAGCATTTTGCTGACAAAGGCATGGAGCATTGTGATGACAGGTGTCTTTGAGCATCGTGATGACAAGTGTCATGGAGCATTGTGATGACAAGGCCGTGGAACATTGTGATGGCAGGGGTCATGGAGCATTTTTAACAGAGGGGTCATGGAGCGTTTCGATGAGAAAGGCATGGATAATTTTGATGACGAGCGTAATAGGGCACTGTGATGAGAAGTGTAATGGAATATTTTGATCACAACGATTTTCAGCATTGTTATTACAGAGGTCATGGAGCATTTTGATTTCATTGTGATGACAATATTATGAATCATTATGATGATGTGCATGCTGCATTGTGATGACAGGTTTCATGGGTCATTGAGATGAAAATGGGCATGGAGCATTGTGAGGAGAAGGGTAATGGAGCCTTGTGATGACAATCCATGGAACAACGTGATGGCAGGGATCATGGAACATTGTTTTTACAGGTGTCATGGAGCTTTGTGATGACAAGGGCATGGAGCAATGTGATGAGGGCGTTCATGGAGCATTGTGATGACAATGACATGGAGCACTGTGATGCCAAGGGTCATGGAGCATCTTGATGACAAGGGCATTGTGCAATTTGATGAGAAGGGCAGGGAACATTGTGATGACAGGGTCATGGAGCAATTTGATGAAAAGTGTCATGGAGTATCTTGATGATAGGGTTTATGGAACATGGTGATGTCAGGGGTCATCGAACATTGTGATGATAAGTGCATGTAGCATTGTGATGACAGGAGTCATGGAACATTGTGATGAAGAGTGCGGGAGTATTGTGACGAATAGTGATGTAACATTGTGATATCAGTGGTGAGAGAGCATTTTGATGAGAAGTCATGGAACATTGTGATGACAATGTTTATGGAGCATTGTGAAGACATGTGTCACAGAGCACTGTCCTGACAAGCACATGGAGCACTGTGATGACAGGGGTCATGGAGCATTGTTCTGAGAAAGGCATAGAGCATTGTAATGACAAAGGTCAAAGAGCATTGTGATGAAAAGTTTATAGAGCATTGTGGTTAAATATTCACAGAGACTGTTGATGATGAGGGCATGGACCATTGTGATGAAAAAGGTCATTAAACATTGTGATGATTGGAGTCACGGAGCATTGTGATGACAGGGGTCATAGAGCATTGTGATAACAAGGGCATGAAGCATTGTGATGACAAGGGCATGGAGCATTCGTCTAATAAGTTTCATGGATTATTGTGATGACATTTGGAATGGCGCATTGTGATGACAAGGGCATGGAGCATAGTGATGACCAGGTCATGCAGTATTGTGAAGACAGTTGTCAGGGAGCATTGAAATGACTTATGTAATGGCACATTGTGATGACAATGGCATGGTGCATTGTGATGCCAAGTGTCATGGAGGATTCTGATGACAAATGAAATGCAGCATTGTGATGACAATAGCTTGGAGCTTTGTGATGACAAGGATCATGGAGCATTGTGCTGACAAGTGCATGGAGAATTGTGATAACAAGGGTCATAGAGGATTGTGATGACAAGATTGTAGAGTATTTTGATGACAATGGCATAGAGCATTGTGATGAAAAATGCATGGGACATTGTGATGTAAAAAGCATGGAGACTTTTCGTGACAGTGTTCAAGGAGAATTCTGACGACAAGTGTCAGGGAGCATTGTGATGACATGTGTATTTAGAATTGTGATGACAAAGGTCATGGAGCATAGTGATGGAAAGGGCATGGAGTACTGTGATGACAGGCATCATGGATCGTTGTGATGACAAGTGTTATGGAACATTGTTATCACAAGTGTTTGGAGCATTGTGATGAGAGAGGTCATGGATCATTTTGATTTGAAAGAGCATGGAGCATTGTGATGACAAGGACATGAAGCAATGTGATACCCAGGTTCATGGAGGATTGTGATGACAATGGTAATGGAGTATTGTGATGACAAGCACATAGAGCATTGTAATGACAAGGTCATGTAGCATTTTGCTGACAAAGGCATGGAGCATTGTGATGACAGGTGTCATGGAGCACTGTGATGACAAGCGTCATGGAGCATTGTGAATACAGGGGTCATGGAGCATTGGGATGACAAGTGCATGGATGATTGTGATAACAAGGGTCATGGAGCATTGGGCTGAAAATGTTCATGGAGTATTGTGATAACAAGGGTCATGGAGCATTGTGATGACAGAGGTCTTTGAGAATTTTGATTTCATTGTGCTGACAATAGCCTGAAGCATTATGATAGTGTGCATGATGCATTGTATTTACAGGGTTCATGGAGCATTGAGATGAATAGGGGCATGGAGCATTGTGATAACAGGGGTCTTGGAGCATTGTGATGACAAGGGCATGGAGCATTTTGATGAGAAGTCCATGGAACATACTGATGACATGTGTCATGGAGTTTTATGATGACAGGAGCATGGAGCATTGTGATTACAGTGGTCTTGGAGTATTGTGAGGAAACGGGCATGGCTCATTGTGATGAAAAAGACATGGAGGCTTGTCATGACAGGGTTCAAGGAGCATACAGACAGCAAGTGTTAGGGAGTATTTTGATGACAAGTGTATTGAGCATTGTGATGACAAAAGTATGGAGCATTGTGATGAGAAGACCAAGGATAATTGTGATGACGAGCGTCATGGGGCACTGTGATGAAAAGTGTTATGGAATATTGTGAGAGCAAGGGTTTGGAGCATTGTTATGACAGAGGTCATGGAGAATTTTGATTTCATTGTGATGACAATAGCATGAAGCATTATGATGATGGGCATGGTGCATTGTGATGACAGGTTTCATGGATCAGTGAGATGAAATGGGGCATGGAGCTCTGTGATTACAGGGGTCTTGGTGCATTGTGATAAGAAGGGTCATGGATCCTTGTGATGAAAAGGCCATGGAACATCGTGATGGCTGTGGTCATGGAGCATTGTTATGACAGGTGTAATGGAGCATTGTGATGGCAAGGACATGGAGAATTGTGATGAGAAGGCCATGGAGCATTCTGATGAAAAGTGCAATGTGCATTGTGATGAGAAGGGCAGGGAGCATTGTGATGGCAGGGGTCAGGGAGCATTGTTATGACAGTGGTAATGGAATATTGTGACGACAAGGGCATGGAGCATTTTGATGAGAAGGCCATGGAACATTCTGATGACATGTGTCATGGAGTTTTGTGATGACAAGGGCATGGAGCTTTGTGTTTACAGGGGTCTTGGAACATTGTGATGACAAGCGTCATGGAGCCTTGTGATGACAAGGTCCTGGAGCATTGTGATGAGAAAACCATGGAGCCTTGTGATGACAAATCTCATGGAGCATACTAATGAAAAGGGGCATGGTCCATTGTGATTACTGGGGTCTTGGAACATTGTGAAGACAATGGCATGGAGCATTGTGAGGAGAAGGTCAAGGAGCATTCTAATGACATGCGTCATTGAGCTTTGTGATGACAAAGGCATGGAGCATTGTGATTACAAGTGTCTTGGGGCATTGTGATGAAAAGGGCATGGATCATTGTGATGAAAAAGTCATGGAGCCTTGTCATGAGAGGTTTCAAGGATCAAAGAGACAACAAGTGTCAGGGAGAATTTTGATGACAAGTGGATTGAGCATTGTGATGACAAAGATCATGGAGCATTGTGATGAGATGACCATGGATAATTTTGATGACGAGTGTCATGGGGAATTGTGATGACAACTGTTATGAAATATTGTGATCACAAGGGTTTGGAGCATTGTTATGACAGAGTTCATGAAGCATTCTAATTTCATTGGGATGAGAATAGCATGAAGCATTATGATGATGGGCATAGTGCATTGTGATGACAGGGTTCATGGTTCATTGAGATGAAAAGGGGCATGGAACATTGTGATTACAGAGGTCTTGGAGCATTGTGATGAAAAGGGTCATGGAGTCTTGTGATGACAAGGCCATGGAACATCGTGATGGCAGTGGTCATGTAGCATTGTTATGACGGGGTAATGGAGCATTGTGATGGCAAGGACATAGAGCATTGTGATGACAAGGGTCAAAGAGCACTGTGATGAAAAGATCATGGAGCATTGTGGTTAAAAAAGACACAGAGACTGTTGATGATGAGGGCATGGACCATTGTGATGACAAAGGTCATGAAGCATTGTGATGACTGCAGTCACGGAGCATTGTGATGACAGGGGTCATAGAGCATTGTGATAACAAGTGTATGGAGCATTGTGATGACAAGGGCATGGAGCATTGGTCTAATAAGTTTCATGGATTATGGCGATGACAGTTGGAATGGCGCATTGTGATGACAACGGCATGGAGCATTGTGATGACCAGATCAGTCAGTATTGTAAAGACAGCTGTCCTGGAGCATTGTGATGACATATGTAATGGCCCATTGTCATGACAATGGCATGGAGCATTGTGATGCCAAGTGTCATGGAGGATTCTGATGATAAATGTAATGGAGCATTGTGATGACAATGGCTTGGGGCATTGTGATGACAAGGGTCAGGGAGCATTGTGCTGGCAAGTGCATGGAGAATTGTGATGACAAGGGTCATGGAGCATTCTGATGACAAGCTTGTGGTGTATTTTGATGACAATGGCATGGAGCATTTTGATGAAAGCGGCATGGGGCATTGTGATGAAAAAGGCATGTAGCCTTTTCGTGACAGGGTTCAAGGAGCATTCTGACGACAAGAGTCAGTGAGCACTGTGATGACAAGTGTATTGAGAACTGTGATGACAAATGTCATGGAGCAATGTGATGAAAAGGTCATTGAGCTTTGTGATGACATGTGTTATGGAACATTGTGATCACAAGGGTTTGGAGCATTGTGATGACAGAGGTCATGGATCATTTTGATTTCATGGAGCATGGAGCATTGTGATGACAAGGGCATGAAGCAATGTGATCCCACGATTCATGGAGTATTGTGATGACAAGGGCATAAATCATTGTAATGGCAAAGTCATGTAGCATTTTGCTAACAAAGCCATGGAGCATTGTGATGACAGGTGTCATGGAGCACTGTAATGACAATCGTCACAGAGCATTGTGAATACAGGTGCCATGGAGCATTGGGATGACAAGGTCATGGATCTTTGTGATGACAAGGGTTATGGAGCATTGGGCTGAATATGTTCATGGAATATTGTGATGATAAAGGTCATGGAGCATTGTGTAGAGAGAGGTCATGGAGAATTTTGATTTCATTGTGCTCACAATACCCTGAAGCATTATGATGATGGGCATGATGCATTGTGATGACAGGGTTCATGGAGCCTTGAGATGAAAAGGGGCATGGAGCATTGTGATTACAGGGGTCTTGGAGCATTTTGAGGACAAGGGCATGGAACATTTTGATAAGAAAGCCATGGAACATTCTGATGACATGTGTCATGGAGCTTTGTGATGACAAGTGCAGCGAGCAATTTGATTACAGTGGTCTTGGAGCATAGTTGTGACAAGTGTCATGGAGCCTTGTGGTGACAAGACAGTGTAACATTGGGATGGCAGGGTTCATGGAGCATTGTTATGACAGGTGTAATGGAGCACTGTGATAACAAGTGTCATAGAGCATTGTGAATATAGAGGTCATGGAGCATTGGGTCGACTAGGGCACGGATCATTTTGATGACAAGGGTCATGGATTTTGGGCTGAATATATTCATGGAGTATTGTGATGACAGGGGTTATGGAGCATTGTGATGACTAGGTAATGGGGCATTGTGATGACAAGTGTCCCGGATGATTGTGTTGTCAGGTGTCATGGAGTGTTGTGATGACAGTGGTCATGGAGCATTGTGATGATATTGGTCATGGAGCATTGCGATGAGAATGTAATGGAGCATTGGGCTGATAATATTCATGCAGTATTGTGATGACAGGGGTCATGGAGCATTGTGATGACAAGGGCATGGAGCTTTCTGATGACAGGGGCATGGATAATTGTGATGACAAGGGTCATGGAGCATTTTGATGACAAGTTTGTGGAGTATTGTGCTGACAAAGCATGTAACACTGTGATGAGAAGTGTCATGGAACATAGTGATGCCAAGAACTTGGAGAATTGTGATGACCAGGGCATGGAGCATTGTGATGGCAAGACCATGGAGCATTGTGATGAGAAGGCAATGTATAATTGTGATGAAGAGTGTCATGGAGCACTGTAATGACAAGGGGTATGGAGCCTTGTGATGTCTGGGGACATGGAGCATTTTGATGAAAAGGGTCATGGAGCATTTTTATGACAGGGCTTATGGAACATTGTGATGTCATAGGTCATCAAACATTGTGATGATAAGTGCATGTAGCATTGTGATGACAGGGGTCATGTAATATTGTAATGACAGGGTTGAGGTAGTATTGTGAACAAATATTGATGTAACATTGTGATATCAGTGGTGAGAGAGCAGTTTGATGAGAAGTGCATGGTGCATTGTGATGACAAGTTTTATGGAGCATTGTGATGACAAGATTGTGGAACACTGTGATGACAAGCGCATGGTGCATTGTGATTACATGTGTCATGGAGCACTGGGCTGACAAGAGCCTGGAGCATTGTGATGACAAGGGTCTTGGAGCATTGGGCTGAGAAAGGCATAGAGCATTTTGATGACAAGTGTCAAAGAGCATTGTGATGAAAAGTTCATGGAGCATTGTGGTTAAAAAGGTCACAGAGACTGTTGATGACGAAGACATGGACCTTTGTGATGACAAAGGTTATGAAGCATTGTGATGACTAGAGTCACGGAGCATTGTGATGACAGGGGTCATGGAGCATTGTATTAACAAGGGCATGGAACATTGTCTAATAAGTTTCATGGATTATTGCGATGACAGTTTGAATGATGCATTTTGATGACAAGGGCATGGAGCATTGTGATGACCAGGTCATGCAATATTGTGAAGAGAGGTGTCAGGGAGCAATGTGATGACATATGTAATGGCCCATTGTGATGACAACAGCATGAAGCATTATGATGATGGGCATGGTGCATTGTGATGACAGGGTTCATGGGTCATTGAGATGAAAATGGGCATGTAGCATTGTGACTACAGGGGCCTTAGAGCTTGTGATGAGAAGGGTCATGGAGCCTTGTGATGACAAGGCCATTGAACAACGTGATGGTAGGTATCAAGGAACATTGTTATGACAGGTGTAATGGAGCATTCTGATGGCAAGGGCATGGAACATTGTGATGATATGGCCATGTAGCATTCTGATGACATGTTTCATGGAGCTTTGTGATGACAAGGGCATGGAGGAATGTGATGAGAGGTTTCATGGAGCATTGTGATGACAATGACATGGAGCATTGTGATGTCAAGGGTCATGGAGCTTTGTGATGACAACTCATGGAGCATTTTGATGACAAGGGCATGGTGCATTGTGATGAGAAGGGCAGGGAGCATTTTGATGACCGAGTCATGCAGCAATTTGATATAAACTGTAATGGAACCTTTTGATGGCATGGGTTATAGAATATTGTGACGTCAGGGGTCATGGAGCTTTGGGATGAAAAGGGTCATGGAGCATTTTGATGACAGGGGTTATGGAATAGAATGATGTCAGGGGTCATGGAACATTGTGATGTAAGGTGTCATCGAACATTGTGATGATAAGTGCATGTACCATTGTGATGACAGTAGTCATGGACCATTATGATGACAGGGGTGAGGGAGTATTGGGACGAATAGTGATGTAACATTGTGATATCAGTGGTGAGAGAGCATTTTGATGAGAAGTGCATGAAGCATTGTGATGACAAGGTTTATGGAGCATTGTGATGACTAGATTGTGGAGCACTGTGATGACAAGTGCATGGTGCATTCTGATGACATGTGTCATGGAGCACTGTGCTGACAAGCGCATGGAGCATTGTGATGACATGGGTCATGGAGCATTGTGATGAAAAGAGCATGGAGCATTGGTCTAATAAGTTTCATGGATTATTGCTATGACAGTTGGAATGGCGCATTGTGATGACAACGGCATGGAGCATTGTGATGCCAAGTGACATGGAGGATTCTGATGACAAAGGTAATGGAGCATTGTGATGATAATGGCTTTGGACACTGTGATGACAAGGGTCAGGGAGCATTGTGAGGAAATGTTCTTGGAGCATTGTGGTTACAAAGGTCACAGAGCCTTGTGATGAGGCGGGCAGGTATCATTGTGATGATAAATATTATAAAGCACTGTGATGACTGGAGTCACGGAGCATTGTGATGACAGGGGTCATGGAGCATTTTGATGACAAGGGCATGGAGCACTGGGATGACAAGGGCATGGGGCATTGTGATGAGAAGTTCATGGAGTATTTTGAAGAAAGGTGTCAGGGAGCATTGTAAAGACATATGTCACGGTCCATTGCAATGAAAATGGCAGGGAGTATTGTGATGCCACATGTAATGGAGGATTGTGATGACAATTATAATGGAGCATTGTGATGACTAGGTTTTGGGGCATTATGATGACAAGGGCCATTTAGAATTTTCATGACAATGTCGTGAAGCATTGTGATGACAAGTTCCTGGATCATTGTGATACGAAAACCATGGAGCCTTGTGATGACAAATCTCATGGAGCATACTGATGAAAAGGGGCATGGACCACTGTGATTACCGGGGTCTTGGAACATTGTGATGACAAGGGCATGGAGCAATGTGAGAAGAAGGCCAATGTACATTCTAATGACATGCGTCATTGAGCTTTGTAATGAAAAGGGCATGGAGCATTGTGATTACAGAGGTCTTGGAGCATTTTGATGAAAGGGCATGGATCATTGTGATGAGAAAGTCATGGAGCCTTGTCATGACAGTGTTCAAGGAGCATAAAGACAACAAGTGTGAGGGAGCATTTTGATGTCAAGTGTATTGAGTATTGTTATGACAAAGGTCATGGAGCATTGTGATGAGAAAACCATGGATAACTGTGATGACGAGTGTCAAGGGGCATTGTCCTGACCACTGTTATGGAATATTCTGATCACAAGGGTTTGCAGCATTTTTATGACAGAGTTCATGGAGAATTTTGATTTCATTGTGATGACAACAGCATGAAGCACTATGATGATGGTCATGGTGCATTGTGATGACAGGGTTCATGGATCATTGAGATGAAAAGGGGCATGGAGCACTGTGATTACAGGGGTCTTGGAACATTGTGATGAGAAGTGTCATGGAGCCTTGTGATGACAAGGCGAAGGAACATCGTGATGGCAGGGGTCATTGAGCATTGTTAAGACAGGTGTAATGGAGCATTGTGATGGCAAGGGCATGGAGCCTTGTGATGAGAAAGCCATGGAGCATTCTGATGACATGTGTTATGGAGCTTTGTGATGACAAGGGCATGAAGCAATGTGATGGAAGTGTTCATGGAGCACTGTGATGACAATGACAAGGAGCATTGTGTTGCCAAGGGTCATGGATATTTGTGATGACAAAAGTCATGGAGCATTTTCATGACAAGGGCGTTGTGCATTGTGATGAGAAGGGAAGGGAGCATTGTGATGACAGTATCATGGAGCAATTTGAAAAAAAGAGTCATGGAATATTTTGATGACGGGGTTATGGAACATTGTGATGTCAGGGGTCATCGAACATTGTGATGATAATTGCATGGACCAATGTGATGACAGGAGTCATGGAACATGATGATGACAGGGGTGAGGGAGTATTGTGACGAATAGTGATGTTACATTGTGATATCAGTGGTGAGAGAACATTTTGATGAGAAGGGCATGGAGCATTGAGATGACAAAGTTTATGGAGCATTGTGATGACAAGATTGTGGAGCACTGGGATGACAAGCGCATGGTGCATTGTGATGATATGTGTCATGGAGCACTGTGCTGAAAAGCGAATGGAGCATTCTGATGACAAGTGTCATGGAGCATGGTGCTAAGAAAGGCATAGAGCACTGTGATGACAAAGGTCAAAGAGCATTGTGATGAAAAGTTCATGGAGCTTTGTGGTCAAAATTGTCAGAGAGACTGTTGATGACGAGGGCATGGACAATTGTGATGACGAAGTTCATGAAGCATTGTGATGACTGGAGTCATGGAGAATTGTGATGACAGGGGTCATGGAGCATTGTGATAACAAGGGCATGGAGCACTGTGATGACAAGGGCATGGAGCATTGGTCTAATAAGTTTCATGGATTATTGAGATGACAGTTGGAATGGCACATTGTGATGAAAAGGGCATGGAACATTGGTCTCAAAAGTTTCATGGATTATTACGATGACAGTTGGAATGGCGCATTGTGATGACAAGTGCATGGAGCATTGTGATAACCAGGTCATGCAGTATTGTGAAGACAGGTGTCAGGGAGCACTGTGATGACATATGTCATGGTCCATTGCGATGACAATGTCAGGGAGCATGGTGATGCCAAATGTAATGGAGGATTGTGATGACAAATATATGGAGCACTGTGATGACTAGGGCTTGGAGCATTATGATGACAAGGGCCATTGAGAATTTTCATGACAAGGTCGTGAAGCATTGTGATGAAAAAATTAGGAGCATTGTGATGAGAAAACCATGGAGCCTTGTGATGACAAATCTCATGGGGCATACTGATGAAAAGGGGCATGGAGCATTGTCATTACAGGGGTGTTGGAGCACGGTGAAGAAAAGGGCATGGAGCATTTTGATGAGAAGGCCCAGGAACATTCTGATGACATGTGTCATGGAGCTTTGTGATGACAAGGGCTTGGAGCATTGCGATTACAGGTGTCTTGGAGCATTGTTATGACAAGTGTCATGGAGTCTTGTGATGACGAGGCCGTGGAACTTTGCGATGGCCTGGGTGATGGTGCTTTGTGATGACCAGGTCATGCAGTATTGTGAAGACAGGTGTCAGGTGGCATTGTGATGACATATGTAACGGCCCATTGTGATGAGAATGGCAAGGAGCATTGGGATGCCAAGTGTCATGGAGAAATCTGATGACAAAGGTAATGGAGCATTTTGATGACCATGGCTTTGGGCATTGTGATGACAAGGGTCAGGGAGCATTGTGCTGACAAGTGCACGGAGAATTGTGATGACAAGCGTCATGGAGCATTCTGATGACAAGCTTGTGGTGTATTTTGATGACAACGGCATGGAGCATTGTGATGGAAACGGCATGGGGCATTGTGATGAAAAAGGCATGGAGCCTTTTCGTGACAGGTTTCAAGGAGCATTGTGACGACAAGTGTCAGGGAGCATTGTGATGACAAGTGTATTGAGGATTCTGATGACAAAGGTCATGGAGCATTGTGATGAAAAGGACATGGAGTATTGTGATGACAGGCATCTTGGAGCGTTGTGATGACAAGTGTTATGGAACTTTGTGATCACAAGGGTTTGGGGCATTGTGATGACAGAGGTCATGGATCATTTTGATTTCAAGAAGCATGGAGCATTGCGATGACAAGGGCATGAAGCAATGTGATCCCAAGGTTCATGGAGGATTGTGATGACAATGGTAATTGAGTATTGTGATGACAAGCGCATAGAGCATTGTAATGTCAAGGTCATGTAGCATTTTGCTGACAAAGGCATGGAGCATTGTCATGACAGGTGTCATGGAGCACTGTGATGACACGCGTCACGGAACATTGTGAATACAGGGGTCATGGAGCATTGGGATGACAAGGGCATGGATCATTGTAATGACAAGGGTCATGGAGCATTGGGCTGAAAATATTCATGGAGTATTGTGATGACAGGGGTCATGGAGCATTGTGATGAGAGAGATCATGGAGAATTTTGATTTCATTGCGCTGACAATAGCCGGTAGCATTATGATGTGGGGCATGATGCATTGTTATGACACGGTTCATGGAGCATTGAGATGAAAAGGGGCATGGAGCATTGCGATTACAGGGTTCTTGGAGCATTGTGATGACAAGGGCATGGAGCATTTTGATGAGAAGGCCATGGAACATTCTGTTGACATGTGTCATGGAGCTTTGTGATGACAAGGGCATGGAGCAGTGTGATTACAGGGTTCTTGGAGCATTGTGATGACAAGTGTCATGGAGCCTTTTGATGACAAGCCCGTGGATCATTGTGATGGCAAGTGTCCTGGAGCATTGTTATGACAGAAGTAATGGAGCATTGTGATGAGAAGGGCATGGAGAATTGTGATTACAAGGTTTATGGAGCATTGCCATGACAAATTTGTGGACTGTTGTGATGAAAAGCGCTTGGCACATTGTGATGACAAGGGTCATGGAACATTTTTCTGACAAAGGCATGGAGCATTGTGATGACAAGGGTCATGGAGCAATGTGATGGAAATTTCATGGAGCGTTGTGGTTACAAAGGTCACAGAGCCTTGTGATGACGCGGGCTTGGACCATTGTGATGACAAATGTTATGAAGCATTGTGATGCCTGGAGTCACAGCACATTGTGATGACAGGGGTCATGAAGCATTGTGATGACAAGTTCATGGAGCATTGGGATGTCAGGGACATTTAGCATTGGTATGAAATGTTTCATAGAATATTGTGATGACAGTGGACATGGTGCATTGTGCTGACAAGGGCATGGATCATTGTGATGAGAAGGTCATAGAGTATTGTGAAGACAGGTGTCAGGGAGCATTGTGATGACATATGTCATGGTCAATTGGGATGACAATGGCAGGGAGCATTGTGATGCCAAATGTAATGCAGTATTGTGATGACAAATATAATGGAGCATTGTGATGACTAGGGCTTGGAGCATTATGATGACAAGGAACATTGAGAGTTTTCATGACAAGGTCGAGAAGCATTGTGATGACAAGGTCCTCGAGCATTGTGATGAAAAATCCATGGAGCCTTGTGATGACAAATCTCATGGGGCATACTGATGAAAAGGGCATGAAACATTGGGATTACAGGGGTCATGGGACACTGTGATGACAAGGGCATGGAGCATTTTGATGAGAAGGCCATGGAACATTCTGATGACATGTGTCATGGAGCTTTCTGATGACAAGGTCATGGAGCAATGTGATGAGAGCTTTCATGAAGCATTGTGATAACAATGACACGGAGCACTGTGATGACAAGTGTCATGGATTATTGTGATGACAAAGGTCATGGAGCAATTTGATGACAAAGGCCTTGTGCATTGTGATGAGTAGGGCAGGGAGCATTGTGATGATAGGGTCATGGAGCAACTGGATGAAAAGTGTCATGGAACATTTTAATGACAGTGGTTATTGAACATTGTTATGTCAGGGGTCATGGAGCATATTGATGAAAAGGGTCATGGAGCATTTTGATGACAGGGGATATGGAACATTGTGATGTCTGGGTCATCGAACATTGTGATGATATGTGCATGTAGCATTGTGATGACAGGAGTCATGGAACATTATGATGACAGGGGTGAGGGAGTATTGTGACGAATAGTGATGTAACATTGTGATATCAGTGGTGAGAGAGCATTTTGATGGGAAGTGCATGGAGCATTGTGATGACAAGTTTTATGGAGCATTGTGATGACAAGATTGTGGAGCACTGTGATGGGAAGCTCATGGTGCACTGTGATGACATATGTCATGAAGCATTGTCCTGCCAAGCACATGGAGAATTGTGATGCCAAGGGTCATGGAGGATTCTGATAACAAAGGTAATGGAGCATTGTGATGACAATGGCTTGGAGCATTGTGATGACAAGGGTCAGGGAGCATTTTGCTGACAAGTGCATGGAGAATTGTGATGACAAGCGTCATGGAGGATTCTGATGACAAGATTGTGGAGTATTTTGATGACAATGGCATAGAGCATTGTGATGAAAATGGCATTGGGCATTGTGATGAAAAAGGCATGGAGCCTTTTCGTGACAGGGTTCAAGGAGCATTCTGACGACAAGTGTCAGGGAGCACTGTGATGAGAAGTGTATTGAGAATTGTGATGAAAAAGTTAATGGAGCAATGTGATGATAAGGGCATGGAGTACTGTGATGACAGGCATCATGGAGCGTTGTGATGACAAGTTTTATGGAACATTGTTATTACAATGGATTGGAGTATTGTGATGACAGAGGTCATGGATCATTGGGATTTCTAGGATAATGGAGCATTTTGATGACAAGGACCTGAAGCAATGTGATCCCAAGGTTCATGTAGGATTGTGATGACAATTGTAATGGAGTATTTTGATGACAAGCACATAGAACATTGTAATGAAAAGGTCATGTAGCATTTTGATGACAAAGGCATGGAGCATTGTGATGACAGGTGTCATGGAGCACTGTGCTGACAAGCGTCCTGGAGCATTGAGAATACAGGTTGCATGGAGCATTGGGATGACAAGAACATGTATGATTGTGATGACAAGTGTCATGGAGCATTAGGCTGAAAAAGTTCATGGAGTATTGTGATAACAGGGGTCATGGAGCATTGTTATGACAGAGGTCATGGAGAATTTTGATTTCATTGTGCTGACAATAGCCGGAAGCATTATGATGATGGGCATGATGCATTGTGATGACAGGGTTCATGGAGCATTGAGATGAATAAGGGCATGGAGCATTGTGATTACAGGGGTCTTGGGGCATTGTGATGACAAGGGCATGGAGCATTTTGATGAGAAGGCCATGGAACATACTGATAACATGTGTCATGGAGCTTTGTGATGACAAGGGCATGGAGCATTGTGATTACAGGGGTCTTGGTACATTGTGATGACAAGTGTCATGGAGCCTTGTGATGACAAGGCCGTGGAACATTGTGATGGCAAGGGTCATGTAGCATTGTTATGAGAGGTGTAATGGAGCTTTGTGATGACAAGGGCATGGAGCATTGTGATTACATGGGTCTTGGAACACTGTGATGAAAAGGGCATGGATCATTGTGATGAAAAAAGCATGGAGCCTTGTCATGACAGGTTTCAAGAAGCATACAGACAACAAGTGTCAGGGAGCATTTTGACGACAAGTGTATTGAGCATTGTGATGACAAAGGTCATGGAGCATTCTGATGAGAAGTCCATGGATAATTGTGATTACGAGTGTCATGGGGCATTGTGATGACAAGTGTTATGGAATATTTTGATCACAAGGGTTTGGAGAATTGTTATGACAGAGGTAATAGAGCATTGTGAATTCATTGTGATAACAATAGCATGAAGCATTATGATGATGGGCATGGTGCATTTTGATGACAGGGTTCATGGATCATTGAGATGAAAAGGGGCATGGAGCATTGTGATTAGAGGGGTCTTGGAGCATTGCGATGAGAAGGGTCATGGATCCTTGTGATGAAAAGGCCATGGAACATCGTGATGGCTGTGGTCATGGAGCATTGTTATGACAGGGGTAATGGAGCATTGTGATGGCAAGGACATGGAGAATTGTGATGAGAAGGCCATGGAGCATTCTGATGACATGTGTCATGGAGCATTGTGATGACAATGGCATGGAGCTTTCTGATGCCAAGCGTCATTGATCTTTGTGATGGCAATGGTCATGGAGCATCTTGATGGCAAGGGCGTTGTGCACTGTGATGAGAAGGGAAGGAAGCATTTTGATGACAGGGTCATGGAGCAATATGATGAAAAGGGTCATGGAACATTTTGATGACAGGGGTTGGGGAACATTGTGATGTCATTGGTCATAGAATATTGTGATGATAATGCATGAAGCATTGTGATGACAGGAGTCATGGAACATTGTGATGACAGGGGTGAGGGAGTATTGTGACGAATAGTGATGTAACATTGTGATATCAGTTGTGAGAGAGCATTTTCATTAGAAGTGCAGGGAGCTTTGTGATGACAAGTTTTATGGAGCATTGTGATGAAAAGACTTTGGAGCACTGTGATGACAAGCTCATGGTGCATTGTGATGACATGTGTCGTGGAGCACTGTGCTGACAAGCACATGGAGCATTGTGATGACAAGGGTCATGGAGCATTGTGCTGAGAAAGGCATAGAGCATTGTGATGACAAGGGTCAAAGAGAATTGTGATGAAAAGTTCATGGAGCATTGTGGTTAAAATGTCACAGAGACTGTTGATGATGAGAGCATGGACCATTGTGATGACAAAGGTCATGAAGCATTGTGATAACTGGAGTCACGGAGCATTGTCATGACAGGTGTCTTGGAGCATTGTGATAACAAGGGCATGGAGCATTGTGATGACAAGGGCATGGAGCATTGTGATGACCAGGTCATGCAGTATTCTGAAGAGAGGTGTCAGGGAGCATTGTAATGACATACGTAATGGCCCATTGTGATGACAATGGCATGGAGCATTGTGATGCCAAGTGTCATGGAGAATTCTGATGACAAAGGTAATGGAGCATTCTGATGACAAGCTTTTGGAGTATTTTGATGACAATGGCATGGAGCATTGTGATGAAAATGGCATGGGACATTGTGATGGAAAAGGCATGGAGCATTTTCGTGACAGTGTTCAAGGAGCATTCAGACGACAAGTGTCAGGGAGCATTGTGATAACAAGTGTATTGAGAATTGTGATGACAAATTTCATGGAGCATTGTGATGAAAAGGGCATGGAGTACTGTGATGATAGGCATCATGGAGCGATTTAATGACAAGAGTTTTGGAACTTTGTGATCACATGTGTTTGGAGCATTGTGATGACAGATGTCATGGATCATTTTGATTTCAAGGAGCATGGAACATTGTGATGAAAAGGGCATGAAGCAATGTGATCCCACGGTTCATGGAGGATTGTGATGAGAATTGTAATGGAGTATTGTGATGACATGGGCATAGAGCCTTGTAATGACAAGTTCATGTAGCATTTTGCTGACAAAGCCATGGAGCATTGTGATGACATGTGTCATGGAGCACTGTGATGACAAGCGTCACGGAGCATTGTGAATACAGCGGTCATGGAGCATTGCGATGACAAGGTCATGGATGATTGTGATGACAAGTGTCTTGGAGCATTGGGCTGAAAATATTCATGGAGTATTGTGATGATAGGGGTCATGGAGCATTGTGATGAGAGAGGTCATGGATAATTTTGATTTCATTGTGCTTACAATAGCCTGAAGCATTATGATCATGAGCATGATGCATTTTGATGACAGGGTTCATGGAGCATTGAGATGAAGAGGGGCATGGAGCACTGTGATTAAAGTGGTCTTGGAGCATTGTGATGAAAAGTGTTATGGAGCCTTGTGATGACAAGACTGTGGAACATTGTGATGGCAGGTGTCATTTAGCATTGTTATGACAGGGCTAACGGAGCATCGTGATGAGAAGGGCATGGAGCATGTGATTACAAGGTTTATGGAGCATTTTTCTGACAAAATCATGGAGCATTGTGATGACAAGAGTCACGGAGCATTGTGATGGAAATTTCATGGAGCATTGTGGTTACAAATGTCACAGAGCCTTGTCATGACGCGGACATGGACCATTGTGATGACAACACTTATGAACCATTGTGATGCCTGGAGTCACGGAGAATTGTGATGACAGGGGTCATGGAGCATTGTGATGACAAGGGCATGGAGCATTGTGATGTCAGGGCATGTAACATTGGTATGTCAATTTCATAGATTATTGTGATGACAGTTGGCTTCGTGCATTGTGATGACAAGGGCATGGATCATTGTGATGATAAGGTCATGGAGTATTGTGAAGACAGTTGTCAGGGAACATTGTGATAAAATATGTCATGGTCCATTGCAATGACAATGTCAGGGAGCACGGTGATGCCAAATGTAATGGAGGATTGTGATGACAAATATAATGGAGCATTGTGATGACTAGGGATTGGAGCATTATGATGACAATGGCCATTGAGAATTTTCATGACAAGGTCGTGAAGCATTGTGATGACAAAATCCTGGAGCATTGTGATGAGAAACCCATGTAGCCTTGTGATGAACAATCTCATGCAGCATACTGATGAAAAGGTGCATGGAGCATTTTCATTACAGGGGTGTTGGAGCACGGTGATGACAAGGGCATGGAGCATTTTGATGAGAAGGCCATGGAACATTCTGATGACATGTGTCATGGAGCTTTGTGATGACAAGTTCATGAAGCATTGTGAATACTGGGGTCTTGGAGCATTGTGATTACAAGTGTCATGGAGTCTTGTGATGACAAGACCGTGGAACATTGTGATGGCAGGGGTTATGGAGCATTGTGATGACAAGGTCATGAAGTATTGTGAAGACAGGTGTCAGGGAGCATTGCGATGACATATGTAATGGCCAATTGTGATGACCATTGCAAGGAGCATTGTGATGCCAAGGGTCATGGAGGATTCTGATGACAAAGATAATGGAGCATTGTGTTGACAGGGGTCAGGGAGCATTGTGCTGACAAGTGCATGGAGAATACTGATGACAAGGGTCATGGAGCATTCTGATGACAAGCTTGTAGAGTATTTTGATGACAATGGCATTGAGCATTGTGATGAAAACGGAATGGGACATTGTGATGAAAAAGGCATGGGGCATTGTGATGATAAAGGCATGGAGCCATTTCGTGACAGGGTTCAATGAGCATTCTGACGACAAGTGTCAGGGAGCATTGTGATGACAAGTGTATTGAGAATTGTGATGACAAAGGTCATGGAGCATTGTGATGAAAATGGCATGGAGTATAGTGCTGACTTTCAGCATGTAGCGTTGTGATGACAAGTGTTTTGCAACATTGTGATCACAAGTGTTTGGAGAATTGTGATGACAGAGATCATGGATCACTTTGATTTCAAGGAGCATGGAGCATTCTGATGACAAGAGCATGAAGCAATGTGATCCCAAGGTTCATGGAGGATTGTGATGAGAATTGTAATGGTGTATTGTGATGAAAAGCACATAGAGCATTGTAATGAGAAAGTCATGTAGCATTTTGCTGACAAAGCCATGGAGCATTGTGATGACAGGTATCATGGAGCACTGTGATGACAAGCGTCACGCAGCATTGTGAATACATGGGTCATGGAGCATTGGGATGACAAGGGCATGGAGCATTGGGATGGCAAGGGCATGGATCATTGTAATGGCAAAGTTCATGCAGCATTGGAATGAAAATATTCATGGAGTATTGTGATGACAGGGGTCATGGAGCATTGTGATGAGAGAGGTCATGGAGAATTTTGATTTCATTGGGCTGACAATAGCCGGAATCATTATAATGATGGGCATGATGCATTGTGATGACAGGGTTCATGGAGCATTGAGATGAAAAGAGGCATGGAGCATTGTGATTACAGGGGTCTTGGAGCATTGTGATGAGAAGGGTCATGGAGCCTGGTGATGACAAGGCCATGGACATCGTGATGCCGGGGTCATGGAGCATTGTTATGACACGGGTCACGGAGCATTGTTATGGACATTTCACGGAGCATTGTGGTTACTAAGTCACAGAGCCTTGTGATGACGCGGGCTTAAACAATTGTGATGACAAATGTTATGAAGCATTGTGATGCCTGGAGTCAGGGAGCATAGTGATGACAGCCGTCATGGAGCATTTTGATGACAAGGGCATGGAGCATTGTGATGTCTGGTCCATGGAGCATTGGTATGAAAGTTTTCATAGATAATTGTGATGACAGTGGACATGGTGCATTGTGCTGACAAGGTCATGGATCATTGTCATGAGAAGGTCATGGAGTATTGTGAAGATAGGTGTCAGCGAGCATTGTGATGACATATGTCATGGTCCATTGTGATGACAATGGCAGGGAGCATTGTGATGCCAAATGAAATGGAGGATTATGAGGACAAATATAATGGAGCATTGTGAGGACTAGGGCTTGGAGCATTATGATGACAAGGGCCATTGAGAATTCTCATGACAAGGTCGAGAAGCATTGTGATGACAAGGTCCTGGAGCATTGTGATGAAAAAACCATGGAGACTTGTGATGACAAATCTCATGGAGCATACTGATGAAAAGGGGCATGGAGCATTGTGATTACAGGGTTCTTGGTGCACTGTGATGACAAGGGCATGGAGCATGTTGATGAGAAGGCCACGGAACATTCTGATGACATGTGTCATGGAGCTTTGTGATGACAAGGGCATGGAGCATTGTGATTACAGGGGTCTTCGAGCATTGTGATGACAAGTGTCATGGAGTCTTGTGATGACAAGTCCGTCGAATATTGTGATGGCAGGTGTCATGGAGCATTGTTATGACAGGTGTATGGAGCATTGTTATGAGAAGTGCAGGGAGCATTGTGATTACAAGGTTTATGGAACATTGCGATGACAAATTTGTGGACCGTTGTGATGAAAAGTGTGTGGCACACAGTGATGACAAGGGACATGGAGCATTTTTCTGACAAAGGCATGTAGCATTGTGATGACAAAGGTCACGGAGCATTGTGATGAAAAGTTCATGGAGCATTGTGGTTACAAAGGTCACAGAGCCTTGTGATGACACGGGCATGTACCACTGTGATGACAAATGTTATGAAGCATTGTGATGAATGGAGTTACGGAGCATTGTGATGACAGTGGCCATGGAGCATTGTGATGACAAGGGCATGGATCATTGGGATGACAAGGGCATGGAGCATTGTGATGAGAAGTTCATGGAGTATTTTGAAGAAAGGTGTCAGGGAGCATTGTGATGACATATGTCATAGTACATTGCAATGACAATGGCAGGGAGCATTGTGATGCCAAATGTAATGGAGGATTGTGATGACAAATATAATGGAGAATTTTGATAACTACGGCTTGGAGCATTATGATGACAAGGGCCATTGAGAATTTTCATGACAATGTCGTGAAGCATTTTGATGACAAGTTCCTGGAGCATTGTGATAAGAAAACCATGGAGCCTTCTGATGACAAATCTCATGGAGCATACTGATGAAAAGGGGCATGGACAACTGTGATTACCGGGGTCTGGGAACATTGTGATGACAAGGGCATGGATCAATGTCAGGAGAAGGCCAAGGACCATTCTAATGACATGCGTCACTGAGATTTGTGATGACAAGGACATGGAGCATTGTGATTACATGGGTCTTGGAGCATTGTGATGCAAAGGGCATGGATCATTGTGATGAGAAAGGCATGGAGCCTTGTCATGACAGGGTTCAAGGAGCATACAGACATCAAGGGTGAGGGAGCATTTTGATGACAAGTGTATTGAGCACTGTCATGACAAATGTCATGGAGCATTTTGATGAGAAGACCATGGATAATTGTCATGACAAGTGTCAATGGACATTGTGATGACAAGTGTTATGGAATATTGTGATCACAAGGGTTTGCAGCATTTTTATGACAGAGTTCATGGATCATTTTGATTTCATTGTGATGACAATAGCATGAAGCACTATGATGATGGGCATGGTGCATTTTGATGACAGGTTTCATGGAACATTGAGATGAAAAGGGGCAAGGAGCATTGTGATTACAGGTGTCTTGGAGCATTGTGATGAGAAGTGTAATGGAGCCTTGTGATGAGTAGTGCAAGGAGCATTGTGATTACAAAGTTTATGGAGCATTGCAATGACAAATTTATGGACCGTTTTGATGAAAAATGTGTGGCACATTGTGATGACAAGGGTCATGGAGCATCTTATGACAAAGGCATGGAGCATTGTGATGACAGGTGTCACGGAACACTGTGATGAAATGTTCATGGAGCATTGTGGTTACAAAGGTCACAGAGCCTTGTGATGACGCGTGCATGGAACATTGTGATGACAAATTTGTGAAGCATTGTGATGACTGGAGTCACGGAGCATTGTGATGACAGGGGTCATGGAGAATTGTGAAGACAACGGCATGGAGCATTGTGATGACAGGGGCATGGAGCATTGTGATGAGAAGTTCATGGAGTATTTTGAAGAAAGGTGCCATGGAGCATTCTGATGACATATGTCATAGTCCATTGCGATGACAATGGCAGGGAGCATTGTGATGCCAAATGTAATGGAGGATTGTGATGAAAAATATAATGGAGCATTGTGATGACTAGGGCTTGGAGCATTATGATGAGCAGGGCCGTTGAGAATTTTAATGACAAAGTCATGCAGCATTGTGATGACAAGGTCGTGGAGCATTGTGATAAGAAAACCATAGAGCCTTTTGATGACAAATCTCATGGAGAATACTGATGAAAAGGGGCATGGACCACTGTGATTACAGGGGTCTTGGAACATTGTGATAACAAGGGCATGGAAAACTCTGAGTAGAAGTTTAAGGAACATTCTAATGATATGCGTCATAGAGATTTGTGATGACAAGGTCATGGAGCATTGTGATTACAGGGCTCTCGGAGCATTGTGAAGAAAAGGACATGGATCATTGTGATGAAAAAGGCATGGAGCCTTGTCATGAGAGGTTTCAAGGAGCATACAGACAACAAATGACATGGGGCATTTTGGTGACATGTGTATTGTGCATTGTGATGACAATATTCATGGAGCATACTGATGAAAATGGGAATGGAGCATTGTGATTACAGGCGTCTTGGAGCACTGTGATGACAAGGCATGGAGCATTTTGATGAGAAAACCATGGAACATTCTGATGACATGTGTAATGGAGCTTTGGGATGACAAGGGCATGGAGCATTGTGATGATAGGGGCATGGAGCATTTTGATGAGAAGTTCATGGAGTATTCTGAAGAAAGGGGTCAGGGAACATTGTGATGACATATGTCATGGCCCATTGAGATGACAATGGCAGGGAGCATTGTGATGCGAAATGTAATTGAGGATTGTGATGACAAATATAATGGAGCATTGTGATGACTATGGCTTGGAGCATTATGATGACAAGGGCCATTGAGAATTTTCATAACAAGGTCATAAAGCATTGTGATGACAAGGTCCTGAGCATTGTGATAAGAAAACCATGGAGCCTTGTGATGACAAGTCTCATGGAACATAGTGATGAAAAGGGGTAGGGACGACTGTGATTACAGGCGTCTTGGAACATTGTGATGACAAGGTCATGGAGCATTGTGAGGAGAAGGCCAAGGAGCATTCTAATGATATGTGTCATAGAACACTGTGATGACAAGGGCATGGAGCATTGTGATTACAGTGGTCTTGGAGCATTGTGATGAAAAAGGCATGGATCATTGTGATGAAAAAGGCATGGAGCATTGTCATGACAGGGTTCAAGGAACATACAGACAACACCCGACAGGGAGCATATTGATGACAAGTGTATTGAGCATTGTGATGACAAAGGTCATGGAGCATTGTGATGAGCAGACCATGGATAATTGTGATGACGAGTGTCATGGGGCATTGTGATGACAAGTGTTATGGAATATTGTGATCACAAGGGTTTGGAACATTGTTATGACAGAGTTCATGGAGCATTTTGATTTCTTTGTGATGACAATAGCATGAAGCATTATGATGATGGGAATGTTGCATTGTGATGACAGGGTTCATGGATCATTGAGATGAAAAGGGGCATGGAGCAATGTGATTACAGTTGTCTTGGAGCATGTGAAGAGAAGGGTCATGGAGCCTTGTGATGAAAACGCCAAGGAACATCGTGATGGCAGTGGTCATGGAGCATTGTTATGACAGGGGTAATGGAGCATTGTGATGTCAAGGGCATGGAGCATTGTGATGAGAAGGCCACGGAACATTCTGATGACATGTGTCATGGAGCTTTGTGATGACAAGGGAATGGAACAATGTGAGGAGAGCGTTCATGGAGCATTGTGATGAAAATGACATGGAGCATTGTGATGCCAAGGGTCATGGATCTTTGTGATGACAAAGGTCATGGAGCATTTTTATGACAGGGCGTTGTGCATTGTGATGAGAATGGCAGGGAGCATTGTGATGACAGGGTTATGGAGCAATTTGATAAAAAGTGTCATAGAACATTTTGATGAGAGGTGTTAGGGAACATTGAGATATCAGCGGTCATGGAGTATTTTGATGTAAAGGGTCATGAGCATTATGATGACAGGTGTTAAGGAACATTGTGATGTCAGGGGTCATCGAACATTGTGATGATAAGTGCATGTACCATTGTGATGAGAGGAGTCATGGAACATTATGATGACAGGGGTGAGCGAGTATTGTGACAAATAGTGATTTAACAATGTGATATCAGTGGTGAGAGAGCATTTTGATGAGAAGTGCATGGTGATGACAAAGGCATGGAGCATTGTGATGACAGGTGTCATGGAGCACTGTGATGACAAGCATCACGGAGCATTGTGAATACATGGGTCATGGAGCATTGGGATGACAAGGGCATGGATCATTGTGATGACAAGGGTCATGGAGCATTGGGCTGAAAATGTCCATGGAGTATTGTGATGACAGGGGTCATGGAGCATTGTGATGACAGAGGTAATGGAGAATTTTGATTTCATTGTGGTGTCAATAGCCAGAAGCATTATGATGATGGGCATGATGCATTGTGATGACAGGGTTCATGGAGCATTGAGATGAAAGGGGCATGTAGCATTGTGATTACAGGGGTCTTGGAGCATTGTGATGACAAGTGTCATGGAGACTTGTGATGATAACTCCGTGGTACATTGTGATGGCGGGTGTCATGGAGCATTGTTATGAGAGGGGTAATGGAGCATTGTGATGAGAAGGGCATGGAACATTGTGATTACAAGGTTTATGGAGCATTGTGTTGAATAATTTGTGGACCGTTGGGATGACAAGGGTCATGCAAGGGTCATAGAGAATTTTTTTCACAAAGGCATGGAGCATTGTGATGACAAGGGTCACGGAGCATTGTGATGAAATGTTCATGGAGCATTGTGGTTACAAAGGTCACAGAGCCTTATGATGACGTGGGCATCGACCACTGTGATGACAAATATTATGAAGCTTTGTGATGCCTGGAGTCACGGAACATTGTGATGACATGGGCATGGAGCATTGTGATGAGAAGGTCATGGAATATTGTGAAGACATGTGTCAGGGCGCATTGTGATGACATATGTCATGGTCCATTGTGATGACAATGGCAGGGAGCATTGTGATGACAAATGTAATGTAGGATTGTGAGGCCAAATATAAAGAAGCATTGTGATGACTAGGATTTGGAGCATTATGATGACAAGGGCCATTGAGTATTTTTATGACAAGTCATGTAGCATTGTGATGACAAGTTCCTGGAGCATTGTGATGAGAAAACCATGGAGCCTTGTGATGACAAATCTCATGGAGCATACTGAAGAAAAGGGACATGGACCATTGAGATTACAGGGGTCTTGGATCTTTGTGATGACATGGGCATGGAGCATTGTGAGGTGAAGGCCAAGGAGCATTCTAATGACATATGTCATTGAGCTTTGGAATGACAAGGGCATGGAGCATTGTGATTACAGGGGTCTTGGAACATGGTGATCAAAAGGACATGGATCATTGTGATGAAAATGGCATGGAGTCTTGTAATGACAGGTTTCAAGGATCATACAGACAATAAGTGTCAGGGAGCATTTTGATGACCACTGTATAGAGCATTGTGATGACAAAGGTCATGGAGCATTGTGATGAGCAGACCATGGATAATTGTGATAATGATAGTCATGGGGCATTGTGATGACAAGAGTTATGGAATATTGTGATCACAAGGGTTTGGAGCATTGTTATGACAGAGGTCATGGAGAATTTTGATTTCATTTTGATGACAATAGCATGAAGCATTAAGATGATGGGCATGGTGCATTGTGATGACAGGGTTCATGGTTCATTGAGATGAAAAGGGGCATGGAGCATTGTGATTACAGGGGTCTTGGAGAATTGTGATGAGAACGGTCATGGAGCCTTGTGATGAGAAGACCATGGAACACTGTGATGGCGGGTGTCATGGAGCATTGTTATGAGAGGGGTAATGGAGCATTGCGATGAGAAGGGCATGGAACATTGTGATTACAAGGTTTATGGAGCATTGTGTTGAATAATTTGTGGACCGTTGAGATGACAAGGGTCATGCAAAGGTCATAGAGAATTTTTCTTACAAAGGCATGGAGCATTGTGATGACATGGGTCACGGAGCATTGTGATGAAATGTTCATGGAGCATTGTGGTTACAAAGGTCCCAGAGCCTTATGATGACGCGGGCATCGACCATTGTGATGACAAATGTTATGAAGCATTGTGATGCCTGGAGTCAGGGAACATTGTGATGACATGGGCATGGAGCATTGTGATGAGAAGGTCATGGAATATTGTGAAGACATGTGTCAGGAAACATTGTGATGACATATGTCATGGTCCATTGTGATGACAATGGCAGGGAGCATTGTGATGACAAATGTAATGTAGGATTGTGATGACAAATATAAAGAAGCATTGTGATGACTAGGATTTGGAGCATTATGATGACAAGGGCCATTGAGTATTTTTATGACAAGTCATGTAGCATTGTGATGACAAGTTCCTGGAGCATTGTGATGAGAATAACATGGAGCCTTGTGATGACAAATCTCATGGAGCATACTGAAGAAAAGGGACATGGACCATTGTGATTACAGGGGTCTTTGAACTTTGTGATGACATGGGCATGGAGCATTGTGAGGTGAAGGCCAAGGAGCATTCCAATGACATATGTCATTGAGCATTGGGATGACAAGGGCATGGAGCACTGTGATTACAGGGGTCTTGGAACATGGTGATGAAAAGGACATGGATCATTGTGATGAAAATGGCATGGAGTCTTGTAATGACAGGTTTCAAAGATCATACAGACAATAAGTGTCAGGGAGCATTTTGATGACAAGTGTATAGAGCATTGTGATGACAAAGGTCATAGAGCATTGTGATGAGAAGACCATGGATAATTGTGATAATGAAAGTCATGGGGCATTGTGATGACAAGAGTTATGGAATATTGTGATCACAAGGGTTTGGAGCATTGTTATGACAGAGGTCATGGAGAATTTTGATTTCATTTTGATGACAATAGCATGAAGCATTATGATGATGGGCATGGTGAATTGTGATGACAGGGTTCACGGTTCATTGATATGAAAAGGGGCATGGAGCATTGTGATTACAGGGGTCTTGGAGCATTGTGATGAGAACGGTCATGGAGCCTTGTGATGAGAAGACAATGGAACATCGTGATGGCAGGTGTCATGGAGCATTTTTATGACAGGTGTAATGGAGCATTGTGATGGCAAGGGCGTGGTGCATTGTGATGAGAAGGCCATGGAGCATTCTGATGACATGTGTCATGGAGCTTTGTAATGACAAGGGCATGGAGCAATGTGATGAGAGCGTTCATGGAGCATCGTGATAACAATGACATGGAGCATTGTGATGCCAAGTGTCATGGATCTTTGTGATGACAAATGTCATGGAGCATTTTGATGACAAGGGTGTTGTGCATTGTGATGAGAAGGGCAGGGAGCATTGTGATGACAGGGTCATGGAGCAAGTTGATGAAAAGCGTCATGGAGCATTTTGATGACAGGCGTCATGGAACATTGTGATGTCAGGGGTCATCAAATATTGTGATGAAAATGCATGTAGCATGGTGTACACAGGAGTCATGGAACATTGCGATGCCAGGGTTGAGGGAGTATTGTGACGAATTGTGATGTAATATTGTGATATCAGTGTTGAGAGAGCATTTTGATGATAACTGCTTGGAGCATTTTGATGACAAGGTTTATGGAGCATTGTGATGACAAGATTTTGGAGCACTGTGATGACAAGCTAATGGTGCATTGTGATGACATGAGTCATGGACCATTTGGCTGAAAAGCGCATGGAGCATTGTGATGACAAGTGTCAAAGAGCATTGTGATGAAAAGTTCATGGAGCATTGTGGTTAAAAAGGTCACAGAGACCGTTGATGAAGAGGGCATGGACCATTGTGATGACAATGTTCATGAAGCATTGTGATGCCTGGAGTCACGGAGGATTGTGATGACAGTGGTCATGGGGCATTGTGATAACAAGGGCAAGGAGCATTGTGATGACAAGGGCATGGAGCATTGGTCTGATAAGTTTCATGGATTACTGCGATGACATTTGGAATGGCGCATTGTGATGACAAGGGCATGGAGCATTGTGATGAGAAGACCATGGATAATTGTGATAACGAGAGTCATGGGGCATTGTGATGACAAGAGTTATGGAATATTGTGATCACAAGGATTTGGAGCATTGTTATGACAGAGGTCATGGAGCAATTTGATTTCATTTTGATGACAATAGCATGAAGCATTATGATGATGGGCATGGTGCAATGTGATGACAGGTTTCATGGATCATTGAGATGAAAAGGGGCATGGAGCATTGTGATTAGAGGGGTCTTGGAGCATTGTGATGAGAACGGTCATGGAGCCTTGTGATGACAAGAGCATGGAACATCGTGATGGCAGGTGTCATGGGGCATTTTTATGACAGTTGTAAACGAGCATTGTGATGGCAAGGGTGTGGTGCATTGTGAGGAAAAGGTCATGGAGCATTCAGGTGACATGTGTCATGGAGCTTTGTAATGACAAGGGCATGGAGCAATGTGATGAGAGTGTTCATGGAGCATCGTGATGACAATGACATGGAGCATTGTGATGCCAAGTGTCATGGATATTTGTGATGACAAATGTCATGGAGCATTTTGATGACAAGGGTGTTATGTGTTGTGATGAGAAGGGCAGGGAGCATTTTGATGACAAGGTCATGGAGCATTTTGATGACAGGGGTCATGGAACATTGTGATGTCAGGGGTCATCGAATATTGTGATGAAAATGCATGTAGCATGGTGAAGACAGGAGTCATGGAACATTGTGATGCCAGGTGTGAGGGAGTATTGTGATGAATTGTGATGTAACATTGTGATATCAGTGTTGAGAGAGCATTTTGATGATAATTGTATGGAGCACTGTGATGACAAAGTTTATGGAGCATTGTGATGACAAGATTTTGGAGCACTGTGATGACAAGCTAATGGTGCATTGTGATGACATGTGTCATGGAGCATTGTGCTGAAAAGCGCATGGAGCATTGTGATGACAAGGGTCAAAGAGCATTGTGATGAAAAGTTCATGGAGCATTGTGGTTAAAAAGGTCACAGAGACTGTTGATGACGAGGGCATGGACCATTGTGATGACAAAGTTCATGAA
This sequence comes from Mesoplodon bidens, assembly GCF_964165515.1. Classification (NCBI taxonomy): domain Eukaryota; kingdom Metazoa; phylum Chordata; class Mammalia; order Artiodactyla; family Ziphiidae; genus Mesoplodon; species Mesoplodon bidens. The sequence goes on from NW_027671170.1 coordinate 1,491,318, forward strand.
GCATTGTGATGACTGGAGTCACGGAGCATTGTGATGACAGTGGTCATGGAGCATTGTGATAACAAGGGCATGGAGCATTGTGATGACAAGGGAATGGAGCATTGGTCTAATAAGTTTCATGGATTATTGCGATGACATTTGGAATGGCGCATTGTGATGACAAGCGCATGGTGCATCTTGATGACATGTGTCAAGGAGCATTGTGCTGACAAGCACATGGAGCATTCTGATGACAAGGGTCATGAAGCACTGTGCTGAGAAAGGCATAGAGCATTGTGATGACAAGGGTCAAAGGGCATTGTGCTGAAATGTTCATGGAACATTGTGGTTAAAAAGATCACAGAGACTGTTCATGACGAGGGCATGGACCATTGTGATGACAAAGGTCATGAAGAATTGTGATGACTGGAGTCACGTAGCATTGTGATGACAGGGTTCATAGAGCTTTGTGATTAAACGGCATGAAGCAATAGTCTAATAAGTTTCATGGATTATTGCGATGACACTTGAAATGGCGCATTGTGATGGCAATGGCATGGAGCATTGTGATGACCAGGTCATGCAGTATTGTGAAGACATGTGTCAGGGAGCATTGTGATGACATATGTAATGGCCCATTGTGATGACAATGGCATGGAGCATTGTGATGCCAAGTGTCATGGAGGATTCTGATGACAAAGGTAATGGAGCATTGCGATGACAATGGCTTGGAGCATTGTGATGACAAAGGTCAGGGAGCATTGTGCTGAAAAGTGCATGGAGAATTGTGATGACAGCGGTCATGGAGCATTCTGATGACAAGCTTGTGGAGTATTTTGATGACAATGGCATGGAGCATTGTGATGAAAATGGCATGGGACATTGTGATGAAAAAGTCATGGAGCCTTTTCGTGACAGTGTTCAAGGAGCATTCTGACGACAAGTGTCATGGAGCAGTGTAATGACAAGTGTATTGAGAATTGTGATGACAAAGTTCAAGGAGCATTTTGATGAAAAGGGCATGGAGTATTGTGATGACAGGCATCATGGAGCGTTGTGATGACAAAGGTTATTGAACTTTGTTATCACAAGTGTTTTGAGCATTGTGATGACAGAGGTCATGGATCATTTTGATTTCAGGAGCATGGAGCATTGTGATGACAAGAGCATGAAGCAATCTGATCCCAAGGTTCATGGAGGATTGTGATGACAATAGTAATGGAGTATTGTGATGAAAATCACATAGAGCTTTGTAATGACAAGGTCATGTAGCATTTTGCTGACAAAGGCAAGGAGCATTGTGATGACTGGTGTCATGGAGCACTGTGATGACAAGCATCACGGAGCATTGTGAATACATGGGTCATGGATTATTGGGATGACAAGGGCATGGATCATTTTGATGACAAGGGTCATGGAGCACTGAGCTGAAAATGTTCATGGAGTATTGTGATGACAGGGGACATGGAGCATTGTGATCATATTGGTCATGGAGCATTGTGATGAGAAGGTCATGGAGCATTGGGCTGAAAATGTTCATGGAGTATTGTGATGACAGGGGTCATGCAGCATTGTGATGACAGAGGTCATGGAGAATTTTGATTTCATTGTGGTGACAATAGCCGGAAGCATTATGATGATGGGCATGATGCATTGTGATGACAGGATTCATGGAGCATTGAGATGAAAAGTGGCATGGATCATTGCGATTACAGGGGTCTTGGAGCATTGTGATGACAAGTGTCATGGAGACTTGTGATGATAAGGCCGTGGAACATTGTGATGGCGGGTGTCATGGAGCATTGTTATGAGAGGGGTAATGGAGCATTGTGATGAGAAGGGCATGGGACATTGTGATTACATGGTATATGGAGCATTGCGATGAATAATTTGTGGACCGTTGGGATGACAAGGGTCATGCAAGGGTCATAGAGAATTTTTCTTACAAAGTCATGGAGCATTGTGATGACAAGGGTCACGGAGCATTGTGATGAAATGTTCATGGAGCATTGTGGTTACAAAGGTCACAGAGCCTTATGATGACGCGGGCATCGACCACTGTGATGACAAATGTTATGAAGCATTGTGATGCCTGGAGTCACGGAATATTGTGATGACAGGGGTCATGGAGCATTGTGATGACAAGGGCATGGAGCATTTTTATGAGAAGGTCGTGTAATATTGTGAAGACATGTGTCAGGGAGCATTGTGATGACATATGTCATGGTCCATTGTGATGACAATGGCAGGGAGCATTGTGATGACAAATGTAATGGAGGATTGTGATGACAAATATAATGGAGCATTGTGATGACTAGGGATTGGAGCATTATGATGACAAGGGCCATTGAGAATTTTCATGACAAGGTCGTGAAGCATTGTGATGACAAGGTCCTGGAGCATTGTGATGAGAAAACCATGGAGCCTTGTGATGACAATCCTCATGGAGCATACTGATGAAACGGGGCATGGAGCATTGTGATTACTGGGGTCTTGGAGCACTGTGATGACATGGCATAGATCAATTTGATGGTAAGGACATGGAACATACTGATGACATGTGTCATGGAGATTTGTGATGACAAGGGCATGGAGCATTGTGATTACAGGGGTCTTGGAGCATTGTGATGACAAGTGTCTTGGAGCCTTGTGATGACAATGCCGTGGAACATTGTGATGGCAGAGGTCATGGATCATTGTTATGATGGGTTAATGGAGCATTGTGATGAGAAGGGAAAGGAGCATTGTATTTATAATGTTTATGGAGCATTGTAATGACAAATTTGTGGACCGTTGTGATAAAAAGCGCGTGTCACATTGTGATGACAAGTGTCATGGAGCATTTTTCTGACAAAAGCATGGAGCATTGTGATGACAAGTGTCACGCAGCATTGTGATGAAAAGTTCATGGAGCACTGTGGTTACAACGGTCGTCACAGATTCTTGAGATGATGCGGGCATGGACCATTGTGATGACAAATGTTATGAAGCATTGTGATGACTGGAGTCACGGAGCAATATGATGACAGGGCTCATGGAGCATTGTGATGACAAGGGCAGGGAGCATTGTGATGATAGGGGCATGGAGCATTGTGATGAGAAGTTCATGGAGTATTTTGAAGAAAGGTGTCAGGGAGCATTGTGATGACATATGTCATGGTCCATTGCGATGACAATGACAGGGAGCACTGTGATGCCAAATGTAATGTAGGATTGTGATGACAAACATAATGAAGCATTGTGATGACTAGGGCTTGGAGCATTATGATGAAAAGGGCCATTGAGAATTTTTATGACAAGTCATGTAGCATTGTGATGACAAGTTCCTGGAGCATTGTGATGAGAATACCATGGAGCCTTGTGATGACAAATCTCATGGAGCATACTGAAGAAAAGGGACATGGACCATTGTGATTACAGGGGTCTTGGAACTTTGTGATGACATGGGCATGGAGCATTGTGAGGTGAAGGCCAAGGAGCATTCTAATGACATACGTCATTGAGCTTTGTGATGACAAGGGCATGGAGCATTGTGATTACAGGGGTCGTGGAACATTGTGATGAAAAGGACATGGATCATTGTGATGAAAATGGCATGGAACCTTGTAATGACAGGTTTCAAGGATCATACAGACAATAAGTGTCAGGGAGCATTTTGATGACAAGTGTATTGAGCATTGTGATGACAAAGGTCATAGAGCATTGTGATGAGAAGACCATGGATAATTGTGATAATGAGAGTCATGGGGCATTGTGATGACCAGAGTTATGAAATATTGTGATCACAAGGATTTGGAGCATTGTTATGACAGAGGTCATGGAGCATTTTGATTTCATTTTGATGACAATAGCATGAAGCATTATGATGATGGGCATGGTGCATTGTGATGACAGGGTTCATGGATCATAGAGATGAAAAGGGGCATGGAACATTGTGATGACAAGGGCATGGAGCATTGTAATGAGAAGGTCATGCAGTATTGTGAAGATAGGTGTCAGGGAGCATTGTGATGACATATGTCATGGTCCATTGTGATGACAATGGCAGTGAGCATTGTGATGGCAAATGTAATGGAGGATTGTGATGACAAATATAATGGAGCATTATGATGACTAGGTCTTGGAGCATTATGATGACAAGGGCCATTGAGAATTTTCATGGCATTGTCGTGAAGCATTGTGATGAGAAGGTCCTGGAGCATTGAGATGAGAAAACCATGGAGCCTTGTGATGACTAATCTCCTGGAGCATACTGATGAAATTGGGCATGGAACATTGTGATTACAGGGGTCTTGGAGCACTGTGATGACAAGGGCATGGTACATTTTGAAGAGAAGGCCATGGAACATTCTGATGACATGTGTCATGGAGATTTGTGATGACAAGGACATGGAGCATTGTGATTACAGGTTTCTTGGAGCATTGTGATGACAAGTGTCTTGGAGCCTTGTGATGACAAGGTCGTGGAACATTGTGATGGCAGGGGTCATGGATCATTGTTATGATAGGGGTAATGGAGCATTGTGATGAGTAGGGCTTGGAGCATTATGATGACAAGGGACATTGAGAATTTTCATGGCAAGGTCGTGAAGCATTGTGATGACAAGTTCCTGGTGCATTGTGATGAGAAAACCATGGAGCCTGTAATGATAAATCTCATGGAGCATACTGATGTAAATGGAAATGAACCATTGTGATTACAGGGGTCTTGGAGCATTGTGATGACAAGGCCGTGGAACACTGTGATGGCAGGGGTCATGGAACATTGTTATGAAAGATGTAATGGAGCATTGTGATGAGAAGGGAATTGAGCATTGGTCTGAAATGTTTCATGGTTTATTGTGATGAGAGTGGGCATGGAGCATTGTGATGAGAAGGACACGGAACACTGTGATACATGGGTCATGGAGGATTGTAATGACAAGGGCATGGAGCATTGTGATGAGAAGGGTATCGAGCATTGTGATGACAAGTGTCATGGAGTTTTGTGATGACAAGGGCATGGAGCAATGTGATGAGAGTGTTCATGGGGCATTGTGATGACCATGACAAGGAGCACTGTGATGTCAAGGGTCATGGAGCTTTGTGATGACAAATGTCATGGAGCATTTTGATGACAAATGTGTGGGGCATTGTGATGAGAAGGCCAGGGAGCATTTTGATGACAGGGTCATTCAGCAATTTGATGAAAAGTGTAATGGAACATTTTGATGACAGGGGTTATAGAACATTGTGATGCCAGGGGTTATGGAGCTTTGGGATGTAAAGGGTCATGGAGCATTTTGATGACAGTGGTTATGGAACATTATGATGTCAGTGGTCATGGATCATTGTGCTGATAAGTGGATGTAGCATTGTGATGACAGGGGTCATGGAACATTGTGATTACAGGGTTATGGGAGGATTGTGATGACTAGCGATGGAATATTGTGATATCTCAGGTGAGAGAGCATTTGGATGAGAAGTGCATGGAGCATTGTGATTACAATGTTTGTGGAGCATAGCGATGACAAGGTTGTCGATCATTGTGATGAAAAGCACATGGCACACTGTGATGACAAGGGTCATGGAGCATTGTTCTGACAAAGGCATGGAGCACTGTGATGAAAAGTTCAAGGAGCACTGTGGTTACAAAGGTCACAGAGCCTTGTGATGACGCGGGCATGGACTGTTGTGATGACAAACGTTATGAAGCATTGTGATGACTGGAGTCACGGAGCATTGTGATGACAGGGGTCATGGGGCATTGTGAAGACAAGGGCATGGAACACTGTGATGACAGGGGCATGGAGCATTGGTCTGAAAATTTTCATAGATTATTGTGATGACAGTGTACATGGTGCATTGTGATGACGAGGGCAAGGAGCATTGTGATGAGAAGGTCATGGAGTATTGTGAAGACAGGTGTCAGGGAGCATTGTGATGACATATGTCATGGTCCATTGCGTTGACAATGACAGGGAGCATTGTGATGCCAAATGTAATGGAGGATTGTGATGATAAATATAATGAAGCATTGTGATGACTAGGGCTTGGAGCATTATGATGACAAGAGAAATTGAGAATTTTCATGACAAGGTCGTGAAGCATTGTGATGACAAGGTCCTGGATCATTGTGATGAGAAAACCATGGAGCCTTGTGATGACAAGTCTCATGGAGCATACTGTTGAAAAGGGGAATGGAGCATTCTGATTACAGGGGTCTTGTAACACTGTGATAACAAGGGCATGGAGCATTGTGATGACAAGGGCATGGATCAATGGTCTTAAAATTTTCATGGATTATTGCGATGACAGTTGGAATGGCACATTGTAATGACAAGGGCATGGAGCATATTGATGTCCAGGTCATGCAGTATTGTGAAGACATGTGTCAGGGAGCATTGTGATGACATATGTAATGGCACATTGTGATGACAATGGCATGGAGCATTGTGATGCCAAGTGTCATGGAGGATTCTGATGACAAATGTAATGGAGTATTGTGATGACAATGGCTTGGAGCATTGTGATGACAAGGGTCAGGGAACATGGTTCTGACAAGTGCATGGAGCATTGTGATGAGAAGGCCATGGAAACTTCTGAAGACATGCTTCATGGAGCTTTGTTATGACAAGGGCATGGAGCATTTTGCTGACAGGTGTCTTCAGCATTGTGCTGACAAGGGTCACTGAGCCTTGTGAAGACAAGGTCGTGGAACATCGTGATGTCACTGGTCATGGAGCATTGTTATTACAGGGGTAATGGAGCATTGTGATGGCAAGGGCATGAAGCATTGTGATGAGAAGACCATGGAACATTCTGATGACATGTGTTATGGAGCTTTGTGATGACAAGATCATGGAGCAATGTGATGAGAGCATTCATGGAGCATTGTGATGACAATGACATGGAGCACTGTGATGACAAGTGTCATGGATTATTGTGATGACAAAGGTCATGGAGCAATTAGATGACAAAGGCCTTGTGCATTTTGATGAGTAGGGCAGGGAGCATTGTGATGACAGGGTCATGGAGCAATTGGATGAAAAGGGTCATGGAACATTTTGATGACAGCGGTTATTGAACATTGTTATGTCAGGGGTCATGGAGCATATTGATGAAAAGTGTCATGGAGCATTTTGATGACAGGGGTGATGGAACATTGTGATGTCTGGCGTCATCGAACATTGTGATGATAAGTGCATGTAGCATTGTGATGACAGGAGTCATGGAACATTATGATGACAGGGGTGAGGGAGTATTGTGACGAATAGTGATGTAACATTGTGATATCAGTGGTGAGAGAACATTTTGATGAGAAGTGCATGGAGCATTGTGATGACAAGTTTTATGGAGCATTGTGATGACAAGATTGTGGAGCACTGTGATGGGAAGCTCATGGTGCATTGTGATGACATATGTCATGGAGCATTGTCCTGACAAGCACATGGAGAATTGTGATGCCAAGGGTCATGGAGGATTCTGATGACAAAGGTAATGGAGCATTGTGATGACAATGGCTTGGAGCATTGTGATGACAAGGGTCAGGGAGCATTGTGCTGACAAGTGCATGGAGAATTGTGATGACAAGGGTCATGGAGGATTCTGATGACAAGATTGTGGAGTATTTTGATGACAATGGCATAGAGCATTTTGATGAAAACGGCATGGGACATTGTGATGAAAAAGGCATGGAGCCTTTTCGTGACAGGGTTCAAGGAGCATTCTGACGACAAATGTCAGGGAGCACTGTGATGACAAGTGTATTGAGAATTGTGATGACAAAGGTCATGGAGCATTGTGATGAAAAGGGCATGGAGTACTGTGATGACAAGCATCATGGAGCATTGTGATGACAAGTTTTATGGAACATTGTTATCACAATGGTTTGGAGAATTGTGATGACAGAGGTCATGGATCATTTTGATTTCTAGGAGCATGGAGCATTGTGATGACAAGGACATGAAGCAATGTGATCCTAAGGTTCATGGAGGATTGTGATGACAATGGTCATGGAGTATTGTGTTGACAAGCACATAGAGCATTGTAATGAAAAAGTCATGTAGCATTTTGCTGAAAAAGGCATGGAGCACTGTAATGACAGGTGTCATGGAGCACTGTGCTGATAATCGTCCCGGAGTATTGTGAATACAGGGGTCATGAAGCATTGGGATGACAAGGGCATGGATGATTGTGATGACAAGGGTCATGGAGCATTGGGGTGAAAAAGTTCATGGAGTATTGTGATAACAGGGGTCATGGAGCATTGTGATGACAGAGGTCATGGAGAATTTTGATTTCATTGTGCTGACAATAGCCGGAAGTATTATGATGATGGTCATGATGCATTGTGATAACAGGGTTCATGGAACATTGAGATGAATAGGGGCATGGAGCATTGTGATTACAGGGGTCTTGGGGCAATGTGATGACAAGGGCATGGAGCATTTTGATGAGAAGGCAATGGAACTTTCTGATGACATGTGTCATGGAGCTTTGTGATGACAAGAGCATGGAGCATTGTGATAACAGTGGTCTTCGAGCATTGTGATGAGAAGGGCATGTTTCATTGTAATGAAAAAGGCATGGAGCCTTGTCATGACAGGGTACAAGGGGCATACAGACAACAAGTGTCAGGGAGCATTTTGATGACAAGTGGATTGAGCATTGTGATGACAAAGGTCATGGAGCATTTTGATGAGAAGACCAAGGATTATTGTGATGATGAGCGTCATGGGGCACTCTGATGAAAAGTGTTATGGAATATTGTGATCACAAGGATTTGGAGCATTGTTATGACAGAAGTTATTCAGCATTTTTATTTCATTGTGATGACAATAGCATGAAGCCTTATGATGATGGGCATGGTGCATTATGATGACAGGGTTCATGGATCAGTGAGATGAAAAGGGGCATGGAGCATTGTGATTACAGGGGTTTTCGAACATTGTGATGAGATGGGTCATGGAGCCTTGTGATGACAAGGCCATGGAACATCATTATGGCAGGGGTCATGGAGCATTGTTATGACGAGGTAATGGAGCATTGTGATAGGAGGGGCATGGAGCATTGTGATGAGAAGGACATGGAGCATTCTGATGACATGTGTCATGCAGCTTTGTGATGACAAGGGCATGGAGCAATGTGATGAGAGCGTTCATGGAGCATTGTGATGACAATGACATGGAGCATTGTGATGCCAAGGGTCATGAATCTTTGTGATGACAAATGTCAAGGAGCATTTTGATGACAAGGGCATTGTGCATTGTGATGAGAAGGGCAGGGAGCATTGTGATGGCAGGGGTCAGGGAGCATGGTTATGACAGTGGTAATGGAACTTTGTGATGACAAGGGCATGGAGCATTTTGATGAGAAGGCTATGGAACATACTGATAACATGTGACATGGATCTTTGCGATCACAAGGGCATGGAGCATTGTGATTACAGCGGTCTTGGTACATTGTGATGACAAGCGTCATGGAGCCTTGTGATGACAAGGCCGTGGAACATTGTGATGGCAAGGGTCATGGAGCATTGTTATGACAGGTGTAATGGTGCATTGTGATGAGAAGTGCATGGAACATTGTGATTACAATGTTTATGGAGCATTGCCAGGACACATTTGTGGACGGTTGTGATGAAAAGCGCGTGGCACATTGTGATGACAAGGGTCATGGAGCATTTTTCTGACAAAGGCATGGAGCAATGTGATGAAATGTTCATGGAGCATTGTGGTTACAAACGTCACAGAGACTGTTGATGATGAGGGCATGGACCATTGTGATGACAAAGGTCATGAAGCATTTGATGACAGGTGTCATGGAGCACTGTGATGACAAGTGCATAGAGCATTGTAATGACCAGGTCATGCAGTATTGTGAAGACAGGTGTCAGGGAGCATTGTCATGACATATGTAATGGCCCATTGTGATGACAATGGCATGGAGCATAATGATGCCAAGTGTCATGGAGGATTCTGATGACAAAGGTAATGGAGCATTGTGATGACATTGGCTTGGAGCACTGTGCTAACAAATGCATGGAGAATTGTGATGACAAGGGTCATGGAGCATTCTGATGACAAGCTTCTGGAGTATGTTGATGACAATGGCATGGAGCATTGTGATGAAAATGGCATGGGGCATTGTGATGAAAATGGCATGGAGCCTGTTCCTGACAGGTTTCAAGGAGCATTCTGACGACAAGTGTCAAGGAGCATTGTGATGAAAAGTGTATTGAGAATTGTGATGACACAGATCATGGAGCATTGTGATGAAAAGGGCATGGAGTATTGTGATAACAGGCATCATGGAACGTTGTGATGACAAGTGTTATGGAACTTTGTGATCACAAGTGTTTGGAGCATTGTGCTGACAGAGGTCATGGATCATATTGATTTCAAGGAGCATGCAGCATTGTGATGACAAGGGCATGAAGCAATGTGATCCCAAGGTTCATGGAGGATTGTGATGACAATGGTAATGGAGTATTTTGATGGCAAGTGCATAGAGCATTGTAATGACAAGGTTATGTAGCATTTTGCTGACAAAGGCATGGAGCATTGTGATGACAGGGGTCATGGAGCACTGTGATGAAAAGCGTCACGGAGCATTGTGAATAGAGGGGTCATGGAGCATTGTGATGACAAGTGCATGGAGCATTGTGATGACAGGGGCCCAGAGCATTGGACTGAAAATTTTCATAGATTTTTGTGATGACAGTGGACATGCTGCATTGTGATCACAAAGGCATGGAGCACTGTGATGAGAAGGTCATGGATTATTGTGAAGACAGGTGTTAGGGAGCATTGTGATGCCATAAGTCATGGTCCATTGCGATGACAATGGCAGGGCGCATTGTGATGTCAAATGTAATGGAGCATTGTGTTGAATAGGGCTTCGAGCATTATGATGACAAGGGCCATTGAGAATTTTCATGACAAGGTCATGGAGCATTGTGATGACAAGGTCCTGGAGCATTGTGATGAGAAAATCATGGAGCCTTGTGATGACAAATCTCATGGAGCATACTGAAGAAAAGGAGCATGGACCTTTGTGATTACAGGGGTCTTGGAACATTGTGATGACAAGGGGATGGAGCATTGTGAGGAGAAGTCCAAGGATCATTCTAATGACATGCGTCATTGAGCTTTGTGATGACAAGGGCATGGAGCATTGTGATGACAAGCTTCATGGAGAATTGTGCGGAGAAAGGCATAGAGCATTGTGATGTGAAGACCATGGATAATTGTGATGACGAGTGTCATGGGGCATTGTGATGACACGTGTTATGGAATATTGTGATCACAATGGTTTGGAGCATTGTTATGACAGAGGTCATGGAACACTGAGAATTCATTGTGATGACAATAGCATGAAGCATTATGATGATGGGCATGGTGCATTTTGATGACAGGTTTCATGGATCATTGAGATGAAAAGGGGCATGGAGCATTGTGATTACAGGTGTCTTGGAGCATGGTGATGAGAAGGGTCATGGAGCCTTGTGATGATAAGGCCATGGAACATCGTGATGGCTGTGGTCATGGAGCATTGTTATGACAGGGGTAATGGAGCATTGTGATGGCAAGGGCATGGAGCATTGTGATGAGAAGGCCATGGAGCATTCTGATGACATGTGTCATGGAGCTTTGTGATGACAATGGCATGGAGCTTTGTGATGCCAAGCGTCATTGATCTTTGTGATGGCAAATATCATGGAGCATTTTGATGGCAAGGGCGTTGTGCACTGTGATGAGAAGGGAAGGAAGCATTTTGATGACAGGTTCAAGGAGCAATTTGATGAAAAGGGTCATGGAACATTTTGATGACAGGGTTTGGGGAACATTGTGATGTCAGTTGTCATCGAATATTGTGATGATAATGCATGTAGCATTGTGATGACAGGAGTCACGGAACATTGTGATGACAGGGGTGAGGGAGTATTGTGACGAATATTGATGTAACATTGTGATATCATTTGTGAGAGAGCATTTTGTTGAGAAGTGCAGGGAACATTGTGATGACAAGTTTTATGGAGCATTGTGATGACAAGATTGTGGAGCACTGTGATGACAAGCGCATGGTGCATTGTGATGACATGTGTTGTGGAGCATTGTGCTGACAAGCACATGGAGCATTGTGATGACAAGGGTCATGGAGAATTGTGCTGAGAAAGACATAGAGCATTGTGATGACAAGGGTCAAAGAGAATTGTGATGAAAATTTCATGGAGCTTTGTGGTTAAAAATGTCACAGAGACTGTTGATGATGAGGGCATGGACCATTGTGATGACAAAGGTCATGAAGCATTGTGATTACTTGAGTGACGGAGCATTGTGATGACAGGGGTCATGGAGCATTGTGATAACAAGGGCATGGAGCATTGTGATGACAAGGGCATGGAGCATTGGTCTAATAAGTTTCATGGATTATTGTGATGATAGTTGGAAGGGCGCATTGTGATGGCAAGGGCATGGAGCATTGTGAAGACCAGGTCATGCAGTATTTTGAAGACAGCTGTGAGGGAGCATTGGCATGACATATGTAATGGCCCATTGTGATGACAATGGCATGGAGCATTGTGATGCCATGTGTCATGGAGGATTCTGATGACAAAGGTAATGGAGCATTGTGATGGCAATGGCTTGGAGCATTGTGATGAGAAGGGTCAGGGTGCATTGTGCTGACAAGTGCATGGAGAATTGTGATGACAAGGGTCATGGAGAATTCTGATGACAAGCTTGTGGAGTATTTTGATAACAATGGCATGGAACATTGTGATGAAAATGGCATGGGGCATTGTGACGAAAAAGGCATGGAGCCTTTTCGTGACAGTGTTCAAGGAGCATTCTGCCGACAAATGTCAGGGAGCATTGTGATAACAAGTGTATTGAGAATTGTGATGACAAAGGTCATGGAGCATTGTGATGAAAAGTGCATGGAGTATTGTGATGATAGGCATCATGGAGCGATTTGATGATAAGAGTTTTGAAACTTTGTGATCACAAGGTTTTGGAGCATTGTGATGACAGATGTCATAGATCATTTTGATTTCAAGGAGCATGGAAAATTGTGATGACAAGGGTATGAAGCAATGTGATCCAACGGTTCATGGAGGATTGTGATGACAATTGTAATGGAGTACTGTGATGACAAGGGCATAGAGCATTGTAATGACAAGTTCATGTAGCATTTTGCTGACAAAGGCATGGAGCATTGTGATGACAGGTGTCCTCTAGCACTGTGATAACAAGCGTCACGGAGCATTGTGAATACAGGGGTCATGGAGCATTGTGATGACAAGGGATTGGAGCATAGTGATGACAAGGTCCTGGAGCATTGTGATGAGAAGAACATGGAGACTTATGATGACAAGTCTCATGGAGCATTCTAATGAAAATGGGCAAGGAGCATTGTGATTACATGGGTCTTGGGCATTGTGATGAAAAGGGCATGGATCATTGTGATGAAAAAGCAATGAGCCTTGTCATGACAGGGTTCAAGGAGCATACAGACAACAAGTGTCAGGGTGCATTGTGATGACAAGTGTATTGAGCATTGTGATGACAAATTTCATGGAGCATTGTGATGAGAAGACCATGGATAATTGTGATGATGAGCGTCAGTGGTGTTGTGATGATAAGTGTTATGGAACATTGTGATCACAAGGGTTTGGAGCATTATGATGACAGAGGTCATGGAGAATTTTGATTTCATTGTGATGACAATAGCCTGAAGCATTATGATGATGGGCATGGTGCATTGTGATGACAGGGTTCATGGAGCATTGAGATGAAAAGGGGCATGGAGCATTGTGATAACAGGGGTCTTCGAGCATTGTGATGACAAGGGCATGGAGCATTGTGATGAGAAGGTCATGGAACATTCTGATGACATGCGTCATGGAGCATTGTGATGACAAGGGCAAGGAGCATTGTGATGAAAGTGGCATGGAGCATTGTGATGAGAAGTTCATGGATTATATTGAAAAAGGTGTCAGGGAGCATTGTGATGACATATGTCATGGTCCATTGTGATGACAATGGCAGGGAGCATTGTGATGCCAAATGATATGGAGGATTGTGATGACAAATATAATGGAACATTGTGATGACTATGGCTTGGATCATTATGATGACAAGGGCCATTGAGAATTTTCATAACAATGTCATGAAGCATTGTGATGACAGGGTCCTGGAGCATTGTGATAGGAAATCCATGGAGCCTTTTGATGACAGTTCTCATGGAGCATACTGATGAAAAGGGTCATGGACCATTGTGATTACAGGGGTCTTTGAAAATTGTGATGACAAGGGGATGGAGAATTGTGAGGAGAAGGCCAAGGAGCATTCTAATGACATGCATCATTGAGGTTTGTGATTACAAGGGCATGAAGCATTGTGATTACAGGGGTCTTGGAGCATTGTGATGAAAAGGGCATGGATCACTGTGATGAAAAAGGCATGGAGCCTTGTCATGTCGGCGTTCACATAGCATACAGACAACAAGTGTCTGGGAGCATTTTGAGGAGAAGTGTATTGAGCATTGTGATGACAAAGGAAATGGAGCATTGTGATGAGAAGACCATGGATAATTGTGATGACGAGCGTCATGTGGCATTGTGATGACAAGTGTTATGGAATATTGTGATCACAAGGGTTTGGAGCATTGTGATGACAGAGGTCATGAAGCATTTTGAATTCATGGTGATGACAATAGCATGAAGCATTATGATGATGGGCATGGTGTATTGTGATGACAGGGTTCATGGGTCATTGAGATGAAAAGGGGCATGGAGCATTTTGATTACAGTGGTCTTAGAGCATTGTGATGAGAAGGGTCATGGAGCCCTGTGATGACAAGGCCATGGAACAACGTGATGGCAGGGATCATAGAACATTGTTATGACAGGTATAATGGAGCATTGTGATGGCAAGGGCATGGAACATTGTGATGAGATGGCCATGGGGAATTCTGATGACCTGTGTCATGGAGCTTTGTGATGACAAGGGCATGGAGCAATGTGATGAGAGCTTCATGGAGCATCGTAATGACAATGACATGGAACATTGTGATGCCAAGGGTAATGGATCTTTGTGATGACAAAGGTCATGGAGCATTTTGATGACAAGGGTGTTGTGCATTGTGATGAGAAGGGCCTGGAGCATTTTGATTACAAGGTATATGGCCCATTGCGATGACAAATCTGTGGACCGTTGTGATGAAAAGCGCTTGGCACATTGTAATGACAAGGGTCATGGAGCATTTTTCTGACAAATGCTTGGAGCACTGTGATAACAAGGGTCACGGAGCATTTTGATGAAAAGTTCATGGAGCATTGTGGTTGCAAAGGTCACACAGCCTTGTGATGACGCGGGCAAAGATCACTGTGATGACAAATTTTATGAAGCATTGTGATGCATGGTGTCACGGAGCATTGTGATGACAGGGGTCATGGAGCATTGTGATGACAAGGGCATGGAGCATTGTGATGTCAGGGGCATGGAGCTTTGGTCTGACAAGTTTCATAGATTATTGTGATGACAGTGGACATGGTGAATTTTGATGACTATGGCTTGGAGCACTGTGATGAGAAGGTCATGGAGTACTGTGAAGACAGGTGTCAGGGTAGCATTGTGAGGAAATATGTCATGGTCCATTGCGATGACAATGGCAGGGAACATTGTGATGCCAAATGTAATGGACGATGGTGATGACAAATATAATGGAGCTTTGTGATGACTAGGACTTGGAGCCCTATGATGACAAGGGCCATTGAGAATTTTCATGGCAAGTTCGTGAAGCATTTTGATGACAAGGTCCTGGTGCATTCTGATGAGAAAACCATGGAGCCTTGTGATGACAAATCTCATGGAGCATTCTGATGAAAAGGGGCATGGACCATTGTGATTACAGTGTTCTTGGAGCTCTGTGATGACAAGGGCATGGAGCATTTTGATGAGAAGGCCATGGAACATTTGATGACATGTGTCATGGAGCTTTGTGGTAACAAGTGCATGGAGCATTGTGATTACAGGTATCTTGGAGCATTGTGATGACAAGAGTCATGGAGCTTTGTGATGACAAGGCCGTGGAACATTGTGATGGCAGGGATCATGGATCATTGTTATGATAGGGGTAATGGAGCATTGTGATGAGAAGGGCAAGGAGCATTGTGATTACAAGGTTTATGGAGCATCGCAATGACAAATTTGTGTACCATTGTGATGAAAAGCGCGTGGCACATTGTGATGACAAGAGTCATGGAGCATTTTTCTGACAAAGGCATGGAACTTTGTGATAACAAGGGTCACGGAGCATAGTGATGAAATGTTCATGGAGCATTGTGGTTACAAACGTCACAGATCCTTGTGATGATGCGGGCATGGACCATTGTGATGACAAATGTTATGAAGCATTGTGATGCCTGGAGTCACGGAGCATTGTGATGACAGGGGTCATGGAGCATTGTGATAACAAGGGCATGGAACATTGTGATGACAATTTCATTGAGTATTTTGAAGAAAGATGTCAGGGAGCATTGTGATGACATATGGCATGGTCCATTGTGATGACAATGGCAGGGAGCATTGTGATGCCAAATGTAATGGAGGATTGTGATGACAAATATAAAGGACCATTGTGATGACTATGGCTTGGAGCATTATGATGACAAGGGCCATTGAGAATTTTCATGACAATGTCATGAAGCATTGTGATGACAAGGTCCTGGAGCATTGTGATGAGAAAACCATGGAGCCTGTGATGACAAATCTCATGGAGCATACTGATGAAAAGGGACATGAACCATTGTGATTACAGGGGTTTTCGAACATTGTGATGACATTGGCATGGAGCATTGTGAGGAGAAGTCCAAGGAGCATTCTAATGACATGCATCATTGAGCTTTGTGATGACACGGGCATGGAGCAATGTGATTACAATGTTCTTGGAGCATTGTGAAGATAAGGGCACGGATCATTGTGAGGGAAAAGGCATGGAGCCTTGTCATGACAGGTTTCAAGGAGCATACAGACAACAAGTGTCAGGGAGCATTTTGATGGTAACTGTATCGAGCATTGTGATGACAAAGGTCATGAAGCTTTGTGATGAGAAGACCATGGATAATTGTGATGGTGAGTGTCAATGGGCATTGTGATGACAAGTGTTATGAAATATTGTGATCACAATGGTTTGGAGTATTGTTATGACAGAGGTCATGGAGCATTTTGATTTCATTGTGATGACAATAGCATGAAGCATTATGATAATGGGCATGGTGAATTGTGATGACAGGGTTCATGGATCATTGAGATGAAAAGGGGCATGGAGCATTGTGATTACCGGGGTCTTGGAGCATTGTGATGACAGGGTCATGGAGCAATTTGATGAAAAGGGTCATGGAACATTTTGATGGCAGGGGTTATGGAACATTGTGATGTCAGGGGTCATGGAACATTTTGATGAAACGGTTCATGGAGCATTTTGATGACCGGGGTTATGGAACATTGTGATGTCAGGGGTCATCGAACATTGTGATGATAATGCATGTAGCATTGTGATGACAGGAGTCATGGAACATTGTGTTGACAGGGGTGAGGGAGTATTGTGACGAATAGTGATGTAAAATTGTGATATCAGTGGTGAGAGAGCATTTTGATGAGAAGTGCATGCAGCATTGTGATGACAAGGTTTATGGAGCATTGTGATGACAAGATTGTGGAGCACTGTAATGACAAGCGTCATGGAGCATTATGAATACAGGGGTCATGGAGCATTGGGATGACAAGTGCACGGATCATTGTGATGAGAAGGGTCATGGAGCACTGGGCTGAAAATGTTCATGGAATGTTCTGAAGACAGGTGTTAGGGAGCACTGTGATGACATATGTCCTGGTCCATTGCGATGACAATGGCAGGGAGCATGGTGATGCCAAATGTAATGGAGGATTGTTATGACAAATATAATAGAGCATTGTGATGATTAGGGCTTGGAGCATTATGATCACAAGGGCCATTGAAAATTTTCATGACAAGGTCGTGAAGCCCTGTGATGAAAAGGTCCTGGAGCATTGTGATGACAAAACCATGGAGCCTTGTGATGAAAAGTCTCATGGAGCATTCTCATGAAAAGGGGCATGGAGCATTGTGATTACAGGGGTCTTGGAACATTGTGATGACAAGGGCATGGAGCATTGTGATGAGAAGACCAAGGCGCATTGTGAAGGTATGCGTCATTGAGCTTTTTGATGACAAGGGCATGGAGTATTGTGATGACATGGGTCTTGGAGCATAGTGATGAAAAGAGCATGGATCATTGTGATGAAAAATGCATGGAACCTTGTCATGACAGGGTTCAAGGAGCATAGAGATAAGAAGTGTCACGGAGCATTTTGATGACAAGTGTATTGAGCATTGTGATGACAATGTCATGGAACTTTGTGATGAGAAGACAATGGATAATTTTGATGATGAGCGTCATGGGGCATTGTGATGAGAAGTGTTATATAATATTGTGATCACAAGGGTTTGAAACATTGTTCTGACAGAGGTCATGGAGCATTTTTATTTCATTGTGATGACAATAGCATGAAGCATTATGATGATGGCCAGGGTGCATTGTGATGACAGGGTTCATGGATCCTTGAGATGAATACGGGCATAGAGCTTTGAGATTACAGGGTTCTTGGAGCATTGTGATGAGAAGGGTCATGGAGCATTGTGATGACAAGGCCATGGAACATCGTGATGGCAGGGGTCATGGAGCATTGTTATGACAGGGGTAATGGAACATTGTGATGGCAAGGAATGGAGCATTGTGATGAGAAGCCCATGGAGCATTCTGATGATATGTGTCATGGAGCATTCTGATGACAAGGGCATGGAGCAATGTGATGAGGGAGTTCATGGAGCATTGTGATGACAATGACATGGAGCATTGTGATGCCTATGGTCATGGATCTTTGTGATGACAAAGGCCATGGAGCATTTTGATGGCAAGTGCGTTGTGCATTGTGATGAGAAGGGCAGGGAGCAATGTGATGACAGTGTCATGGAGCAATTTGATGAAAAGTGTCATGGAACATTTTGACGACACGGGTTATGGAACATTGTGATGTCAGGGGTCATCGAACATTGTGATGATATGTGCATGTAGCATTGTGATGACAGGAGACATGGAACAATGTGATGACAGGGGTGAGGGGGTATTGTGACGAATAGTGATGTAACATTGTGATATCAGTGGTGAGAGAGCATTTTGATGAGAAGTGCATGGTGCATTGTGATGACAAGTTTTATGGAGCATTGTGATGACAATATTGTGGAGCACTGTGATGACAAGCGCATGGTGCATTTTGATGACATGTGTCGTGGAGCATTGTGCTGACAAGCGCATGGAGCATTGTGATGACAAGGGTCATGGAGCATTGTGCTGAGAAAGGCATAGAGCATTGTGATGACAAGGGTCAAAGAGCATTATGATGAAAAGTTCATGGAGCATTGTGGTTAAAAAGGTCACAGTGACTCTTGATGACGATGGCATGGACCACTGTGATGACAAACGTCATGAAACATTGTGATGACTGGTGTCACGGAGCATTGTGATGACAGGGGTCATGGAGCATTGTGACAACAAGGGGATTGAGCATTGTGATGACAAGGTCATGGAACATTCTTCTAATAAGTTTAATGGATTATTGCGTTGACAGTTGGAATGGCACATTGTGATGACAAGGGCATGGAGCCTTGTGATGACCAGGTTATGCAGTATTGTGAAGACAGGTGTCAGGGAGCATTGCGATGACATATGTAATGGCCCATTGTGATGACAATGGCATGGAGCATTGTGATGCAAAGTGTCATGGAGGATTCTGATGACAAAGTTAATGGAGCATTGTGATGACAATGGCTTGGGGCATTGTGATGACAAGGATCAGGGACCATTGTGCTGACTAGTGCATGGTGAATTGTGAAGACAAAGGTCATGGAGGATTCTGATGACAAGCTTGTGGAGTATTTTGTTGACAATGGCATGGAGCGTTGTGATGAAAACGGCATGGGGTATTGTGAGGAAAAACGCATGGAGCCTTTTCATGACAGGGTTCAAGGAGCATTCTGACGACAAGTGTCAGGGAGCATTGTGATGACATGTGTATTGAGAATTGTGATGACAAAGGTCATGGAGCATTGTGATGAATTGGCATGGAGTATAGTGATGACAGGCATCATGGAGCGTTGTGATGACAAGGGTTATGGAATATTGTAATCACAAGGATTTGGAGCATTGTGATGACAGAGGTCATGGATCATTTTGATTTCAAGAAGCATGGAGCATTTTGATGACAAGAGCAAGAAGCAATGTTATTCCAATGTTCATGGAGGATTGTGATGACAATGGAAATGGAGTATTTGGATGACAAGCACAAAGAGCATAGTAATGACAAGGTCATGTAGCATTTTGCTGACAAAGGCACGGAGCATTGTGATGACAGGTGTCTTGGAGCATTGTGATGACAGGTGTCATGGAGCCTTGTGATGACAAGGCCGTGGGACATTGTGATGGCAGGGGTAATTGAGCATTTTGATCAGAAGGGCATGGATAAATGTGATGAGGAGCGTCATGGGGCACTGTGATGACAAGTGTTATGGAATATTGTTATCACAACGATTTGGTGCATTGTTATGACAGAGGTCATGGAGCATTTTGATTTCATTGTGATGACAATAGCATGAAGCATTACGATGATGTGCATGGTGCATTGTGATGACAGGATTCATGTGTCATTGAGATGAAAAGGGGCATGGAGCATTGTGATTACAGGGGTCTTGGAGCATTGTGATGAGAAGGGTCATGGAACCTTGTGATGACAAGACCATGGAACAACTTGATGGCAGGGATCATGGAACAGTGTTATTACAGGTGTAATGGAGCATTGTCATATCAAGGGCATGGAACATTTTGATGTTAAGGCCATGGAGCATTCTGATGACATGTGTGATGGAGCTTTGCGATGACAAGGGCATGGAGCAATGTGATGAGAGCGTTCATGGAGCATTGTGATGACAATGGCATGGAGCACTGTGATGCCAAGGGTCATGGATCTTTGTGATGACAAATGTCATGGAGCATTTTGATGACAAGGGCGTTGTGCATTGTGATGATAAGGGCAGGGAGCATTTTGATGACAGTGTCATGGAGCAACTGGATGAAAAGGGTCATGGAGCAACTTGATGACAGGGGTATGGTACATTTAGCTGTCGGGTGTCATCGAACATTGTGATGATAAGTGCATGTAGCATTGTGATGACAGGAGTCATGGAAAATTGAGATGACGGGTGAGGGAGTATTGTGACGAATAGTGATGTAACATTGTGATATCAGTGGTGAGAGAGCATTTTGATGAGAAGTGCATGGAGCATTGTGATGACAATGTTAATGGAGCATTGTGATGACAAGATTGTGGAGCACTGTGATGACAAGCGCACGGTGCATTGTGATGACATGTGTCATGGAGCATTGTCCTGACAAGCACATGGAGCATTGTGATGACAACAGTCATGGAGCATTGTGCTGAGAAAGGCATAGAGCATTGTGATGACAAAGGTCAAAGAGCATTGTGATGAAAAGTTCATGGAGCATTTTGGTTAAAATGTCACAGAGACTGTTGATGACGAGGGCATGGACCATTGTGATGACAAAGTTCATTAAACACTGTGATAATTGGAGTCACGGAGCATTGTGATGACAGGGGACATGGAGCATTGTGATAACAAGTGCATGAAGCATTGTGATGACAAGGGCATGGAGCATTGGTCTATTAAGTTTCATGGATTATTGTGATGACAGTTGGAATGGCGCATTGTGATTACAAGGGCATGGAGCATTGTGATGACCAGGTCATGCAGTATTGTGAAGACAGGAGTCAGGGAGCATTGTGATGACATATGTAATGGCCCATTTTGATGACAATGGCATGGAGCATAGTGATGCCAAGTGTCATGGAGGATTCTGATGACAAAGGTAATGAAGCATTTTGATGACAATGTCTTGGGGCATTGTGATGACAAAGGTCAGGGAGCATTTTGCTGACAAGTGCATGGAGAATTGTGATGACAATGTTCATGGAGCAATCTGATGACAAGCTTGTGGTGTATTTTGATGACAGTGGCATGGAGTATTGTGATGGAAACGGCATGGGGCATTGTGATGAAAAAGGCATGGAGCCTTTCCGTGACAGGGTTCAAGGAGCATTCTGACGACAAGTGTCAGGGAGCATTGTGATGACAAGTGTATTGAGGATTTTGATGACAACGTTCATGGAGCACTGTGATGAAAAGGACATGGAGTATTTTGATGACAGGCCTCATGGAGCATTGTGATGACAAAAATTATGGAACTTTGTGATCACAATGCTTTGGAGTATTGTGATGACAGAGGTCATGGATCATTTTGATTTCAAGGAGCATGGAGCATTGTGATGACAAGGGCATGAAGCAATGTGATCCCAAGGTTCATGGAGGATTGTGATGACAATTGTAATGGAGTATTGTGATGACAAGCGCATAGAACATTTTAATGACAAGGTCATATAGCATTTTGCTGACAAAGGCATGGAGTATTGCCATGACAGGTTCATGGAGCACTGTAATGACAAGCGTCACGGAGCATTGTGAATACAGCGGTCATGTAACATTGGGATGACAAGGGCATGGATCACTGTGATGATAAGCGTCATGGAGCATTGGGCAGAAAATGTTCATGGAGTATTGTGATGACAGGTGTCATGGAGCATTGTGATGACAGAGGTCATGGAGAATTTTGATTTCATTGCGCTGACAACAGCCGGAAGCATTATGATGATGGGCATGATGCATTGTGATGACAGGGTTCATGGAGCATTGAGATGAAAAGGGGCATGGAGCATTGTGATTACAGTGTTCTTGGAGCATTGTGATGACAAGGGCATGGAGCATTTTTATGAGAAGGCCATGGAACATTCTGTTGACATGTGTCATGGAGCTTTGTGATGAGTAGGGCATGGAGCAGTGTGATTACAGGGGTCTTGGAGCATTGTAATGACAAGTGTCATGGAGCCTTGTGATGACAAGACCGTGGAACATAGTGATGGCAAGGGTCATGGAGCATTGTTATGACAGGGGTAATGGAGCATTTTGATGAGAAGGGCATGGAGCATTGTGATTACAAGTTTTATGGAGCATTGCCATGACAAATTTGTGGACTGTTGTGATGAAAAGTGCGTGGCACATTGTGATGACAAAGGTCATGGAGAATTTTTATGACAAAGGCATGGAGCATTTTGATGAGAAGGGTCACGGAGCAATGTGATGGAAATTTCATGGAGCATTGTGGTTACAAAGATCACAGAGCCTTGTGATGACGCGGGCATGGACCATTCTGATGACAAATGTTATGAAGCATTGTGATACCTGGAGTCATGGTGCATTGTGATGACAGGGGTCATGGAGCATTGAGATGACAAGGGCATGGAGCATTGTGATGTCAGGGGCATGGAGCCTTGGTCTGAAAGTTTCATAGAAGATTGTGATGACAGTGGGCATGGTTCACTGTGCTGACAAGGGCATGTATCATTTTGATGAGAAGGTCATGGAGTATTGTGAATACAGGTGTCAGGGAGAATTTTGATGACATATGTCATGCTCCATTGCGATGACAATGGCAGGGAGCATTGTGATGCAAATGAAATGGAGGATTGTGATGACAAATATAATGGAGAATTGTGATGACTATGTCTTGGAGCATTATGATGACAAGGGTCATTGTGAATTTTCATGACATGGTCGAGAAGCATTGTGATGACAAGGTCCTGGAGCATTGTGATTAAAAAACTATGGAGCCTTGGGATGACAAATCTCATGGAGCATACTGATGAAAAGGGCATGAAGCATTGTGATTACAAGGGTCTTGGAGCACTGTGATGACAAGGGCATGGAACATTTTGATGAGAAGGCCATGGAACATTCTGATGACATGTGTCATGGAGCATTGTGATGACAAGGGCATGGAGCATTGTGATTACAGGGGTCTTGGAGCATTGTGATGACAAGTGTCATGGAGTCTTGTGATGACATGGCCGTGGAACATTGTGATGGCCGGGGTCATAGAGCATTGTTATGAGAGGGGTAATGGAGCATTGTGATGAGAAGGGCAAGGAGCATTGTGATTACAAGGTTTATGGAGCATTGCGATGATAAATTTGTGGACCGTTGTGATGAAAAGTGCGTGGCACCTTGTGATGACAAAGGTCATGGAGAATTTTTATGACAAAGGCATGGAGCATTTTGATGAGAAGGGTCACGGAGCAATGTGATGGAAATTTCATGGAGCACTGTGGTTACAAAGATCACAGAGCCTTGCGATGACGTGGGCATGGACCATTCTGATGACAAATGTTATGAAGCATTGTGATGCCTGGAGTCACGGAGCATTGTGATGACATATGTCATGGTCCATTGCGATTACAATGGCAGGGTGCATTGTGATGCCAAATGAAATGGAGGATTGTGATGACAAATATAATGGAGCATTGTGATGACTAGGGCTTGGAGGATTAGGATGACAAGGGCCATTGAGAATTTCCATTAAAAAGGTCGTGAAGCATTGTGATGAAAAAAACATGGAGCCTTGTGATGACAAGTCTCATGGAGCATACTGATGAAAAGAGGCATGGAGCATTGTGATTACAGGGGTCTTGGAACACTGTGATGACAAGGGCATGGAGCATTGTGAGGAGAAGGCCAAGGATCATTCTAATGACATGCATCATTGAGCTTTCTGATGACAAGGGCATGTAGCATTGGGATTACAGGTGTCTTGGAGCACTGTGATGAAAAGGGCATGGATCATTGTGAGGAAAAAGTCATGGAGCCTTTTCATGAAAAGGTTCAAGGAGCATACAGACAACAACTGTCAGGGAGCATTTTGATGACAAGTGTATTGAGCATTGTGATGACAAAAGTCATGGAGCATTGTGATGAGAAGACCATGGATAATTGTGATGACGAGCGTTATGGGGCATTGTGATGAAAAGTGTTATGGAATATTGTGATCACAAGGGTTTGGAGCATTGTTATGTCAGATGTCATGGAGCATTTTGATTTCATTGTGATGACAATAGCATGAAGCATTATGATGATGGGCATGGTGCATTGTGATGACAGGGTTCATGGATCATTGAGATGAAAAGGGGCATGGAGCATTGTGATTACAGGGGTCTTGGAGCCTTGTGATGACAAGGCCGTGGAACATCGTGATGGCAGGGGTCATGGAGCATTGTTATGACAGGGATAATGGAGCACTGTGATGGCAAGGGCATGGAGCATTGTGATGAGAAGGCCATGGAGCATTCTGATGACATGTGTCATGGAGCTTTGTGATGACAAGGGCATGGAGCAATGTGATGAGAGCGTTCATGGAACACTGTGATGACAATGACATGGAGCATTGTGATGCCAAGGGTCATGGATCTTTGTGATGACAAAGGTCATGGAGCATTTTGATTACGAGGGCTTTGTGCATTGTGATGAGAAGGGCTGGGAGCATTGTGATGACAGGTTCATGGAGCAATTTGATGAAAAGTGTCCTGAAGCATTTTGATGACAGGGGTTATGGAACATTGTGATGTAAGGGGTCATCAAACATTGTGATGATAAGTGCATGTAGCATTGTGATGACAGGAGTCATGGAACATTGTGATGACAGGGGTGAGGGAGCATTGTGATGAATAGTGATGGAACATTGTGATATCATTGGTGAGACAGCATTTTGTTGAGTAGTGCATGGAGCATTTTGATGACAAGGTTTATGGAGCAATGTGATGATAAGATTGTGGAGCACTCTTATGACAAGTGCATGGTGCATTGTGATGACATGTGTCTTGGAGCATTGTCCTGACCAGCACAAGGAGCACTGTGATGACAAGAGTAATGAAGCATTGGGCTTAGAAAGGCATAGAGCATTGTGATGACAAGGGTCAAAGAGCATTGTAATGAAAAGTTCATGGAGCATTGTGGTTACAAAGGTCACAGAGTCTGTTGATGACGAGGGCATGGACCATTGTGATGACAAAGGTCCTGAACCATTGTGATGACTGGAGTCACGAAGCATTGTGATGACAGGGGTCATAGAGCACTGTGATAACAAGGACATGAAGCATTGTGATGACAAGGGCATGGAGCATTGGTCTAATAATTTTCATGGATTATTGCGATGACACTTGGAATGGCACATTGTGATGACAAGGGCATGGAGCATTGTGATGACTAGGTCATGGATCATTTTGATTTCAAGGAGCATGGAACATTGTGATGACTAGGACATGAATCAATGTGATCCCAGGGTTCATGGATGATTGTGATGACAATGGTAATGGAGTATTGTGATGACAAGCGCATAGAGCATTGTAATGACAGGGTCATGTAGCATTTTGCTGACAAAGGCATGGAGCATTGTGATGACAAGCATCACGGAGCATTGTGAATATAGGGGTCATGGATCATTGGGATGACAAGGGCATGGATCATTGTGATGACAAGGGTCATGGAGCATAGGGCTGAAAATGTTCATGGATTATTTTGATGAGAGGGGTCTTGGAGCATTGTGATGTCTAGGGAAAGGAACATTGTGATGAAAAGAGTATCAGATTATTGTGTTGTCAGGTGTCATGGAGATTTGTGATGACAGTGGTCATGGAGCATTGTGATGATATTGGTCATGGAGCATTGTGATGAGAAGGTCATGGAGCATTGGGCTGAAAATATTCATGGAGTATTGTGAAGACAGGGTTCATGAAGCATTGTGATGACAAGGGAATGGAGCATAGTGCTGACAAAGTCCTGGAGCATTGTGATGAGAAGAACATGGAGACTTGTGATGACAAGTCTCATGGAGCATTCTGATGAAATGGGGCATGGAGCATTGTGATTACAGGGGTCTTGGAGCACTGTGATAACAAGGGCTTGGAGCATTGTGAGGAAAAGGCCATGGAGCACTCTGCTGACAGGCGTCATGGAGCTTTGTGATGACAAGGACATGGAACATTGTGATTAAAGGGGTCTTGGAGCATTGTGATGAAAAAGGCATGGAGCCTTTCCATGAGAGGGTTCAAGGAGCATACAGACAACAAGTGTCAGGGAACATTTTGATGACAAGTGTATTGAGCATTGTGATGAGAAGACCATGGATAATCGTGGTGATGAGCGTCAGGGCTGTTGTGTTGATAAGTGTTATGGAACATTGTGATCACAAGGGTTTTGAGCATTATGATGACAGAGGTCATTGAGCATTTTGATTTCATTGTGATGACAATAGCCTGAAGCATTATCATGATGGGCATGGTGCATTGTGATGACAGGGTTCATGGAGCATTGAGATAAATAGGGGCAGGGAGCATTGTGATTACAGGAGTTTTGGAGCATTGTGATGAAAAGGGCATGGAGCATTTTGATTACCAGGGTCTTGGAGCATTGTGATGGCAAGGGTCATGGAGCCTTGTGATGACAAGGCAGTGGATCATTGTGAAGGCAGGGGTCATGGGGCATTGTTATGACAGAGGTAATGGAGCATTGTAATGAGAAGGGTCATGGAGCCTTGTGATGACAAGGCCATGGAACATCGTGGTGGCAGAGGTCATGGAGCATTGTCATGACAGGGGTAATGGAGCATTGTGATGGCAAGGGCATGGAGCATTGTGATGAGAAGGGCATCTAGCATTGTGATGCCAATTGTCATGGAGCTTTGTGATGACAAAGGTCATGGAGCATTTTGATGACAAGGGTGTGGTGCATTGTGATGAGAAATGCAGGGAGCATTTTGATGACAAGGTCATGCAACAATTTGATGAAATGTGTAATGGAACAATTTGATGACAGGGGTTATAGAACATTGTGATGTCAGGGGTCATGGAGCTTTGGGATAAAAAGGGTCATGGAGCATTCTGATGACAGGGGTTATGGATCATTGTGATGTCTGGTGTAATGGAACATTGTGATGATAAGGGCATGTAGCATTGTGATGACAAGGATCATGGAACATTGTGATTAGAGGGGTGAGGGTGTATTGTGATGACTAGTGGTGTAACATTGTGATATCCCTGGTGAGAGAGCATTTGGATGAGAAGTGCATGGAACATTGTGATTACAAGGTTTATGGAGCTTAGCGATGACGATGTCGTGGACCGTTGTGATGAAAAGTGCATGGCACATTGTGATGACAAGAGTCATGTAGCATTGTTCTGACAAAGGCATGGAGCATTGTGATGACAAGGGTCACGAAGCATTGTGATGAAAAGTTCATGGAGCATTGTGGTTACAAAGGTCACAGAGCCTTGTGATGATGCGGGCATGGACCACTGTGATGACATACGTTATGAAGCATTGTGACGAATGGAGTCACGGAGCATTGTGATGACAGGGGTCTTGGAGCATTGTGATGACAAGGGCATGGAGCATTGTAATGAAAGGGGCATGGAGCATTGGTCTGACAAGTTTCAGAGATTATTGTGATGACAGTGGACATGCTGCATTGTGATGGCAAGGGCATGGAGCACTGTGATGAGAAGGTCTTGGAGTATTGTTAAGAGAGGTGTCAGGGAGCATTGTGATGACATATGTCAGGGTCCATTGCGCTGACAATGGCAGGAAGCATTGTGATGCCAAATGTAATGGAGGATTGTAATGACAAATATAATGTTGCATGGTGATGACTAGGGCTTGGAGCATTATGATGACAAGGGCCATTGAGAATTTTCATGACAAGGTCGTGAAGCATGGTGATGAAAATGTCCTGGAGCATTGTGATGAGAAAACCATGGAGCCTTGTGATGACAAACCTCATGGAGCATACTGATGAAAAAGGACATGGGCCACTGTGATTACAGGGGTCTTGGATCATTGTGATGACAAGGGCATGGAGCATTGTGAGGAGAAGGCCAAGGAGCATTCTAATGACATGTGTCCTTGAGCTTTGTGATGACAAGGGCATGGAGCACTGTGATTACAGGGGTCTTGGAGCATTGTAATGAAAACGGCATGGATCATTGTGATGAGAAAGGCATGGAGCCTTGTCATGACAGGGTTCAAGGAGCATTCTGACGACAAGTGTCAGGGCGCATTGTGATGCCATGTGTATTGTGAGTTGTGATGACAAAGGTCATGGAGCATTGTGATGAAAAGGGCATGGAGTATTGTGATGACAGGTTCATGGAGCAATTTGATGAAAAGGGTCATGGAACATTTTGATGACAGGGGTTATGGAACATTGTGATGTCAGGGGTCAGGGAGCATTTTGATGAAAGTTCAAGGAGCATTTTGATGACAGGGGTTATGGAACATTTTGATGACCGGGGTCATCGATTACTGTGATGATAATGCATGTAGCGTGTTGATGACAGGAGTTATGGAACACTGTGATGCCAGGGGTGAGGGAGTATTGTGATCAATTGTGATGTAACATTGTGATATCAATGGAGAGAGAACATTCTGATGAGAAGTGCATGGAGCATTGTGATGACAAGGTTTATGGAGCATTGTGATGACAAGATTGTGGAGCACTGTGATGACAAGCGAATCGTGCATTGTGATGACATGTGTCATAGTGCATTGTGCTGACAAGCGCATGGAACATTGTGATGACAAGGGTCATGGAGCATTGTGCTGAGAAAGCATAGAGCATTGTGATGACAAGGGTCAAAGAGCATTGTGATGAAAAGTTCATGGAGCATTGCGGTTAAAAATGTCACAGAGACTGTTGATGACGAGGGCATGGACCATTGTGATGACAAGTGTCATGGAGTATTGTGCTGAAAATGTTCATGGAGTACTGTGATGACAGGGGTCATGGAGCATTGCGATGACAGAGGTCATGGAGTATTTTGATTTCACTGTGCTGACAATAGCCTGAAGCATTATGATGATGGGCATGATGCACTGTGATGACAGGGATCATTGAGCATTGAGATGAAAAGCGGCATGCAGCATTGTGGTTACAGGGGTCTTGGAGCATTGAGATGAAAAGGGCATGGAACATTGTGATGAAAAATGCAGGGAGCCTTACCAAGACAGGGTTCAAGGAGCATACTGACGACAAGTGTCAGGGAGCATTGTGATGCCAAGTGTATTGATAATTGTGATGACAAAAGTCATGGAGCATGGTAATGAGAAGAC
This sequence comes from Mesoplodon bidens, assembly GCF_964165515.1. Classification (NCBI taxonomy): domain Eukaryota; kingdom Metazoa; phylum Chordata; class Mammalia; order Artiodactyla; family Ziphiidae; genus Mesoplodon; species Mesoplodon bidens. Next base: position 1,521,483 of record NW_027671170.1, read on the forward strand.
CATGGATAATTGTGATGATGAGCATCATGGGGTGTTGTGATGATAAGTGTTATAGAACATTGTGATCACAAGGGTTTGGAACATGATGATGAAAGAGGTCATGGAGCATTTTGATTTCATTGTGATGACAATAGCCTGAAGCATTATGATGATGGGCATGGTGCATTGTGATGACAGGGTTCATGGAGCATTGAGATGAAAAGGGGCATGGAGCATTGTGATTACAGGGGTCTTGGAGCATTGTGATGACAAGGCCGTGGAACATTGTGATGGCAGGGGTTATGGAACATTGTTATAAAAGAGGTTATGGACCATTGTGATGAGAAGTGCATTGAGCATTGGTCTGAAATGTTTCATGCTTTATTGTGGTGAGAGTGGGCATGGAGCTTTGTGATGACAAGGGCACGGAACTCTGTGATACATGGGTCATGGAGGATTGTAATGACAAGGGCATGGAGCATTGTGATGCGAAGGGTATCGAGCATTGTGATGACAAGTGTCATGGAGCTTTATGATGACAAGGGCATGGAGCAATGTGATGAGAGTGTTCATGGGGCATTGTGATGACAATGACATGGAGCACTGTGATGCCAAGTGTCATGGAGCTTTGTGATGACAAAAGTCATGGAGCATTTTGATGACAAAGGCGTGGTGCATTGTGATGAGAAGGCCAGGGATCATTTTGATTACAGGGCCATGCAGCAATTTGATGAAAAGTGTAATGGAACATTTTGATGACAGGGGTTATAAAACATTGTGATGCCAGTTGTCATGGAGCTTTGGGATGTAAAGGGTCATGGAGCATTTTGATGACAGTGGTTATGGAACATTATGATGTCAGTGGTCATGGATCATTGTGCTGATAAGGGGATGTAGCATTGTGATGACAGGGATCATGGAACATTGTGATTACAGAGTTATGGGAGGATTGTGATGACTAGCGATGGAATATTGTGATATCTCAGGTGAGAGAGCATTTGGATGAGAAGTGCATGGAGCATTGTGATTAAAATGTTTATGGAGCATAGCGATGACAAGGTTGTCGATCATTGTGATGAAAAGCACATGGCACACTGTGATGACCAGGGTCATGGAGCATTGTTCTGACAAAGGCATGGAGCACTGTGATGAAAAGTTCCTGGAGCATTGTGGTTACAAAGGTCACAGAGCCTTGTGATGACGAGGGCATGGACTGTTGTGATGACAAACGTTATGAAGCATTGTGATGAATGGAGTCACGGAGCATTGTGATGACAGGGGTCATGGAGCATTGTGAAGACAAGGGCATGGAACATTGTGATGACAGGGGCATGGAACATTGGTCTGACAATTTTCATAGATTATTGTGATGACAGTGTACATGGTGCATTGTGATGACAAGGGCAAGGAGCATTGTGATGAGAAGGTCATGGAATATTGTGAAGACAGGTGTCAGGGAGCATTGTGATGACATATGTCATGGTCCATTGCGATGACAATGGCAGGGAACATTGTGATGCCAAATGTAATGGACGATTGTGATGACAAATGTAATGGAGCATTGTGATGACAATGGCTTGGAGCATTGTGATGACAAGGGTCCGGGAACATTGTTCTGACAAGTGCATGGAGCATTGTGATGAGAAGGCCATGGAAACTTCTGAAGACATGCTTCATGGAGATTTGTTATGACAAGGGCATGGAGCATTTTGCTGACAGGTGTCTTCAGCATTGTGCTGACAAGGGTCACTGAGCCTTGTGATGACAAGGTCGTGGAACATCGTGATGTCACTGGTCATGGAGCATTGTTATTACAGGGGTAATGGAGCATTGTGATGGCAAGGGCATGAAGCATTGTGATGAGAAGACCATGGAACATTCTGATGACATGTGTTATGGAGCTTTGTGATGACAAGATCTTGGAGCAATATGATGAGAGCATTCATGGAGCATTGTGATGACAATGACATGGAGCACTGTGATGACAAGTGTCATGGATTATTGTGATGACAAAGGTCATGGAGCAATTAGATGACAAAGGCCTTGTGCATTTTGATGAGTAGGGCAGGGAGCATTGTGATGACAGGGTCATGGAGCAATTGGATGAAAAGGGTCATGGAACATTTTGATGACAGCGGTTATTGAACATTGTTATGTCAGGGGTCATGGAGCATATTGATGAAAAGTGTCATGGAGCATTTTGATGACAGGGGTGATGGAACATTGTGATGTCTGGCGTCATCGAACATTGTGATGATAAGTGCATGTAGCATTGTGATGACAGGAGTCATGGAACATTATGATGACAGGGGTGAGGGAGTATTGTGACGAATAGTGATGTAACATTGTGATATCAGTGGTGAGAGAGCATTTTGATGAGAAGTGCATGGAGCATTGTGATGACAAGTTTTATGGAGCATTGTGATGACAAGATTGTGGAGCACTGTGATGGGAAGCTCATGGTGCATTGTGATGACATATGTCATGGAGCATTGTCCTGACAAGCACATGGAGAATTGTGATGCCAAGGGTCATGGAGGATTCTGATGACAAAGGTAATGGAGCACTGTGATGACAATGGCTTGGAGCATTGTGATGACAAGGGTCAGGGAGCATTGTGCTGACAAGTGCATGGAGAATTGTGATGACAAGGGTCATGGAGGATTCTGATGACAAGATTTTGGAGTATTTTGATGACAATGGCATAGAGCATTTTGATGAAAACGGCATGGGACATTGTGATGAAAAAGGCATGGAGCCTTTTCGTGACAGGGTTCAAGGAGCATTCTGACGACAAATGTCAGGGAGCACTGTGATGACAAGTGTATTGAGAATTGTGATGACAAAGGTCATGGAGCATTGTGATGAAAAGGGCATGGAGTATTGTGATGACAAGCATCATGGAGCATTGTGATGACAAGTTTTATGGAACATTGTTATCACAATGGTTTGGAGAATTGTGATGACAGAGGTCATAGATCATTTTGATTTCTAGGAGCATGGAGCATTGTGATGACAAGGACATGAAGCAATGTGATCCTAAGGTTCATGGAGGATTGTGATGACAATGGTCATGGAGTATTGTGTTGACAAGCACATAGAGCATTGTAATGAAAAAGTCATGTAGCATTTTGCTGAAAAAGGCATGGAGCACTGTAATGACAGGTGTCATGGAGCACTGTGCTGATAAGCGTCCCGGAGTATTGTGAATACAGGGGTCATGAAGCATTGGGATGACAAGGGCATGGATGATTGTGATGACAAGGGTCATGGAGCATTGGGGTGAAAAAGTTCATGGAGTATTGTGATAACAGGGGTCATGGAGCATTGTGATGACAGAGGTCATGGAGAATTTTGATTTCATTGTGCTGACAATAGCCGGAAGCATTATGATGATGGACATGATGCATTGTGATAACAGGGTTCATGGAACATTGAGATGAATAGGGGCATGGAGCATTGTGATTACAGGGGTCTTGGGGCAATGTGATGACAAGGGCATGGAGCATTTTGATGAGAAGGCAATGGAACTTTCTGATGACATGTGTCATGGAGTTTTGTGATGACAAGAGCATGGAGCATTGTGATAACAGTGGTCTTCGAGCATTGTGATGAGAAGGGCATGGTTCATTGTGATGAAAAAGGCATGGAGCCTTGTCATGACAGGGTACAAGGGGCATACAGACAACAAGTGTCAGGGAGCATTTTGATGACAAGTGGATTGAGCATTGTGATGACAAAGGTCATGGAGCATTTTGATGAGAAGACCAAGGATTATTGTGATGATGAGCGTCATGGGGCACTCTGATGAAAAGTGTTATGGAATATTGTGATCACAAGGATTTGGAGCATTGTTATGACAGAAGTTATGGAGCATTTTGATTTCATTGTGATGACAATAGCATGAAGCCTTATGATGATGGGCATGGTGCATTATGATGACAGGGTTCATGGATCAGTGAGATGAAAAGGGGCATGGAGCATTGTGATTACAGGGGTTTTCGAACATTGTGATGAGATGGGTCATGGAGCCTTGTGATGACAAGGCCATGGAACATCATTATGGCAGGGGTCATGGAGCATTGCTATGACGAGGTAATGGAGCATTGTGATGGGAGGGGCATGGAGCATTGTGATGAGAAGGACATGGAGCATTCTGATGACATGTGTCATGCAGCTTTGTGATGACAAGGGCATGGAGCAATGTGATGAGAGCGTTCATGGAACATTGTGATGACAATGACATGGAGCATTGTGATGCCAAGGGTCATGAATCTTTGTGATGACAAATGTCAAGGAGCATTTTGATGACAAGGGCATTGTGCATTGTGATGAGAAGGGCAGGGAGCATTGTGATGGCAGGGGTCAGGGAGCATGGTTATGACAGTGGTAAGGGAACTTTGTGATGACAAGGGCATGGAGCATTTTGATGAGAAGGCTATGGAACATACTGATAACATGTGTCATGGATCTTTGCGATCACAAGGGCATGGAGCATTGTGATTACAGCGGTCTTGGTACATTGTGATGACAAGCGTCATGGAGCCTTGTGATGACAAGGCCGTGGAACATTGTGATGGCAAGGGTCATGGAGCATTGTTATGACAGGTGTAATGGTGCATTGTGATGAGAAGTGCATGGAGCATTGTGATTACAATGTTTATGGAGCATTGCCAGGACACATTTGTGGACCGTTGTGATGAAAAGCGCGTGGCACATTGTGATGACAAGGGTCATGGAGCATTTTTCTGACAAAGGCATGGAGCAATGTGATGAAATGTTCATGGAGCATTGTGGTTACAAACGTCACAGAGACTGTTGATGATGAGGGCATTGACCATTGTGATGACAAAGGTCATGAAGCATTTGATGACAGGTGTCATGGAGCACTGTGATGACAAGTGCATAGAGCATTGTGATGGCCAGGTCATGCAGTATTGTGAAGACAGGTGTCAGGGAGCATTGTCATGACATATTTAATGGCCCATTGTGATGACAATGGCATGGAGCATAATGATGCCAAGTGTCATGGAGGATTCTGATGACAAAGGTAATGGAGCATTGTGATGACATTGGCTTGGAGCACTGTGCTAACAAATGCATGGAGAATTGTGATGGCAAGGGTCATGGAGCATTCTGATGACAAGCTTCTGGAGTATGTTGATGACAATGGCATGGAGCATTGTGATGAAAATGGCATGGGGCATTGTGATGAAAATGGCATGGAGCCTGTTCCTGACAGGTTTCAAGGAGCATTCTGACGACAAGTGTCAAGGAGCATTGTGATGAAAAGTGTATTGAGAATTGTGATGACACAGATCATGGAGCATTGTGATGAAAAGGGCATGGAGTATTGTGATAACAGGCATCATGGAACGTTGTGATGACAAGTGTTATGGAACTTTGTGATCACAAGTGTTTGGAGCATTGTGCTGACAGAGGTCATGGATCATATTGATTTCAAGGAGCATGGAGCATTGTGATGACAAGGGCATGAAGCAATGTGATCCCAAGGTTCATGGAGGATTGTGATGACAATGGTAATGGAGTATTTTGATGGCAAGTGCATAGAGCATTGTAATGACAAGGTTATGTAGCATTTTGCTGACAAAGGCATGGAGCATTGTGATGACAGGGGTCATGGAGCACTGTGATGAAAAGCGTCACGGAGCATTGTGAATAGAGGGGTCATGGAGCATTGTGATGACAAGTGCATGGAGCATTGTGATGACAGGGGCCCAGAGCACTGGACTGAAAATTTTCATTGATTTTTGTGATGACAGTGGACATGCTGCATTGTGATGACAAAGGCATGGAGCACTGTGATGAGAAGGTCATGGATTATTGTGAAGACAGGTGTTAGGGAGCATTGTGATGCCATGTCATGGTCCATTGCGATGACAATGGCAGGGCGCATTGTGATGTCAAATGTAATGGAGCATTGTGATGAATAGGGCTTCGAGCATTATGATGACAAGGGCCATTGAAAATTTTCATGACAAGGTCATGGAGCATTGTGATGACAAGTTCCTGGAGCATTGTGATGTGAAAATCATGGAGCCTTGTAATGACAAGGCCATGGAACAACGTAATGGCAGGGATCATGGAGCATTGTTATGACAGGGGTAATGGAGCATTTTGATGAGAAGGGCATGGAGCATTGTGATTACAAGTTTTATGGAGCATTGCCATGACAAATTTGTGGAGTGTTGTGATGAAAAGTGCGTGGCACCTTGTGATGACAAAGGTCATGGAGAATTTTTATGACAAAGGCATGGAGCATTTTGATGAGAAGGGTCACGGAGCAATGTGATGGAAATTTCATGGAGCATTGTGGTTACAAAGATCACAGAGCCTTGTGATGACGCGGGCATGGACCATTCTGATGACAAATGTTATGAAGCATTGTGATGCCTGGAGTCATGGTGCATTGTGATGACAGGGGTCATGGAGCATTGAGATGACAAGGGCATGGAGCATTGTGATGTCAGGGGCATGGAGCCTTGGTCTGAAAGTTTCATAGAAGATTGTGATGACAGTGGGCATGGTGCACTGTGCTGACAAGGGCATGTATCATTTTGATGAGAAGGTCATGGAGTATTGTGAATACAGGTGTCAGGGAGAATTGTGATGACATATGTCATGCTCCATTGCGATGACAATGGCAGGGAGCATTGTGATGCAAATGAAATGGAGGATTGTGATGACAAATATAATGGAGAATTGTGATGACTATGTCTTGGAGCATTATGATGACAAGGGTCATTGTGAATTTTCATGACATGGTCGAGAAGCATTGTGATGACAAGGTCCTGGAGCATTGTGATTAAAAAACTATGGAGCCTTGGGATGACAAATCTCATGGAGCATACTGATGAAAAGGGCATGAAGCATTGTGATTACAAGGGTCTTGGAGCACTGTGATGACAAGGGCATGGAACATTTTGATGAGAAGGCCATGGAACATTCTGATGACATGTGTCATGGAGCATTGTGATGACAAGGGCATGGAGCATTGTGATTACAGGGGTCTTGGAGCATTGTGATGACAAGTGTCATGGAGTCTTGTGATGACATGGCCGTGGAACATTGTGATGGCCGGGGTCATAGAGCATTGTTATGAGAGGGGTAATGGAGCATTGTGATGAGAAGGGCAAGGAGCATTGTGATTACAAGGTTTATGGAGCATTGCGATGATAAATTTGTGGACCGTTGTGATGAAAAGTGCGTGGCACCTTGTGATGACAAAGGTCATGGAGAATTTTTATGACAAAGGCATGGAGCATTTTGATGAGAAGGGTCACGGAGCAATGTGATGGAAATTTCATGGAGCACTGTGGTTACAAAGATCACAGAGCCTTGCGATGACGCGGGCATGGACCATTCTGATGACAAATGTTATGAAGCATTGTGATGCCTGGAGTCACGGAGCATTGTGATGACATATGTCATGGTCCATTGCGATTACAATGGCAGGGTGCATTGTGATGCCAAATGAAATGGAGGATTTGATGACAAATATAATGGAGCATTGTGATGACTAGGGCTTGGAGGATTAGGATGACAAGGGCCATTGAGAATTTCCATTAAAAAGGTCGTGAAGCATTGTGATGAAAAAAACATGGAGCCTTGTGATGACAAGTCTCATGGAGCATACTGATGAAAAGAGGCATGGAGCATTGTGATTACAGGGGTCTTGGAACACTGTGATGACAAGGGCATGGAGCATTGTGAGGAGAAGGCCAAGGATCATTCTAATGACATGCATCATTGAGCTTTCTGATGACAAGGGCATGTAGCATTGGGATTACAGGTGTCTTGGAGCACTGTGATGAAAAGGGCATGGATCATTGTGAGGAAAATGTCATGGAGCCTTTTCATGAAAAGGTTCAAGGAGCATACAGACAACAACTGTCAGGGAGCATTTTGATGACAAGTGTATTGAGCATTGTGATGACAAAAGTCATGGAGCATTGTGATGAGAAGACCATGGATAATTGTGATGACGAGCGTTATGGGGCATTGTGATGAAAAGTGTTATGGAATATTGTGATCACAAGGGTTTGGAGCATTGTTATGTCAGATGTCATGGAGCATTTTGATTTCATTGTGATGACAATAGCATGAAGCATTATGATGATGGGCATGGTGCATTGTGATGACAGGGTTCATGGATCATTGAGATGAAAAGGGGCATGGAGCATTGTGATTACAGGGGTCTTGGAGCCTTGTGATGACAAGGCCGTGGAACATCGTGATGGCAGGGGTCATGGAGCATTGTTATGACAGGGATAATGGAGCACTGTGATGGCAAGGGCATGGAGCATTGTGATGAGAAGGCCATGGAGCATTCTGATGACATGTGTCATGGAGCTTTGTGATGACAAGGGCATGGAGCAATGTGATGAGAGCGTTCATGGAACACTGTGATGACAATGACATGGAGCATTGTGATGCCAAGGGTCATGGATCTTTGTGATGACAAAGGTCATGGAGCATTTTGATTACGAGGGCTTTGTGCATTGTGATGAGAAGGGCTGGGAGCATTGTGATGACAGGTTCATGGAGCAATTTGATGAAAAGTGTCCTGAAGCATTTTGATGACAGGGGTTATGGAACATTGTGATGTAAGGGGTCATCAAACATTGTGATGATAAGTGCATGTAGCATTGTGATGACAGGAGTCATGGAACATTGTGATGACAGGGGTGAGGGAGCATTGTGATGAATAGTGATGGAACATTGTGATATCATTGGTGAGACAGCATTTTGTTGAGTAGTGCATGGAGCATTTTGATGACAAGGTTTATGGAGCAATGTGATGATAAGATTGTGGAGCACTCTTATGACAAGTGCATGGTGCATTGTGATGACATGTGTCTTGGAGCATTGTCCTGACCAGCACAAGGAGCACTGTGATGACAAGAGTAATGAAGCATTGGGCTTAGAAAGGCATAGAGCATTGTGATGACAAGGGTCAAAGAGCATTGTAATGAAAAGTTCATGGAGCATTGTGGTTACAAAGGTCACAGAGTCTGTTGATGACAAGGGCATGGACCATTGTGATGACAAAGGTCCTGAACCATTGTGATGACTGGAGTCACGAAGCATTGTGATGACAGGGGTCATGGAGCACTGTGATAACAAGGACATGAAGCATTGTGATGACAAGGGCATGGAGCATTGGTCTAATAATTTTCATGGATTATTGCGATGACAGTTGGAATGGCACATTGTGATGACAAGGGCATGGAGCATTGTGATGACTAGGTCATGGATCATTTTGATTTCAAGGAGCATGGAACATTGTGATGACTAGGACATGAATCAATGTGATCCCAGGGTTCATGGATGATTGTGATGACAATGGTAATGGAGTATTGTGATGACAAGCGCATAGAGCATTGTAATGACAGGGTCATGTAGCATTTTGCTGACAAAGGCATGGAGCATTGTGATGACAAGCATCACGGAGCATTGTGAATATAGGGGTCATGGATCATTGTGATGACAAGGGCATGGATCATTGTGATGACAAGGGTCATGGAGCATAGGGCTGAAAATGTTCATGGATTATTTTGATGAGCGGGGTCTTGGAGCATTGTGATGTCTAGGGAAAGGAACATTGTGATGAAAAGAGTATCAGATCATTGTGTTGTCAGGTGTCATGGAGATTTGTGATGACAGTGGTCATGGAGCATTGTGATGACATTGGTCATGGAGCATTGTGATGAGAAGGTCATGGAGCATTGGGCTGAAAATATTCATGGAGTATTGTGAAGACAGGGTTCATGGAGCATTGTGATGACAAGGGAATGGAGCATAGTGCTGACAAAGTCCTGGAGCGTTGTGATGAGAAGAACATGGAGACTTGTGATGACAAGTCTCATGGAGCATTCTGATGAAATGGGGCATGGAACATTGTGATTACAGGGGTCTTGGAGCACTGTGATAACAAGGGCTTGGAGCATTGTGAGGAAAAGGCCATGGAGCACTCTGCTGACAGGCGTCATGGAGCTTTGTGATGACAAGGACATGGAACATTGTGATTAAAGGGGTCTTGGAGCATTGTGATGAAAAAGGCATGGAGCCTTTCCATGAGAGGGTTCAAGGAGCATACAGACAACAAGTGTCAGGGAACATTTTGATGACAAGTGTATTGAGCATTTTGATGAGAAGACCATGGATAATCGTGATGATGAGCGTCAGGGCTGTTGTGTTGATAAGTGTTATGGAACATTGTGATCACAAGTGTTTTGAGCATTATGATGACAGAGGTCATTGAGCATTTTGATTTCATTGTGATGACAATAGCCTGAAGCATTATCATGATGGGCATGGTGCATTGTGATGACAGGGTTCATGGAGCATTGAGATAAATAGGGGCAGGGAGCATTGTGATTACAGGGGTTTTGGAGCATTGTGATGAAAAGGGCATGGAGCATTTTGATTACCAGGGTCTTGGAGCATTGTGATGGCAAGGGTCATGGAGCCTTGTGATGACAAGGCAGTGGATCATTGTGAAGGCAGGGGTCATGGGGCATTGTTATGACAGAGGTAATGGAGCATTGTAATGAGAAGGGTCATGGAGCCTTGTGATGACAAGGCCATGGAACATCGTGATGGCAGAGGTCATGGAGCATTGTCATGACAGGGGTAATGGAGCATTGTGATGGCAAGGGCATGGAGCATTGTGATGAGAAGGGCATCTAGCATTGTGATGCCAATTGTCATGGAGCTTTGTGATGACAAAGGTCATGGAGCATTTTGATGACAAGGGTGTGGTGCATTGTGATGAGAAATGCAGGGAGCATTTTGATGACAAGGTCATGCAACAATTTGATGAAATGTGTAATGGAACAATTTGATGACAGGGGTTATAGAACATTGTGATGTCAGGGGTCATGGAGCTTTGGGATAAAAAGGGTCATGGAGCATTTTGATGTCAGGGGTTATGGATCATTGTGATGTCTGGTGTAATGGAACATTGTGATTATAAGGGCATGTAGCATTGTGATGACAAGGATCATGGAATATTGTGATTAGAGGGGTGAGGGTGTATTGTGATGATTAGTGGTGTAACATTGTGATATCCCTGGTGAGAGAGCATTTGGATGAGAAGTGCATGGAACATTGTGATTACAAGGTTTATGGAGCTTAGCGATGACGATGTCGTGGACCGTTGTGATGCAAAGTGCATGGCACATTGTGATGACAAAAGTCATGTAGCATTGTTCTGACAAAGGCATGGAGCATTGTGATGACAAGGGTCACGAAGCATTGTGATGAAAAGTTCATGGAGCATTGTGGTTACAAAGGTCACAGAGCCTTGTGATGATGCGGGCATGGACCATTGTGATGACATACGTTATGAAGCATTGTGACGAATGGAGTCACGGAGCATTGTGATGACAGGGGTCTTGGAGCATTGTGATGACAAGGGCAAGGAGCATTGTGATGAGAAGGTCATGGAGTATTGTGAAGACAGGTGTCAGGGAGCATTGTGATGACATATGTCATGGTCCATTGCGATGACAATGGCAGGGAACATTGTGATGCCAAATGTAATGGACGATTGTGATGACAAATGTAATGGAGCATTGTGATGACAATGGCTTGGAGCATTGTGATGACAAGGGTCCGGGAACATTGTTCTGACAAGTGCATGGAGCATTGTGATGAGAAGGCCATGGAAACTTCTGAAGACATGCTTCATGGAGATTTGTTATGACAAGGGCATGGAGCATTTTGCTGACAGGTGTCTTCAGCATTGTGCTGACAAGGGTCACTGAGCCTTGTGATGACAAGGTCGTGGAACATCGTGATGTCACTGGTCATGGAGCATTGTTATTACAGGGGTAATGGAGCATTGTGATGGCAAGGGCATGAAGCATTGTGATGAGAAGACCATGGAATATTCTGATGACATGTGTTATGGAGCTTTGTGATGACAAGATCATGGAGCAATGTGATGAGAGCATTCATGGAGCATTGTGATGACAATGACATGGAGCACTGTGATGACAAGTGTCATGGATTATTGTGATGACAAAGGTCATGGAGCAATTAGATGACAAAGGCCTTGTGCATTTTGATGAGTAGGGCAGGGAGCATTGTGATGACAGGGTCATGGAGCAATTGGATGAAAAGGGTCATGGAACATTTTGATGACAGCGGTTATTGAACATTGTTATGTCAGGGGTCATGGAGCATATTGATGAAAAGTGTCATGGAGCATTTTGATGACAGGGGTGATGGAACATTGTGATGTCTGGCGTCATCGAACATTGTGATGATAAGTGCATGTAGCATTGTGATGACAGGAGTCATGGAACATTATGATGACAGGGGTGAGGGAGTATTGTGACGAATAGTGATGTAACATTGTGATATCAGTGGTGAGAGAGCATTTTGATGAGAAGTGCATGGAGCATTGTGATGACAAGTTTTATGGAGCATTGTGATGACAAGATTGTGGAGCACTGTGATGGGAAGCTCATGGTGCATTGTGATGACATATGTCATGGAGCATTGTCCTGACAAGCACATGGAGAATTGTGATGCCAAGGGTCATGGAGGATTCTGATGACAAAGGTAATGGAGCATTGTGATGACAATGGCTTGGAGCATTGTGATGACAAGGGTCAGGGAGCATTGTGCTGACAAGTGCATGGAGAATTGTGATGACAAGGGTCATGGAGGATTCTGATGACAAGATTGTGGAGTATTTTGATGACAATGGCATAGAGCATTTTGATGAAAACGGCATGGGACATTGTGATGAAAAAGGCATGGAGCCTTTTCGTGACAGGGTTCAAGGAGCATTCTGACGACAAATGTCAGGGAGCACTGTGATGACAAGTGTATTGAGAATTGTGATGACAAAGGTCATGGAGCATTGTGATGAAAAGGGCATGGAGTACTGTGATGACAAGCATCATGGAGCATTGTGATGACAAGTTTTATGGAACATTGTTATCACAATGGTTTGGAGAATTGTGATGACAGAGGTCATGGATCATTTTGATTTCTAGGAGCATGGAGCATTGTGATGACAAGGACATGAAGCAATGTGATCCTAAGGTTCATGGAGGATTGTGATGACAATGGTCATGGAGTATTGTGTTGACAAGCACATAGAGCATTGTAATGAAAAAGTCATGTAGCATTTTGCTGAAAAAGGCATGGAGCACTGTAATGACAGGTGTCATGGAGCACTGTGCTGATAAGCGTCCTGGAGTATTGTGAATACAGGGGTCATTAAGCATTGGGATGACAAGGGCATGGATGATTGTGATGACAAGGGTCATGGAGCATTGGGGTGAAAAAGTTCATGGAGTATTGTGATAACAGGGGTCATGGAGCATTGTGATGACAGAGGTCATGGAGAATTTTGATTTCATTGTGCTGACAATAGCCGGAAGCATTATGATGATGGACATGATGCATTGTGATAACAGGGTTCATGGAACATTGAGATGAATAGGGGCATGGAGCATTGTGATTACAGGGGTCTTGGGGCAATGTGATGACAAGGGCATGGAGCATTTTGATGAGAAGGCAATGGAACTTTCTGATGACATGTGTCATGGAGCTTTGTGTTGACAAGAGCATGGAGCATTGTGATAACAGTGGTCTTCGAGCATTGTGATGAGAAGGGCATGGTTCATTGTGATGAAAAAGGCATGGAGCCTTGTCATGACAGGGTACAAGGGGCATACAGACAACAAGTGTCAGGGAGCATTTTGATGACAAGTGGATTGAGCATTGTGATGACAAAGGTCATGGAGCATTTTGATGAGAAGACCAAGGATTATTGTGATGATGAGCGTCATGGGGCACTCTGATGAAAAGTGTTATGGAATATTGTGATCACAAGGATTTGGAGCATTGTTATGACAGAAGTTATGGAGCATTTTGATTTCATTGTGATGACAATAGCATGAAGCCTTATGATGATGGGCATGGTGCATTATGATGACAGGGTTCATGGATCAGTGAGATGAAAAGGGGCATGGAGCATTGTGATTACAGGGGTTTTCGAACATTGTGATGAGATGGGTCATGGAGCCTTGTGATGACAAGGCCATGGAACATCATTATGGCAGGGGTCATGGAGCATTGCTATGACGAGGTAATGGAGCATTGTGATGGGAGGGGCATGGAGCATAGTGATGAGAAGGACATGGAGCATTCTGATGACATGTGTCATGCAGCTTTGTGATGACAAGGGCATGGAGCAATGTGATGAGAGCGTTCATGGAACATTGTGATGACAATGACATGGAGCATTGTGATGCCAAGGGTCATGAATCTTTGTGATGACAAATGTCAAGGAGCATTTTGATGACAAGGGCATTGTGCATTGTGATGAGAAGGGCAGGGAGCATTGTGATGGCAGGGGTCAGGGAGCATGGTTATGACAGTGGTAAGGGAACTTTGTGATGACAAGGGCATGGAGCATTTTGATGAGAAGGCTATGGAACATACTGATAACATGTGTCATGGATCTTTGCGATCACAAGGGCATGGAGCATTGTGATTACAGCGGTCTTGGTACATTGTGATGACAAGCGTCATGGAGCCTTGTGATGACAAGGCCGTGGAACATTGTGATGGCAAGGGTCATGGAGCATTGTTATGACAGGTGTAATGGTGCATTGTGATGAGAAGTGCATGGAGCATTGTGATTACAATGTTTATGGAGCATTGCCAGGACACATTTGTGGACCGTTGTGATGAAAAGCGCGTGGCACATTGTGATGACAAGGGTCATGGAGCATTTTTCTGACAAAGGCATGGAGCAATGTGATGAAATGTTCATGGAGCATTGTGGTTACAAACGTCACAGAGACTGTTGATGATGAGGGCATGGACCATTGTGATGACAAAGGTCATGAAGCATTTGATGACAGGTGTCATGGAGCACTGTGATGACAAGTGCATAGAGCATTGTGATGACCAGGTCATGCAGTATTGTGAAGACAGGTGTCAGGGAGCATTGTCATGACATATGTAATGGCCCATTGTGATGACAATGGCATGGAGCATAATGATGCCAAGTGTCATGGAGGATTCTGATGACAAAGGTAATGGAGCATTGTGATGACATTGGCTTGGAGCACTGTGCTAACAAATGCATGGAGAATTGTGATGACAAGGGTCATGGAGCATTCTGATGACAAGCTTCTGGAGTATGTTGATGACAATGGCATGGAGCATTGTGATGAAAATGGCATGGGGCATTGTGATGAAAATGGCATGGAGCCTGTTCCTGACAGGTTTCAAGGAGCATTCTGACGACAAGTGTCAAGGAGCATTGTGATGAAAAGTGTATTGAGAATTGTGATGACACAGATCATGGAGCATTGTGATGAAAAGGGCATGGAGTATTGTGATAACAGGCATCATGGAACGTTGTGATGACAAGTGTTATGGAACTTTGTGATCACAAGTGTTTGGAGCATTGTGCTGACAGAGGTCATGGATCATATTGATTTCAAGGAGCATGGAGCATTGTGATGACAAGGGCATGAAGCAATGTGATCCCAAGGTTCATGGAGGATTGTGATGACAATGGTAATGGAGTATTTTGATGGCAAGTGCATAGAGCATTGTAATGACAAGGTTATGTAGCATTTTGCTGACAAAGGCATGGAGCATTGTGATGACAGGGGTCATGGAGCACTGTGATGAAAAGCGTCACGGAGCATTGTGAATAGAGGGGTCATGGAGCATTGTGATGACAAGTGCATGGAACATTGTGATGACAGGGGCCCAGAGCATTGGACTGAAAATTTTCATAGATTTTTGTGATGACAGTGGACATGCTGCATTGTGATGACAAAGGCATGGAGCACTGTGATGAGAAGGTCATGGATTATTGTGAAGACAGGTGTTAGGGAGCATTGTGATGCCATGTCATGGTCCATTGCGATGACAATGGCAGGGCACATTGTGATGTCAAATGTAATGGAGCATTGTGATGAATAGGGCTTCGAGCATTATGATGACAAGGGCCATTGAAAATTTTCATGACAAGGTCATGGAGCATTGTGATGACAAGGTCCTGGAGCATTGTGATGAGAAAATCATGGAGCCTTGTGATGACAAGGCCATGGAACAACGTGATGGCAGGGATCATGGAGCATTGTTATGACAGGGGTAATGGAGCATTTTGATGAGAAGGGCATGGAGCATTGTGATTACAAGTTTTATGGAGCATTGCCATGACAAATTTGTGGAGTGTTGTGATGAAAAGTGCGTGGCACCTTGTGATGACAAAGGTCATGGAGAATTTTTATGACAAAGGCATGGAGCATTTTGATGAGAAGGGTCACGGAGCAATGTGATGGAAATTTCATGGAGCATTGTGGTTACAAAGATCACAGAGCCTTGTGATGACGCGGGCATGGACCATTCTGATGACAAATGTTATGAAGCATTGTGATGCCTGGAGTCATGGTGCATTGTGATGACAGGGGTCATGGAGCATTGAGATGACAAGGGCATGGAGCATTGTGATGTCAGGGGCATGGAGCCTTGGTCTGAAAGTTTCATAGAAGATTGTGATGACAGTGGGCATGGTGCACTGTGCTGACAAGGGCATGTATCATTTTGATGAGAAGGTCATGGAGTATTGTGAATACAGGTGTCAGGGAGAATTGTGATGACATATGTCATGCTCCATTGCGATGACAATGGCAGGGAGCATTGTGATGCAAATGAAATGGAGGATTGTGATGACAAATATAATGGAGAATTGTGATGACTATGTCTTGGAGCATTATGATGACAAGGGTCATTGTGAATTTTCATGACATGGTCGAGAAGCATTGTGATGACAAGGTCCTGGAGCATTGTGATTAAAAAACTATGGAGCCTTGGGATGACAAATCTCATGGAGCATACTGATGAAAAGGGCATGAAGCATTGTGATTACAAGGGTCTTGGAGCACTGTGATGACAAGGGCATGGAACATTTTGATGAGAAGGCCATGGAACATTCTGATGACATGTGTCATGGAGCATTGTGATGACAAGGGCATGGAGCATTGTGATTACAGGGGTCTTGGAGCATTGTGATGACAAGTGTCATGGAGTCTTGTGATGACATGGCCGTGGAACATTGTGATGGCCGGGGTCATAGAGCATTGTTATGAGAGGGGTAATGGAGCATTGTGATGAGAAGGGCAAGGAGCATTGTGATTACAAGGTTTATGGAGCATTGCGATGATAAATTTGTGGACCGTTGTGATGAAAAGTGCGTGGCACCTTGTGATGACAAAGGTCATGGAGAATTTTTATGACAAAGGCATGGAGCATTTTGATGAGAAGGGTCACGGAGCAATGTGATGGAAATTTCATGGAGCACTGTGGTTACAAAGATCACAGAGCCTTGCGATGACGCGGGCATGGACCATTCTGATGACAAATGTTATGAAGCATTGTGATGCCTGGAGTCACGGAGCATTGTGATGACATATGTCATGGTCCATTGCGATTACAATGGCAGGGTGCATTGTGATGCCAAATGAAATGGAGGATTGTGATGACAAATATAATGGAGCATTGTGATGACTAGGGCTTGGAGGATTAGGATGACAAGGGCCATTGAGAATTTCCATTAAAAAGGTCGTGAAGCATTGTGATGAAAAAAACATGGAGCCTTGTGATGACAAGTCTCATGGAGCATACTGATGCAAAGAGGCATGGAGCATTGTGATTACAGGGGTCTTGGAACACTGTGATGACAAGGGCATGGAGCATTGTGAGGAGAAGGCCAAGGATCATTCTAATGACATGCATCATTGAGCTTTCTGATGACAAGGGCATGTAGCATTGGGATTACAGGTGTCTTGGAGCACTGTGATGAAAAGGGCATGGATCATTGTGAGGAAAAAGTCATGGAGCCTTTTCATGAAAAGGTTCAAGGAGCATACAGACAACAACTGTCAGGGAGCATTTTGATGACAAGTGTATTGAGCATTGTGATGACAAAAGTCATGGAGCATTGTGATGAGAAGACCATGGATAATTGTGATGACGAGCGTTATGGGGCATTGTGATGAAAAGTGTTATGGAATATTGTGATCACAAGGGTTTGGAGCATTGTTATGTCAGATGTCATGGAGCATTTTGATTTCATTGTGATGACAATAGCATGAAGCATTATGATGATGGGCATGGTGCATTGTGATGACAGGGTTCATGGATCATTGAGATGAAAAGGGGCATGGAGCATTGTGATTACAGGGGTCTTGGAGCCTTGTGATGACAAGGCCGTGGAACATCGTGATGGCAGGGGTCATGGAGCATTGTTATGACAGGGATAATGGAGCACTGTGATGGCAAGGGCATGGAGCATTGTGATGAGAAGGCCATGGAGTATTCTGATGACATGTGTCATGGAGCTTTGTGATGACAAGGGCATGGAGCAATGTGATGAGAGCGTTCATGGAACACTGTGATGACAATGACATGGAGAATTGTGATGCCAAGGGTCATGGATCTTTGTGATGACAACGGTCATGGAGCATTTTGATTACAAGGGCTTTGTGCATTGTGATGAGAAGGGCTGGGAGCATTGTGATGACAGGTTCATGGAGCAATTTGATGAAAAGTGTCCTGAAGCATTTTGATGACAGGGGTTATGGAACATTGTGATGTAAGGGGTCATCAAACATTGTGATGATAAGTGCATGTAGCATTGTGATGACAGGAGTCATGGAACATTGTGATGACAGGGGTGAGGGAGCATTGTGATGAATAGTGATGGAACATTGTGATATCATTGGTGAGACAGCATTTTGTTGAGTAGTGCATGGAGCATTTTGATGACAAGGTTTATGGAGCAATGTGATGATAAGATTGTGGAGCACTCTTATGACAAGTGCATGGTGCATTGTGATGACATGTGTCTTGGAGCATTGTCCTGACCAGCACAAGGAGCACTGTGATGACAAGAGTAATGAAGCATTGTGCTTAGAAAGGCATAGAGCATTGTGATGACAAGGGTCAAAGAGCATTGTAATGAAAAGTTCATGGAGCATTGTGGTTACAAAGGTCACAGAGTCTGTTGATGACGAGGGCATGGACCATTGTGATGACAAAGGTCCTGAACCATTGTGATGACTGGAGTCACGAAGCATTGTGATGACAGGGGTCATGGAGCACTGTGATAACAAGGACATGAAGCATTGTGATGACAAGGGCATGGAGCATTGGTCTAATAATTTTCATGGATTATTGCGATGACAGTTGGAATGACACATTGTGATGACAAGGGCATGGAGCATTGTGATGACTAGGTCATGGATCATTTTGATTTCAAGGAGCATGGAACATTGTGATGACTAGGACATGAATCAATGTGATCCCAGGGTTCATGGATGATTGTGATGACAATGGTAATGGAGTATTGTGATGACAAGCGCATAGAGCATTGTAATGACAGGGTCATGTAGCATTTTGCTGACAAAGGCATGGAGCATTGTGATGACAAGCATCACGGAGCATTGTGAATATAGGGGTCACGGATCATTGGGATGACAAGGGCATGGATCATTGTGATGACAAGGGTCATGGAGCATAGGGCTGAAAATGTTCATGGATTATTTTGATGAGAGGGGTCTTGGAGCATTGTGATGTCTAGGGAAAGGAACATTGTGATGAAAAGAGTATCAGATCATTGTGTTGTCAGGTGTCATGGAGATTTGTGATGACAGTGGTCATGGAGCATTGTGATGATATTGGTCATGGAGCATTGTGATGAGAAGGTCATGGAGCATTGGGCTGAATATATTCATGGAGTATTGTGAAGACAGGGTTCATGGAGCATTGTGATGACAAGGGAATGGAGCATAGTGCTGACAAAGTCCTGGAGCATTGTGATGAGAAGAACATGGAGACTTGTGATGACAAGTCTCATGGAGCATTCTGATGAAATGGGGCATGGAGCATTGTGATTACAGGGGTCTTGGAGCACTGTGATAACAAGGGCTTGGAGCATTGTGAGGAAAAGGCCATGGAGCACTCTGCTGACAGGCGTCATGGAGCTTTGTGATGACAAGGACATGGAGCATTGTGATTAAAGGGGTCTTGGAGCATTGTGATGAAAAAGGCATGGAGCCTTTCCATGAGAGGGTTCAAGGAGCATACAGACAACAAGTGTCAGAGAACATTTTGATGACAAGTGTATTGAGCATTGTGATGAGAAGACCATGGATAATCGTGATGATGAGCGTCAGGGCTGTTGTGTTGATAAGTGTTATGGAACATTGTGATCACAAGGGTTTTGAGCATTATGATGACAGAGGTCATTGAGCATTTTGATTTCATTGTGATGACAATAGCCTGAAGCATTATCATGATGGGCATGGTGCATTGTGATGACAGGGTTCATGGAGCATTGAGATAAATAGGGGCAGGGAGCATTGTGATTACAGGGGTTTTGGAGCATTGTGATGAAAAGGGCATGGAGCATTTTGATTACCAGGGTCTTGGAGCATTGTGATGGCAAGGGTCATGGAGCCTTGTGATGACAAGGCAGTGGATCATTGTGAAGGCAGGGGTCATGGGGCATTGTTATGACAGAGGTAATGGAGCATTGTAATGAGAAGGGTCATGGAGCCTTGTGATGACAAGGCCATGGAACATCGTGATGGCAGAGGTCATGGAGCATTGTCATGACAGGGGTAATGGAGCATTGTGATGGCAAGGGCATGGAGCATTGTGATGAGAAGGGCATCTAGCATTGTGATGCCAATTGTCATGGAGCTTTGTGATGACAAAGGTCATGGAGCATTTTGATGACAAGAGTGTGGTGCATTGTGATGAGAAATGCAGGGAGCATTTTGATGACAAGGTCATGCAACAATTTGATGAAATGTGTAATGGAACAATTTGATGACAGGTGTTATAGAACATTGTGATGTCAGGGGTCATGGAGCTTTGGGATAAAAAGGGTCATGGAGCATTTTGATGACAGGGGTTATGGATCATTGTGATGTCTGGTGTAATGGAACATTGTGATGATAAGGGCATGTAGCATTGTGATGACAAGGATCATGGAACATTGTGATTAGAGGGGTGAGGGTGTATTGTGATGACTAGTGGTGTAACATTGTGATATCCCTGGTGAGAGAGCATTTGGATGAGAAGTGCATGGAACATTGTGATTACAAGGTTTATGGAGCTTAGCGATGATGATGTCGTGGACCGTTGTGATGAAAAGTGCATGGCACATTGTGATGACAAGAGTCATGTAGCATTGTTCTGACAAAGGCATGGAGCATTGTGATGACAAGGGTCACGAAGCATTGTGATGAAAAGTTCATGGAGCATTGTGGTTACAAAGGTCATAGAGCCTTGTGATGATGCGGGCATGGACCATTGTGATGACATACGTTATGAAGCATTGTGACGAATGGAGTCACGGAGCATTGTGATGACAGGGGTCTTGGAGCATTGTGATGACAAGGGCATGGAGCATTGTAATGAAAGGGGCATGGAGCATTGGTCTGACAAGTTTCAGAGATTATTGTGATGACAGTGGACATGCTGCATTGTGATGGCAAGGGCATGGAGCACTGTGATGAGAAGGTCTTGGAGTATTGTTAAGAGAGGTGTCAGGGAGCATTGTGATTACATATGTCAGGGTCCATTGCGCTGACAATGGCAGGGAGCATTGTGATGCCAAATGTAATGGAGGATTGTAATGACAAATATAATGTTGCATGGTGATGACTAGGGCTTGGAGCATTATGATGACAAGGGCCATTGAGAATTTTCATGACAAGGTCATGAAGCATGGTGATGACAATGTCCTGGAGCACTGTGATGAGAAAACCATGGAGCCTTGTGATGACAAACCTCATGGAGCATACTGATGAAAAAGGACATGGGCCACTGTGATTACAGGGGTCTTGGATCATTGTGATGACAAGGGCATGGAGCATTGTGAGGAGAAGGCCAAGGAGCATTCTAATGACATGTGTCCTTGAGCTTTGTGATGACAAGGGCATGGAGCACTGTGATTACAGGGGTCTTGGAGCATTGTAATGAAAACGGCATGGATCATTGTGATGAGAAAGGCATGGAGCCTTGTCATGACAGGGTTCAAGGAGCATTCTGACGAGAAGTGTCAGGGCACATTGTGATGCTATGTGTATTGTGAGTTGTGATGACAAAGGTCATGGAGCATTGTGATGAAAAGGGCATGGAGTATTGTGATGACAGGTTCATGGAGCAATTTGATGAAAAGGGTCATGGAACATTTTGATGACAGGGGTTATGGAACATTGTGATGTCAGGGGTCAGGGAGCATTTTGATGAAAGTTCAAGGAGCATTTTGATGACAGGGGTTATGGAACATTGTGATGTCCGGGGTCATCGATTATTGTGATGATAATGCATGTAGCATGTTGATGACAGGAGTTATGGAACACTGTGATGCCAGGGGTGAGGGAGTATTGTGATGAATAGTGACGTAACATTGTGATATCAATGGAGAGAGAGCATTCTGATGAGAAGTGCATGGAGCATTGTGATGACAAGGTTTATGGAGCATTGTGATGACAAGATTGTGGAGCACTGTGATGACAATCGAATCGTGCATTGTGATGACATGTGTCATAGAGCATTGTGCTGACAAGCGCATGGAACATTGTGATGACAAGGGTCATGGAGCATTGTGCTGAGAAAGCATAGAGCATTGTGATGACAAGGGTCAAAGAGCATTGTGATGGAAAGTTCATGGAGCATTGCGGTTAAAAATGTCACAGAGACTGTTGATGACGAGGGCATGGACCATTGTGATGACAAGTGTCATGGAGTATTGTGCTGAAAATGTTCATGGAGTACTGTGAAGACAGGGGTCATGGAGCATTGTGATGACAGAGGTCAAGGAGTATTTTGATTTCATTGTGCTGACAATAGCCTGAAGCATTATGATGATGGGCATGATGCACTGTGATGACAGGGATCATGGAGCATTGAGATGAAAAGCGGCATGCAGCATTGTGGTTACAGGGGTCTTGGAGCATTGTGATGACAAGGACATGGAGCATTTTGATGAGAACTTCATGAAACATTCTGATGACATGTGTCATGGAGCTTGGTGATGACAAGGGCATGGAGCATTGTGATTAGAGGGTTCTTGGAGCATTGTGATGAAAAGGGCATGGAACATTGTGATGAAAAATGCATGGAGCCTTACCAAGACAGGGTTCAAGGAGCATACTGACGACAAGTGTCAGGGAGCATTGTGATGACAAGTGTATTGAGAATTGTGATGACAAAAGTCATGGAGCATTGTAATGAGAAGACCATGGATAATTGTGATTATGAGCATCATGGGGTGTTGTGATGATAAGTGTTAAAGAACATTGTGATCACAAGGGTTTGGAGCATGATGATGAAAGAGGTCATGGAGCATTTTGATTTCATTGTGATGACAATAGCCTGAAACATTATGATGATGGGCATGGTGCATTGTGATGACAGGGTTCATGGAGCATTGAGATGAAAAGGGGCATGGAGCATTGTGATTACAGGGGTCTTGGAGCATTGTGATGACAAGGCCGTGGAACATTGTGATGGCAGGGGTTATGGAACATTGTTAAAAAAGAGGTAATGGACCATTGTGATGAGAAGTGCACTGAGCATTGGTCTGAAATGTTTCATGCTTTATTGTGATGAGAGTGGGCATGGAGCTTTGTGATGACAAGGGCACGGAACTCTGTGATACATGGGTCATGGAGGATTGTAATGACAAGGGCATGGAGCATTGTGATGCAAAGTGTATCGAGCATTGTGATGACAAGTGTCATGGAGCTTTATGATGACAAGGGCATGGAGCAATGTGATGAGAGTGTTCATGGGGCATTGTGATGACAATGACATGGAGCACTGTGATGCCAAGTGTCATGGAGCTTTGTGATGACAAAAGTCATGGAGCATTTTGATGACAAATGTGTGGTGCATTGTGATGAGATGGCCAGGGATCATTTTGATTACAGGGCCATGCAGCAATTTGATGAAAAGTGTAATGGAACATTTTGATGACAGGGGTTATAGAACATTGTGATGCCAGTTGTCATGGAGCTTTGGGATGTAAAGGGTCATGGAGCATTTTGATGACAGTGGTTATGGAACATTATGATGTCAGTGGGCATGGATCATTGTGCTGATAAGGGGATGTAGCATTGTGATGACAGCGATCATGGAACATTGTGATTACAGAGGTATGGGAGGATTGTGATGACTAGCGATGGAATATTGTGATATCTCAGGTGAGAGAGCATTTGGATGAGAAGTGCATAGAGCATTGTGATTAAAATGTTTATGGAGCATAGCGATGACAAGGTTGTCAATCATTGTGATGAAAAGCACATGGCACACTGTGATGACCAGGGTCATGGAGCATTGTTCTGACAAAGGCATGGAGCACTGTGATGAAAAGTTCATGGAGCATTGTGGTTACAAAGGTCACAGAGCCTTGTGATGACGAGGGCATGGACTGTTGTGATGACAAACGTTATGAAGCATTGTGATGAAAGGAGTCACGGAGCATTGTGTTGACAGGGGTCATGGAGCATTGTGAAGACAAGGGCATGGAACATTGTGATGACAGGGGCATGGAACATTGGTCTGACAATTTTCATAGATTATTGTGATGACAGTGTACATGGTGCATTGTGATGACACGGGCAAGGAGCATTGTGATGAGAAGGTCATGGAGTATTGTGAAGACAGGTGTCAGGGAGCATTGTCATGACATATGTCATGGTCCATTGCGATGACAATAACAGGGAGCATTGTGATGCCAAATGTAATGGAGGATTGTGATGATAAATATAATGAAGCATTGTGATGACTAGGGCTTGGAACTTTATGATGACAAGAGAAATTGAGAATTTTCATGACAAGTTCGTGAAGCATTGTGATGACAAGGTCTTGGATCATTGGGATGAGGAAACCATGGAGCCTTGTGATGACAAGTCTCATTGAGCATACTGATGAAAAGGGGCATGGAGCATTCTGATTACAGGGGTCTTGGAACACTGTGAAAACAAGGGCATGGAGCATTGTGATGAGAAGGGCATGGAGAATTGCTCTTATAAGTTTAATGGATTATTGCGATGACAGTTGAAATGGCACATTGTAATGACAAGGGCATGGAGCATTTTGATATCCAGGTCATACAGTAATGTGAAGACATGTGTCAGGGAGCATTGTGATGACATATGTAATGGCACATTGTGATGACAATAGCATGGAGCACTGTGATGCCAAGTGTCATGGAGGATTCTGATGACAAATGTAATGGAGCATTGTGATGACAATGGCTTGGAGCATTGTGATGACAAGGGTCAGGGAACATTGTGCTGACAAGTGCATGGAGCACTGTGATGAGAAGGCCATGGAAACTTCTGATGACATGCGTCATGGAGCTATCTTATGACAAGGGCATGGAGCATTTTGATGACAGGTGTCTTGGAGCATTGTGCTGACAAGGGTCATTGAGCCTTGTGATGACAAGGTCGTGGAACATCGTGAAGTCAGTGGTCATGGAGCATTGTTATGACAGGGGTAAAGGAGCATTGTGATGGCAAGGGCATGGAGCATTGTGATGAGAAGGCCATGTAACATTCTGATGACATGTGTCATGGAGCTTTGTGATGACAAGGTTATGGAGCAATGTGATGAGAGCCTTCATGGAGCATTGTGATAACAATGACATGGAGCACTGTGATGCCAATTGTCATGCATTATTGTGATGACAAAGGTCATGGAGCAATTTGATGACAAAGGCCTTGTGCATTGTGATGAGTAGGGCAGGGAGCATTGTGATGACAGGGTCATGGAGCAATTGGATGAAAAGGGTCATGGAACATTTTGATGACAGGGGTTATGGAAAATTGTGATGTCAGGGCTCATGGAGCATATTGATGAAAAGTGTCATGGAACATTTTGATGACAGGGATTATGGAACATTGTGATGTCTGGTTTCATCAAACATTGTGATGATAAGTGAATGTAGCATTGTGATGACAGGAGTCATGGAACATTATGATGACAGGGGTGAGGGAGTATTGTGACGAATAGTGATGTAACATTGTGATATCAGTGTTGAGAGAGCATTTTGATGAGAAGTGAATGGAGCATTGTGATGACAAATTTTATGGAGAATTGTGATGACAAGATTGTGGAGCATTGTGATGGGAAGCTCATGGTGCATTGTGATGACATAGGTCATGGAGAATTGTCCTGAAAAACACATGGAGAATTGTGATGCCAAGGGTCATGGATGATTCTGATGACAAATGTAATGGAGCATTGTGATGACAATGGCTTGGAGCATTGTGATTACAAGGGTCAGGGAACATTGTGCTAAAAAGTGCATGGATAAATGTGATGACAGGGGTCATGGAGCATTCTGATGACAAGCTTGTGGAGTATTTTGATGACAGTGGCATGGAGCATTGTGATGAAAATGGCATGGGGCATTGTGATGAAAAAGGCATGGAACCTGTACATGACAGGGTTCAAGGAGCATTCTGACGACAAGTGTCAGGGAGCATTGGGATGAAAAGTGTATTGAGAATTGTGATGACACAGATCATGGAGCATTGTGATGAAAAGGGCATGGAGTATTGTGATGACAGGCATCATGGAACGTTGTGATGACAAGTGTTATGGAACTTTGTGATCACAAGGGTTTGGAGCATTGTGATGACAGATGTCAAGGATTATTTTGATTTCAAGGAGCATGGAGCATTGTGATGACAAGGGCATGAAGCAAAGTGATCCCAAGTTTCATGGAGGATTGTGATGACAATGGTAATGGAGTATTGTAATGACAAGCGTATAGAGCATTGTAATGACACGGTCATGTAGCATTTTGCTGACAAAGGCATGGAGCATTGTGATGACAGGTGTCATGGAGCACTGTGATGACAAGCTTCACGGAGCATTGTGAATAGAGGTCACATGGAGCATTGTGATGACAAGTGCATGGAGCACTGTGATGACAGGGGCCCAGAGCATTGGGCTGAAAATTTTCATAGATTATTGTGATGACAGTGGACATGCTGCATTGTGATGACAAGGGCATGGAGCATTGTGATGAGAACGTCATGGAGTATGGGGAACACAGGTGTCAGGGAGCATTGTGATGCCATAAGTCATGGTCCATTGCGATGACAATGGCAGGGAGCATTGTGATGCCAAATTTAATCGAGCATTGTGATGAATAGGGCTTGAGCATTATGATGACAAGTGCCATTGTGAATTTTCATGACATGGTCATGGAGCATTGTGATGACAAAGTCCTGGAGCATTGTGATGAGAAAACCATGGAGCCTTGTGATGACAAATCTCATGGAGCATACTGATGAAAAGGGGCATGGACCTTTGTGATTACAGGGGTCTTGGAACATTGTGATGACAAGGGGATGGAGCATTGTGAGGAGAAGGCCAAGGAGCATTCTAATGACATGCGTCATTGAGCTTTGTGATGACAAGGGCATGGAGCATTGTGATTACAAGGGTCTTGGAGCATTGTGATGAAAAGGGCATGGATCATTGCTATGAAAAAGGCATGGAGTCTTGTCATGACAGGATTCAAGGAGCATACAGACAACAAGTGTCAGTGAGCATTTTGACGACAAGTGTATTGAGCATTGTGATGACAAAGTTCATGGAGCATTGTGATGAGAAGGCCATGGATAATTGTGATGACGAGTGTCAAGGGGCATTGTGATGACAAGTGTTATGGAATATTGTGATCACAAGGGCTTGGAGCACTGTTATGACAGAGGTCATGGAGCATTTTGAATTCATTGTGATGACAATAGCATGAAACATTATGATGATGGGCATGGTGCATTGTGATGACAGGGTTCATGGATCATTGAGATGAAAAGGGGAATGGAGCATTGTGAGTACAGGGGTCTTCGAGCATTGTGATGATAAGGGTCATGGAGCCTGGTGATGATAAGGCCATGGAACATCGTGATGGCTGTGGTCATGGAGCATTGTTATGACAGCAGTAATGGAGCATTGTGATGGCAATGGCATGGAGCATTGTGATGAGAAGGCCATGGAGCTTTCTGATGACATGTGTCATGGAGCTTTGTGATGACATCGGCATGGAGCTTTGTGATGCCAAGCGTCATTGATCTTTGTGATGGCAAAGGTCATGGAGCATTTGATGAAAAGTGCGTTGTGCACTGTGATGAGAAGGGAAGGAAGCATTTTGATGACAGGGTCTTGGAGCAATTTGATGAAAAGTGTCATGGAACATTTTGATGACAGTGGTTGGGGAACACTGTGATGTCTGTTGTCATCGAATATTGTGATGATAATGCATGTAACATTTTGATGACAGGAGTCATGGAACATTGTGATGACAGGGGTGAGGGAGTATTGTGACGAATAGTGATGTAACATTGTGATATCAGTGGAGAGAGAGCATTTTGATGAGATGTTCAGGGAGCATTGTGATGACAAGTTTTATGGAGCATTGTGATGAAAAGATTTTGGAGCACTGTGATGACAACGCATGGTGCATTGTGATGACATGTGTCGTGGAGCATTGTGCTGACAAGCGCATGGAGCATTGTGATGACAAGGGTCATGGAGCATTGTGCTGAGAAAGGCAAAGAGCATTGTGATGACAAGGGTCAAAGAGAATTGTGATGAAAAGTTCATGGAGCATTGTGGTTAAAAACATCACAAAGACTGTTTATGACGAGGGCATGGACCATTGTGATGACAAATTTCATAAAGCATTGTGATTACTGGAGTTACGGTGCATTGTGATGACAAAACTCATGGAGCATTGTGATGAGAAGACCATGGATAATTGTGATGACGAGCCTTAAGGGGGAATGTGATGACAAGAGTTAAGGAATATTGTGATCACAAGGGTTTGGAGCATTGTTATGACAGAGGTCATGGAGAATTTTGATTTCAAGGAGCATGGAGCACTGTGATGACAAGGTCATGGATTATTTTGAAGAAAGGTTACAGGGAGCATTGTGATGAAATATGTCATGTTCCAGTTTGATGACATTATCATTGAGTGGTGTGATGCCAAGTGTCCTGGAGGATTGTTGTGACAAAGTAAAGGAGCATTGTGATGACAAGGGCATGGTGCATTGTGATATCAAGGGCCATTGATAATTTTAATGTCCAGGTTGTGAAACATTGTGATGACAAGCGCATGGAGCTTCCTATGACAGGGGTCATGGAGCATCGCGATGACAAAGGCAAGGAGCATTGTGAGGAGAAGGCTAAGGATCATTCTAATGACATGCGTCATTGAGTTTTGTGATGACAAGGGCATGGAGCATTATGATAACAGGGGGCTTGCAACATTGTGATGAAAAGGGCATGGATCATTGTGATGAAAAAGGCATGGTACATTATCATGACAGGGTTCAAGGTGCCTAAAGACAACAAATGTCAGGGAGCATTTTGATGACAATTGTATTGAGCATTGTGATGACAAAGGTCATGGAGCATTGTTATGACAGGTGTAATGGAGCATTGTGATGAGAAGGGCATGGATAATTGTGATTACAATGTTTATGGACCATTTCCATGACATATTTGTGGCCGTTTTCATGAAAAGCACGTGGCACATTGTAATAACTAGGGTCATGGAGCATTTTTCTGACAAAGGCATGGAGCATTGTAATGACAAAGGTCACGGAGCTTTGTGATGAAAAGTTCATGGAGCATGGTGGTTACAAAGTTCACAGAGCCTTGTGATGACGCAGGCATGGACCACTGTGATGACAAATGTTATGAAGTATTGTGATGCCTGGAGTCACGGAGCACTGTAATGAATGGGGTCATGGAGCATTGTGATGACAATGATCAAAGAGCATTGTGGTGAAAAGTTCATGGAGCATTGTGGTTAAAAAGGTCACAGAGACTGCTGATGACGAGGGCCTGGACAAATGTCATGACAGAGGTCATGAAGCATTGTGATTACTGGAGTCACGGAGCATTGTGATGACAGGGTTCATGGAGCATTGTGATAACAA
This sequence comes from Mesoplodon bidens, assembly GCF_964165515.1. Taxonomy (NCBI): domain Eukaryota; kingdom Metazoa; phylum Chordata; class Mammalia; order Artiodactyla; family Ziphiidae; genus Mesoplodon; species Mesoplodon bidens. The sequence continues at coordinate 1,551,521 of NW_027671170.1, forward strand.
GGGCATGGAGCATTGTGATGACAAGGGCATGAAGCATTGGTCTAATAAGTTTCATGGATTACTGTGATGATAGTTGGAATGGTGCATTGTGATGACAAGGGCATGGAGCATTGTGATGACCAGGTCATGCAGTATTGTGAAGACAGGTGTCAGGGAGCATTGTGATGACATATATAATGGCCCAGTGTGATGGAAATGGTTGGAGAATTGTGATGCCATGTGTCATGGAGGATTCTGATGACAAATGTAATGGAGCACTGTGATGACAATGGCTTTGTGCATTGTGATGACAAGGGTCAGGGAGCATTGTGCTGACAAGTGCATGGAGAATTGTGATGACAAGGGTCATGGAGCATTCTGATGACCAGCTTGTGGAGTATTTTGATGACCATGGCATGGAGCATTGTGATGAAAAGGGCATGGAGCATTTTCGTGACAGGGTTCAAGGAGCATTCTGAAGACAACTGTCAGGGAGCATTGTGATGACAAGTGTATTGAGAATTGTGATGACAAAGGTCATGGAACATCGTGATGAAAAGGGCATGGAGTATTGTGATGACAGGCATCACGGAGCGTTGTGATGACAAGTGTTATGGAACTATGTGATCACAAGTGTTATGGAAGTTTGTGATCACAAGTGTTTGGAGCATTGGGATGACAAGTGCAAGGATCATTTTGATGACAAGGGTCATGGAGCATTGGGCTGAAAATGTTCATGGAGTATTGTGATGACTGGGGTCATGGAGCATTGTGATGACAGAGGTCACGGAGAATTTTGATTTCATGGCGCTGACAATAGCCGGAAGCATTATGATGATGGACATGATGCATTGTGATGACAGGGTTCATGGAGCTTTGAGATGAATAGGGGCATGGAGCATTGTGATTACAGGGGTCTTGGAGCATTGTGATGACCATGGCAAGGAGCATTTTGATGAGAAGGCCATGGAACATTCTGATGACATGTGTCATTGACATTGTGAAGACAAGGGTATGGAGCATGGTGAATACAGGGGTCTTGGAGCATTGTGATGACAAGTGTCATGGAGCCTTGTGATGACAAGGCCGTGGAACATTGTGATGGCATGGGTCATGGAGCATTGTTATGACAGCGGTAATGGAGCATTGTGATGAGAAGGGCATGGAGCATTTTGATTACATGTTTTATGGAGCATTGCCATGAAAAATTGTGGACCGTTGTGATGAAAAGAGCGTGGCATATTGTGATGACAAGGGTCATGGAGCATTTTTCTGACAAAGGCATGGAGCATTGTGATGACAAGGGTCACGGATCATTGTGATGGAAATTTCATGGAGCATTGTGGTTACAAAGGTCACAGAGGCTTTTGATGATGCGGGCATGAACCATTGTGATGACAAATTTTATGAAGCGTTGTGATGCCTGGAGTCACGGAGCATTGTGATGACAGGGGTCATGGAGCATTTTGATGACAAGTTCATGGAGCATTTTGATCTCATCGGCATGTAGCATTGGTCTGACTAGTTTCATAGATTATTGTGATGACAGTGGACATGGTGCATTGTGCTGACAAGCACATGGATCATTCTGATGAGAAGGTCATGGAGTATTGTGAAGACAGGTGTCAGGGAGCATTGTGATGACATATGTCATAGTGCATTGCGATGACAATGGCAGGGAGCATTGTGATGACAAGGGTGAGGGAGCATGGTGCTGACAAGTGCATGCAGAATTGTGATGACATGGGTCATGACAGGTGTCTTGGAGCACTTTTCTTACAAAGGCATGTAGCATTGTGATGACAAGTGTCATGGAACATTGTGATGAAAAGATCATAGAGCATTGTCGTTACAAAGGTCACAGAGCCTTGTGATGACGCGGGCATCGACCACTGTGATGACAAATGTTATGAAGCATTGTGATGCCTGGAGTCACGGAATATTGGTATGACAGGTGTCATGGAGCATTGTGATGACAAGGACATGGAGCATTGTTATGAGAAGGGCATGGAGCATTGTGATGACATATGTCATGGTCTTTTGTGATGACAATGTCAGGGAGCATTGTGATGCCAAATATAATGGAGGATTGTGATGACTAATATAATGGAGCATTGTGATTACTAGGGCTTGGAGCATTATGATGACAAGGGCCATTGAAATTTTCATGGCAAGTTCGTGAAGCACTGTGATGACAAGGTCCGGGAGCATTGTGATGAGAAATCCATGGAGCCTTGTGATGACAAATCTCATGGAGCATACTGATGAAATGGGGCATGGAGCATTGTGATTACAGGGGTCTTGGAGCACTGTGATGAGAAGGGCATGGAGTATTTTGAAGAGAAGGCCATGGTACATTATGATGACATGTGTCATGGAGCTTTGTGATGACAAGGGCATGGAGCATTGTGATTACAGGGTTCTTGGAGCATTGTGATGACAAGTGTCTTGGAGCCTTGTGATGACTAGGTCGTGGAACATTGTGATGGCAGGGGTCATGGATCTTTGTTATGATAGTGGTAATGGAGCATTGTGATGAGAAGGGAAAGGACCATTGTGATTTCAAGATTTATGGAGCATTGCAATGACAAATTTGTGGACCGTTGTGATGAAAATCGCGTAGCACATTGTGATGACAAGGGTCATGGAGCATTTTTCTGACAAAGGCATGGAGCATTGTTATGACAAGGGTCACCGAGCATTGTGATGAAAACTTCATGGAGCATTGTGGTTACAAAGGTCACAGATCCTTGTGATGATGCGGGCATGGACCACTGTGATGACAAATGTTATGAAGCATTGTGATGACAGGACTCATGGAGCATTGTGATGACAGGGGTCATGGAGCACTGTGATGACAAGGCCATGGAGGATTGTGATGAGAAGTTCATGGAGTATTTTGATGAAAAGTGTCAGGGAGCATTGTGATGACATATGTCATGGTCCATTGCGATGACAATGGCCGGGAGCATTGTGATGCCAAATGTAATGGATGATTGTGATGACAAATATAATGGAGAATTATGATGACTAGGGCTTGGAGCATTATGATGAGAAGGGCCATTGAGAATTTTCATGACAAGGTCATGAAGCATTGTGATGACAATGTCCTGGAGCATTGTGATGAGAAAACCATGGAGCCTTGTGATGAAAAATCTCATGGAGCATACTGAAGAAAAGTGACATGGACCATTGTGATTATAGGGGTCTTAGAACATTGTGATGGCATGGGCATGGAGCATTGTGAGGAGAAGGCCAAGGAGCCTTCTACTGACATGCGTCATTGAGCTTTGTGATGACAAGGGCATGGAGCATTGTGATTACAGGGGTCTTGGAGCATTGTGATGAAAAAGGCATGGATCATTGTGATGAAAAAGGCATGGAGCCTTCTCATGACAGGGTACAAGAAGCATACAGACAACAAGTGTCAGGGAGCATTTTCATGACAAAGGTATTGAGCACTGTGATGAAAAAAGTCATGGAGCATTGTGATGAGAAGACCATGGATAATGGAGATGACGAGCATTATGGGGCATTGTGATGAAAAGTGTTATGGAATATTGTGATCACAAGGGTTTGGAGCATTGTTATGACACAGGTCATGGAGCATTTTGATTTCATTTTGATGCCAATAGCATGAAGCATTATGATGATGGGCATGGTGCATTGTGATGACAGGGTTCATGGATCATTGAGATGAAATGGGGCATGGAGCATTGTGATTACAGGGGTCTTGGAGCATTGTGATGAGAAGGGTCATGGAGGCTTGTTATAACAAGGCCGTGGAACATCGTGATGGCAGGGGTCATGGAGAATTGTTATGACAGCGGTAATGGAGCATTGTGATGAGAAGGCCATGGAGCATTCTGATGACATGTGTCATGGAGCTTTGTGATGACAAGGGCATGGAGCAATGTGATGAGAGCGTTCATGGAACACTGTGATGACAATGACATGGAGCATGGTGATGCCAAGGGTCATGGATCTTTGTGATGATAAAGGTCATGGAGCATTTTGATTACAAGGGCGTTGTGCATTGTGATGAGAAGGGCTGGGAGCATTGTGATGACAAGGTTGATGGATCATTGTGAGGAAAAGATTGTGGAGCACAGTGATGACAAGCGAATGGTGCATTGTGATGACATGTGTCATGGAGCATTGTGCTGACAAGAGCATGGAGCATTGTGATGACAAGTGTCATGGAGCATTGTGCTGAGAAAGGCATAGAGCACTGTGATGACAAGGGTGCAAGAGGATTGTGATGAAAAGTTCATGGAGCATTGTGGTTAAAATGGTCACAGAGACTGTTGATGACGAGGGCATGGACTATTGTGATGACAATGGTCATGAAGCACTGTGATGACTGGAGTCAGGGAGCATTGTGATGACAGTGCTCATGGAGCATTGTGATATCAAGGGCATGGAGCATTGTGATGACAAGGGCATGGAGCATTGGTCTAATAAGTTTCATGGATTATTAAGATGACAGTTGGAATGGCACATTTTGATGACAAGGGCATGGAGCATTGTGATGAACAGTTCATTCAGTATTGTGAAGACAGGTGTCATGGAGGATTCTGATGACAAATGCAATGGAGCATTGTGATGACAAAGGCTTGGAGCATTGTGATGAAAAGGGTCAGGGAGCATGGTGCTGACAGTTCATGAAGAATTATGATGACAAGGGTCATGACAGGGTTCTTGGAGCATTTTTCTTACAAAGGCATGTAGCCTTGTGATTACAAGTGTCATGGAGCATTGTGATGAGAAGATCATGGAGCACTGTTGTTACAAAGGTCATAGAGCCTTGTGATGACTCGGGCATCGACCACTGTGATGGCAAATGTTATGATGCTTTGTGATGGCTTGAGTCACGGAACATTGGGATGACAGGTGTCATGGAGCATTGTGATGACAAGGGCATGGAACATTGTGATGGCAGGAGTCATGGATCATTGTTATGATGGTGGAATGGAGCATTGTGATGAGATGGGAAAGGAGCATGTGATTTCAATGATTATGGAGCATTGTGATGACAAATTTGTGGACCGTTGTTATTAAAAGCACATGGCACATTGTGATGAAAAGGTTCATGGAGCATTATTCTGACAAAGGCATGGAGCATTGTGATGACAAGGGTCACGGAGCATTGTGATGAAAAGTTCTTGGAGAATTGTGGGTACAACGGTCACAGATCCTTGTGATGATGCGGGCATGGACCATTGTGATGACAAATGTTATGAAGCATTGGGATGACTGGAGTCATGAAGCAGTGTGATGACACGGTTCATTGAGCATTTTGATGACAAGGGCATGGAGCATTGTGATGAAAAGTTCATGGAGTATTTTGAAGAAAGGTGTCAGGGAGCATTGTGATGACATATGTCATGGTCCATTGCGATGACAATGGCAGGGAGCATTGTGATGCCAAATGTAATGTAGGATTGTGATGACAAATATAATGAAGCATTGTGATGACTAGGGCTTGGAGCATTATGATGAAAAGGGCCATTGAGAATTTTTATGACAGGTCATGAAGCATTGTGATGACAAGGTCCTGGAGCATTGTGATGAGAAAAGCATGGATCCTTGTGATGAGAAATCTCATGGATCATACTGATGAAAAGGAACATGGGCCATTGTGATTACAGGGGTCTTGGAACATTGTGATGACATGGGCATGGAGCATTGTGAGGAGAAGACCAAGGAGCAATCTAATGACATGTGTCATTGAGCTGTGTGAGGACAAGGGCATGGAGCATTTTGATTACAGGGGTCTTGGAACATTATGATGAAAAGGGCATGGATCATTGTGATGAAAACGGCATGGAGCCTTGTCATGACAGCTTTCAAGGAGCATACAGACAACAAGTGTCAAGGAGCATTTTGATGACAAGTGTATTGAGCATTGTGATGACAAAAGTCATGGAACACTGTGATGAGAAGACCATGGATAATTGTGATGACGAGCGTCATGGGGCATTGTGATGAAAAGTGTTATGGAATATTGTGATCACAAGGGTTTTGAGCATTTTTTTGACAGAGGTCATGGAGCCATTTGATTTCATTGTGATGACAATAGCATGAAGCATTATGACGATGGGCATGGTGCATTGTGATGGCAGGGTTCATGGATCATTGAGATGAAAAGGAGCATGGAGCATTGTGATTACCGGGATCTTGGAGCATTGTGATGAGAAGGGTCATGGAGCCTTGTGATGACAAGGCCATGGACCATCGTGATGGCAGAGGTCATGGAGCATTGTTATGACAGGGGTAATGGAGCATTGTGATGGCAAGGGCGTGGATCATTGTGATGAGAAGTCCATGGAGCATTCTGATGACATGGGTCAAGGAGCTTTGTGATGACAAGGGCATGGACCAATGTATTGAGAGCGTTCTTGGAGCATCGTGATGACAATGACATGGAGCATTGTGATGCCAAGTGTCATGGATCTTTGTGATGACAAAGGTCATGGAGCATTTTGATGTCAAGGGTGTTGTGCATTCTGATGAGAAGGGGAGGGAGCATTGTGATGACAGGGTCATGGAGCAATTTGTTGTAAAGTGTCATGGAACATTTTGATGGCAGATGTTATGGAACATTGTGATATCACGGGTCATGGAGCATTTTGATGAAACGGGTCATGGAGCATTCTGATGACAGGGGTTATGAAACATTGTGATGTCAGGAGTCATCGAACATTGTGATGATAATGCATGTAGCATTGTGATGACAGGAGTCATGGAACATTGTGATGACAGGGGTGAGGGAGTATTGTGACGAATAGTGATGTAATATTGTGATATCCGTGGTGAGAGAGCATTTTGATGAAAAGTGCATGGAGCATTGTGATGACAAGGTTTATGGAGCATTGTGATGACAAGATTGTGGAGCACTTTGATGAAAAGCAAATGGTGCATTGTGATGACATGTGTCATGGAGCATTGTGCTGACAAGGGCATGGAGCATTGTGATTACAGGGGACTTGGAGTATTGTGATGAAAAGAGCATGGATCATTGTGATGAAAAAGGCATGGAGCCTTTTCATGACAGTTTTGAATGAGCATACAGACAACAAGTGTCAGGGAGCATTTTGATGAAAGTGTATTGAGCATTGGGATTACAAAGGTCATGGAGCATTGTGATGAGAAGACCATGGATAACTGTGATGACGAGCGCCATGGGGCATTGTGATGACAAGTGTTATGGAATACTGTGATCACAAGGGTTTGGAGCATTGTTATGACAGAGGTCATGGAGCATGTTGGTTTCATTGTGATGACAATAGCATGAAGCATTATGATGATGGGCATGGTGCATTGTGATGACAGGGTTCATGGATCATTGAGATCAAAAGCGGCATGGAGCATTGTGACTACCGGGGTCTTGGATCATTGTGATGAGAAGGGTCATGGAGCCTTGTGATGACAAGGCCATGGAACATCGTGATGTCACGGGTATGGAGCTTTGTTATGACAGGGCTAATGGAGCACTGTCATGGCAAAGGCATGGAGCATTGTGATGAGCAGGCCATGGAGCATTCTGATGACATGTTTCATGGAGCTTTGTGATGACAAGAACATGGAGCAATGTGATGAGAGCCTTCATGGAGCACTGTGATGACAATGACATGGAGCACTGTGATGCCAAGGGTCATGGATCTTTGTGATGACAATGGACATTGAGCATTTTGATGAGAAGGGTGTGGTGCATTTTGATGAGAAGGGCAGGGAGCATTGTGATGACAGGTGTCATGGAGCACTGTGATGACAAGCGTCATGGATCATTGTGAATATAGGTGTCATGGAGCAATGGGATGACAAGGGCATGGAGCATTGTGATTACAGGTGTCTTGAGCATTGTGATGACAAGTGTCATGGAGCTTTGTGATGACAAGGCCGTTGAACATTTTAATGGCAGGGTTCATGAGGCATTGGGCTGAAAATATTCATGGAGTATTGTGATGACAGTGGTCATGGAGCATTGTGATGACTAGGGAATGGAGCATTGTGATTACAAGGGTCCCAGATCATTGTGTTGTCAGGTGTCATGGAGTGTTGTGATGACAGTGGTCATGGAGAATAGGGATGATATTGGTCATGGAGCATTGTGATGATTATGTCATGGAACATTTGGCTGAATATATTCATGGAGTATTGTGATGACAGTGGTCCTGGAGCATTGTGATGACAAGGGAATGGAGCATGGTGATGACAAGTTCCTGGAGCATTGTGATGAGAAGACCATGGAGACTTTTGATGAGAAATCTCTTGGGGCATTCTGTTGAATTTGGGCATGAGACATTGTGATTACAGGGGTCTTGGAGCATTGTGATGACAAGGGCATGGATCATGGTGATGAGAAGGCCATGGAGCATTCTGATGACATGTGTCATGCAGCTTTGTGATGATGAGGGCATGGAGCATTGTGAATAAAGGGTTCTTGAGCATTGTGATGACAAGTGTCATGGAGCCTTGTGATGACAAGGCCGTGTAACATTGTAATGGAAGGGGTCATGGAGCATTGTTATGACAGGGGTAATGGAGCATTTTGATGAGAAGGGCATGGAGCATTGGTCTGAAATATTTCATGGATTATTGTGGTGAGTGTGGGCATGGAGCATTGTGATGACGAGCACACGGAACACTGTGGTACATGGGTCATGGGTCATGGAGCTTTGTGATGACAAGTCATGGAGAATTTTGATGAAAACGGCATGGAGTATTGTGATGACAGGGGCTTGCAGCATTGGTCTGACAACTATCAGATATTATTGTGATGCCAGTGGACATGGTGCATTGTGATGACAAGGCCATGGATCATTGTGAAGAGAAGGTCATGGAGTATTGTGAAGACAGGTGTCAGGGAGCATTGTGATAACATATGTTATGGTCCATTGCGATGACAATGCTAGGTAGTATTGTGATGCCAAATTTAATGGAGTATTTTGATGAGAAATGTCATGGAGCACTGTGATGAATAGGGCATGGAGTATTGTGATGACACGCATCATGGAGCGTTGTGATGACAAGTGTTATGGAACATTGTGATCACAAGGGATTGGAGCATTGTGATGACAGAGGTCTTGGCTCATTTTGATTTCAAAGAGCATGGAGCATTTTGATGACAAGGGCATGAAGCAATGTGATCCCAAGTTTCATGGAGGATTGTGATGGCAATGGTAATGGAGTAAGTTGATGACAATCGCATAGAGCATTGTAATGATAAGGTCATGTAGCATTTTGCTGACAAACGCATGGAGTATTTTGATGACAGGTATCATGAAGCAATGTGATGACAAGCGTCGTGGAGCATTGTGAATACAGGTGTCATGGAGCATTGGGATGACATGGGCATGCATCATTGTGATGAGAAGGGTCATGGACCACTGGGGTGAAAATGTTCATGGAGTATTTTGATGACAGGGGTCATGGAGTATTATGATGACAAGGGAATGGAGCACTGTGATGACAACGTGCTGGAGCACTGTGATGTGAAGACCATGGAACCTTGTGATGACTAATCTCATGGAGCATTCGGATGAAAAGGAGCAGGGAACATTGTGATTACAGGTGTCTTGGAGCTTTGTGATGACAAGGGCATGGAGCATTATGATGAGAAGGCCATGGAGCATTCTGATGACATGCGTCATGGAGATTTGTGATGACAAGTGCAAGGAGCATTGTGATCACAGGGTTTTTGGAGCATTGTGATGAAAAGGGCATGAATCATTGTTATATAAAGGCATGGAGCTTTGTCATGAAAGAGTTCAAGGTGCATACTGATGGCAATAGTCAGGGAGCATTCTGCTGACAAGTGTAATGAGCATTGTGATGACAAAAATCATGGTGCATTGTGATGAGAAGACCGTGGATAATAGTGATGACCAGCGTCATGGGGCATTGTGATGACAAGTGTTATTGAACATTGTGATCACAAGGGTGTGGAGCATTGTGATGACAGAGGTCATGGAGCATTTTGATTTCATTGTGATGACAATAGCATGAAGCATTATGATGATGGGCATGGTGCATTGTGATGACAGCGTTCATTGGGCATTGTGATGAAAATTGGCATGGAGCATTGTTCTGACAAGTTTCATGGAATATTGTGATAAGAGTGGGCATGGCACATTGTGACGACAAGGGCATGGGGTACTGTGATGACAAGGTCATAGATTATTGTGAAGAAAGTTGTCAGGGAGCATTGTGATGAAATATGTCATTTTCCAGTTTGATGACAATATCATTGAGCATTGTGATGCCAAGTGTCATGGAGGATTGTTGTGACAAAGTAAAGGAGCATTGTGATGACAAGGGCATGGAGCATTGTGATATCAAGGGCCATTGATAATTTTAATGTCCAGGTCGTGAAACCTTTTGATGACAAGCGCATGGAGCTTCCTATGACAGGGGTCATGGAGCATGGCGATGACAAGTGCATGGAGTATTGTGATGACAAGAGCATATGACACTGTGATGTGAAGTGCCATGGAACATTGTAATGACATGGACGTGGACAAGTGTGAGGACAAGGGACATTGAGCTTTGAGATGACAAGGCATGGAGCATGGTGATGGCAAAACGTGGAGCACTGTGATGAGAAGACCTTGGGTAATTGTGATGTCGAGCATCATGGAGCACTGTAAAGACAAGTGGCATGAAGTATTGTAATGACAGGTGTCAGGGAGCATTGTGATGAGAGGGGTCATGGAGCATTGTGATGACAAGAGCATGAAGCATTGTGATGACAAGTGCATGGAGCATTGTGATGACAAGTGCATGGAGCATTGCAATGACAAGTGCATGGAGAATTGTGATGACAAGAGTATGTAACATTTTGATGAGAAGTGTCATGTAGCATTGTGATGACATGGACGTGGAGAATTGTGATGACAAGGGACATGGAGCATTGTGATAACCAGGGCATGGAGCATTGTGATGACAGGGGTCATGGAGCATGATTATGACAAGGGCCATGGTGCATTCTGACAAATGATATCACTTATGAAGGGAATGTAAACATGGCTACATATGAACTGAATTAGGGAAGAGAACAGATTCTCAGATTTAGAAAACACTCTTATGCTTACTTATGGGGAAAGAGAGGTGCGGAGATGCACAAAACAAAAGTTTGACTTTAGCACAGAAACCGTTCCATAATCCAAAAAGAGAAGAGACAAGCCCTACTCCTTCCTCAGTGATTGGAACTCAACATCCCTATTCACTGGAGAGAAATATATCTGACTAGTAAGAATTTTAAAACCTATGTATTGATATGTCTCCATAAGGGAACCAAGTGTGTCTAGAACGACATAAACATGGCAGTGAGAATCAGCTCAAACCCACTATAAAAATGAATTTTAAACAAAACATAAAAACAGTAAAATTCTCAAACAATTCCTTCAGGGTTTCTGATGAAACCTGGAATGACACTATCTACAATGACAGCTGGATGTGGCATAAGGCTGGTCACTTGGGGCTGAGAGGACTGGTGAGATTGGGTGAAAAAATGCAGACCCTTTAAAGAAATAATGCCTGTCACCCATTCCATGGTTCCCAACTCTCCAGGTAGAAAGGATATTCACTACAGTTTTCACATGTATGGGAACATAGAGAATGGAAACCCTCTGATGATGAAAGGTTTCTAAAGCTCTACTACTTTTTTCTCTCCTTGTGCTCCACTTTGACATTCCAACTGCTTTACTATCAATCTCCCAACTTGGAGAGTCAGCCCCTAAAACCTCCTGATTCACACAGTGGGCAAATTGTGCAGAAGATATAAGGGAAGAGAGAGAACCAATGAGAGAGTAGCTGTAGGCATTTGGACAGCCACATGTCACACTAATTTCCCGTCACGAAGAGGAATTAACCAAAGTCCCATCCTGCCCCCCCAGAACAAGTATAGATCCTGAAGCAAAATTGTGGATTTGTGGTCGGATCACAAAAACGCGAATTGAAAAAAGGAGCTCAGGGGCACAGCAATTCACAAACTAGCAGAGTAATAAAGGACAACTATCGTCCAAAAATCTGTTGAGGGAAGGCAACGAAGTGGACTTGAAAGAGAGGCAGAATAGCAGGAAACAGATTTCATGAGGTATGTTGGAATTGCTCTTAAAGCACAGGAAGAGGGGCACAACTTCGACAATGATGCATTTGACCAAAATTTGCGTATGCGTTTTCTCCTGAATATATTCAGAAGAAAACACATACGCCCTTTTTGGCCAAGGAAGCAAGCGGGCAATGAAAATCTGCACTACAAAGAAGTATCCATTCCCACCAGTCAAAAGGGACATCCACAAAATGGGTAAAAACCAGAAAGGCAAGACAGGCCCTGTTGAACTGGGAGCCTTGTTATGCTGATGGGCGGGATGCAAAATGCCAACTGCCTCTCTGGAGGAGTGCATTGTGCTCCCTAAAACAAGTAAACTACAGAGCTACAGAGACAAGGGTGCTTCCAGTCTAGGGAATATACCTTGGGAAAACTGAAAATCAATAAGACAGAGCCACCTCAAAAATTAGGGCTGCACTGTTTACAAGATCCTCAACTTGGGTACACCTTAAATATCCCAGGAAATATAAAAATGGTTCAAAAACTTTTGGTACTTACATACGATGGAATATGCCTCAGCCATGAAATCTATGTCATAAGACCAGTAGCAGCAAAATGAGTGGATTCAGTTACGATGATTCTAAGTGAAATAAGTCACACAGAAAAATAATCTTATCACAAGATATCACTTATGAAGATCCTGTAAACATGGCTACACTTGAACTGACTGAGGAAAGAGAAAAGAGACTCACATTTAGAAAACACTCTTATGTCTGCTTAAGGGGGAAGGAGAGGTGGGGTGATGCATAAAAACCACAGTTTGATAGAAGCACAGGTACCATTCCTAAAACCAACTATGGAATAGACAAGACCTACACCTTCCTCAGGGAAAGGTACTCAAAACCCCTTATTTCCCGCAGAGGAATATATCTGACTATTGAGAATCTGAAAAACTAGGTATTGATATGTCTGTGTAAGGGAATCAACTGTGTCTAGACTGGCATAAACATGGCAGCGAGAATCAGTTCAAACCCACTATAAAAAGTAATTTCAAAAATAAAACAATAAAACAGGGAAATTCTTTACAATTCCTTCAGGTTCTCTGAAGAAACCTGGAATGAACCTGTGTACAATGACACCTGGATATGGCATAAGGCTGGACACTTGGGAATGAAAGGATTGGTGAGTTTGGGTGAGCAAATGCAGACCCTTTAAAGCAATAATGTGTGGCACCCATTCCATGGGTCCCAACTCTGCAGGTTGTAGGGAATATTACTACAGCTATTACATGTACGGGAAACCTAGAGGATGGACACACTGTGAATATGAATGGTTTCTTAAACTCAATGAATCGTGCCTCTCCTGGTGCTCTGGTTTGACTTTCCAACTGCTTTACTATGAATCTCCCAACTTGGAGAGACAGCCCCTTTAACCACCTGGTTCACACAGGTTGCCAATTTGGCAGAGGATGAAAGGGAAGAGGGAGAACCAATGAGAGAATAGCTGTTAGGCATTTGGACAGGCACACGTCACTCTAATTTCCTGGCAGGAAGAAGAATTAACCAAAGACTCAGCCACCCACCGGGAACCAGTATAGTTCCTGAACCAAAATTTTGGACTTGCGTTCAGCTCACAAAAACGAGTTGAAAAATGGAGCTCAGGGGCAAAGCATTTCACAAACTGGCAGAGTAATAAAGGACAACTATCGTCCAAAAATATGTTGAGGGAAGGCAATGAGGCAAACTTGAAAGCGAGGCAGAATAGCAGGAAACATATTTGAAAAGGTACATTGGAATCACCTTTAAAGCACAGGAAGAGGGGCAGAAGTTCGACAATGATGCACTTTGCCAAAAAGGTCTTATGTGTTTTCTCCTGAATATATTCAGGAGAAAACGCATACTCCCTTTCTGGCCCAGCAAGCAAGCTGACAATGCAAATCTGCACAACAATGAAGTATCACTTCCCACCTGTCAAAACGGACATCCACAATATGTGTAAAAACCAGAAAGGCAAGACAGGCCCTGGAGAACAGGGAGCCTTGATATGCTGATGGGCGGGATGTAAATTGCCAACTGCCTCACTGGAGGAGTGCCTTGTGTTCCCTAAAACAAGTAAACAACAGAGCTACAAAGCCAAAGGCACTTCCAGTCTAGGGAATATACCTTGGGAAAACTGAAAATCAATAAGACAAAGCAACCCCCAAAGTCAGGGCTACACTGTTTACAAGAACCTCAACTTGGGTACAGGTTAAATATCCCAGGATATATAAAAATGGTTCAAAAAATTGGGGTACTTAAGTACGATGGAATATCCCGCAGCCATGAAATCAATGTCCTAAGACCAGTAGCAGCAAAATGAGTGGATTCATGTACGATGATTCTAAGTGAAATAAGTCACACAGAAAAAGAAACTTATCATTAGATATCACTTATGAAGATCCTGTAAACATGGCTACACATGAACTGAGTTAGGAAAGAGAACAAAGTCTCACATTTAGAAAACACTCTTTTGCCTGCCTGAAGGAAAGGAGAGGTGGGGTGATGCATAAAACCAGAGTTTGATATAAGCACAGGTACCGTTCCAAAAACCAACTATGGAATAGACTTGACCTACACCTTCCTCAGTGAAAGGGACTCAAAACCCCATATTTCCCGCAGAGGAATATATCTGACTAGTAAGAATCTTAAAACCTATGTACTGATATGTCTCCGCAAGGGAAACAAATGTGTCTAGACTGGCATAAAACATGGCAGCGAGAATAAGCTCAAACCCACTATAAAAAGGAATTTCAACAGCAAAACAACAAAACAGGGAAATTCTTTACAATTCCCTCAGGGTCTCTGATGAAACCTGGAATGACCCTATCTACAATGACAGCTGGATGTGGCATAATGCTCAACACTTGGGACAGAGAGGTTTGGTGAGATTGGGTGAGCAACTGCCGACCCCTTAAAGCAATAATTCATGGAACCCAATCCATGGGTCCCAACTCTCCAGATTGAAGGGAATATTACTACATGTATAACATGTACGGGAAACCTAGAGAATGGACACAGTGTGAATACGAAAGATTTCTAAATCTCAACGAACTGTCCCTCTCCTGGTGCTCCGCTTTCACTTTCCAACTCCTTTACTATCAATCTCCCAACTTGCAGATACAGCACGTTTAACCTCCTGGTTCGCACCGGTTGCCAATTTGGCAGAGGATGAAAGGGAATAGGGAGAACCAATGCGAGAGTAGCTGTTAGGCATATGCACGGGCACATGTCACTCTAAATTCCCGGCAGGAAGAAGAATTAACAAAAGTCTCAGCCACCCACTGGGAACCAGGATAGGTCCTGAAACAAAATTTTGCACGTCCGTTCAGCTCACAAAAAACGAGTTGAAAAATGGAGCTCAGGGGCACAGCAATTCACAAACTGTCAGAGTAATAAAGGACAACTATCTTCCAAAAATCTGTTGACGGAAGGCAATGAGGTGGACTTGAAAGAGACGGATAATAGCAGGAAACAGATTTCATGAGGTATGTTGGAATTGCCTTTAAAGCACAGGAAGAGTGGCACAACTTCGGCAATGATGCACTTGGCCAAAATGGGCATATGCGTTTTCTCCTGAATATATTCAGGAGAAAACGCATATGCCATTTTTGGCCAAGGAAGCAAGCGGGCATTGCAAATCTGCACTACAAAGAAGTATCCCTTCGCACCAGTCAAAAGGGATATCCACAAAGTGGGTAAAAACCAGTAAGGCAAGACAGGCCCTGGAGAACAGGGAGCCTTGTTATGCAGTTGGGCAGGATGTAAATTGCCAACTTCCGCTCTAGAGGAATCCGTTGTGTTCCCTAAAACATGTAAACTACAGAGCTACAGAGCCAAGGGCGCTTCCAGTCTAGGGAATATACCTTGGGAAAACTGAAAATCAATAATACAGAACCACCTCAAAATTTAAGACTACACTGCTTACAAGAACCTCAACTTGGGTACACCTTAAATATCCCAGGAAGTATAAAAATGGTTCAAAAAATTGTGGTACTTAAGTACGATGGAATATCCCTCAGCCATGAAATCAATGTCATAAGACTAGTAGCAGCAAAATGAGTGGATTCAGGTACGATGATTCTAAGTGAAATAAGTCACACAAAAAAGAAACTTATCATAAGATATCACTTATGAAGATCCTGTAAACATGGCTACACTTGAACTGACTGAGGAAAGAGAAAAGAGCCTCACATTTAGAAAACATTCTTATGCCTGCTTAAGGGGGATGGAGAGGTGGGGTGATGCATAAAATCCATAGTTTGATATAAGCACAGGTACCGTTCCAAAACCAACTATGGAATAGAAAAGACCTACACCTTCCTCAAGGAAAGGGCTCAAAACCCCTTATTTCCCGCAGAAGAATATATCTGACTAGTAAGAATCTTAAAACCTATGTATTGATATGTCTCCACAAGGGAATCAAATGTGTCTAGACTGGCATAAAACATGGCAGCGAGAATAAGCTCAAACCCACTGTAAATGGAATTTCAACAGCAAAACCAAAAAAAAAAGGAAATTCTTTACAATTACTTCAGGGTCTCTGATGATACCTGCAATGACCCTGTCTACAATGACAGCTGTATGTGGCATAAGGCTGGACACTTGGGACTCAGAGGATTTGTGAGATTGGGTGAGCAAATGCAGACACTTTAAAGCAATAATGCATGGCACCCATTCCATGGGTCCCAACACTCCAGGTTGAACGGACTATTACTACAGCAATAACATGTACGGGAAACCTAGAGAATGGACACACTGTGAATAGGAAAGGTTTCTAAATCTCAATGAATCGTGCCTCTCCTGGTGCTCCGGTTTGACTTTCCAACTGCTTTACTATCAATCTCCCAACTTGGAGAGATAGCCCCTTTAAACTCCTGGTTCACACAGGTAGCCAGTTTGGAAGAGGATGAAAGGGAATAGGGAGAACCAATGAGAGAGTAGCTGTTAGGTATTTCGACGGGCACATGCCACTCTAATTTCCCAGCAGGAAGAATTATTAACCAAAGTTTCAGCCAACCACCTGGAAACAGTATATGTCCTGAACCATTATTTTGGACTTGCGTTCAGCTGACAAAAAAAGAGTTGAATAATGGAGCTCTGGGGCAGAGCGATTCACAAACTGTCAGAGGAATAAAGGACAACTATCGTCCAAAAATCTGTTGAGGGAAGGCAACGAGGTTGACTTGAAAGAGAGGCAGAATAGCAGGAAACAGATTTCATGAGGTATGTTGGAATTACATTTAAAGCACAGGAAGAGGGGCACAACTTCCACAATGATTCACTTGGCCAAAATGGGTGTTTGCGTTTTCTCCTGAATATATTCAGGAGAAAACGCATATGCCTTTTTGTCGAAGGAATCATGCGGGCAATGCATATCTGCTCTACTAAGAATTATCACTTCCCACCGGTCAAAAGGGACATACAGAAAATGTGTAAAAACCAGAAAGGTAAGACAGGCCCTGGAGAACAGGGATCATTGTTATGATGATGGGCGGGATGTAAATTGCCAACTGCCTCTCTGGAGGAGTGCATTATGTTCCCTAAAACAAGTAAACAACAGAGCTACAGAGCCAAGGGCACTTCCAGTCTAGGGAATGTACCCTGGGAAAACTGAAAATCAATAAGACAGAGCCACACCCAAATTTAGGGCTGCACTGCTTACAAGAAACTTAACTTGGGTACACCTTAAATATCCCAGGAAATATAAAAATGGTTCAAAAAATTGTGGTACTTAAGTACGATGGAATATCCCTCAGCCATGAAATCAATGTCATAAGACTAGTAGCAGCAAAATGAGTGGATTCAGGTACGATGATTCTAAGTGAAATAAGTCACACAAAAAAGAAACTTATCATAAGATATCACTTATGAAGATCCTGTAAACATGGCTACACTTGAACTGACTGAGGAAAGAGAAAAGAGCCTCACATTTAGAAAACATTCTTATGCCTGCTTAAGGGGGATGGAGAGGTGGGGTGATGCATAAAATCCATAGTTTGATATAAGCACAGGTACCGTTCCAAAACCAACTATGGAATAGAAAAGACCTACACCTTCCTCAAGGAAAGGGCTCAAAACCCCTTATTTCCCGCAGAAGAATATATCTGACTAGTAAGAATCTTAAAACCTATGTATTGATATGTCTCCACAAGGGAATCAAATGTGTCTAGACTGGCATAAAACATGGCAGCGAGAATAAGCTCAAACCCACTGTAAATGGAATTTCAACAGCAAAACCAAAAAAAAAAGGAAATTCTTTACAATTACTTCAGGGTCTCTGATGATACCTGCAATGACCCTGTCTACAATGACAGCTGTATGTGGCATAAGGCTGGACACTTGGGACTCAGAGGATTTGTGAGATTGGGTGAGCAAATGCAGACACTTTAAAGCAATAATGCATGGCACCCATTCCATGGGTCCCAACACTCCAGGTTGAACGGACTATTACTACAGCAATAACATGTACGGGAAACCTAGAGAATGGACACACTGTGAATAGGAAAGGTTTCTAAATCTCAATGAATCGTGCCTCTCCTGGTGCTCCGGTTTGACTTTCCAACTGCTTTACTATCAATCTCCCAACTTGGAGAGATAGCCCCTTTAAACTCCTGGTTCACACAGGTAGCCAGTTTGGAAGAGGATGAAAGGGAATAGGGAGAACCAATGAGAGAGTAGCTGTTAGGTATTTCGACGGGCACATGTCACTCTAATTTCCCAGCAGGAAGAATTATTAACCAAAGTTTCAGCCAACCACCTGGAAACAGTATATGTCCTGAACCATTATTTTGGACTTGCGTTCAGCTGACAAAAAAAGAGTTGAATAATGGAGCTCTGGGGCAGAGCGATTCACAAACTGTCAGAGGAATAAAGGACAACTATCGTCCAAAAATCTGTTGAGGGAAGGCAACGAGGTTGACTTGAAAGAGAGGCAGAATAGCAGGAAACAGATTTCATGAGGTATGTTGGAATTACATTTAAAGCACAGGAAGAGGGGCACAACTTCCACAATGATTCACTTGGCCAAAATGGGTGTTTGCGTTTTCTCCTGAATATATTCAGGAGAAAACGCATATGCCTTTTTGTCGAAGGAATCATGCGGGCAATGCATATCTGCTCTACTAAGAATTATCACTTCCCACCGGTCAAAAGGGACATACAGAAAATGTGTAAAAACCAGAAAGGTAAGACAGGCCCTGGAGAACAGGGATCATTGTTATGATGATGGGCGGGATGTAAATTGCCAACTGCCTCTCTGGAGGAGTGCATTATGTTCCCTAAAACAAGTAAACAACAGAGCTACAGAGCCAAGGGCACTTCCAGTCTAGGGAATGTACCCTGGGAAAACTGAAAATCAATAAGACAGAGCCACACCCAAATTTAGGGCTGCACTGCTTACAAGAAACTTAACTTGGGTACACCTTAAATATCCCAGGAAATATAAAAATGGTTCAAAAAATTGTGGTATTACATACGATGGAATAACCCTCATCCATGAAATCTATGTCATAAGACCAGGAGCAGCAAAATAAGTGGATTCAGGTACGATGATTCTAAGTGAAATAAGACACACAGAAAAATAAACTTATCATAAGATATCACTTATGAAGATCCTGTAAACATGGCTACACATGAACTGAGTTAGGAAAGAGAACAGAGTCTCACATTTAGAAAACACTCTTATGCCTGCTTCAGGGGAAAGAGAGGTGGGGTGATGCATAAAACCAGAGTTTGATATAAGCACAGGTACAGTTCCTAAAATCAACTATAGAATAGACAAGACCTACACCTTCCTCAGTGAAATGGACTCAAAACCCCATATTTCCCACAGAGGAATATATCTGACTAGTAAGAATTTAAAACCTATGTATTGATATGTCTCCTTAAAGGAATCAAGTGTGTCAAGACGGGCATAAACATGGCAGCGAGAAACAGATCAAACCCACTATAAAAAGGAATTTTTAAACCAAAACAAAAAAAACAGGGAAATTCTTTCCAATTCCTTCAGGGTCTCTGATGAAACCTGGGAAGACCCTGTGTACAATGACAGCTGGATGTGGCATAAGGCTGGACACTTGGGAATGAGAGGATTGGTGAGATTGGGTGAGCAAATGCAGACGCTTTAAAGCCATAATGCATGGCACCCATTCCATGGGTCTCAACTCTCCTGGTTGAAGGGACTCTTACTACAGCTATGACATACCGGAAACCTAGAGAATGGACTCACTGTGAATAAGAAAGTTTTCTAAATCTCAACTAATAGTCCCAATCCTGGTGCTCAGGTTTGACTTTCCAACTTCTTTACTATCAATCTCCCAACTTGGAGAGATAGGCCCTTTAACCTCCTGGTTCACACAGGTTGCCAATTTGGCAGACGATGAAAGGGAAGAGGGAGAACCAATGAGAGAGTAGCAGTTAGGCATTTGGACGGGCACATGTCACTCTAATTTCCATGCAGGAAGAAGAATTAACCAATGTCTCAGCGCCCCACCGGGAACCAGTATAGTTCCTGCACCAAAATTTTGGACTTGCATTCAGCTCTCAAAAAACGAGGTGAATAATGGAGTGCAGGGGCACAGCAATTCACAAACTGGAAGAGTAGTAAAGGACAACTATCGTCAAAATTCCATTGTGGGAAAGTAACGAGATGGATTTGAAAATGAGTCAGAATATCAGGAAACAAATTTCAAGAGGTACGTTGGAATCTCCTGTAAAGCACAGGAAGAGGGGCACTACTTTGTAAAAGATGCACTTGTCCAAAAAGTGTGTATGCATTTTCTCCTGAATATATTCAGGAGAAAACGAATACACCATGTTTGGCCAAAGAAGCAAGTGGGCAATGCAAATCTGAACTAGAAAGAAGTATCACTTCCCACCGGTCAAAAGGGACATCCACAAAATGTGTAAAAACCAGAAAGCCAAGACAGGCCCTGGAGAAGTTGGAGCCTTGTTATGCTGATGGGTGGGATGTAAATTGCCAACTGCCTCTCTGGAGGAGTGCATTGTGTTCCCTAAAACAAGTAAACAACAGAGCTACAGAGACAAGGGCACTTCCAGTCTAGGGAATATACCTTGGGAAAACTGAAAATCAATAATACAGAGCCACCCCAAAATTTAGGGCTGCATTGCTTATAAGAACCTCAACTTGGGTACACCTTAAATATTCCAGGATAGACAAAAATGGTTCAAGAAATTGTTGTAATTACGTACAATGGAATATCCCTCAGCCATGAAATCAATGTCATAAGGCCAGTAGCAGCAAAATGAGTGGATTCAGGTACGATGATTCTAAGTGAAATAAGTCAAACAGAAAAATAAACTTATCATAAGATATCACTTATGAAGGGCCTGTACACATGGCTACAGATGAACTGAGTTAGGAAAGAGAAGAGAGTCTCACATTTAGAAAACACTCTTATGCCTGCTTAAGGGGGAAGGAGAGGTGGGGTGATGCATAAAACCAGAGTTTGATATTAATCCAGGTAAAGTTCCAAACACGAAATACGGAATAGACAAGACCTACGTCTTCCTCAGTGAAACGAACTCCACACGCCATATTCCCGGCAGAGGAATATATCTGACTAGTAAAAATATTAAAACCTATGTAATGATATGTCTCCGTAAGGGAATAAATTCTGTCTAGACTGGCATAAACATGGCAGTGAGAATCAGCTCAAACCCACTATAAAAAGGAATTTCAAAAACAAAACCAAAAAACAGGGAAATTCTTTACATTTCCTTCAGGGTCTCTGAAGAAACCTGGAATGACCCTATCTACAATGACAGCTGGATGTGGCATAAGGTTGGACACTTGGAAATAGGAGGATTGGTGAGATTGGGTGAGCAAATGCAGACACTTTAAAGCAAAAATGCATGGCCCCCATTCCATGGGTCCCATCTCTCCATGTTGAAGGGAATATTACTACAGCTATTACATGTACGGGAAACCTAGAGAATGGACACAATGTGAATACAAAAGGTTTCTAAAACTCAATGAGTAGTCCCTCTCCTGGTGCTCTGGTTTTACTTTCCAACTGCTTTACTATCAATCTCCCAACTTGGAAAGACACCACCTTTAAACTCCTGGTTCGCACAGGTTGCCGATTTGTCAGAGGATGAAAGGGAAGAGGGAGAACCAATGAGAGAGTAGCTCTTAGACATTTGGACTCGTACAAGTCACTCTAATTTCCCGGCAGAAGAAGTATTAACCAAAGTCTCAGCCACATGCCGGGAACCAGTATAGGTCCTGAACCAAAATTTTGAACTTGTGGTCAGCTGCCAAAAAACGAGTTAAAATATGGAGCTCAGGGGCACAGCAATTCACAAACTGGCAGAGTAATAAAGGACAACTATCGTCCAAAAATCTGTTGAGGGAAGGCAATAAGGCGGACTTGAAATCGAGGCATCACAGCAGGAAACTGATTTCAAGAGGTACGTTCGAATTGCATTTAAAGCACAGGAAGAGGGGCAAAACTTCGACAATGATACACTTGGCTAAGAAGGGTGTATACGTTTTCTCCTGAATTTATTCAGGAGAAAGCTCATACACCCTTTTTGGCCAAGCAAGCAAGCGGGCAATGCAAATCTGCACTACAAAGAAGTAAAACTTCCCACTGGTCAAAGGGATATCCGCAAAATGCGTGAAAACCTGAAAGGCAAGACAGGCCATGGAGAACAGGGAGTCTTGTTATGCTGATGGGCGGGATGTAAATTGCCAACTGCCTCTCTGGATGAGTTAATTGTGTTCCCTAAAACAAGTAAACAACAGAGCTACAGAGCCAAGATCACTTCCAGTCTAGGGAAAATACCTTGGGAAAACTGAAAATCAATAACACACAACCACCGCAAAATTTAGGGCTGCACTGCTTACAAGAACCTCAACTAGGGTTCACCTTAAATATCCCAGGAAGACAAAAATGGTTCAAGAAATTGTGGTACTTATGTACGATGGAATATCCCTCAGCCATGAAATCAATGTCATAAGGGCATTAGCAGCAAAATTAGTGGATTCAGGTACGATGATTCTAAGTGAAATAAGTCACGCAGAAAAAGAAACTTATCATAAGATATCACTTATGAAGATCCTGTAAAGATGGCTACACATGAACTGAGTTAGGAAAGAGAGCAGTGTCTCACATGTAGAAAACACTCTTTTGCCTGCTTATGGGGGAAGGAGAGGTGGGGTGATGCATAAAACCAGAGTTTGATATAAGCACAGGTAGCGTTCCAAAAGCCAACTATGTAATAGACAATACCTACACCTTCCTTAGTGAAAGTGATTCAAAACCCCATATTTCCCGCAGAGGAATAGATCTGACTAGTAAGAATCTTAAAACCTATGCATTGATATGTCTGCGTAAGGGAACGAAGTGTGTCTAGACTGGCATAAGCATGGCAGCGAGAATGAGCTCAAACCCACTATAAAAAGGAAATTCAAAAGCAAAACAAAAAAACAGGGAAATTCTTTACAATTCCTTCAGGGTCTCTGATGAAACCTGGAATGACCCTATCTACAATGACAGCTGGATGTGGCATATGGCTGGACACTTGGGACTGAGAAGATTGGTGAGATTCGGTGATCAACTGCAGACCCCATAAAGAAATAATACATGGTACCCATTCCATGGGTCCCAACTCTCCAGGTTGAAGGGAATATTACTACATGTATAACATGTACGGGAAACCTAGAGAATGGACACAGTGTGAATACGAAAGGTTTCTAAATCTCAACGAATTGTCCCTCTCCTGGTGCTCTGGTTTCACTTTCCAACTCCTTTTCTATCAATCTCCCAACTTGCAGAGACAGCCCGTTTAACCTCCTGGTTCGCACAGGTTGCCAATTTGGCAGAGGATGAAAGGGAATAGGGAGAACCAATGAGAGAGTAGCTGTTAGGCATATGCACGGGCACATGTCACTCTAATTTCCCGGCAGGAAGAAGAATTAACCAAATTCTCAGCCACCCATTGGGCACCAGTATCGGTCCTGAACCAAAATTTTGGACTTGCGTTCAACTCAAAAAAAAACGAGTTGAAAAATGGAGCTCAGGGGCACAGCAATTCACAAAATGTCAGAGGAATAATGGACAACTATTGTCCAAAATTCTACTGAGGGAAGACAACGAGGTAGACCTGAAAAGGAGGCAGAATAGCAGGAAACAGATTTCAAGAGGTACGTTGGAATCACCCTTAAAGTACAGGAAGAGGGGCACAACTTCGACAAAGATGCCCTTGGCCAAAGAGGGCTATTTGTTTTCTCCTGAATATATTCAGGAGAAAACGAATACGCCCTGTTTGGCCAAGCAAGCAAGCAGGCAATGGAAATCTGCACTACTTAGAAGTATCACTTCCCACCGGTCAAAACGGACATCCACAAAATGTGTAAAAACCAGAAAGGCAAGACAGGCCCTGGAGAACAGGGAGCATTGTTATGATGATGGGCGGGATGTAAATTGCCCACTGCCTCTCTGAAGGAGTGCATTATGTTCCCTAAAACAAGTAAACAACAGAGCTACAGAGCCAAGGGCACTTCCAGTGTAGGGAATATACATTGGGAAAACTGAAAATCAATAAGAAACAACAACCGCAAAATTTAGGGCTGCACTGCTTACAAGAACCTCAGCGTGGGTACACCTTAAATATTCCAGGATAGACAAAAATGGTTCAAGAAATTGTTTTACTTACGTACAATGGTATATCCCTCAGCCATGAAATCAATGTCATAAGCCCAGTAGCAGCAAAATGAGTGGATTCAGGTACGATGATTCTAAGTGAAATAAGTCAAACAGAAAAAAATAAACTTATCATAAGATATCACTTATGAAGGTCCTCTACACATGGCTACAGATGAACTGAGTTAGGAAAGAGAAGAGAGTCTCACATTTAGAAAACACTCTTATGCCTGCTTAAGGGAGAAGGAGAGGTGGGGTGATGCATAAAACCAGAGTTTGATATTAATCCAGGTTAAGTTCCAAAAACCACATACGGAATAGACAAGACCTACACCTTCCTCAGTGAAACGTACTCCACACACCATATTCCCCGTAGACGAATATATCTGACTAGTAAGAATCTTAATACCTATGTATCGATATTTCTCCTTAAGGGAATAAAGTCTGTCTAGACTGTCATAAACATGGCAGTGAGATTCAGCTCACACCCACTATAAAAATGAATTTCAAATACAAATCAAAAAACTGGGAAATACTTTTCAATTCCTTCAGGGCCCCTGACGACACCTGGAATGACCCTATCTACAATGACAGCTGGATGTGGCATTAGGCTGGACACTTGGGACTGAGAGGATTGGTGAGATTGGGTGAGCAAATGAAGACCCTTTAAAGCAATAATGCATGGCACCCATTCCATGGTTCCCAACTCTCCATGTTGAAGGGGATTTTACTACAGCTATAACATGTACGGGAAACCTAGAGAATGGACACACAGTGAATACGAAAGGTTTCTAAAACTCAACGAATAATCCCTCTCCTGGTGCTCTGGTTTGACTTTCCAACTTCTTTACTATCAATCTCCCAACTTGGAGAGACCGCCCCTGTAACCTCCTGGTTCGCACAGGTTGCCAATTTGGCAGAGGATGAAAGGGAAGAGGGAGAACCAATGAGAGAGTAGCTGTTAGACATCTGGATTGGTACAAGTCACTCTAATTTCCCGGCAGAAGAAATATTAACCAAAGTCTCAGCCACATGCCGGGAACCAGTATACGTCCTGAACCAAAATTTTGAACTTGTGGTCAGCTGCCAAAAAACGAGTTAAAATATGGAGCTCAGGGGCACAGCAATTCACAAACTGGCAGAGTAATAAAGGAGAACTATCGTCCAAAAATCTGTTGAGGGAAGGCAATAAGGCGGACTTGAAAGCGAGGCAGAATAGCAGGAAACTGATTTCAAGAGGTACGTTAGAATTGCCTTTAAAGCACAGGAAGAGGGGCACAACTTCGACAATGATACACTTGGCTAAGAAGGGTGTATAAGTTTTCTCCTGAAATTATTCAGGAGAAAGCTCATACACCCTTTTTGGCCAAGCAAGCAAGTTCGCAATGCAAATCTGCACTACAAAGAAGTAAAACTTCCCACAGTTCAAAGGGATATCCGCAAACTGTGTGAAAACCGGAAAGGCAAGACAGACCCTGGAGAACAGGGAGTCTTGTTATGCTGATGGGCGGGATGTAAATTGCCAACTGCCTCTCTGGAGGAGTCAATTGTGTTCCCTAAAACAAGTAATCAACAGAGCTACAGAGCCAAGAGCACTTCCAGTCTAGGGAAAATACATTGGGAATACTGAAAATCAATAAGACACAACCACCGCAAAATTTAGGGCTGCACTGATTACAAGAACCTCAACTTGGGTACACCTTAAATATCCCAGGATATGCAAAAATGGTTCAAGAAATTGTGGTACTTACGTACGATGGAATATCCCTCAGCCATGAAAACAATGTCATAAAGGCAGTAGCAGCAAAATGAGTGGATTCAGGTACGATAATTCTAAGTGAAATAAGTCACACAGAAAAAGAAACTTATCATAAGATTTCACTTATGAAGATCCTGTAAAGATGGCTACACTTGAACTGAGTTAGGAAAGAGAACAGTGTCTCACATGTAGAAAACACTCTTTTGCCTGCATAAGGGAGAAGGAGAGGTGGGGTGATGCATAAAACCAGAGTTTGATAGAAGCACAGGTATTGTTCCAAAAACCAACAATGGAACAGAAAAGACCTACCCCTTCCACAGTGAAAGGGACTCAACACCCCATATTTCCAGCAGAGGAATAAAACTGACTAGTAAGAATCTTAAAACCTATGTCTTAATATGTCTCCATAAGGGAATCAAGTGTGTCTAGACTGGCATAAAAACGGAAGTGAGAATCTGCTCAAACCCAATATAAAAAGGAATTTCAAAAACAAAAAAAAAACAGGGAAATTCTTTACAGTTCCTTCAGGGTTTCTGATGAAACATGGAATGACCCTATCTACAATGACAGCTGGATGTGGCATAAGGCTGTACACTTGGGACTGAGAGGATTGGTGAGATTAGGTGAGCAAATGCAGACCCTTTAAAGCAATAATGTGTGGCACCCTTTCCATGGGTCCCAACTCTCCAGGTTGAAGGTAATATTACTACAGCTATAACATATACGGGAAACCTAGAGCACGGACACACTGTGAATACGAAAGGTTTCTAAAACTCAAGTAATAGTCCCTCTCCTGGTGCTCCGTTTTGACTTTCCAACTGCTTTACTATCAATCTGCCAACTTGGAGAGACAGGCCCTTTAAACTCCTGGTTCGCACAGGTTGCCAATTTGGCAGACTATGAAAGGGAAGAGGGAAAACCAATGAGAGAGTAGCTGTTAGGCATTTGGACGGTAACATTTCACTCTAATTGCCTGGCAGGAAGAAGAATTAACCAAAGTCTCAGCCACCTGCCAGTAACCTGGATAGGTCCCGAACCAAAATTTTGGACTTGCATTCAGCTCACAAAAACGAGTTATAAAATGGAGCTCAGGGGCACTGCAATTCACAAACTGGCAGAGTAATAAAGGACAACTATCATCCAAAAATCTGTTGAGGGAAGGCATTGAGGCAGACTTGAAGGAGAGGCAGAATAGCAGGAAACAGATTTCAAGGGGTACCTTGGAATCACCTTTAAGGCACAGGAAGAGGGGAACAACGTCGACAATGATGCACTTGGCCAAATATGGTGTATACGTTTTCTCCTGAATATATTCAGGAGAAAATGCATACGCCCTTTTTGGCCAAGCAAGCCGGCGGGCAATGCAAATCTGCACTACACAGAAGTATCAATTCCCACAGATCAAAAGGAACATCCTCAAAATGTGTAAAAACCAGAAAGCCAAGACCGGCACTGGAGAACAGGGAGCATGGTTATGCTGATTGGTGGGATGTAAATTGCCAACTCCCTCTTGGGACCAGTGCACTGTGTTCCCTAAAACAAGTAAACAATAGAGCTACAGAGCCAACGGCACTTCCTATCTAGGGAATATACCTTGGGAAAACTGAAAATCAATAAGACAGAGCCACCCCAAAATTTAGGGCTGCACTCCTTACAAGAACCTCAACTTGGGTACACCTTAAATATCCCAGGGAAGACAAAAATGGTTCAAGAAATTGTGGTACTTACGTACGATGGAATATCCCTCAGCCATTAAATCAATGTAATAAGACCAGTAGCAGCAAAATGAGTGGATTCAGGTACGATGATTCTAAGTGAAATAAGTTACACAGAAAAAGAAACTTATCATAAGGTATCACTTATGAAGGTCCTGTAAATATGGCTACACATGAACTGAGTTAGGAAAGATAACAGAGTAACGAATCTTATCATAAGATATCACTCATAGTGGGAATGTACACATGGCTACGAATGAACTGTATTACAAACACAACAGAGTCACACATTTAGCAAACAATATTCTGCCTGCTTTAGGGGAAAGGTGAGGTGGGGTGATGCATAAAACCACAGTTTTAAATTAGCACAGATACCGTTACATAAACCAAGAATGTAATAGACATCACCTACTCCCGACACAATGAACTGGACTCAACACTCCCGATTCATTACAGAGGAATATATCTGACTCCAAAAATTTTAAAACATATGTATTCTCATGTCTCCATAAAGGAATCATGTGTGTGTATAACAGCTTGAACAAAGCACTGAAATTCACCTAACACCCTTATAAAAATAAATTTCAAAAGCAAAATGCAAAAACAGCGAAACAGAGAGAAAGTCTTAAGAATTACGTTCAGGGCCTGTGATGCAACCTGGATTGTCCACCTTTACACCCACAGCTGGATGAGACATAAGACTGGACACTTGGGGCTGACAAGATTCCTGAGGTTGTGTGAGCAAAAGAACACCACTTAGAGCAATACTGTGTGCTACCCATTCTAGTGGTCCCAACTCTCCAGGTTTAAGGGAATCTTACTACAGTTAAAGCATGCATGGGAAACCCAGTGGGTGGTACACTGTGTAATTGGGAAAGTTTTCTAAAAGGTACCTCATTTTTCCTTTCGTCATTCTTGGCTTCGCCATTCCATCTGCATTACTAAATATCTCCCCATTTGGAGTATCAGCGCCTTTACCCTCCTGCTATGCACAGTTTTCAAATTGTGCAGAGGATGAACAGGAAGAGGGGAAACAAATGAGAGATTAGCTGTAGGTGTTTGGATGGGCACATGTCACTCTAGTTTCCCATCAGGAAGAAGAATTAAACAAAGGCTCAGCCTGAAGCCCCGGAACCAGACTAGGGCCTAGAGCCATCCTACGGTATTGCAGCCAGCTCACAAATAGGCGAGTTGAATAATGGAAATCAGGGACACAGCAATTCACAAACTTTCAGAGTTATAAAGGACAACTATCATCCAGAAATATATTGAGGTAAGGCAGTGAAGAGGATTTGAATGCAAGGCAGAATTGAAGGAAACAGATTTCAAGAGGTAGAATGCAGTCGTCTTTAAGCACATGAAAAGCGACAGAACTTCGACAATGTTACCCTTGGCCGAAAAGGGAGTATGTGTATTTTCTTGAATATATTCGGGAAAAAATGCATACGCCTTTTTTGGCCAAGCAAGCCATCAGGCATTGCAAATCCACACTACATAGAAGTGTCCCTTACCTACAGTCAAAAGGGCCATCCGCAAATAGTGTAAAAACCACAAATGCAGGACAGGCCATGGAGAAAAAGGAGCCTGATTACGCCGATGGACACGTTGTAAATTGCCAACAGCCTCTCAGGAGAACTGTATGCTGTTTTCTAAAACAGAGCTACAGAGCATAGCACTCTTCCACTCATGGGCGTGTATTTTGGGAAAACTAAAAATCCACAACACACAGCCAGCCCAAAGTTTAGGGCTGCTCTGTTTACAAGAAGCTCGACTTCAGTACACTTTAAATATCCCAGGAAATGAAAAAAAAATGGATATAGGTGTTGTGGTACTTATATACAATGGAATGTCACTCAGACATAAAATAAATGTCATAAGGCCAATAGCAGCATAATGAGTGGCTTTAGGAAAGATGATGCTAAGTGAAATGAGCCACAAAGAAAAAAGAAACTTTGGGCCTCCCTGGTGGCGCAGTGGTTGAGAGTCCGCCTGCCGATGCAGGGGATACGGGTTCGTGCCCCGGTCCGGGAGGATCCCATATGCCGCGGAGCAGCTGGGCCCGTGAGCCATGGCCGCTGAGCCTGTGCATCCGGAGCCTGTGCTCCGCAACGGGAGAGGCCACAACAGTGAGAGGCCCACGTACCCCAAAAAAAAAAAAAAAAAAAAAAAAGAAACTTATTGTAATATATCACTTATAAAGGGAATGTAAACATGGCTACCCATGAACTGAAATTCAAAAGTGAACAGAGTTACACATTTAGAAAACACACTTATGCCTCCTTAAGGGGAAAGGTGACGTGGGGTGATGTGTAAAAGCAGAGTTTGAAATTAGCACAGATACCATTCCATATACCAAATATGTAATAGACAAGACCTACTCCTTTCTCAATGAACTGGACACAAAACACCCTATTCACTGAAGAGGAGTATATCTGACTGGTAATAATCTTGAAACCTATGTATTTATATGGCTCCATAATGGAATCAAGTATATGTAGATTGGCATAAACACAGATCAATGGAACAGGACAGAAAGCCCAGAGATAAACCTACATACCTATTGCTATCTCATCTATGACAAAGGAGCTAAGGATATACAATGGAGAAAAGACAGTCTCTTCAGTAATTGGTGCTGGGAAAACTGGACCCCTACACATAAAAGAATGAAATTAGAACACTCCATAACACCATACACAAAAATAAACTCTAAATGGTTTAGAGATCTAAATATAAGACCAGACACTATAAAACACTTAGAGGAAACCATAGGCAGCACACTCTATGACATAAATCACAGCAAGATCCTTTTTGACCCACCTCCTAGAGAAATGGAAATAAAAACAGAAATCAACAAATGGGACCTAATGAAACTTAAAAGCTTTTACACAGTACAGGAAAACATAAACAAGATGCAAAAACAACCCTCAGAATGGGAGAAAATATTTTCAAATGAACAATTGACAAAGGATTAATCTCCAAACTTTACAAGCACCTGATGTAGCTCAATATCACAAAAACAAACAACCTAATCCAAAAACGGGCAGAAGACCTAAATAGACATTTCTCCAAAGAAGGTATACAGATTACCAAGAAACACATGAAAGGATGCTGAACATCACTAATCATTAGAGAAATGCAAATCAAAACTACCGTGAGGAATCACCTCACAGCAGTCAGAGTGGCAATTTTCAAAATAATCTACAAAACAATAAATGCTGGAGAGGCCTTTATTGGAGAAAAGGGAACACACTTGCACTGTGGGTGGGAATGTAAATTGATATGGGCACTAGGGAGAACAGTACGGAGGTTCCTTTAAATAACTAACAATAGAAGTACCATACGACACAACAATCCAACTACTGGGAATTTGCCTTGCAAAAACCATAATTCTAAAAGAGTTATGTACAAAAATGTTCATTGCAGCTCTATTTACAATAGCCAGGACATGGAAGCAACCTAAGTGTCCATCGACAGATGAATGGATAAAGAAGATCTGGCACATATATACAATGGGATATTACTCAGCCATAAAAAGAAGCAAAACTGAGTTATTTGTACTGAGGTGGATGGACTTAGAATCTGTCCTACACAGTGAAGTAAGTCAGAAAGGGAAAAACAAATACTGTATGTTAACAGAGATATACGGAATCTAATGAAGAAAAAAAAAAGATTTTGAAGAACCTAGTGGCAGGACCGGATTAAGGACACAGACATAGAGAAAGGACTTGAGGACACCGGAAGGGGGATGGGTAAGCTGGGACGAAGTGAGAGAGTGGCATGGACATAAATACATTACCAAATGTAACACCGATAGCTACAGGGAAGCAGCCACATAGAACAGGGAGATCAGCTCGGTGCTTTTTGATCACATAAAGGGGTGGGATATGGGGTGTGGGAGGTAGATGCAAGAGGGAGTGGATCTGGTGATATTTGTATATGTATAGCTGACTCACTTTTTTATACAGCAGAAATGAACACTCCATTGTAAAGCAATTATACTCCAATAAACGTGTAAAAGGAAAAAAAAAAGAAAGCACATGGATAAACCTACACAGCTATGGTCAACTAATCTATGACAAAGGAGGCAAGAATATACAATGGAGATAAGACAGTCTCTTCAATCATTGGTGCTGGGAAATATGGACAGCTACATGTAAAAGAATGAAATTAGAACACTCCCCAACACCATACATAAAAATATATTCAAAATGGATTAGAGACCTTAATGTAAGACCAGATAGTATAAAACTCTGAGAGGAAAACTTATGAAGGATACTCTGACGTAAAACACAGCAATATCTTTTTTGATCCACCTCCTATAGTAATGAAATAAAAAAGAAAACTAAACAGATGGGACCTAATGAAACGTAAAATCTTTTGCAAAGCAAAGGAAACTACAAACAGGATAAAAAGACAGCCCTCAGAATGGCAGAAAATATTTGCAAACGAATCAATGGACAAATGATTCATCTCCAATATATATAAACAGCTCATGCAGCTCAATATTAATAAAACAAACAACCCAATACAAAAATGGAAGAAGATCTAAATAGACATTTCTTCCAAGAAGACATAGAGATGGCCAGTACGCACATGAAAATCTGCTTAACATCTCTAATTATTAGACAAATGGAAATGGAAACTACAATGAGGTATCACGTCACACCTGTTAAAATGGGCATCATCAGAAAATCTACAAACAACAAATGCTGGAGCGGGTGTGAAGAAAAGGAACTTTCTTCCACTATTGTTGGGAATGTAAATTGATACAGTCTCTATGGGGAACAGTATGGAGGTTCCTTAAAAAACTAAAAATAGAATTACCATATAATCCAGCAATCCCACTACTGGGCATATACCCAGAGAAAACCATAAATCAAAAAGACACATTCACCACAATGTTCATTGCAGCACTATTTACAATAGCCAGGTAATGAAAGCAACCTAAGTGCCCACAGACAGACGAATGGATAAAGATGTGGTACATATATACAATGGAATATTACTCAGCCATACAAAGGAATGAAATTGGGTCAATTGTAGAGACCTTGAAGGATCGAGAGACTGTCATACAGAGTGAAGTAAGTCAAAAAGAGAAAAACCAATATTGTATATTAATGCATATATGTGGAACCTAGAAAAATGGTACAGATGAACCAGTTTGCAGGGCAGAGATAGAGACACAGATGTAGAGAACAAACATATGGACACCAAGGGGGGAACGCCATGTGAGGGTGGTGGTGGGATGAATTGGGAGACTGGGATTCACATGTGCACACTTATATGTATAAAATAGATATCCAATAAGAACCTGCTGTATAAAAGAAATACATAAATTTAAAAAAATTAAAAATAAATAAATAACATTTAATAAAATAAAACAGAAAAATTTTTTTCCTTCACATAGACGTCTTTATATTAATGCATTATTTCCATGTTCATATCACCAAATTAAAACAAAATAGGAATAAATAAAATCTACCTTGAACCAAAAAGAAAAAAAAAAAAAAAAACAGATACCACCATTTATACAGAGGAAAATCGTATCAGGGCACTTGATCCAGTGGTAAAAAATTCTTAAGTTGGTCAGAGGTGGGAAATCGTCTCCCATGCAGTCAGCAGCACTCCCCCCCATAAGGAGCATCCTCATTGCAAAGCTGGGTGACTGTGTCGAGGCGTCTGTGAGTAAATGTGAGCTGAGCCCCAGTCCTGCTGCAGCTGAACTCTTCCCACCATTTCCAGGTAAAACACCTGAATATGTACAAGCACTTGCAAGCCTAGAAGAAGGTCTGTGGAGCCACACCAGCGACAGCACGCAGGCTGACTTGGTGCCTGCAGGCCAGCCAGGATGGTCCTGGCCCCAGATGCTCTTCTGGAAGCTTTCCATTTCCCTGCCTGAGATACCCCTCCTGCCATGGCCCCCACTGATTTTTAATTCCTCACCTCTGCCTGGGGAGAAATTCCAGCGGCAGGTATGGGTGACACATCCTCTTCTTTAGCAGGTGGAAGCCTGGCAACTCCTGCAGAAAGTCCAGCAGAGCCCCACTCACACTGGGCCACCCACAAAGCCATGGCCCCTCACTCCCTCCCACCACCCCAGCCCCGACACTGCTGACGGGGCAGAGAATATGGCGTCAGACACAGCTACAGGGGCTCTTGCTGACTGGAGAGGTGTTTATATTGACCTCAACCCAGGCACACCTGGGGAGGGCTGGCAGGCAGTGTCAGGCTGCCCAAATCAGCCAATCCTCATCCCTCAGGGGCTCACAGTTGCAGAAAATGAACCTTGCTAAACGGGCCACACCTAAGGAACATGTGTGGGCCCTTGAGAGTTAGGATAGACAAGGGGCTGCAGCTGCGGCTTCTTTTCTTACCATTTTATCTGTTCCATGAGTGGAAAACAACTTCAAGAAGACCCTGTCCTAATGAGAAGAACCCAGGAGTCAGGGAGAGGAGTGATGGTGGGTGGAGACAGAGGCTGGGTGCCCTGGCTGCAGTGGAAGTGTCTGGAAGACCAGGCAGAGAGAGGCTGCACAGAGTGATAGCCTGGGTCACAGACCTGTCAGAGCTGCTGTTTGTTAGTTCAAGTCCTGCTCTGAGGTGTTCTGTGTCAGCTGTGAGTGACAGGTTAGCTGGGGGTTCTCTGCAAGGTGGGCTATGTGCACAGTTCCTGTGTGTCCAGCCCTGCTGGGGTACCTGCCCAGGGGAGATCCGTATCCTGGGAAGGGCCTGACTATGAGAGCCCCATGGGCTGCTGGGTAGCTGCACAGGTGAGCTCCATACCGCGGGAGGGACTTGACCACGAGAGCCCCGTGGGCTGTGGGGTGGAGGGTGCAGCCCAGATGAGCTCCATATCCTGGGATTGGCCTGACCACGAGAGCCCCATGGGCTGCTGGAGACCTGGTAAAGCATATCAGGACAGTCAGTGAAGCCACCGAGGTTATATATCCAGTAGCTCCTATTTCCCACACCCTGCTGGTCATTCTACCATCCACCAGGCCATGACATTCTGTATTAGACTTCAATGATGCGTTCTTCTGTATTCCATTCATCTCAGAGTCACAAGAATTTTTGGCTTGTGAGTGGCAGGACACAACATGAAACAAAAGCAATAATGCTGGGCCGTACTGCCCCAATGGTTCAAAAATCCCCACACCATCATTGGGGAAATGTCCTCTAAAGACCTAAAAGTTCTACCTCTGTAAAAGGGAACCCTCCTTCAATATGAAGATGACATTCTGATCGCCAGGCCTACTAAAGACGCCTCTGAACTACCTAGCCAAGAATGGATAGAATGTGTCCAAGAAAAAGGCTCAAATATCCCAGGCTAAGGTGACATGCCTGGGCTTCATTCTCACAGATATTCGGAGAAACGCATCCCAGGATAGGGAAGAAGCCATTTGCAGCCTTACCTCTTCTAAAACTAGAAGACAACTTAGGGGTTCCTGGGGAGGCCAAGGTTTTCTGCATCTGGATCCCTAACTACAGTCTAATACCTGGGCCTCTACATGAAACACTGACACGAAAAGATGATGATCCTTTTGAGTAGAATCCAGAAGCAGCCTCTCAAGAATGGAAAGAGCAGTCAATTCAGACCCTGGCCCAGGAACTCCCTAATTTAGCTAAACCTTTGACCTTTACATACCCGGTCAAAGGTTAATAGCCCTTGGAGCCTTAGTGCAAAAACTGGGACCACTTGAAATGGAGCAACACAAGAATGCCCTTCAGGTATGATAAACTATAGTCACCAAAGGCTTTGCCACCAACTCATCAGGCCAGGATACTGGGGTATCTAAAAAGCTGGAAATCAGCAGCCCACAAGGCCATCTGCCTCCTAAGGGAAAATGACCCCATGTGGAGATCCTAACCACCCATCATGCCCTGAAGTTGCAGGGGTCGCTCTGTGGACACACTCACCTCGAGTGAGGAGGTCCTCCAACTCCAACCTCCAGAGATACAAATGGGGGCAACAGGCCCCCAAGATGACTTGTGTGACCATCACTTGACCTGGAGTTTCTCTCAGAAAACAACAAGACTGTGCCCCGAAAGAGCAGACTACTGCTTGCAGGACTTACTGCACCCAAAGGGGAGCTAATAAGCTTGGAGGGGGAAATGTATATCACGCTTTCACCATAGAAAACCCTACAGAGAACACGGTGATTGTGGCCAATATGACCGGCTGGACTGCTGGCTACTTCTAAAGGCCGTTGACTCAGTGGACGTCATGGTCCTGGAACACCACTGACCCTGGACTGTCAGGGAGTTGTGCGGGCAAGGCTCTGACACATGGTGCTGTTTGTACATTAATTCAGGTACATAATTAAAGAAAGCACAGACTACTGGTCAGAGCATCTAGGCTGGCAAAAACCATCTTCCTAAGGTCGCCGAACAAATGTGGTGTGTAGTGAAACCTGCCACCTCAGCATCTCTGCACATCTCTTTCCTGGACCATTAAAGGTCATTAGAATCTATAACACTTCCAATGCTGGTGCTCAGGTGGACGAGAAGTGAGGCAGGAGGCCTTGGGACAATCAACCTCACCTGGAGGCTGGTGGGGAGACGTTTTGCCCCTCTGCCCAGGTATAAGGGCTACCACCATAGCATGAAGCAGTTACAAAAGAGGGGTCTGCACCCTCAACACCCCAAGAATGTGGAACAGAACAAAAAGCAGAGGAGGTGTTTGTCTCCGGCAACGTTCATTAAAAATTCCTGGAGATAAAAAGAGAATCTGCGCAATAAAATAAAGTCTAACCTGTTTTTCCTTTGTGCTTTGTCTAATTTCACGTGCTCCTAGGGTTCTGCATGCAGAGGTCCCACACCTGGCACTTCAGACCCGATTTCCTAGAACAGAATGGCTGGGTCGACACCTCAGCTAGCGGGGTCCCATGCAGACTCCGTGGCATAGAGCCTGAGCTGCAGCCAACCCAGCCCTCGAGAGCTCCATCCCCTCCCTCCCACTGACGCTGCCGGGATCCCTACACAGCAGCCCAGCCCACAGCCCGTGGGGGAGTGCATGCTCTCACCTCTCCATTCTGTTTTCAAAATAATGTTCCTTTGCGTCTGAAACAAACTCAGTCTTGATCTGTTGGCTCCAATGACACTGGGCATGGTTCCTCCTGTAGGGGTCCACTCTGGAGGATCAGTAACAGAAATTGAGAACATTGTAACTTCAATGAACAGATGTGTGAGCCAATCTGTAGTTAACATAGAGCAGTGTATAATGCTCGGGTAAAATAAGATGATTCTAAGACTTACATTTGATATTTCCATCACTTTACTATAAGCAAGTTCAGTGAATATGTCTGTCTTATTTGTCAGGTCAACATTAGAGAAATGAAGTGATTTATTTCCATGTATGTACATTGAATACTCTTGGCTGAAGCTTCAATCTTGTTTTGAATGCTTTTCCATTGAAAATGATACCTCTCTTTCAGTTCCCCCATTTATGAGAAGTATAAAATCTTATAATTTATTATTACCAAATGGGAAAGGTAGGAGAAGGGATAAATTAACAGTTTGGGATTAACACATACACACTGCTATGTATAAAATAGATCATCAACAAGGAACTACTGTATAGTACAGGGAACTACACTGAATATTTTGCAATAACCTAAAAGGGGAAATAATCTGAAAAAGAATCGATATTTTTATTGACATCATCTATCAATGACAGATAAAATGTAACCTAAGCATGGCTGATGGTGAGCGCTTCTGACCGTGAAGATTTCAATCATCTAATGTTTGGGCTCTGCCTATTTCCCAAGGCCCTTAATGGACATACGTGTAGCCGTAGCTTAAAAATTCCCCAGTTTGGGGTACAGGGAGGCACTGATATGGAAAAATCCCTGGTGTTCTCCTTACATGCACGGGACCCTTCCTACAGCTAAAACATGCCTGCCACACCTAGAGGATGGTACACCGTTTGATCGGAAAGAGTTTGGAAAAGGCACCTCATCTCCTCATCGCCTGGTGCTCGGGTTCAACCCTCCAGCAACTTTCCTAACAATCTCCTCACTTGGGGATATCAGCACCGTCAAAATCCTCTGGCACACAGTTTGGAAATTGTCCAGAGGAAGAAGCGGAAGGATAAGAAAAATTTAGAGACAAGTCTTAGGTGTTCGGACAGGAACATGCCACTCTAATTTCCCATTAGGAACAAGAATTAACCAAAGGCTCAGCCTGCCTCCTCAGAACCAGAATACGGCCTGAAGCAATCCAATGATTTGGCGGCCAGCTCACAAAAAAAGCGAGTTGCAAAATGGAGCTCAGGAGCAGATAATTCAAAGACCTGCAAAGATGTAAATGATAACCAACGTCCAAAAATATATTCAGGTAAGGCAACGATGAGGATCTGAATGAGAGGCAGAATTGCAGGAAACAGATTTCAAAAGGTAGATTGTACTCACATTTAAAGCATATGAAAAGCAGCAGAATTTCTAAAATGATGCAGTTGGGCAAAAGGGTGTATATGTTTTTTTCGTGAAATCTTCAGGAAAATAAAACACATACAGAGTTTTTGGCCAACCAAGCAAGCGGGAAATGCAAATCCGCACAACAAAGAAGTCTCAATATACACTGCTTAGAAAGGCCATCCAAAAAATGTGTACAAACCAGAAATGCAGGAGAGGCCATGGAGAACAGGGAGCCTAGTCACGCTGATGGGTGGGGTATAAATATCCAAGAGCCACTCTGAAGAAGTGCATGCTGTTTCCTGAAACATCTAAAATACAAAGCCCCCGAGCAAAGGGGACTTCAACTCATGGGCATATAACTTGGGAAGACTAAATATCGACAAGACACAGGCACCCCAAAGCTTAGGGCTGCTCTGCATACAAGAACCTCAACTTCGGTACACCTAAATTATCCCAGGAAAAAGAGAAATGCATAAAGAACTTGTGGTAATTTTGTACAACGGAATATCAGTCAAACGTGAAATCAATGTCATAAGGCCAAGAGCAGCATAATGAGTGGATTTAGGTATGATGATTCTAAATGAAATTAGTCACACAGAAAAAAGAATCTTATCATAAGATATCACTTACAGAGGGAATGTCAACATCACAACACATGAATTGAATTAAGAAAGAGAACCGAGTCTCACATTTAGAAAACACTCTTATGCCTGCTTAAAGGGAAAGGAGAGGTGGGGTGATGCATAAAACCAGAGTTTGATATTAGCACAGGTAACATTCCATAAACTGAATACAGAAGAGGCAAGCCCTACACCTTCCTCAGTGAACGGGACTCAAAACCCCTATTCCCCGCAGAGGAATATATCTTACTAGTAAGAATCTTAAAACCTATGTATTGATATGTCTCCGTAAGGGAATCAAGTGTGTCTAGACCGGCATAAACACGTCAGTGAAAATCAGCTCAACCCCATTATAAAAATGAATTTCAAAAAACAAACAAAAAAACAGCGAAATTCTTACACAATTCCTTCAGGGTTTCTGATGAAACCTGGAATGACCCTATCTGCAAAGACAACTGGATGAGACATAAGGCTGGACACTTGGAACTGAGAGGACTGGTGAGATTGGGAGAGAAAATGCAGATCCTTTAAAGTAGTAATGCATGACACCATTCCATGAGTCCCAAATCTCCAGGTAAAAGGGAATATCAATACAGTTATAACACGTATGGGAAACCTAGAGAATGGACACACTGTGATGGCGAAAGGTTTTTTAAAAGTCTCATAATTTGTCCTCTCCTTGTGCTCCAGGTTGGCATTCAAACTTCCTTACTATCA
The DNA here is from genome assembly GCF_964165515.1 of Mesoplodon bidens. Taxonomy (NCBI): domain Eukaryota; kingdom Metazoa; phylum Chordata; class Mammalia; order Artiodactyla; family Ziphiidae; genus Mesoplodon; species Mesoplodon bidens. Next base: position 1,591,487 of record NW_027671170.1, read on the forward strand.
AACTCCCAACTTAGGAGAGTTAACCCCTATAACATCCTGGTTCGCACAGTTGGCTAATTGTGCAGAGGATGAAAGTGAAGAGGGAGAACCAATCAGAGAGTAGATGTAGGCATTTGGACGGGCACATGTCACTCTAAATTCCTGTCAGGAAGAAGAATTAACCAAAGCCTCAGCCACCCGTAGGGAACAGTATAGCCACCCCTGGAACCAGTATAGGTCCTGAAGCAAAATTGTGGATTTGCGGTCAGCTCCCAAAAATGGGATTTGAAAATTGGAGCTCAGGGGCACAGAAATTCACAAACCTGCAGAGTTATAAAGGACTACTCTCTTCCAAAAATCTGTTGGGAGAAGGGAACGAAGCGGACTTTAAAATGAGGCAGAATTGCACAAAACATATTGCATGAGGTAAATTGGAATCGCTTTTAAAGCACAGGAAAAGCATCACAACTTCGACAGTGATGCACTTGGCCAAAAACGGTGTATGGCTTTTCTCCTGAATATATTCAGGAGAAAATGCATACACCCTTTTTGGCCAATCAAGCAAGCGTGCAATGCAAATCCACACTACAAAGTATTGTCACTACCCAGCGGTCAAATGGGACATCCGAAAATCTGTAAAAACCAGAAAGGCAAGAGAGATATGACAAGGACATGAAGCAATGTGATCCCAAGGGTCATGGAGGATTGTGATGACCAGCTCATGGAGCATTGTGATGACAAGATTATGTAGCATTTTGCTGACAAAGGCATGGAGCATTGTGATGACAATGCTCATGGAACACTGTGATGACAAGCGTCACGGAGCATTGTGATTAAAGCTGTCATGGAGCAGTGGGATGACAAGCGCATGGAGCGTTTTGATGAGAAGAGTCCCGGATCATTGTGTTGTCAGGGTTCATGGAGCGTTGTGATGACAGTGCTCATGGAGCATTGAGATGAGAAGGTCATGGAGCATTGGGCTGAAAATGTTCATGGAGTATTGTGATGACAGGTGTCATTTAGCATTGTGATGACAAGGTACTGGAGCATTGTGATGAGAAGACCATGGAGACTTGTGATGACAAGTCTCATGGAGCATTCTGATGAAAAGGGGCATGGAGCATTGTGATAACAGGGGTTGTGGAGCACTGTGATGACAAGCGCATGGAGCATGGGATGAGAAGATCAGGGAGCGTTCTGATGACATGCATCACGGAGTTCTGTGATGACAAGGGCATGGAGCATTGTGATTACAGTGGGCTTGGAGCACTGTGAGGAAAAGGGCATGGAACACTGTGATGAAAATGGCATGGAGCCTTGTCATGACAGGGTTCATGGATTATACTGACGACAAGTGTCAGGGAGCATTGTGATGACAGGGGTATTGAGCATTGTAATGAAAAAGTTCACGCAGCATTGTGATGAGAAGACCATGGATAATTGTGATGACGAGCGTCATGGGGCGTTTTGATGACAAGTATTATGGAACATGGTGATTACAAGGGTTTGGAGCATTGTGATGAGAGAGGTCATGGATCATTCTGATTTCAAGGAGCATGGAGCATTGTGATGACAAGGGCATGAAGCAATGTGATCCCAGTGTTCATGGAGGATTGTGATGACAATGGTAATGGAGTATTCTGTTGACAAGCGCATAGAGCATTGTAATGACAACGTCATGTAGCATTTTGCTGACAAAGGCATGGAGCATTGTGATGACAGGTGTCATGGAGCACTGTGATGACAAGCGTCACATAGCATTGTGAATACAGAGGTCATGGAGCATTGGGATGACTTGGGCATTGATCATTTTGATGACAAGGGTCATGGAGTTTGGGATGAATATATTCATGGAGTATTGTGGTGATAGGGTTCATGGAGCATTGTGATGACTAGGTAATGGGGCATTGTGATGACAAGAGTCCCGGATCATTGTGTTGTCAGGTGTCATGGAGTGTTGTGATGACAGTGGTCATGGAGTATTGTGATGATATTGGTCATGGAGTATTGCGATGAGAAAGTCATGGAGCATTAGGCAGAAAATGTTCATGGAGTATTGTGATGACAGGGGTCATGGAGCATTCTGATGACAAGCTTGTGTAGTATTGTGCTGAAATAGCCTGTAACACTGTGATAAGAAGTGTCATGGAACATAGTGATGCCAAGAACGTTGAGAACTGTGATGACCAGGGCATGGAGCATTGTGATGGCAAGACCGTAGAGCATTGTGATGAGAAGACCATGGATAAATGTGATGAAGAGCAACATGGAGCAGTGTAATGACAAGGGGTATGGAGCACTGTGATGTCAGGGGACATGGAGCATTTTGATGACAGGGCTTATGGAACATTGTGATGTCATAGGTCATCGAACTTTGTGATGATAAGTGCATGTAGCATTGTGATGACAGGAGTCATGGAACATTTTGATGACAGGGGTGAGGGAGTTTTGTGATGAATAGTGATGTAACATTGTGATATCATTGGTGAGAGAGCATATTGATGAGATGTGCGTGGAGCATTGTGATAACAAGGTTAATGGAGCATTGTGATAACAAGATTGTGGAGCACTGTGATGGCAAGCGCATGGTGCATTGTGATAACATGTGTCATGGAGAATTGTGCTGACAAGCGCATGGAACATTGTGATGACAACGGTCATGAGCATTGTGCTGAGAAAGGCATACAGTATTGTGATGACAAGGGTCAAAGAGCATTGTGATGAAAATTTCATTGAGCATTGAGGTTAAAAAGGTCACAGAGACTGTTGATGACGAGGGCATGGACCACTGTGATGACAAAGGTCATGAATCAGTGAGATGACAGGAGTCACGGAGCATTGTGATGACATGGGTCATGGAGCATTGTGATAACAAGGGCATGGAGCATTGTGATGACAAGTGCACGGATCATTGGTCTAATAAGTTTCATGGATTACTGCAATGACAGTTGGAATGGTGCATTGTCATGACAAGGGCATGGAGCATTGTGAAGACCAGGTCATGCAGTATTGTGAAGACAGGTGTCAGGGAGCATTGTGGTGACATATGTAATGGCCCATTGTGATGACAATGACATGAGGCATTGTGATGCCAAGTGTCATGGAGGATTCTTATGACAAAGGTAATGGAGCATTGTGATGACAATGGCTTGGAACATTGTGATGACAACGGTCATGGAGCATTGTGATGACAAAGGTCATGGAGCATTCTGATGACAAACTTGTGGAGTATTTTGATGACAATGGCATGGAGCATTGTGATGAAAACGGCATGGGACATTGTGATGAAAAAGGCATGGAGCCTTTTCATGACAGGGTTCAAGGAGCATTCTGACGACAAGTCTCAGGGAGCATTGCGATGACAAGTGTATTGAGAATTGTGATGACAAAGGTCATGGAGCTTTGTGATGAAAAGTACATGGAGTATTGTGATGTCAGGCATCATGGAGCGTTGTGATGACAAGTGTTATGGAACATTGTGATCACAAGGGTTTGGAGCATTGTGATGACAGAGGTCATGGATCATTTTGATTACAAGGAGCATGGAGCATTGTGATGACAAGGGCATGAATCAATGTGATCCCAAGGTTCATAGAGGATTGTGATGACAATGGTAATGGAGTACTGTGATGACAAGTGCACAGAGCGTTGTAATGACAAGGTCATGTAGCATTTTGCTGACAAAGGCATGGAGCATTGTGATGACAGTTGTCATGGAGCACTGTGATGACAAGCGTCACGGAGCATTTTGAATAAAGGGGTCATGGAGCATTGGGATGAGTAGGGCATGGATCATTGTGATGACAAGTGTCATGGAGCATTGGGATGGAAATGTTCATGGAATATTGTGATGACAAGGGACATGGAGCGTTGTGATGACAGGGGTCATGGAGCATTGTAATGACAGGGGTCATGGAGCATTGTGATGACAAGGGTTATGTTTCTTTGTGATGACAAAATCATGGAGCATTTTGATGACAAGGGCGTTTTGCATTGTGATGAGAAGGGCAGGGAGCATTGTGATGACAGCGTCTTGGAGCAATTTGATGAAAATGGTGATGGAACATTTTGGTGTCAGAGGTTATGGAACATTGTGATATCAGGGGTCATGAAACATTTTCATGACAGGGGTTATGGACCATTGGGATGACAGGGGATTGGGTGTATTGTGATGACTAGTGAGGGAACATTTTGATATCAGTGGTGAGAGAGCATTTTGATAAGACGTGCAAGGAGCATTGTGATGACAAGGTTTATGGAGCATTGTGATGACATGGGTCATGGAGCACTGCATTGACAAGCACATGGAACATTGTGATGACAAGGTTCATGGAGCATTGAGTTTACAAAGGGATGGAGCATTGTGGTAACAAGTGTCACGGAGCATTGTGATGAAAAGTTCATGGAGCATTGTGGTGACAAATTTCACAGAGCCTTGTGATGAAGAGGGCATGGATCATTGTGATAACACAGGTCATGTAGCCTTGTGATGACTGGAGTCACGGAGCATTGTGAGAACTGGGGTCATGGAGCATTGTGATGACAAGGGTATGGAGCATTGTGATGACAGGGGCATGGAGCATTGGTCTGACAAGTTTCATGGATAATTGTGTTGACATTTGGCATGGCACATTGTGATGACAAGGTTATGCAATATTGTGAAGACAGGTGTCAGGGAGCATTGTGATGACATATTTCATGTTCCATTGTGATGACAATGGCATGGAGCATTGTGATGACAAAGGCTTGGAGCATTGTGATGACAAGTTTCATGGAGCATTGTGATGACAACTGCCATTGAGAATTTTGATGAACATGTCGTGAAGCATTGTGATGACAAAGGTATGGAGCTTGTTATGACCGTGTTCATGGGACATTGCGATGACATGTGGCTGGAGAATTGTGATGAGAAAAGCATGTAACATTGTGATGAGAACTATCATGGAGCATTGTGATGACAAGGACGTGGAGAATTGTGATGACAAGGGACATGGAGCATTGTGATGACCAGGGCATGGAGCATTGTGATGGCAAGACCGTGGAGAATTGTGATGAGAAGACCATGGGTAATTGTGATGACGAGCGTCATGGAGCACTGTAATGACAAGGGCTATGGAGCATTGTGATGTTTGGGGCATGGAGCATTTTGATGAAAAGGGTCATGGAGCATTTTGATGACAGTGGTTATGGAATATTGTGATGTCATAGGTCATCGAACATTGTGATGATAAGTGCATGTAGCATTGTGATGACAGGAGTCATGGAACATTGTGATGACAGGGGTGAGGGTGTATTGTAATGAATAGTGATGTAACAATGTGATATCAGTGGTGAGAGAGCATATTGATGAGAAGTGCACGGAGCATTGTGATGACAAGGTTAATGGAGCATTGTGATGACAAGATTGTGGAGCACTGTGATGACAAGCGCATGGTGCATTGTGATGACGTGTCATGGAGCATTGTGCTGACAAAGGCATGGAGCATTGTGATGACAACGGTCATGGAGCACTGTGCTGAGAAAGGCATAGAGTATTTTGATGACAAGGTTCAAAGAGCATTGTGATGAAAATTTCATGGAGCATTGAGGTTAAAAAGGTCACAGAGACTGTTGATGACGAGGGCATGGACCATTGTGATGACTAAGGTCATGAAGCATTGTGATGACTGGAGTCACGGAGCATTTTGATAACAAGGGCATTGAACATTGGTCTAATAAGTTTAATGGATATTGCAATGACACTTGGAATGGCGCATTGTGATGACAAGGGCATGGAACATTGTGAAGACCAGGTCATGCAGTATTGTGAAGACTGGTGTCAGGGAGCATTGTGATGACATATGTAATGGCCCATTGTGAGGACAATGCCATGGAGCATTGTGATGCCAAGTGTCATGGAGGATTCTGATGAAAAAGGTAATGGAGCATTGTGATGACAATGGCTTGGAGCATTGTGATGACAAGGGTCAGGGAGCATTGTGCTGGCAAGTGCATGGAGAATTGTGATGACATGGGTCATGGAGCATTTGGATGATAAGCTTGTGGAGTATTTTGATGACAATGGCATGGAGCATTGTGATGAAAATGGCATGGGACATTGTGACGATAAAGGCATGGAGCCTTTTTTTGCCGGGGTTCAAGGAGCATTCTGACGACAAGATTCAGGGAGCATTGTGATGACAAGTGTATTGAGAATTGTGATTACATAAGTCATGGAGCATTGTGATGAAAAGGGCATGGAGTATTGTGATGACAGGCATAATGGAGCGTTGTGATGACAAGTGTTATGGAACATTTTGATCACAAGGTTTTGGAGCATTGTGATGAGAGAGGTCATGGAGCATTATGATTTCATTGTGATGACAATTGCATAAATCATTATGATGGAGGGCATGGTGCATTGTGATGACAGGGTTCATGGAGCATTGAGATGAATAGGGGCATGGAGCATTGTGAATACAGGGTTCTTGGAGCATTGTGATGACAGGTGTAATGGAGCATTGTGATGGCAAGTGCATGGAGCACTGTGATGAGAAGGCCATGGAGCATTCTGATGACATGCCTCATGGAGCTTTGTGATGACAAGGGCATGGCTAAATGTGATGAGAGTGATCATGGAGCATTGTGATGACAATGACATGGAGCATTGTGATGCCAAGGGTCATGGTTCTTTGTGATGAAAAAATCATGGAGCATTTTGATGACAAGGGCGTGGTGCATTGTGACGAGAAAGGCAGGGAGCATTGTGATGACAGGGTCATGGAGCAATTTGATGAAAAGGGTCATGGAACATTTTGATGACAGGGTTTATGGAACATTGTGATGTCAGGGGTCATGGAACATTTTCATGACAGGGTTATGGACCATTGTGATGACACTGGAGTGGGTGTATTGTGATGACTAGTGAGGGAACATTATGATATCAGTGGTGAGAGAGCATTTTGATAAGACGTGCAAGGAGCATTGTGAAGACAATGTTTATGGAGCATTGTGATGACATGGGTCGTGGAGCACTGCGCTGACAACTGCATGGAACATTGTGATGACAAGGGTCATGGAGCTTTTTGATGACAACGGCCATTGAGAATTTTGATAAAATGGCCGTGAAGCATTGTGATGACAGAGGCACGGAGCTTGCTAAGACAGGGGTCATGGAGCATTGTGCTCACAAGCGCATGGAGCACTCTGATGACAAAGGTCATGGAGCATTGTGCTGAGAAAGGCATAGCGTATTGTGATGACAAGGGACAAAGAGCATTGTGATGAAAATTTCATGGAGCATTGAGGTTATAAAGGTCACAGAGTCTGTTGCTGACGAGGTCATGGACCATTGTGATGACAAAGGTCATGAAGCACTGTGATGACTGGACTCACGGAGCATTGTGATGACATGGGTCATGGAGTATTGTGATAACAAGGGCATGGAACATTGTGAAGACGAGTTCATGCAGTATTGTGAAGACTGGTGTCAGGGAGCATTGTGATGACATATGTAATGGCCCATTGTGATGACAATGACATGGAGCATTGTGATGCCATGTGTTATGGAGGATGCTGATGACAAAGTTAATGGAACATTGTGATGATAGTGGCTTGGAGCATTGTGATGACAAGGGCATGGAGCATTGTGATGACAAGGGCATGGAAAATTGTTCTAATACATTTCATGGATTATTGCATTGACAGTTGGAATGGGGCATTGTGATGACAAGGGCATGGAGCATGGTGAGGACCAGGTCATGCAGTATTGTGAAGACTGGTGTCAGGGAGAATTGTGATGATATATGTAATGGCCCATTGTGATGACAATGGCATGGAGCATTGTGATGCCTAGTGTCATGGAGGATTCTGATGACAAAGTTAATGGAGCATTGTGATGACAATGGCTTGGAGCCTTGTGATGACAAGGGTCTGGGAGCATTGTGCTGGCAAGTGCATGGAGAATTGTAAAGACACGGGTCATTGACCATTTGGATGACAAGCTTGTGGAGTATTTTGATGACAAAGGCATGGATTATTGTGATGAAAATGGCATGGGGCATTGTGATGAAAACGGCATGGAGCCTTTTCGTGACAGGGTTCAAGGAGCATTCTGACCAAAAGAGACAGGGAGCATTGTGATGACAAGTGTATTGAGAATTGTGATGACAAAGGTCATGGAACATTGTGATGGCAAGGGTCATGGAGCATTGAGTTGACAAAGGGATGGAGCATTGTGGTAACAAGTGTCACGGAGCATTGTGATGAAAAGTTCATGGAGCATGGTGGTGACAAAGTTCACAGAGCCTTGTGATGATGAGGGCGTGGATCATTGTGATGACACAGGTCATGAAGCCTTGTGATGACTGGAGTCACAGAGCACTGTGAGAACTGCGGTCATGGAGCATTGTGATGACAAGGGCATGGAGCATTGTGATGACAGGGGCATGGAGAATTGGTTTGACAAGTTTCATGGATAATTGTGTTGACATTGGGCATGGCACATTGTGATGACAAGGTCATGCATTATTGTGAAGACAGGTGTCGGGGAGCATTTTGATGACATATTTCATGTTCCATTGTGATGACAATGGCATGGAGCATTGTGATGTCAAGTGTTTTGGAGGATGGTGATGACAAAGGTAATGGAGCATTGTGACGACTAGGGCTTGGAGCATTGTGATGACAAGGGTTATGGAGCATTGTGATGACAACGGCCATTGAGAATTTTGATGAAAAGGTCGTGAAGCATTGTGATGACAAAGGCATGGAGCTTGCTATGACAATGGTCATGGGGCATTGCGATGACATGTGCATGGAGAATTGTGATGACAAAAGCATGTAACATTGTGATGAGAACTGTCATGGAGCATTGTGATGAAAAGGACGTGGAGAATTGTGATGACAAGGGACATGGAGCAGTGTGATGACCAGGGCATGGATTATTGTGATGGCAAGACCGTGGAGCATTGTGATGAGAAGACCATGGATAATTGTGATGACGAGTGTCATGGAGCACTGTAATGAAAAGGGGTATGGAGCATTGTGATGACAGGGATGAGGGAGTATTGTGATGAATAGTGATGTAACATTGTGATATCAGTAGTGAGAGAGCATATTGATGAGAAGTGCATGGAGCAGTGTGATGACAAGGTTAATGGAGCATTGTGATAACCAGATTGTCGAGCACTGTGATGACAAGCGCATTGTGCATTGTGATGACATGTGTCATGGAGCATTGTTGTGAAAAAGGCATAGAGTATTGTGATGACAAGGGTCAAAGAGCGTTGTGATGAAAATTTAATGGAGCATTGATGTTAAAAAGGTCACAGAGACTGTTGATGACGAGGGCATGGACCATTGTGATGACAAAGGTCATGAAGCATTGTGATGACTGGACTCACGGAGCATTGTGATGACATGGGTCATGGAGCATTGTGATAAAAAAGCATGGAACATTGTGAAGACCAGGTCATGCAGTATTGTGAAGACTGGTGTCAGGGAACATGTGATGACATATGTAATGTCCCATTGTGATGACAATGGCATGGAGCATTGTGATGCCATGTGTCATGGAGGATTCTGATGACAAAGGTAATGGAGCATTGTGATGACAATGGCTTGGAGCATTGTGATGACAAGGGTCAGAGTGCATTGTGCTGACAAGTGCATACAGAATTGTGATGACAAAGGTCATGGAGCATTCTGATGACAAGCTTGTGGAGTATTTGATGATAATGGCATGGAGCATTGTGATGAAAATGGCATGGGGCATTGTGATGAAAAAGGCTTGGAGCCTTTTCGTGACAGGGTTCAAGGAACATTCTGACGACAAGTGTCAGGAATCATTGTGATGACAAGTGTATTGAGAATTGTGATGACAAAGGTCATGGAGCATTGTGATGAAAAGGACATGGAGTATTGTGATGAGAGGCATCAAGGAGCATTGTGATGACAAGTGTTATGGAACACTGTGATCACAAGTGTTTGGAGCATTGTGATGACAGAGGTCATGGATCATTCTGATTTCATGGAGTATGGAGCATTTTGATTACAAGGGCATGAAACAATGTGATCCCAAGGTTCAAGGAGGATTGTGATGACAATGGTATTGGAGTATTGTGATGACCAGTGCATAGAGCATTGTAATGACAAGGTCATGTAGCATTTTGCTGACAAAGGCATGGAGCATTGTGATGACAGGTGTCATGGAGCTCTGTGATGACAAGCGTCACGGAGCATTGTGAATACAGGGGTCATGGAGCATTGGAATGACAAGGGCATGGATCATTGTGATGACAAGGGTCATGGAGCATTGGGATGAAAATGTTTGTGGAGTATTGTGATGACAAGGGACATGGAGCGTTGTGATGACAGGGGTCATGGAGCATTGTAATGTCAGGGGTCATGGAGCATTGTGATGAGAAGTTCATTGAGCACTAGGCTGAAAATATTAAAGGAGTGTTGTGATGACAGGTGTCATGGAGCATTGTGATGAGAAGAACATGGAGCCTTGTGATGATATGTCTCCTGGAACATTCTGAAGAAAAAGGGCATGGGGCCTTGTGATTACAGCGGTCGTGGAGCACTATGACGACAAGGGCATGGAGCATTGGGAGGAGAAAGCCATGGAGCCTTGTCATCACAGGGTTCAAGGAACATACTGATGACAAGTGTCCGGGAGCAATGTGATGACAAGGGTATTGAGCATTGTGGTGACAAAAGTCATGGAGCATTGTGATGAGAAGACCAAGGATAATTGTGATGACGAGTGTCATGGGGCGTTGTGATGAAAAGAGTTATGGAACATTTTGATCACCAGGGTTTGGAGCATTGTGATGAGAGAGGTCATGGAGCATTATGATTTCATTGTGATGACAATAGCATGAAGCATTATAAAGGTGGGCATGGTGCATTGTAATGACAGGGTTCATGGTGCATTGAGTTGACAAAGGGATGGAGCATTGTGGTAACAAGTGTCACGGAGCATTGTGATGAAAATTTCTTGGTGCATTGTGGTGACAAAGTTCACAGAGCCTTGTGATGATGAGGGCATGGATCATTGTGATGACACTGGTCATGAAGCCTTGTGATGACTGGATTCACAGAGCATTGTGAGAACTGGGGTCATGGAGCATTGTGATGACAAGGGCATGGAGCATTGTGATGACAGGGGCATGGAGCATTGGTCTGACAAGTTTCATGGATAATTGTGTTGACAGTGGGCATGGCACATTGAGATGACAAGGTCATGCAGAATTGTGAAGACAGGTGTCAGGGAGCATTGTGATGACATATTTCAAGTTCCATTGTGGTGACAATGGCATGGAGCATTGTGATTTCAAGTGTTTTGGAGGATTGTGATGACAAAGTTAATGGAGCATTGTGATGACAAAAGCATGGAGCATTGTGATGACAAGGGTTATGGAGCATTGTGATGACAACGGCCATTGAGAATTTTGATGAAAATGTCGTGAAGCATTGTGATTGCAAAGGCATGGAACTTGCTATGACAGGGGTCATGGCACATTGCGATGACATGTGCATGGAGAATTGTGACGACAAAAGCATGTTACATTGTGATGAGGAATTTCATGGAGCATTGTGATGACAAGGACGTGGAGAATTGTTATGAGAAGACCATGGATAATTGTGATGACGAGCATCATGGAGCACTGTAATGACAAGGGCTATGGAGCATTGTGATGTTAGGGGACATGGAGCATTTTGATGAAAAGGGTCATGGAGCATTTTGATGACAGGGGTTATGGAACATTGTGATGTCATAGGTCATCGAACATTGTGATGATGAGTGCATGTAGCATGGTGATGACGGGAGTAATGGAACATTGTGATGACTGGGGTGAGGGAGTATTGTAATGAATAGTGATGTAACATTGTGATATCAGTGGTGAGAGAGCATATTGATGAGATGTGCATGGAGCATTGTGATGACAATGTTAATGGAGCCTTGTGATGACAAGATTGTGGAGCACTGTGATGACAAGCGCATGGTGCATGGTGATGACGTGTCATGAAGCATTGTGCTGACAAGCGCATGAAGCATTGTGATGACAACGGTCATGGAGCATTGTGCTGAGAAAGGCACAGAATATTGTGATGACAAGGGTCAAAGAGCATTGTGATGACAATTTCTTGGAGCATTTAGGTTAAAATGATCACAGAGACTGTTGATGACGAGGCCATGGACCATTGTGATGACAAAGGTCATGAAGCATTTTGATGACTGGAATAACGTAGCATTGTGATAACAAGGGCATGGAGCATTGTGATGACAAGGGCGTGGAACATTGGTCTAATATGTTTCATGGATTATTGCAATGACAGTTGGAATGGCGCATTGTGATGACAAGGTCATGGAGCATTGTGATGACCAGGTCATGCAGTATTGTGAAGACAGGTGTCAGGGAGTATTGTGATGACATATGTAATGGCCCATTGTGATGACAATGGCATGGAGCATTGTGATGCCAAGTGTCATGGAGGAATCTGATGACAAAGGTAATTGAGCATTTTGATGACAATAGCTTGGAGCATTGTGGTGACAAGGGTCAGGGAGCATTGTGCTGATAAGTGCATGGAGAATTGTGATGACAAGGCTCATGGAGCATTCTGAAGAAAAGCTTGTGGAGTATTTTGATGACTATGGCATGGAGCATTGTGATGAAAACGGCATGGGGCATTGTGATGAAAAAGGCATGGAGCCTTTTCCTGACAGGGGTCAAGGAGCATTCTGATGACAAGTGTCAGGGAGCATTGTGATGACAAGTGTATTGAGAATTGTGATGACAATGGTCATGGAGCATTGTGATGAAAAGGGCATGGAGTACTTTGATGACAGGCATCATGGAGCGTTGTGATGACAAGTGTTATGGAACACTGTGATCACAAGGGTTTGGAGCATTGTGATGAGAAGTGTCATCGAGCCATGTGTTGACAAGTCCATGGAGCATTTTGATGGCAGGGGTCATGGAGCATTGTTATTACAGGTGTAATGGAGCATTGTGATGAAAAGGGCATGGATCATTGTGATTACAAGGTTTATGGAGCACTGTGATGACAAATTTGTGGACCGTTGTAATGAAAAGCGTGTTGCACACTGTGATGACAAAGGTCATGAAGCATTGTGATGACTGCAGTCACGGAGCATTGTGATGACAGGGGTCATGAAGCATTGTGATAACAAGGGCATGGAGCATTGTGATGACAAGGTCATGGAGCATTGTGATGACAAGGGCATGGAACATTGTGATGTCAGGGGTCATGGAGCATTTTGATGAAAAGGGTTTTGGAGCATTTTGATGACAGTGGTTATGGAACACTGTGATGTCAGGGGTCATCGAACATTGTGATGATAAGTGCATGTACCATTGTGATGACAGGAGTCACGGAACATTGTGGCGACAGTGGTGAGGCAGTATTGTGATGAATAGTGATGTAACATTGTGATATGAGTGGTGAGAGGACATTTTGATGAGAAGTGCATTGAGCATTGTGATGACAAGGTGTATGGAGCATTGTGAGGACAAGATTGTGGAGCACTCTGATGACAAGCACATGGCACATTGTGATGACATGTGTCATGGAGCATTGTGCTGACAAGCGCATGGAGCATTGTGATGACAAGGGTCATGGAGCATTGTGCTGAGAAAGGCATAGAGCATTGTGATGACAAAGGTCAATGAGCATTGTGATGACAAGTTCATGGAGCATTGTGTTTAAAAACGTCACAGAGACTGTTGATGACTAGGGCATGGACCACTGTGATGACAAAGGTCATGAAGCATTGTGATGACTGGAGTCACGGATCATTGTGATGACAGGGAGCATGGAGCATTGTGATAACAAGGGCATGGAGCATTGTGATGACAAGGTCAAGGAGCATTGTGATGACACGGGCATGGAGCATTGTGATGAGAAAGTCATGGAGTATTTGAAGAAAGGTGTCAGGGAGCATTGTGATGACATATGTCATGGTGCATTGCGATGACAATGACAGGGAACATTGTGATACCAAATGTAATGGAGGATTGTGATGACAAATATAATGGAGCATTGTGATGACTAGGGCTTGAAGCATTATGATGACAAGGGCCATTGATAATTTTCATGACAAGGTCGTGAAGCATTGTGATGACAAGGACCTGGAGCATTGTCATGAGAAAAAGATGGAGACTTGTGATGACAAATCTCATGGAGCATAATGATGAGAAGGGGCACGGAGCATTGTGATTACAGGGGTCTTGGAACATTGTGATGACAAGGGCATGGAGCATTGTGAGGAGAAGGCCAAGCAGCTTTCTAATGATATGCTTCATTGAGCTTTGTGATGACAAGGGCATGGAGAATTATGATTACAAGGTTCTTAGAGCATTGTGATGAAAACGGTATGGATCATTGTGATGAAAAAGGCATGGAGCCTTGTCATTACAGGGTTCAAGGAGCATACAGACAACAAGTGTCAGGGAGCATTTTGATGACAAGTGTATTGAGCACTGTGATGACAAAGATCAAGGAGCATTGTGATGAAAAGATCATGGATAACTGTGATGACGATCATCATTCGGCATTTTGATGACAAGAGTTATGGAATATTGTGATCACAAGGGTTTGGAACATTGTGATGACAGGTTCATGGATCATTTAGATGAAAAGGGGCATGGAGCATTGTGATAACATGGGTCTTGGAGCATTGTGATGAGGAGGGTCATGGGGCCTTGTGATGACAAGGCCATGAAACATTGTGATGACAGGGGTCATAGAGCATTCTTATGACAGGTGTAATGGAGCACTGTTATGGGAAGGCCGTGGAGTATTCTGATGACATGTGTTATGGAGCTTTGTGATGACATAGGCATGGAGCAATGTGATGAGAGTGTTCATGGTGCATTGTGATGACAGTGATATGGACCATTGTGATGACAAGTGTCATGGATCTTTGTGATGACAAAGGTCATGGAGCATTTTGATGGCCAGGTCGTTTAGCATTGTGATGAGAAGGGCAGGGAGCATTGTGATGACAGGGTCATGGAGCAATTTGATGAAAAGTGTCATGGAACAATTTGATGACAGGTGTTATGGAATATTGTGATGTCAGGGGTCATGGAGCTTTTTGATGAAGAGGGTCATGGAGCATTTTCATGGCAGGTGTTATGGAACATTGTGATGTCAGGGGTCATCGAACTCTGTGATGATATGTGCATGTAGCATTGTGATGACAGGGGTCATGGAATATTGTGATGACATGGTTGAGGGAGTATTGTGACAAATATTGATGTAGCATTGTGATATCACTGGTGACAGAGCATTTTGATGAGAAGTGCATGGAGAATTGTGATGACAAGTCTCATGGAGCATTGTGATGACAAGATTTTGGAACACTGTGATGACAAGCGCATGGTGCATTGTGATTACATGTGTCATGTAGCATTGTGCTGACAAGCGCCTGGAGCATTGTGATGACAAGGGTCTTGGATTATTGTGCTGAGAAAGGCATAGAGCATTGTGATGACAAGGGTCAAAGAGCATTGTGATGAAAAGTTCATGGAACATTGTGGTAAAAAAGGTCACAGAGACTGTTGATGACGAGGACATGGACCATTGTGATGACAAAGGTCATGAAGCATTGTGATGACTGGAGTCACGTAGCAATGTGATGACAGGGTCATGGAGTATTGTGATAACAAGTGCATGGAACATTGTCTAATAAGTTTCATGGATTATTGCGATGACAGTTTGAATGACGCATTGTGATGACAAGGGCATGGAGCATTGTGATGACCAGGTCATGCAATATTGTGAAGAGAGGTGTCAGGGAGCATTGTGATGACATATGTAATGGCCCATTGTGATGACAATAGCATGGAGCATTGTGATGCCAAGTGTCATGCAGGATTCTGATGACAAAGGTAATGTAGCATTGTCATGACAATGGCTTGGAGCATTGTGATGACGAGGGTCAGGGATCATTGTGCTGACATGTGCATGGAGATTTTTGATGACAAGTGTCATGGAACATTCTGATGAAATGCTTGTGGCGTATTTTGATGACAATGACATGGAGCATTGTGATGAAAACGGCATGGGGCATTGTGATGAAAAAGGCATGGAGCCTTTTTCTGACAGGGTTCAAAGGAGCATTCTGACGACAAGTGTCAGGGAGCATTGTGATGACAAGTGTATTGAGAATTGTGATGACAAAGGCCATGGAACATTGTGATCACAAGGGATTGGAGCATTGTGATGACAGAGGTGACGGATCATTTTGATTTCAAGGAGCATGGAGCATTGTGATGACAAGGGCATGAATCAATGGGATCCCATGGTTCAGGGAGGATTGTGATGACAATTGTAATGGAGTATTTTGATGACAAGCACATAGAACATTGTAATGAAAATGTCATATAGCATTTTGCTGACAAAGTCCTGGAACATTGTGATGACAGGTGTCACGGAGCACTGTGATGACAAGCTCATGGAGCATTGTGAATACAGGGGTCATGGAGCATTGGGTTGACAAGGGCATTGGGCAATGTGATTACAGGTGTCTTAAGCATTGTGATGAAAAGTGTCATGTAGCCTTGTGATGACAAGGCCGTTGAACATTGTGATGGCAGGGGTCATGGAGCATTGGGCTGAATATATTCATGGAGTATTGTGAAGACAGGGGTCATGGAGCATTATGATGTCAAGTGAATGGAGATTTGGGATGACAAGTGTCCCTGATCATTGTGTTGTCAGGTGTCATGGACTGTTGTGATGACTGTGGTAATGGAGAATAGTGATGATATTGGTCATGGAGCATTGTGATGATAAGGTCATGGAGCATTTGGCTGAAAATATTCATGGAGCCTTGTGATGACAATTATCATGGAGCATAGTGATTAAAAGGGGCATGGAGCATTGTGATTACAGGTGTCTTGGCACATTGTGAGGACAAGGGCATGCATCATTGTGAGGAGAAGGCCAAGGAGCATTCTGATGACATGCGTCACTGAGCTTTGTGATGACAAGGGCATGGAGCATTGTAATTACAGGGGTCTTGGAGCATCGTGATGAAAAGGGCATGGATGATTTTGATGAAAAAGGAATGGAGACTAGTCATGACAGGGTTCAAGGAGCATACAGACAACAAGTGTCAGGGAACATTTTGATGACAAATGTATTGAGCATTATGATGACAAAGTTCATGGAGCCTTGTGATGAGAAGTCCATGGATAACGGTGATGACGACCGTCATGGGGCATTGTTATCGCAAGTGTTATGGAATATTGTGATTACAAGGGTTTGGAGCATTGTTATGACAGAGGTCATGGAGCATTTTGATTTCATCGTGAGGACAATAGCATGAAGCATTATGATGATGGGCATGGTGCATTGTGATGACAGGGTTCATGGAGCATTGAGATGAAAAGTGGCATGGAGCATTGTGTTTACAGGGGTCTTGGAGCATTCTGATGACAAGGGCATGGAGCATTTTGATGAGAAAGCCATGGAACATTCTGATGACATGCTTCATGGAGATTTGTGATGACAAGGGCATGGAGCACTGTGATTACAGGGGTGTTCAGCATTGTGATGACAAGTGTCATGGAACCTTGTGATGACTAGGCCGTGGAAAATTGTGATGGCAGGGGTCATGGTGCATTGTTATGACAGAGGTAATGGAGCACTGTGATGAGAATGGCATGGAACATTGGTCTGAAATGTTTCATGGATTATTGTGATGAGAGTGGGCATGGAGCATTGTGATGACAAGGTACAGAACACTATGATACATTGGTCATGCAGGATTGTAATGAAAAGGGCATGGAGCATTGTGATGAGAAGGGCATCGAGCATTGTGATGACAAGTGTTATGGAGCTTTGTGATGACAAGGGCATGGAGCAATGTGATGAGAGGGTTCATGGAGCATTGTGATGACAATGACATGGAGCATTGTGATACCAAGGGTCATGGAGCTTTGTGATGACAACTCATGGAGCATTTTGATGACAAGGGCATGGTGCATTGTGATGAGAAGGGCAGGGAACATTTTGATGACCGAGTCATGCAGCAATTTAATAAAAACTGTAATGGAACCTTTTGATGGCAGGGGTTATAGAACATTGTGACGTCAGGGGTCATGGAGCTTTGGGATGAAAAGGGTCATGGAGCATTTTGATGACAGGGGTTATGGAATAGAGTGATGTCAGGGGTCATGGAACATTGTGATGATAAGGGATGTAGCATTGTGATGACAGGGTCATGGAACATTGTGATTACAGGGGTGAGGGAGTATTGTAATGACTAGTGATGGAATATTGTGATATCTCTGTTAAGAGAGCATTTTGATGAGGAGTGCATGGACCATTGTGATTACAAGGTTTATGGAGCACTGCAATGACAAGGTTGTGGACCGTTGTGATGAAATGTGCGTGGCACATTGTGATGACAATGGTCATGGATCATTGTTTTGACCAAGACATGGAGCATTGTGATGACAAGGGTCACAGAGAATTGTGATGAAATGTTCATAGAGCATTGTGGTTACAATGGTCACAGAGCCTTGTGACGATGCGGGCATGGACTATTGTGATGACAAACGTTATGAAGCATTGTGATGATTGGAGTCACGGAGCATTGTGATGACAGGGTTCATGGAGCATTGTGATGGCAAGGGCATGGAGCATTGTGATGACAGGGGCATGGAGCATTGGTCTGACAAGTTTCATAGATTACTGTGATGACAGTGTGCATGGTTCATTGTGATGACAACGGCATGGAGCATTGTGATGAGAAGGTCATGAAGTATTGTGAAGACAGGTGTCAGGGAGCATTGTGATGATATATGTCATGGTCCATTGCGATGACAATGGCATGGATAATTTTGATTCCAAATGTAGTGGAGGATTGTGATGACAAATATAATGGAGCATTGTGATGACTGGGGCTTGGAGCATTATGATGACAAGGGCCATTGAAAATTTTCATGACATGGTCGTGAAGCATTTTGATGACAAAGTCCTGGAGCATTGTGATCACAAATCCATGGAGCCTTGTGATGACAAGTCTCATGGAGCATACTGATGAAATGGGGCATGGAGCATTGAGAATACAGGGTTCTTGGAACATTGTGATGACAAGGGCATGGATCATTGTGAGGGGAAGACCAAGTAGCATTCTGATGGCATGCGTCATTGAGCTTTGTGATTACAAGGGCATGGAGCATTGTGATGACAAGGGTAATGGAGCATTGTGATGACAATGGCCATTGAGAATTTTGATGAAAAGTTCGCAAAGCATTGTGATGACAAAGGCATGGAGTTTGCTATGACAGGGGGCATGGGGCATTGCGATGACATGTGCATGGAGAATTGTGATGACAAAAGCATGTACCATTGTGATGAGAACTGTCATGGAGCATTGTGATGACAAGCACGTGGAGAATTGTGATGACAAGGGGCATGGAGCATGCTGATGACAAGCTTGTGGAGTATTGTGCTGACAAAGCAAGTAACACTCTGATGAGAAGTGTCATGGAACATAGTGATGCCAAGGACGTAGAGAATTGTGATGACAGGGAACATGGAGCATTGTGATGACCAGGGCATGGAGCATTGTGATGGCAACTCCGTGGAGCATTGTGATGAGAAGATCATGGATAATTGTGATGACAAGCGTCATGGAGCACTGTAAAGACAAGGGGTATGGAGCATTGTGATGTCAGGGGACATGGAGCCTTTTGATGAAAATGGACATGGAGCATTTTGATGACATGGCTTATGGAACATTGTGATGTCATAGGTCAACGAACATTGTGATGATAAGTGCATGTAGCACTGTGATGACAGGCGTCATGGAACATTGTGATTACAGGGATGTAGGATTATTGTGACGAATAGTGATGGAACATTGTGATATCAGTGGTGAGAGAGCATATTGATGAGAAGTGCATGGAGCATTGTGATGACAAGGTTTATGGAGCATTGTGATGACAAGATTGTGGAGCACTGTGATGACATGTACATGGTGCATTGTGATGACATGTGTCGTGGAGCATTGTTTTGACAAGCGCATGGAGCATTGTGATGACAAGTGTCATGGAGCATTGTACTGAGAAAGGCATAGAGCATTGTGATGAAAAGGATCAAAGAGCATTGTGATGAAATGTTCATGGAGCATTGTGGATAAAAAGGTCACAGAGAATGTTGATGACGAGGGCATGCACCATTGTGATGACAAAGGGCATGAAGCATTGTGATGACTGGAGTCAAGGAGCATTGTGATGACAGGGCTCATGGAGCATTGTGATGACAAGGGCATGGAGCATTGGTCTAATAAGTTTCATGGATTATTGCGATGACAGTTGGAATGGCACATTGTGATGAAAAGGGCATGGAGCATTGGTCTAATAAGTTTCATGGATTATTGCGATGACAGTTGGAATGGCCCATTGTGATGACAAGGGCATGGAGCATTGTGATGCCAAGTGTCATGGAGGATTCTGATGACAAAGGTAATGGATCATTGTGAGGACAATGGCTTGGGCCATTGTGATGACAAGGGTCAGGGAGCATTGTGCTGAAAAGTGCATGGAGAATTGTGATGATAAGGGTCACAGAGCATTCTGATGACAAGCTTGTGGTGTATTTTGATGACAGTGGCATGGAGCATGGTGATGAAAACGGCATGGGGCATTGTGATGAAAAAGGCTTGGAGCCTTTTCGTGACAGGGTTCACGGAGCATTCTGAAGACAAGTGTCAGGTAGCATTGTGATGACTACTGTATTCAGAATTGTGATGACAAACTTCATGGAGCATTGTGATGAAAAGGGCATGGAGTATTGTGATGACAGGCATTATGGAGCATTGTGATGACAAGTGTTATGGAACTTTGTGATTACAAGTGTTTGGAGCATTGTGATGACAGAGGTCATGGATCATTTTGATTTCAAGGAGTATGGAGCATTGTGATGACAAGGGCATGAAACAATGTGATCCCAAGGTTCATGGAGGATTGTGATGAAAATGGTAATGGAGTATTGTGATGACAGTGGTCATGGAGCATTGTGATAACAAGGGCAAGGAGCATTGTGATGACAAGGGCATGGAGCATTGGGCTAATAAGTTTCATGGATTATTCTGATGACAGTTGGAATGGTGCATTGTGATGACAAGGGTATGGAGCATTGTGATGACCAGGTCATGCAGTATTGTGAAGACAGGTGTCATGGAGGATTCTGATGACAAAGGTAATGGAGCATTGTGATGACAATGGCTTGGAGCATTGTGATGACAAGGGTCAGGGAGCATGGTGATGACAAGTGTCTTGGAGCCTTGTGATGACATGGTCGTGGAACATTGTGATGGCAGGGGTCATGGATCATTGTTATGATAGGGGTAATGGAGCATTGTGATGAGAAGGGAAAGGAGCATTGTGATTTCAAGGTTTATGGAGCATGGCGATGACAAATTTGTGGACCGTAGTGATGAAAAGCGCGTGGCACATTGTGATGACAAGGTTCATGGAGCATTTTTCTGAAAAAGGCATGGAGCATAGTGATGATAAGTGTCATGGAGCATTGTGGTTACAAAGGTCACAGAGCCTTGGGATGATGTGGGCATGGACCATTGTGATGACAAATGTTATGAAGCATTGTGATGCCTGGAGTCACAGAGCATTGTGATGACATGGGTCATGGAGCACTGCGATGACAAGGGCATGGAGCATTGTGATGACAGAGGCATGGAACATTTTGATGAGAAGTTCATGGAGTATTTTGAAGAAAGGTGTCAGGGAGCATTGTGATGACATATGTCATGGTCCATTGCGATGACAATGGCAGGGAGCGTTGTGATGCTAAATGTCATGGAGCACAGTGATGAATAGGGACATGGACCATTGAGATTACAGGGGTCTTGGAACATTGTGATGACATGGGCAAGGAGCATTGTGAGAAGAAGGCCAAGGAACATTCTAATAACATGCGTCATTGAGTTTTGTGATGACAAGGGCAAGGAGCATTGTGAATACAGGGGTCTTGTAGCATTGTGATGAAAAGGGCAAGGATCATTGTGATGGAAAAGGCATGGAGCCTTGTCATGACAGGTTTCAAGGAGCATACAGACAACAGGTGTCAGGGAGCATTTTGATGACATGTGTATTGAGCATTGTGATGACAAAGGTCATGGAGCATTGTGATGAGAAGACCATGGATAATTGTGATGACTAGCGTCAAGGGGCATTGTGATGACAAGTGTTATGGAATATTGTGATCACAAGTGTATGGAGCATTGTTATGACAGAGCTCATGGAGCATTTTGATTTCATTGTGATAACAATAGCATGAAGCATTATGATGATGGGCATGGTGCATTGTGATGACAGTGTTCATGGATCATTGAGATGAAAAGGGGCATGGAGCATTGTGATGACATGTGTCAATGAGCTTTGTGATGACAAGGGTATGGAGCAATGTGATTACCGGGGTCTTGGAGAATTGTGATGAGAAGGGTCATGGAGCCTTGTGACGACAAGTCCATGGACCATCGTGATGGCAGGTGTCATGGAGCATTGTTATGACAGGGGTAATGCAGCATTGTGATGTCAAGGGCGTGGAGCATTGTGATGAGAAAGCCATGGAGCATTCTGATGACGTGTCATGGAGCTTTGTGATGACAAGGGTATGGAGCAATGTGATGAGAGCGTTCATGGAGCATCATGATGACAATGACATGGAGCATTGTGATGCCAAGTGTCACGGATCTTTGTGATGAAAAAGGTCATGGAGCATTTTGATGACAAGGGTGTTGTGCATTGTGATGAGAAGGGCAGGGAGCATTGTGATGAGAGGGTCATAGAGCAATTTGATGAAAAGGGTCATGGAACATTTTGATGGCAGGCGTTATGCAATATTGTGATGTCAGGGGTCATGAAACATTTTGATGAAACGTGTCATGGAGCATTTTGATGACAGGGTTTATGGAACATTGTGATGTCAGGGGTCATCGAACATTGTGATGATAATGCATGTAGCATTGTGATGACAGGAGTCATGGAACATTGTGATGCCAGGGGTGAGGGAGCATTGTGACGAATAGTGATGTAATATTGTGATATCAGTGGTGAGAGAGCATTTTGATGAGAAGTGCATGGAGCATTGTGATGACAAATTTTATGGAGCATTGTGATGACAAGATTGTGGAGCACTGTTATGACAAGCGAATGGTGCATTGAGATGTCATGTGTCGTGGAGCATTGTGCTGACAAGGGCATGAAGCATTGTGATGACAAGGGTCATGGAGCATTGTGCTGAGAAAGGCAGAGAGCCTTGTGATGACAAGGGTCAAAGAGCATTGTGATGAAAAGTTCATGGAGCATTCTGATGATAAGATTGTTGAGTATTTTGATGAACATAGCATGGAGCATTGAGATGAAAACGACATAGGGCAATTTGATGAAAAAGGCATGGAGCCTTTTCATGACAGGGTTCAAGGAGCATTCTGACGACAAGTGTCAGAGAGCATTGTGATGACAAGTGTATTGAGAATTGTGATGACAAAGGTCATGGAGCATTGTGATGAAAAGGGCATGGTATATTGTGATGACAGGCATCATGGAGCGTTGTGATGACAAGTGTTATGGAACTTTGTGATCACAAGGGTTTGGAGCATTGTGATGACAGAGGTCATAGATCATTTTGATTTCAAGGAGCATGGAGCATTGTGATGACAAGGGCATGAAGCAATATGATCCCAACTTTCATGGAGGATTGTGATGACAATGGTAATGGAGTATTGTGATGACAAGCACATGGAGCATTGTAATGACAAGGTCATGTAGCATTTTGCTGACAAAGCCATGGAGCAATGTGATGACAGATGTCATGGAACAGTGTGATGACAAGCGTCATGGAGCATTGTGAATACAGCGGTCATGTAGCATTCGGGAAACAAGGGCATGGATCATTGTGATGGCAAGTGTCATGGAGCATTAGGCTGAAAATATTCATGGAGTATTGTGATGGCAGGGGTCATGGAGCATTGTGATGACAGAGGGCATGGAGAATTTTGATTTCATTGTGCTGACAATATCCGGAAGCATTATGATGATGGGCATGATGCTTTGTGATGACAGGGTTCATGGAACATTGAGATCAAAACGGGCATGGAGCATTGTGATTACAGGGGTCTGGGAGCATTTTGATGACAAGCGCATGGAGCATTTTGTTGAGAAGGCCACGGAACATTCTGATGACATGTGTCATGGAGCTTTGTGATAACATGTGCATGGATCATTGTGATTACAGGGTTCTTGGAGCATTGTGATGACAAGTGTCATGGAGCCTTTTGATGACAAGGCCGTGGAACACTGTGATGGCAGGGGTCATGGAGCATTGTTATGACAGGGGTAATGGAGCAGTGTGATGAGAAGGGCATGGATCATTGTGATTACAAGATTTATGGAGCATTGCCATAAGAAATTTGAGGACCATTGTGATGAAAACCGCGTGGCACAATGTGATGACAAGGGTCACGGAGCAATTTTCTGACAAAGGCATGGAGAATTGTGATGACAAGAGTCACGGAGAATAGTGATGGAAATTTCATGGAGCAATTTGGTTACAAAGGTCACAGAGCCTTGTGATGACACGGGAATGGACCACAGTGATGACAAATGTTATGAAGCATTGTGATGACTGGATTAATGGAGCATTGTGATGACAAGGGCATGGATCATTGTGATGAGAAGGTCATGGAGTATTGTGAAGACCGGTCAGGGAGCATTGTGATGACATATGTCATGGTCCATTGCGATGACAATGGCAGGGAGCACTGTGATGCCAAATGTAATGGAGGATTGTGATGACAAATATAATGGAGCATTGTGATGACTAGGGTTTCGAGCATTATGATGACAAGGGCCATTGAGAATTTTCATGGAAGGTCGTGAAGCATTGTGATGACAAGGTCCTGGAACATTGTGATGAGAAAACCATGGAGCCTTGTGATGAGAAATCTCATTGAGCATACTGATGAAAAGGGGCATGGATCATTGTGATTACAGGGGTCTTGGAGCTCTGTGATGACAAGGGCATGGAACATTTTAATGAAAAAGACATGGAACATTCTTATTACTTGACTCATGGAGCTTTCTGATGACAAGTGTATGGAGCATTGTGATTACAGGGGTCTTGGAGCATTATGATGACAAGTGTCATGGAGTCTTGTGAAGACAAGGCCGTGGAACATTGTGATGGCAGCGTTCATGGAGAAATTTTATGAGAGGTGTAATGGAACATTGTGATGAGAAGGGCAAGGAGCATTTTGATTACAAGTTTTATGGAGCATTGCAATGACAAATTTGTGGACCGTTCTGATGAAAAGCGCGTGGCACATTGTGATGACAAGGGTCATGGAGCATTTTTCTGACCAAGGCATGGAGCATTTTAATGACAAGTGTCACGGAGCATTGTGAAGAAAAGTTCATGGAGCATTGTGGTTTAAATGGTCACAGAGCCTTGTGATGACAAGGGCATGGACCATTGTGATGACAAATGGTATGAAGCATTGTGATGACAGGAGTCATGGAGCATTGTGATGACAGGGGTCATGGAGCATTGTGATGACAAGGGCATGGAGCATTGTGGTTAAATAGGTCACAGATTCTGTTGATGATGAGGGCATGGACCATTGTGATGACAAAGGTCATGAAGCATTGTGATGACTGGAGTCACGGAGCATTGTGATGACAGGGGTCATGGAGCATTGTTAAAAAAACGGCATGGAGCATTGTGATGACAAGGGCATGAAGCATTGGTCTAATAAGTTTCATGGACTATAGCGATGACATTTGGAAAGGCGCATTGTGATGACAAGGGCATGGAGCATTGTGATGACCAGGTCATGCAGTATTGTGAAGACAGTTGTCAGGGAGCATTGTCATGACATATGTAATGGCCCATTGTGATGACAATGGCATGGAGCATTGTGATGCCAATGGTCATGGAGGATTCTGATGACAAAGGTAATGGGGCATTGTGATGACAATCGTTTGGAGCATTGTGATGACAAGGGTCAGGGAGCATTGTGCTGACAAGTGCATGGAGAATTGTGATGACAAGGGTAATGGAGCATTCTGATGACAAGCATGTGGTGTGTTTTGATGACAATGGCATGGGGCATTGTGATGAAAATGCCATGGGGCATTGTGATGACAAAGGCATGGGCATTGGATTGAAAAAGGCATGGAGACTTTCCGTGACAGGGTTCAAGCAGCATTCTGATGAAAAGTGTCAGGGAGGGGCTTCCCTGGTGGCGCAGTGGTTGAGAGTCCGCCTGCCGATGCAGGGGACACGGGTTCGTGCCCCGGTCTGGGAAGATCCCACATGCCGCAGAGCGGCTAGGCCCGTGAGCCATGGCTGCTGAGCCTGCGCATCCGGAGCCTGTGCTCTGCAAGGGGAGAGGCCACAACAGTGAGAGGCCCGCCTACCGCAAAAAAAAAAAAAAAAAAAAAAAAAAAAAAAAAAAAAAAAAGTGTCAGGGAGCATTGTGATGACAAGTGCATTGAGAATTGTGATGACAAAGGCCATGGAGCATTGTGATGAAAAGGGCATGGAATATTGTGATGACAGGCAGCATGGAGCGTTGTGATGACAAGTGTTATGAAACATTGTGATCACAAGGGTTTGGACAATTGTGATGACAGAGGTAATGGATCATTTTGATTTCAAGGAGCATGGAGCATTGTGATGACAAGGGCATGAAGCAATGTGATACCAAGGTTCAGGGAGGAATGTGATGAAAATAGTTATGGAGTATTGTGATGACAAGCGAATAGAGCATTGTATTGACAAGGTCATGTAACATTTTGCTGACAAAGGCATGGAGCATTGTGATGACTGGTGTCATGGAGCACTGTGATGACAAGCGTCACGGAGCATTGTGAATACTGGGGTCATGGAGCATTGGGATGTCAAGTGCATGGATCATTGTGATGACAAAGGTCGTGGAGCACTGGGCTGAAAATGTTCAGGGAGTGTTGTGATCAGAGGGGTCATGGAGCATTGTGATGACTAGGGAATGGAGCACTGTGATGACAAGAGCCCCGGATCATTGTGTTGTCAGGTGTCATGGAGTGTTGTGATGACAGTGGTCATGCAGCATTGTGATGATATTGGCCATGGAGCATTGTGATGAGTAGGTCGTGGAACATTTGGCTGAAAATGTTCATGGATTATTGTGATGACATGTTTCATGGAGCATTGTGATGACAAGGGAATGGAGCATGGTGATGACAAGGTCCTGGATCATTGTCATGAGAAGACCATTAAGACTTGTGATGACAAGTCTCATGGAGCATTCTGATGAAAAGGGGCATGGAGCATTGTGATTACAGGGCTCTTGGAGCATTGTGATGACAAGGGAATGGAGCATTGTGATGAGAAGGCCATGGAGCATTCTGATGACAAGCGTCATGGAGCTTTGTGATGACAAGTGCATGGAGAATTGTGATTACCGGTGTCTTGGAGCATTGTGATGAAAAGGGCATGGATCATTGTGATGAAAAAGGCATGGAGCCTTCTCATGACAGGGTTCAACGTGCATACTGACGACAAGTGTCAGGGAGCATTGTGCTGACAAGTGTATTGAGCATTGTGATGACAAAGGTCATGGAGCATTGTGATGAGAAGACCATGGATAATTGTGATGATGAGCATCATGGGGTGTTGTGATGATAAGTTTTATGGAACATTGTGATCACAAGGGTTTGGAGCATTATGATGACAGAGGTCATGGAGCATTTTGATTTCATTGTGAGGACAGTAGCCTGAAGCATTATGATGATGGGCATGGTGCATTGTGATGACAGGGTTCATGGAGCATTGAGATGAGAAGGGGCATGAAGCATTGAGATTACAGGCGTCATGGAGCATTGTGATGACAAGGGCAAGGAGCATTGTGATGAGAAGGCCATGGAACATTCTGATGACATGAGTCATGGAGCCTTGTGATGAAAAGGGCATGGAGCATTGTAATTACAGTGGTCTTGGAGCATTGTGATGACAAGGCCGTGGAATATTGTGATGGCTGGGGTCATGGAACATTGTTATGACAGAGATAATGGAGCATTGTGATGAGAAGGTCATTGAGCATTGTTCTGAAATGTTTCATGGTTTATTGTGATGAGAGAGGGCATGGAGCATTGTGATGACAAGGGCATAGAACACTGTGATACATGATTCATGGAGGATTTTAATGACAAGGGCATGGAGCATTTTGATGAGAAGGTTATTGAGCATTGTGATGACAAGTGTCATAGAGCTTTGTGATGACAAGGGCATGGAGCAATGTGATGAGAGGTTTCATGGAGCATTGTGATGACAATGACATGGAACATTGTGATGCCAAGTGTCATGGAGCTTTGTGATGACAAATGTCATGGAGCATTTTGATGACAAGTGTGTGGTGCATTGTGATGAGAAGGCCAGGGAGCATTTTGATGACAGGGTCATGCAGCAATTTGATGAAAAATGTAATGGAACATTTTGATGACAGTGGTTATAGAACATTGTGATGCCAGGTGTCATGGAGCTTTTGGATGAAAAGGGTCATGGAGCATTTTGATGACAGTGGTTATGGAACATTATGATGTCAGTGGTCATGGAACATTGTGCTGATATGGGATATAGCATTGTGATGACAGGGGTTATGGAACATTGTGATTACAGGGTTATGGGAGGATTGTGATGACTAGTGATGGAACATTGTGTTATCTCAGGTGAGAGAGCATTTAGATGAGAAGTGCATGGAGCATTGTGATAACAATGTTTATGGAGCATAGTGATGAGAAGGATGTCGATCATTGTGATGAAAATCACGTGGCACATTTTGATGACAAGGGTCATGGAGCATTGTTCTGACAAAGGCACGTAGCATTGTGATGAAAAGTTCATGCATCATTGTGGTTACAAAGTCACAGATTCTTGTGATGGCACGGGCATGGACCATTGTGATGACAAACGTTATGAAGCATTGTGATGACTGGAGTCACGGAGCATTGTGATGACAGGGGTCATGGAGCATTGTGAAGACAAGGGCAAGGAAAATTGTGATGACAGGGGCATGGAGCATTAGTCTGATATTTTTTATAGATTATTGTGATGACAGTGGACATGGTGCATTGTGATGACAAGAGCAAGGAGCATTGTGATTAGAAGGTCATGGAGTATTTTGAAGACAGGTGTCAGGGAGCATTGTGATGACATATGTCATGGTGCATTGCGATGTCAATGACCGGGAGCACTGTGATGCCAAATGTAATGGAGGATTGTGATGATAAATATAATGGAGCTTTGTGATGACTAGGGCTTTGAGCATTATGATGACAACAGAAATTGAGAATTTTCATGACAAGGTCGTGAAGCATTGTGATGACAAGGTTCTGGAGCATTGTGATGAGAAAACCATGGAGCCTTGTGATGACAAGTCTCATGGAGCATACTGATGCAAAGGGGCATGGAGCATTCTGATTACAGGGGTCTTGGAACACTGTGATGAAAAGGGCATGGAGCATTGGTCAAATAATTTTCATAGATTATTGCGATGACACTTGGAATGGCACATTGTATTGACAAGGGCATGGAACATTTTGATGTCCAGGTCATGCAGTATTGTGAAGACATATGTCAGGGAGCATTGTGATGACATATGTATTGGCCCATTGTGATGACAATGGCATGAATCATTGTGATGCCAAGTGTCATGGAGGATTCTGAAGACAAAGGTAATGGAGCATTGTGATGACAATGGCTTGGAGCATTGTGAAGACAAGGGTCAGGGAGCATTGTGCTGACAAGTGCATGGAGCATTGTGATGAGAAGGACAAGGAACCATCTGATGACATGCGTCATGTAGCTTTGTTATGAGATGGGCATGGAGCATTTTGATGACAGGTGTCTTGGAGCATTGTGCTGACAAGGGTCACTGAGCCTTGTGATGACAAGGCCGTGGAACATCGTGATGGCAGGTGTCATGGAGCATTGTTATGACCGTGGTAATGCAGCATTTTGATGTCAAGGATATGGAGCATTGTGATGAGAAGGCCATGGAAAATTCTGATGACATGTGTCATGGAGCTTTGTGATGACAACGGCATGGAGCAATGTGATGAGAGCATTCTTGGAGCATTGTGATAACAATGACTTGGAACATTGTGATGCCAAGTGTCATGGATCTTTGTGATGACAAAGGTCATTCAGCATTTTGATGACAAAGGCGTTGTTCATTGTGATGAGTAGGGCAGGGAGCATTGTGATGCCAGGGGTTATGGATCATTGTGATGTCTGTGGTCATCGAAAATTGTGATGATAAGTGCATGTACCATTGTGAAGACAGTAGTCATGGAACATTATGATGACAGGGGTGATGGAGTATTGTGACGAATAGTGATGTAACATTGTGATATCAGTGGTGAGAGAGCATTTTGATGAGAAGTGCATGGAGCATTGTGATGACAAGATTGTGGAGCACTGTGATGACAAGAGCATGGTGCATTTTGATGACATGTGTCATGGAGAATTGTCCTGACAAGCACATGGAGCATTGTGATTACAAGGGTCATGGAGCATTGTGCTGAGAAAGGCATAGAGCATTGTGATGACAAGGGTCAAAGAGCATTGTGATGAAAATTTCATGGAGCATTGAGGTTAAAAAGGACACAGAGACTGTTGATGACGGGGGCATGGACCATTGTGATGACAAAGGTCATGAATCATTTAGATGACTGGAGTCACGGAGCATTCTGATGACATGGGTCATGAAGCACTGTGATAAAAAGGGCATGGAGCTTTGTGATGACAAGCGTCACGGAGCATTGTGAATACAGGGGTCATGGAGCATTGGGATGACAAGGGCATGGATCATTGTGATGACAAGGGTCATGGAGCATTGGGAGGAAAGTGTTCATGGAGTATTGTGATGACAAGGGACATGGAGCGTTGTGATGACAGGGGTCATGGAGCATTGTGATGAGAAGGTCATGGAGAATTGGGCTGAAAATGTTCATGGAGTATTGTGATGACAGTTTTCATGGAGCATTGTGATGACAAGGTACTGGAGCATTGTGATGAGAAGACCATGGAGCCTTATGATGATATGTCTCATGGAACATTGTGATGAAAAGTGGCAAGGAACATTGTGATTACAGGGGTCGTGGAGCACTGTGATGCCAAGGGAATGGAGCATTGGGATGAGACGGCCATGGAGCCTTGTAATCACAGGGTTCAATGAGCATACTGACGACAAGTGTCAGGGAGCATTGTGATGACAAGGGTATTGAGCAATGTGGTGACAAATGTCATGGAGCATTGCGATGAGAAGACCATGGATAATTGTGATGATGAGCGTCATGGGGTGTTGTGATGATAAGTGTTATGGAACATTTTGATCACAAGGATTGGGAGCATTGCGATGAGAGAGGTCATGGAGCTTTATGATTTCATTGTGATGACAATAGCCTGAAGCATTATGATGTTGGGCATGGTGCATTTTGATGACAGGGTTCTTGGAGCATTGAGATGAAAAGGGGCATGGAGCATTGTGATTACAGGGGTCTTGGAGCACTGCGATGAAAGGTGTAATGGAGCATTGTGATGACAAGGGCATGGAGCACTGTGATGATAAGGCCATGGAGCATTCTGTTGGCATGCGTCATGGAGCTTTGTGACGACAAGGGAATGGAGCAATGTGATGAGAGCGATCATGGAGCATTGTGATCACAATGACATGGAGCACTGTGATGCCAGGTTATGGATCTTTGTGATGACAATGTCATGGAGCATTTTGATTACAAGGGCGTTGTGCATTCTGATGCGAAGGGCAGGGAGCATTGTGATGAGAGGGTCATGGAACAATTTGATGAAAAGTGTCATGGAACATTTTGATGACAGGGGTTATGGAACATTGTGATGTCATGGGTCATGGAACATTTTCATGACAGGGGCTATGGACCATTGTGAGGACAGGGGAGTGGGTGTATTGTGATGACTAGTGAGAGAACATTTTGATATCAGTGGTGAGAGAGCACTTTGATAAGTCGTGCAAGGAGCACTGTGATGACAAGTTTTATGGAGCATTGTGATGACATGGGTCATGGAGCACTGCGCTGACCAGCGCATGGAACATTCTGATGACAAGGGTCATGGAACATTGAGTTGACAAAGGCACGGAGCATTGTGATAACTAGTGTCACGGAGCATTGTGATGAAAAGTTCATGGAGCATTGTGGTGACAAATTTCAAAGAGCCTTGCGATGATGAGGACATGGATCATTGTGATGACACAGGTCATGAAGCATTGTGATGACTGGAGTCACGGAGCATTGTGAGAACTGAGGTCATGGAGCATTGTGATGACAAGGGCATGGAGCATTTGATGACAGGGGCATGGAGCATTGGTCTGACAAGTTTGATGGATAATTGTGTTGAGAATGGGCATGGCACATTGTGATGACAAGGTCATGCAGTATTGTGAAGACAGGTGTCAGGGAGCATTGTGATGACCTATTTCATGTTCCATTGTGATGACAATGGCATGGAGCATTGTGATGCCAAGTGTTTTGGAGGATTGTGATGACAAAGGTAATGGAGCATTGTGATGACAAGGGCTTTGAGCATTGTGATGACAAGGGTCATGGAACATTGTGATGACAACGGCCATTGAGAATTTTGATGAAAATATCGTGAAGCATTGTGATGACAAACGCATGGAGCTTGCTATGACAGGGGTCATGGGGCATTGCGATGACATGTGCATGGAGAATTGTGATGACAAAAGCATGTAACATTGTGATGAGAACTGTCATGGAGCATTGTGATGACAAGGACGTGGAGAATTGTGATGACAAGGGACATGGAGCATTGTGATGACCAGGGCATGGAGCATTGTGATGGCAAGACCGTGGAGCATTGTGAAGAGAAGACCATGGATAATTGTGATGACGAGCGTCATGGAGCACTGCAATGACAAGGGCTATGGAGCACTGTGATGTCAGGGGACATGGAGCATTTTGATGAAAAATTTCATGGAGCATTTTGGTGACAGGGATCATGGAACATTGTGATGTCATAGGTTATCGAACATTGTGATGATAAGTGCATGTAGCATTGTGATGACAGGAGTCATTGAATATTGTGATGACAGGGGTGAGGGAGTATTGTGATGAATAGTGATGTAACATTGTGATATCAGTGGTGAGAGAGCATATTGATGAGAAGTGCATGGATCATTGTGATGACAATGTTAATGGAGCATTGTGATGACAAGATTGTGGAGCACTGTGATGACAAGCGCATGGTGCATTGTGATGATGTGTCATGGAGCATTGTGTTGACAAGCGCCTGGAGCATTGTGATGACAACAGTCACGGAGCATTGTTCTGAGAAAGGCATAGAGTATTGTGATGACAATGGTCAAAGAGCATTGTGATGAAAATTTCATGGAGCATTGAGGTTAAAAAGGTCACTGAGACTGTTGATGATGAGGGCATGGCCCATTGTGATGACAAAGGTCATGAAGCATTGTGATGACTGGAGTCACGGAGCATTGTGATAACAAGGGCATGGAACATAGGTCTAATAAGTTTCATGGATTATTGCAATGACAGTTGGAATGGCGCATTGTGATGACAAGGGCATGGAACATTGTGAAGACCAGGTCATGCAGTATTGTGAAGACTGGTGTCTGTGAGCATTGTGATGACATATGTAATGGCCCATTTTGATGACAGTGGCATGGAGCATTGTGATGACAAGTGTCATGGAGGATTCTGATGACAAAGGTAATGGAGCATTGTGATGACAATGGCTTGAAGCATTGTGATGACAAGGGTCAGGGAGCATTGTGCTTGCAAGTGCATGGAAAATTGTGATGACACGGGTCATGGAGCATTTGGATGACAAACTTGTGGAGTATTTTGATGACAATGGCATGGATTATTGTGATGAAAATGGCATGGAGCCGTTTCTTGACAGGTTTCAAGGAGCCTTCTGACGACCAGAGACAGGGAGCATTGTGATGACAAGGGTATTGAGAATTGTGATGACAAAGGTCATGGAGCATTTTGCTGACAAGCACATGGAGCATTGTGATGACAACGGTCATGGAGCATTGTGCTGAGAAAGGCACAGAGTATTGTAATGACAAGGGTCAAAGAGCATTGTGATGAAAATTTCATGGAGCATTGAGGTTAAAAAGGTCACAGAGACTGTTGATGACGAGGGCATGGACCACTGTGATGACAAAGGTCATGAATCATTGAGATGACTGGAGTCACGGAGCATTGTGATGACATGGGTCATGGAGCACTGTGATAACAAGGGTATGGAGCATTGTGATGACAAGTGCACGAAGCATTGGTCTAATAAGTTTCATGGATTATTGCAATGACAGTTGGAATGGTGCATTTTGATGACAAGGGCATGGAGCATTGTGAAGACCAGGTCACGCAGTATTGTGTAGACTGGTGTCAGGGAGCATTGTGATGACATATGTAATGGCCCATTGTGATGACAATGGCATGGAGCATTGTGATGCCAATTGTCATGGAGGATTCTTATGACAAATGTAATGGAGCATTGTGATGATTATGGCTTGGAGCATTGTGCTTACAAGTGCATGGAGAATTGTGATGACAAAGGTCATGGAGAATTCTGATGAGAAGCTTCTGGAGTATTTTGATGACAATGGCATGGAGCATTCTGATGAAAACTGCGTGGGGCATTGTGATGAAAAAGGCATGGAGCCTTTTCGTGACAGGGTTCAAGGAGCATTCTGACGACAAGTGTCAGGGAGCACTGTGATGACAAGTATATTGAGAATTGTGATGACAATGGTCATGGAGCATTGTGATGAAAAGGGCATGGAGTATTGTAATGACAGGCATCATGGAGTGCTGTGATGACAAGTGTTATGGAACACTGTGATCACAAGTGTTTGGAGCATTTTGATGACAGAGGTCATGGATCATTTTGATTTCAAGGAGCATGGAGCATTGTGATGACAAGGGCATGAAACAATGTGATCCCAAGTTTCATGGAGGATGCATTACAATGCATAGAGCATTGTAATGACAAGATCATGTAGCATTTTGCTGACAGAGGCATGGAGGATTGTGATGACAGGTGTCATGGAGCACTGTGATGACAAGGGTCACGGAGCATTGTGAATACAGGGGTCATGGAGCATTGTTATGACAAGGGCATGGATCATTTTGATGACAAGGGTCATGGAGCATTGGGATGAAAGGGTTCATGGAGTACTGTGATGACAAGGGACATTGAGCGTTGTGATGACAGGGGTCATGGAGCATTGTAATGACAGGTGTCATGGAGCATTGTGATGAGAAGGTCATGGAGCATTAGGCTGAAAATGTTCATGGAGTATTGTGATGACTGGTGTCATGGAGCATTATGATGACAAGGTACTGGAGCACTGTGATGAGAAGACCATGGAGCTTTGTGATGATATGTCTCATGGAACATTCTGATGAAAAGGGGCATGGAGCATTGTGATTACAGGGGTCGTGGAGCACTGTGATGACAAGGGCATGGAGCATTGGGATGAGAAGGCCATGGAGCCTTGTTATCACAGGGTTCAAGGAGCATACTGACGACAAGAGTCAGGGAGCATTGTGATGACAAGGGTATTGAGCAATGTGGTGACAAATGTCATGGAGCACTGCGATGACAAGACCATGGATAATGGTGATGACGAGCGTCATGGGGCGTTGTGATGATAAGTGTTATGGAACATTTTGATAACAAGGATTTGGAGCATTGTGATGAGAGAGGTCATGGAGCATTATGATTTCATTGTGATGACAATAGCATGAAGCATTATGATGGTGGGCATGTTGCATTGTGATGACAGGGTTCATGGAGCATTGAGATGAAAAGTGGCATGGAGCACTTTGATTACAGTGGTTTTGGAGCATTGTGATAACAGGTGTAATGGAGCATTGTGATGGCAAGGGCATGGAGCACTGTGATGAGAAGGCCATGGAACATTCTGATGACATGGGTCATGGAGCTTTGTGACGACAAGAAAATGGAACAATGTGATGAGAGCGATCATGGAGCATTGTGATGACATTGACATGGAGCATTGTAATGCCAAGGGTCATGGATCTTTGTGATGACAAAGTCATGGAGCATTTTGATTACAAGGGCGTTGTGCATTGTGATGCGAAGGGCAGGGAGCATTGTGATGAGAGGGTCATGGAGCAATTTGATAAAAAGGGTCATGGAACATTTTGATGACAGGGGTTATGGAACATTGTGATGTCAGGGGTCATGGAACACTTTCATGACAGGGTTTATGGACCATTCTGATGACAGGAGAGTGGGCGTATTTTGATGACTAGTGAGGGAACATTTTGATATCAGTGGTGAGAGAGCACTTTGATAAGACGAGCAAGGAGCATTGTGATGACAAGGTTTATGGAGCACTGTGATGACATGGGTCATGGAGCAATGCGCTGACAAGCGCATGGAACATTGTGATGACAAGGGTCATGGAGCATTGAGTTGACAAAGGGACGGAGCATTGTGATAACAAGTGTCACGGAGCATTGTGATGAAAAGTTCATGGAGCATTGTGGTGACAAAGTTCACAGAGCCTTGTGATGATGAGGGCATGGATCATTGTGATGACACAGGTCATGAAGACTTGTGATGACTGGATTCACGGAGCATTGTGAGAACTGTGGTCATGGAGCATTGTGATGACAAGGGCATGGAGCATTGTGATGACAGGGGCATGGAGCATTGGTTTGACAAGTTCCATGGATAATTGTGTTGACAGTGGGCATGGCACATTGTGATGACAAGGTCATGCAGTATTGTGAAGACAGGTGTCAGGGAGCATTGTGATGACATATTTCATGTTGCATTGTGATGACAATGGCATGGAGCATTGTGATGTCAAGTGTTTTAGAGGATTGTGATGACAAAGGTAATGGAGCATTATGATGGCAAGGGCTTGGAGCATTGTGATGACAATGGTCAAGGAGCATTGTGATGACAACGGCCATTGAGAATTTTGATGCAAAGATCGTGAAGCATTGTGATGACAAAGGCATGGAGCTTGCTATGACAGGGGTCATGGGGCACTGTGATGATATGTGCATGGACAATTGTGATGACAGAAGCATGTAACATTGTGATGAGAACTGTCACGGAGCACTGTGATGACAAGGACGTGGAGAATTGTGATGACAAGGGACCTGGAGCATTTTGATGACCAGGGCATGGAGCATTGTGATGGCAAGTCCATGGAGCATTGTGATGAGAAGACCATGGATAATTGTGATGACGATCGTCATGGAGCACTGTAATGACAAGGGCTATGAAGCATTGTAATGTCAGGGGACATGGAACATTTGATGAAAAAGGTCATGGAGCATTTTGATGACAGGGGTTATGGAACATTGTGATGTCATATGTAATGGCCCATTGTGATGACAATGGCATGGAGCATTGTGTTGCCAATTGTCATGCAGGATTCTGATGACAAAGGTAATGGAGCATTGTGATGACAATGGCTTGGAGCATTGTGCTGACTAGTGCATGGAGAATAGTGATGACAAAGTTCATGGAGCATTGTGATGAAAAGGGCATGGAGTATTGTGATGACAGGCATCATGGAGCGTTGTGATGACAAGTGTTATGGAACATTGTGATCACAAGGGTTTGGAGCACTGTGATGACAGAGGTCATGGATCATTTTGATTTCAAGGAGCATGGAGCATTGTGATGACAAGGGCATGAAACAATGCGATCCCAAGGTTCATGGAGGCTTGTGATGACAATGGTAATGGAGCATTGTGATGACAAGCACATAGAGCATTGTAATGACAAGGTCATGTAGCATTTTGCTGACAAAGACATGGAGCATTGTGATGACAGGTGTCATGGAGCACTGGTATGACAAGCGTCACGGAGCATTTTGAATACAGGGGTCATGGAGCATTGCGATGACAAGGGCATGGAGAATTTTGATGACAGGGCTTATGGAACATTGTGAAGTCATAGGTCATCGAACATTGTGATGATAAGTGCATGTAGCATTGTGATGACAGGAGTCATGGAACATTGTGATGACAGGGCTGAGGGAGTACTGTGATGAATAGTGATGTAACATTGTGATGTCAGTGGTGAGAGATCATATTGATGAGAACTGCATGGAGCATTGTGATGACAATGTTAATGGAGCATTGTGATGATAAGATTGTGGAGCACTGTGATGACAAGCGCATGGTGCATTGTGATGACGTGTCACGGTGCATTGTGCTGACAAGCGCATGGAGCATTGTGGTAACAACGGTCATGGAGCATTGTGCTGAGAAAGGCATAGAGGATTGTGATGACAAGGGTCAAAGAGCATTGTGATGAAAATTTCATGGAGCATTGAGGTTAAAAAGGACACAGAGACTGTGGATGACTAGGGCATGGACCATTGTGATGACAAAGGTCATGAAGCATTGAGATGACTGGAGTCACGGAGCATTGTGATGACATGGGTCATGTAGCACAGTGATAACAAGGACATGGAGCATTGTGATGACAAGGGCACGGAGCATTGGTCTAATACGTTCCATGGATTATTGCAATGACAGTTGGAATGGTGCATTTTGATGACAATGGCATGGAGCATTGTGAAGGCCAAGTCATGCAGTATTGTGAAGACTGGTGTCAGGGAGCATTGTGATGACATATGTAATGGCCCATTGTGATGACAGTGGCATGGATCATTGTGATGCCAAGTGTCATGGAGGATTCTGATGACAAAGGTAATGGAACATTGTGATGACAATGGCTTGGAGC
This sequence comes from Mesoplodon bidens, assembly GCF_964165515.1. Taxonomy (NCBI): domain Eukaryota; kingdom Metazoa; phylum Chordata; class Mammalia; order Artiodactyla; family Ziphiidae; genus Mesoplodon; species Mesoplodon bidens. The sequence continues at coordinate 1,630,331 of NW_027671170.1, forward strand.
ATTGTGCTGACAAGTGCATGGAGCATTGTGATGACAAAGGTCATGGAGCATTCTGATGACAAGCTTGTGGAGTATTTTGATGACAATGGCATGGAGCATTGTGATGAAAATGGCGTGGGGCATTGTGATGTAAAAGGCATGGAGCCTCTTCGTGACAGGGTTCAAGGTGCATTCTGATGACAAGTGTCAGGGAGCATTGTGATGACAAGTGTATTGAGAATTGTGATGCCAATGTTCATGGAGCATTGTGATGAAAAGTGCTTGGAGAATTGTGATGACAGGCATCATGGAGCGTTGTGATGACAAGTGTTATGGAACATTGTGATCACAAGGGTTTGGAGCATTGTGATGACAGAGGTCATGGATCATTTTGGTTTCAAGGAGCATGGAGCATTGTGATGACAAGGGCATGAAACAATGTGATCCTAAGGTTCATGGAGGATTGTGATGACAATGGTAATTGAGTATTGTGATGACAAGTGCATAGAGCATTGTAATGACAAGGTCATGTAGCATTTTGCTGACAAAGGCATGGAGCATTGTGATGACAGGTGTCATGGAGCACTGTGATGACAAGTGTCATGGAGCATTGTGAATACAGGGGTCATGGAGCATTGGGATGACAAGGGCATGGATCATTGTGATGACAAGGGTCATGGAGCATTGGGATGAAAGTTTTCATGGAGTATGGGGATGACAAGGGACATGGAGCGTTGTGATGACAGGGGTCATGGAGCATTGTAATGACAGGGGTCATGGAGTATTGTGATGAGAAGGTCATGGAGCATTGGGCTGAAAATATTCATGGAGTATTGTGAGGACAGGTGTCATGGAGCATTGTGATGACAAGGTACTGGAGCATTGTGATGAGAAGACCATGGATCCTTGTGATGATATGTCTCATGGAACATTCTGATGAAAAGGGGCATGGAGCATTGTGATTACAGGGGTCGTGGGGCACTGTGATGACAAGGGCATGGAGCATTGGGATGAGAAGGCCATGGATAATTGTGATGATGAGCATCATGGGGTTTTATGATGATAAGTGTTATAGAACATTGTGATCACAAGGGTTTGGAGCATTATAATGAAAGAGGTCATGGAGCATTTTGATTTCATTGTGATGACAATAGCCTGAAGCATTATGATGATGGGCATTGAGATGAAAAGGGGCATGGAGCACTGTGATTACAGGGGTCTTGGAGCATTTTGATGACAAGGCCGCGGAACATTGTGATGGCAGGGGTCATGGAACATTGTTATGAAAGAGGTAATGGAGCATTGTGATGAGAAATGCATTGATCATTGGTCTGAAATGTTTCGTGGTTTATTGTGATGAGAGTGGGCATGGAGCTTTGTGATGACAAGGGCACGGAACTCTGTGATACATGGGTCATGGAGGATTGTAATGACAAGAGCATGGAGCATTGTGATGCGAAGGGTATCGAGCAATGTGATGACAAGTTTCATGGAGCTTTATGATGACAAGGGCATGGAGCAATGTGATGAGAGTGTTCATGGGGCATTGTGATGACAATGACATGGAGCACTGTGATGCCAAGTGTCATGGAGCTTTGTGATGACAAAAGTCATGGAGCATTTTGATGACAAAGGTGTGGTGCATCGTGATGAGAAGGCCAGGGATCATTTTGATGACAGGGTCATGCAGCAATTTGATGAAAAGTGTAATGGAACATTTTGATGACAGGGGTTATAGAACATTGTGATGCCAGTTATCATGGAGCTTTGGGATGTAAAGGGTCATGGAGCATTTTGATGACAGTGGTTATGGAACTTTATGATGTCAGTGGTCATGGATCATTGTGCTGATAAGGGGATGTAGCATTGTGATGACAGGGATCATGGAACATTGTGATTACAGGGTTATGGGAGGATTGTGTTGACTAGCGATGGAATATTGTGATATCTCAGGTGAGAGAGCATTTGGATGGAAGTGCATGGAGCATTGTGATTAAAATGTTTATGCAGCATAGCGATGACCAGCTTGTCGATCATTGTGATGAAAAGCACATGGCACACTGTGATGACAAGGGTCATGGAGCATTGTTCTGAAAATGGCATGGAGCACTGTGATGAAAAGTTCATGGAGCATTGTAGTTACAAAGGTCACAGAGCCTTGTGATGACGAGGGCATGGATTGTTGTGATGACAAACGTTACGAAGCATTGTGATGAATGTAGTCACGGAGCATTGTGATGACAGGGGTCATGGAGCATTGTGAAGACAAGGGCATGGAACATTGTGATGACAGGGGCATGGAGCATTGGTCTGACAATTTTCATAGATTATTGTGATGACAGTGTACATGGTGCATTGTGATGACAAGGGCAAGGAGCATTGTGATGAGAAGGTCATGGATTATTGTGAAAACAGGTGTCAGGGAGCATTGTGATGACATATGTCATGGTCCATTGTGATGACAATGACAGGGAGCATTGTGATGCCAAATGCAATGGAGGATTGTGATGATAAATATAATGAAGCATTGTGATGACTAGGGCTTGGAGCATTATGATGACAAGAGAAATTGAGGATTTTCATGACAAGGTCGTGAAGCATTGTGATGACAAGGTCCTGGATCATTGTGATGAGGAAACCATGGAGCCTTGTGATGACAAGTCTTATGGAGCATACTGATGAAAAGGGGCATGGAGCATTCTGATTACAGGGGTCTTGGAACACTGTGATAACAAGGGCATGGAGCATTGTGATGACAAAGGCATGGAGAATTGCTCTTATAAGTTTAGTGGATTATTGCGATGACAGTTGAAATGGCACATTGTAATGACTAGGGCATGGAGCATTTTGATGTCCAGGTCATGCAGTAATGTGAAGACATGTGTCAGGGAGCATTGTGATGACATATGTAATGGCACATTGTGATGACAATGGCAAGGAGCATTGTGATGCCAAGTGTCATGGAGGATTCTGATGACAAATGAAATGGAGCATTGTGATGAAAATGGCTTGGAGCATTGTGATGACAAGGGTCAGGGAACATTGAGCTGACAAGTGCATGGAGCTTTGTGATGAGAAAGCCATGGAAACTTCTGATGACATGCGTCATGGAGCTATGTTATGACAAGGGCATGGAGCATTTTGATGACAGGTGTCTTGGAGCATTGTGCTGACAAGGGTCATTGAGCCTTGTGATGACAAGGTCGTGGAACATCGTGATGTCAGTGGTCATGGAGCATTGTTATGACAGGGGTAAAGGAGCATTGTGATGGCAAGGGCAAGGAGCATTGTGATGAGAAGGCCATGTAACATTCTGATGACATGTGTCATGGAGCTTTGTGATGACAAGGTCATGGAGCAATGTGATGAGAGCATTCATGGAGCATTGTGATAACAATGACATGGAGCACTGTGATGCCAAGTGTCATGCATTATTGTGATGACAAAGGTCATGGAGCAATTTGATGACAAAGGCCTTGTGCATTGTGATGAGTAGGGCAGGGAGCATTGTGATGACAGGGTCATGGATCAACTGGATGAAAAGTGTCATGGAACATTTTGATGACAGGGGTTATGGAAAATTGTGATGTCAGGGCTCATGGAGCATATTGATGAAAAGTGTCATGGAGCATTTTGATGACAGGGATTATGGAACATTGTGATGTCTGGGGTCATCAAACATTGTGATGATAAGTGAATGTAGCATTGTGATGACAGGAGTCATGGAACATTATGATGACAGGGGTGAGGGAATATTGTGACGAATAGTGATGTAACATTGTGATATCAGTGGTGAGAGAGCATATTGATGAGAAGTGCATGGAGCATTGTGATGACAAGGTAAATGGAGCATTGTGATGACAAGAATGTGGAGCACTGTGATGACAAGCGCATGGTGCATTGTAATGACATGTGTCAGGGAGCATTGTGCTGACAAGCGCATGGAGCATTGTGATGACAACGGTCATGGAGCACTGTGCTGAGAAAGGCATAGAGTATTGTGATGACAAGGGTCAAAGAGCATTGTGATGAAAATTTCATGGAGCATTGAGGTTAAAATTGTCACAGTGACTGTTGATGACGAGGGCATGGACCACTGTGATGACAAAGTTCATGAAGCATAGTGATGACTGGAGTCACGGAGCATTGTGATAACAAGGGCATGGAGCATTGTGATGACAAGAGTCACTGAACATTGTGATGACAGGGTTGAGGGAGTATTGTGATGAATAGTGATGTAACATTGTGATATCAGTGGTGAGAGAGCATATTGATGAGAAGTGCATGGAGCATTGTGATGACAAGGTAAATGGAGCATTGTGATGACAAGATTGTGGAGCACTGTGATGACAAGCGCATGGTGCATTGTGATGACATGTGTCAGGGAGCATTGTGCTGACAAGCGCATGGAGCATTGTGATGACAACGGTCATGGAGCACTGTGCTGAGAAAGGCATAGAGTATTGTGATGACAAGGGTCAAAGGGCATTGTGATGAAAATTTCATGGAGCATTGAGGTTAAAAATGTCACAGAGACTGTTCTTGACGAGGGCATGGACCACTGTGATGACAAAGTTCATGAAGCATTGTGATGACTGGAGTCACGGAGCATTGTGATAACAAGGGCATGGAGCATTGTGATGACAAGGGCATGGAACATTGGTCTAATAAGTCTCATGTATTATTGCAATGACAGTTGGAATGGCACATTGTGATGACAACGGCATGGAGCATTGTGAAGACCAGGTCATGCAGTATTGTGAAGACTGGTGTCAGGGAGCATTGTGATGACATATGTAATGGCCCATTGTGATGACAATGGCATGGAGCATTGTGATGCCAAGTATCATGGAGGATTCTGATGACAAATGTAATGGAGCATTGTGATGACAATGGCTTGGAGCATTGTGATGACAAGAGTCAGGGAGCATTGTGCTGGCAAGTGTATGGAGAATTGTGATGACACGGGTCATGGAGCATTTGGATGACAAGCTTGTGGAGTATTTTGATGACAAAGGCATGGATTATTGTGATGAAAATGGCATGGGGCATTGTGATGATAAAGGCATGGAGCCTTTTTGTGCCAGGGTTCAAGGAGCATTCTGACGACAAGAATCAGGGAGCACTGTGATGACAAGTGTATTGAGAATTGTGATGACAAAGGTCATGGAGCATTGTGAGGAAAACGGCATGGAGTACTGTGATGACAGGCATCATGGAGCGTTGTGATGACAAGTGTTATGGAACATTGTGACCACAAGGGTTTGGAGCATTGTGATGACAGAGGTCATGGATCATTTTGATTTCAAAGAGCATGGAGCATTGTGATGACAAGGGCATGTAACTATGTGAACCCAAGGTTCATGGAGGATTGTGATGACAATGGTAATGGAGTATTGTGATGACAAGTGCATTGAGCATTGTAATGACAAGGTCATGTAGCATTTTGCTGACAAAGGCATGGAACATTGTGGTGACAGGTGTCATGGAGCACTGTGATGACAAGCGTCACGGAGCATTGTGAATACCGGGGTCATGGAGCACTGGGATGACAAGGTCATGGATCATTGTGATGACAAGTGTAATGGAGCATTGGGATGAAAATGTTCATGGAGTGTTGTGATGACAAGGGACATGGAGCGTTTTGATGACAGGGGTCATGGAGCATTGTGATGACAAGGTACTGGAGCATTGGGCTGAAAATATCCATGGAGTATTGTGATGAGAGGTGTCAAGGAGCATTGTGATGACTAGGTACTGGAGCATTGTGATGAGAAGACCATGGAGCCTTGTGATTATATGTCTCTTGGAACATTCTGATGAAAAGGGGCATGGAGCCTTGTGATTACAGTGGTCGTGGAGCACTGTGATGACAAGGGCATGGAGCATTGGGATGAGAAGGCCATGGAGCCTTGTCATCAAAGGGTTCAAGGAGCACACTGACAACAAGTGTCAGGGAGCATTGTGATGACAAGGGTACTGAGCATTGTGGTGACAAAAATCATGGAGCATTGTAATGAGAATACCATGGATAATTGGGATGACGAGCGTCATGGGGCGTTGTGATGATAAGTGTTATGGAACATTTTGACCACAAGGATTTGGAGCATTGTGATGAGAGAGGTCATGGAGCATTATGATTTCTTTGTGATGACAATAGCATGAAGCATTATGATGCTGGTCATGGTATATTGTGATGACAGGGTTCATGGAGCATTGAGATGAAAAGGGGCATGGAACATTGTGATTACAGGGTTCTTGGAGCATTGTGATGACAGGTGTTTTGGAGCATTGTGATGGCAAGGGCATGGAGCACTGTGATGAGAAGGCCATGGAGCATTCTGATGACATGCGTCATGGAGCTTTGTGATGACAAGGGCAAGAAGCAATGTGATGAGAGTGATCATGGAGCATTGTGATGACAATGTCATGCAGCATTGTGATGCCAAGGGTCATGGATCTTTCTGATGACAAAGTCTTGGAGCATTTTGATGACAAGGGTGTTGTACATTGTGATGAGAAGGGCAGGGAGCATTGTGATGACAGGGTCATGGAGAAATTTGATGAAAAGGGTCATGGAACATTTTGATGACAGGGGTTATGGAACATTGTGAAGTCAGGGGTTATGGAATATTTTTATGACAGGGGAGTGTGTGTATTGTGATGACTAGTGAGGGAACATTTTGATATCAGTGGTGAGAGAGCATTCTGATAAGACGTGCAAGGAGCATTGTGGTGACAAGGTTTATGGAGCATTGTGATGACATGGGTATAGGAGCACTGCGCTGACAAGCGAATGGAACATTGTGATGACAAGGGTCATGGAGCATTGAGTTGACAAAGGGACGGAGCATTGTGATAACAAGTGTCACGGAGCATTGTGATGAAAAGTTCATGGAACATTGAGGTGACAAAGTTCACAGAGCCTTGTGATGATGAGGGCATGGATCATTGTGATGACACAGGTCATGAATCCTTGTGATGACTGGAGTCACGGAGCATTGTGAGAACTGCGGTCATGGAGCATTGTGATGACAAGGGCATGGAGCATTGTGATGACAGGGACATGGATCATTGGTCTGACAAGTTTCATGGATAATTGTGTTGATAGTGGGCATGGTACATTGTGATGACAAGGTAATGGAGTATTGTGAAGACAGGTGTCAGGGAGCATTGTGATGACATATTTCATGATCCATTGTGATGACAAGAGCTTGGAGCATTGTGATGACAAGGGTCATGGAGCATTTTGATGACAACGGCCATTGAGAATTTTGACGAAAAGGTCGTGAAGCATTGTGATGACAGAGGCATGGAGCTTGCTATGACAGGGGTCATGGGGCATTGTGATGACATGTGCATGGAGAATTGTGATGACAAAAGCATGTAAAATTGTGATGAGAACTGTCATGGAGCATTGTGATGAGAAGGATGGGAAAATTGTGATGACAAGGTACATGGAGCGTTGTGATGACCAGGGCATGGAGCATTCTGATGGCAAGACCGTGGAGCATTGTGATGAGATGACCATCTATAATTGTGATGACGAGCGTCAAGGAGCACTGTAATGACAAGGGCTATGGAGCATTGTGATGTAGGGGACATGGAGCATTTTGATGAAAAGGGTCATGGAGTATTTTGATGACAGGGTTTATGGAACATTGTGGTGTCATAGGTCATCGAACATTGTGATGATAAGTGCATGTAGCATGGTGATGACAGGAGTCATGGAACATTGTGATGACAGGGGTGAGGGAGTATTGTAATGAATAGTGATGTAACATTGTGATATCAGTGGTGAGAGAGCATATTGATGAGATGTGCATGGAGCATTGTGATGACAATGTTAATGGAGCCTTGTGATGACAAGAGTGTGGAGCACTGTGATGACAAGCGCATGGAGCATTGTGATGACAACGGTCATGGAGCATTGTGCTGAGAAAGGCATAGAATATTGTAATGACAAGGGTCACAGAGCATTGTGATGAAAATTTCATGGAGCATTTAGGTTAAAAAGTTCACAGAGACTGTTGATGATGAGGGCATGGACCACTGTGATGACAAAGGTCATGAAGCATTTTGATGACTGGAATCACGGAGCATTGTGATAACAAGGGCATGGAGCATTGTGATGACAAGGGCATGGAACAATTGTCTAATAAGTTTCATGGATTATTGCAATGACAGTGGGAATGGCGCATTGTGATGACAAGGGCATGGAGCATTGTGAAGACCAGGTCATGCAGTATTGTGAAGACTGGTGTCAGGGAGCATTGTGATGACATATGTAATGGCCCATTGTGATGACAATGGCATGGAGCATTGTGATGCCAATGTCATGGAGGATTCTGATGACAAAGGTAATGGAGCATTGTGATGACAATGGCTTGGAGCATTGTGATGACAAGGGTCTGGGAGCATTGTGCTGGCAAGTGCATGGATAATTGTGATGACATGGGTCATGGAGAATTTGGATGACAAGCTTGTGGTGTATTTTGATGACAATGGCATGGATTATTGTGAGGAAAATGGCATGGGGCATTGTGATGAAAACAGCATGGAGACTTTTCTTGACAGGTTTCAATGATCATTCTGACGACAAGAGACAGGGAGCATTGTGATGACAAATGTATTGAGAATTGTGATGACAAAAGTCATGTAACATTGTGATGAAAAGGGCATGGAGTATTGTGATGACAGGCTTCATGGAGCGTTGTGATCACAAGTGTTATGGAACATTGTAATCACAAGGGTTTGGAGCATTGCGATGAGAGAAGTCATGGATCATTTTGATTTCAAGGGTCAAGGAGCATTGTGATGACAACGGCCATTGAGTATTTTGAAGAAAAGTTCGTGAAGCAATGTGGTGACACAGGAATGGAGCTTGCTATGACAGGGGTCATGGGGCATAGCGATGACATGTGCATGGAGAATTGTGATGACAAGGGACATGGAGCACTGTGATGAAAACTGTCATGGAGCATTGGGATGACAAGGACGTGGAGAATTGTGATGACAACGGACATGGAGCACTGTGATGACCAAAGCATGGAACATTGTGATGGCAAGACCGTGGAGCATTGTGATGAGAAGAACATGGATAATTGTGATGACGAGCGTCATGGAGCACTGTAATGACAAGGGCTATGGAGCATTGTGATGTCAGGGGATATGGAGCATTTTGATGAAAAGGGGCATAGAGCATTTTGATGACAGGCCTTATGGAACACTGTGATGTCATAGGTCATCGAACATTGTGATGATAAGTGCATGTAGCATTCTGATGACAGGAGTCATGGAACACTGTGATGACAGGGGTGGGGGAGTATTCCGATGAATAGAGATGTAACGTTGTGATATCACTGGTGAGAGAGCATATTGATGAGAAGTGCATGGAGCATTGTGATGACAAGGTTAATGGAGCATTGTGATGACAAGATTGTGGAGCACTGTGATGGCAAGCGCATGGTGCACTGTGATGACATGTGTCATGGAGCATTGTGCTGAGAAGCGCATGGAACATTGTGATGACAACGGTCATGGAGCATTGTGCTGATAAAGGCAGAGAGTATTGTGATGACAAGGGTCAAAGAGCATTATGATGAAAATTTCATGGAGCCTTGAGGTTAAAAAGGTCACAGAGACTGTTGATGACAAGGGCATGGACCATTGTGATGACAAATGTCATGAAGCATTGTGATGACTGGACTCACGGAGCATTGTGATGACATGGGTCTTTGAGCATTGTGATAACAAGGGCATGGAACATTGTGATGAAAATGGCATGGAGCATTGGTCTAATAAGTTTCATGGATTATTGCAATGACAGTTGGAATGGCGCATTGTGATGACAAGGGCATGGAGCATTGTGAAGACCAGGTCATGCATTATTGTGAAGACTGATGTCAGGGAGCATTGTGATGACATATGTAATGGCCCCTTGTGATGACAATGGCATGGAACATTGTGATGCCAAGTGTCATGGAGGATTCTGATGACAAATGTAATGAAGCTTTGTGATGACAATGACTTGGAGCATTGTGATGACAAGGGTCAGGGAGCATTGGGCTGGCAAGTGCATGGCGAATTGTGATGACACGGGTCATGGAGCATTTTGATTACAAAATTGTGGAGTATTTTGATGACAATGGCATGGAGCATTGTGGTGAAAATGGCATGGTGCTTTGTGATGAAAAAGGCATGGAGCCTTTTAGTGACAGGGATCAAGGAGCATTCTGACGACAAGAGTCAGGGAGCATTGTGATGACAAGTGTTATGGAACATTGTTATCACAAGCTTTTGGAGCATTGTGATGACAGAGTCATGGATCATTTTGATTTCAAGGAGCATGGAGCATTGTGATGACAAGGGCATGAAGCAATATGATTCCAATGTTCATGGAGGATTGTGATGACAATGGTAATGCAGTTTTGTGATGACAAGTGCATAGAGCATTGTAATGACAAGGTCATGTAGCATTTTGCTGACAAAGGCATGGAGCATTGTGATGACAAGTGTCATGGAGCACTTTGGTGACATGCGTCACTGAGCATTGTGAATACAGGGATCATGGAGCATTGGGATGACAAGTGCATGGATCATTGTGATGATAAGCGTCATGGAGCATTGGGCTTAAAATGTTCATGTAGTATAGTGATGACAGGGATCATGGAGCATTGTGATGAGTAGGGAATTGAGCATTGTGATGACAAGAGACCCGTATAACTCTGTTGTCAGCGGTCATGGTGTGTTGTGATGACAGTTGTCATGGAGCATTGTGATGATATTGGTCATGGATCATTGTGATGAGAAGTCATGGAGCATTGGGCTGAAAATGTTCATGGAGTATTGTGATTACAGGGGTCATGGAACATTGTGATGACAAGGAAATGTAGCATTGTGAATAGAAGACCATGGAGACTTGTGATGACAAGTCTCATGGAGCATTCTGATGAAAAGGGGCCTGGAGCATTGTGATTACAGGAGTCTTGGAACATTGTTATGAAAAGGGCATGGAGCATTGTGAGGAGGCCATGGAGTATTCTGATGACATGCGTCATGGAGCTTTGTGATGACAAGTGCATGGAGCACTGCGATTACAGGTGTCTTGGAGAATTGTGATGAAAAGGGCATGGAGCCTTGTCATGATAGGGTTCAAGGAGCATACTGACGACAAGTGTCAGGGAGCATTGTGATGACAAGTGTATAGAGCATTGTGATGACAAGGGTTATGGAGCATAGTGATGAGAAGATCATGGATAATTGTGATGATGGGCGTTATGGGGTGTTGTGATTATAAGTGTTATGGAACATTGTGATCAAAAGAGTGTGGAGCATTGTGATGACAGAGGTCATCGAGCATTTTGATTTCATTGTGATGACAATAGCCTGAAGCATTATGATGATAGGCATGGTGCATTGTGTTGACAGGGTTCATGGAGCATTGAGATGAAAAGGGGCATGGATCATTGTGATTACAAGGGTCTTGGAGCATTGTGATGAGAAGGGAAAGGAGTGTTGTGATGACAAGGGGATGGAACATTCTGATGTCATGTGTCATGGATCTTTGTGATGACAAGGGCATGGAGAATTTTGATTACAGGGGTCTTGGAGCATTGAGATAACATGTGTCATGAACCCTTGTTAATGACAATGTCGTGGAACATTGTGATGGCAGGAGTCATCTAGCATTGTTTTGACAGGGGTAATGGAGCATTGTGATGAGAAGGACATGGAACATTGGTCTGAAATGTTTCATGGATTATTGTGATGTGAGTGGGCCTGGAGCATGGTGATGACAAGGTCACGGAACACTGTGATACATGAGTCAATGAGGTTTGTAATGACAAGGACATGGAGCACTGTGATGAGAAGGGCATCGAGCATTGTGATGACAAGTGTCATGGAGCTTTGTGATGACAATGACATGGAGCATTGTGATGCCAAGGGTCATGGAGCTTTCTGATGACAAAGGTCATGGAGCATTTTGATGACAAGGGTGTGGTACATTGTGATGAGAAGGGCAGGGAGTATTTTGGTGACAATGTTATGCAGGAATTTGATGAAAAGTGTAATGTAACATTTTGAAGACAGGGGTTATAGAACATTGTGATGTCAGGGGTCATGGAGCTGTGGGATGAAAAGGATCATGGAGCATTTTGATGACAGTTGTTATGGAACATTGTGATGTCAGGGGTCATGGAATATTGTGATTATATGGGGATGTAGCATTGTGATGACAGGGGTCATGGAATGTTGTGATTACAGGGGTGAGGGAGTATTGTGACGACTAGTGATGTAACACTGTGATATCTCTTGTGAGAGAGCATTTTGATGAGAAATCCATGGAGCATTGTGATTACAAGGTTTATGTAGCATTGCAATGAAAATTTTGTGGACCGTTGTGAGGAAAAGCGCGTGGCACATTGTGATGACAAGGGACATTGAATATTTTTCTGCCAAAGGCATGGAGCATTGTGATGACAATTGTCATGGAGCATTGTGATGAAAAGTTCATGGTGCATTGTGGTTCCAAATGTCACAGAGCCTTGTGATGACACGGGCATGCACCATTGTGATGGCAAACGTTATGCAACATTTTGATGAATGGAGTCACGGAGCATTGTGATGACAGGGGTCATGGAGCATTGTGATGACTAGGGCATGGAGCATTGTGATGATAGGGGCATGAAACATTGGTCTGACAAGTTTCATAGAGTATTGTGATGATAGTGGGCATGGTGCATTGTGATGACAAGGGCATGGAGCATTGTGATGTGAAGGTCATGGAGTGTTGTGAAGACAGCTGTCAGGGAGCACTGTGATGACATATGTCATGGTCCATTGCGATGACATTGGCAGGGTGCATTGTGATGCCAAATGTAATGGAGGATTGTGATGACAAATATAATGGAGCATTGTGATGACTAGGGCTTGCAGCATTATGAAGAGAATGGCCACTGAGAATTTTTATGACAAGGGCATGAAGCATTGTGATGACAACGTCCTGGAGCATTGTGATGAGAAAATTATTGAGCCTCGTAATGACAAGTCTCATGGAGCATACTGATGAAAAGGGGCATGGAGCACTGTGATTACAGGTGTCTTGGAGCATTGTGATGAGAAGGGTCATGGAGCCTTGTTATGACAACTCCATGGAACATCGTGATGGCAGGGGTCAAGGAGCATTGTAATGACAGGGGTAATGGAGCATTGTGATGGCAAGGGCATGGATCATTGTGATGAGAAGGCCATGGAGCATTCTGATGACATGCGTCATGGAGCGTTGTGATGACAAGGGCATGGAGCAGTGTGATTACAGTGGTCTTGGAGCATTGTGATGAAAAGGGAATGGATATTTGTGATGAAAACGGTATGGAGCCTTGTCATGACAGGGTTCAAGGAGCATACAGACAACCATGGTCAGGGAGCATTTTGATGACAAGTGTATTGAGCATTGTGATGACAAAGGTTATGGAGCATTGTGATGAGAAGACCATGGATAATTGTGATGACGAGCGTCATGGGCATTGTGAGGACGAGTTTTATGGAATATTGGGATCACATGTGTTTGGAGCATTGTTATGACAAAGGTCATAGAGCATTTTGATTTCATTGTGATGACAGCAGCATGAAGCATTATGATGATGGGCATGGTGCAATTTGATGAGAGGGTTCATGGATCCTTGGGATGAAATGGGGCATGGAGCACTGTGATTACAGGGGTCTTGGAGCATTGTGATGACAAGGGCATGGAGCATTGTGATGAGAAGGCCATGGAGCATTCTGATGACATGAGTCATGGAGGTTTGTGATAACAAGGGCATGGAGCATTTTGATTACAGGGGTATAGGAGCATTATCATGCAAACGGCATGGATCATTGTGATGAAAAACGCATGGAGCCTTGTCATGACAGGGTTCAAAGAGCATACTGATGACAAGTGTCAGGGAGCATTTTGATGACAAGTGTTTTGAGCATTGTCATGACAAAAGTCATGGAGAATTGTGATGAGAAGTGTCATGGGGCCTTGTGATGAGAAGTCCATGGAACATCGTGATGGCAGGGGTCATGGAGCATTGTGAGGAGAAGGGATGGAGCATTCTGATGACATGCGTCATGGAGCTTTGTGATGACACGGGCATGGAGCAATGTGATGAGAGCTTTCATGGAGCATTGTGATGACAAAGACATGGAGCATTGTGATGCCAAGGGTCATGGATCTTTGTGTTGAAAAGGACATGGAGCATTTTGATAAAAAGGGCGATGTGCATTCTGATGAGAAGGGCAGGGAGCATTGTGATGACAGGGTCATGGAGCAATTTGATGCAAAGGGTCATGGAACATTTTGATGACAGGGGTGATGGAACATTGTGATGTCAGGGGTCATGGATCAATTTGATGAAAATGGTCATGGAGCATTTTGATGACAGGGATTATGGAACATTGTGATGTCAGTGGTCATCGAATATTGTGATAATAATTGCAAGTAGCATTGTGATGACAGGAGTCATGGAACATTGTGATGACAGGGGTGAGGGAGTATTGTGATGAATAGTGATGTATCATTGTGATATCAGTGGTGAGAGAGCATTTTGAGGAGAAGTGCAAGGAGCTTTGTGATGACAAGGTTTATGGAGCATTGTGATGACAAGTTTGTGGAGCACTGTGAAGACAAGCGCATGGCGCATGGTGATGACATGTTTCATGGAGCACTGTGATGAGAAGACCATGGATAATTGTGATGACGGGCGTCATGGGGCATTGTGATGACAAGTGTTATGGATTATTGTGATCACAAGTGTTTGGATCATGGTTATGACAGAGCTCATGGAGCATTTTGATGTCATTGTGATGACAATAGCATGAAGCATTATGATGATGGGTATGGTACATTGTGATGAGAGGGTTCATGGATTATTGAGATGAAAAGGGGCATGGAGTATTGTGATTTTAGAGGTCTTGGAGCATTGTGATGAGAAGGGTCATGGAGCCTTGTGATGAAAAGGCCATGGAACATCGTGATGTCAGGGGTCATGGAGCATTGTGATGACAGGGGTAATGGAACATTGTGATGGCAAGGGCAAAGAGCATTGTGATGGGAAGGCCATGGAACTTTCTGATGATATGCGTCATGGAGCTTTTTGATGACAAGTGCATGGAGCAATGTGATGAGAGCGTTTATGGATCTTTGTGATGACAAAGTCATGGAGCATTTTGATGAGAAGGGCGTTGTGCATTGTGATGAGAAGGGCAGGGAGCATTGTGATGACAAGTGCATGAAGCAATGTGATCCCAAGATTCTTGGAGGATTGTGATGACAATGGAAATGCAGTGTCGTGATGACAAGCACATAAAGCATTGTAATTACAAGGTCATGAGGAAGTTTGTTGACAAAGGCATGGAGCATTGTGATGATAGGTGTCATGGAGCACTGTGATTACAAGCGTCATGGAGCATTGTGAATACAGGGTTCATGGAGCATTGGGATGATAAGGTCATGGATAATTGTGATGACAAGCGTCATGGAGCACTTGGCTGAAAATTTTCATGGAGTATTGTGATGACAGGAGTCATGGAGCATTGTGATGACAGAGGTCATGGAGAATTTTGATTTAATTGTGCTGACTATAGCCGGAAGCATTATGACGATGGGCATGATGCATTGTGATGACAGGGTTCATGGAGCATTGAGATTAAAAGTGGCATTGAGCATTGTGATTACAGGGGACTTGGAGCATTGTGATGACATGGGCATGGATCCTTTTGATGAGAAGTCCATGGAACATTCTGGTGACATGTGTCATGGAGCTTTGTGATGACAAGGGCATGGAACATTGTGATTACAGGGGTCTTGGAGCATTGTGATGACAAGTGTCATGGAGCCTTGTGATGACAAGGCCGTGGAACAATGTAATGGCAGTGGTCATGGAGCATTGTTATGACAGGGATAATGGAGCATTTTGATGAGAAGTGTATGGAGCATTGTGATTTCAAGTTTTATTGAGCATTGCGATGACAAATTTGTGGACCGTTGTGATGAAAAGTGCGTGACACATTGTGATGACAAGGGTCATGGAGCATTTTTCTGGCAAAGGCATGGAGCATTGTGATGACAAGGGTCACGGAGAATTGTGATGAAAAGTTCATGGAGCATTGTGGTTACAAAGGTCACAGAGCCTTGTGATGATGCGGGCATGGACCATTGTGATGACAAATGTTATGAAGCATTGTGATGACTGGAGTCAGGGAGCATTGTGATGACAGGGTCATGTAGCATTGTGATGATAAGGGCTTGGAGAACTGTGATGAGAGGGGCATGGAGCATTGGTCTGACAAATTTCATAGATTATTGTGATGACAGTGGACATGGTGCATTGTGATGACAAGCGCATGGAGCGTTGTGATGACAAGGGCATGGAGCGTTGTGATGAGAAGGTCATGGAGTATTGTGAAGACAGGTGTCAGGGAGCATTGTGATGATATATGTCATGATACATTGCGATGAAAATGGCAGGGAGCATTGTGATGCCAAATGTAATGGAGGATTGTGATGACAAATATAATGAAGCATTGTGATGACTAGGGCTTGGAGCATTATCATGACTAGGGCCATTGAGAATTTTCAGGACAAGTTCATGAAGCATTGTGATGACAATTTCCTGGAGCACTGTGATGAGAAAACCATGGAGCCTTGTGATGACAAATCTCATGGAGCATACTGATAAAAAGGGGCATGGAGCATTGTGATGACAGGAGTCATGGAACATTGTGATGACAGGGGTGAGGGAGCATTGTGACGAATAGTGATGTAACATTGTGATATCAGTGGTGAGAGAGCATTTTGTTGAGAAGTGCATGGAGCATTGTGATGACAAGGTTTATGGAGCATTGTGATGACAAGATTCTGGAGCAATGTGATGACAAGCGCATGGAGCATTTTGATGACATTTGTCTTGGAGCATTGTCCTAACTAGCACATGTAGGATTGTGAGGACAAGGGTCTTGGAGCATTGTGCTTAGAAAGGCACAGAGCATTGTGATGACAAGGGTCAAAGAGCATTGTGATGAAAAATTCATGGACATTGTGGTTAAAAAGGTCACAGAGACTGTTGATGACAAGGGCATAGACCATTGTGATGAGAAACGTCCTGAACCATTGTGATGACTGGAGTCACGGAGCATTGTGATGATAGGGGTCATGGAGCATTGTGATGACAAGGGCATGGAGCATTGGTCTAATAAGTTTCATGGATTATTGCGATGACAGTTTGAATGGCACATTGTGATGACAAGGGCATGGAGCATTGTGATGACCAGGTCATGCATTATTGTGAAGACAGGTGTCAGTGAGCATTGTGATGACATATGTAATGGCCCATTGTGATGACAATGGCATGGAGCATTGTGATGCCTAGTGTCATGGAGGATTCTGATGACAAAGGAAATGGAACATTGTGATGACAATGGCTTGGAGCATTGTGATGACAAGTGTCTGGGAGCATTATGCTGGCAAGTGCATGGAGAATTGTGAAGAAACGTGTCATGAAGCATTTGGATGACAAGCTTGTGGAGTATTTTGATGACAAAGGCATGGAATATTGTGATGAAAATGGCATGGGGCATTATGATTAAAATGGCATGGAGCCTTTTCGTGACAGGGTTCAAGGAGCATTCTGACGACAAGTGTCAGGAATCATTGTGATGACAAGTGTATTGAGAATTGTGATGACAAAGGTCATGGAGCATTGTGATGAAAAGGGCATGGAGTATTGTGGTGACAGGCATCATGGAGCGTTGTGATGACAAGTGTTATGGAACATTGTGATCACAAGTGTTTGGAGCATTGTGATGACAGAGGTCATGGATCATTTTTACTTCAAGGAGCATGGAGCATTGTGATGACTAGGACATGCCGCAAGGTGATCCCAAGGTTCATGGAGGATTGTGATGACAATGGTAATGGAGTATTGTGATGACAAGCGCATAGAGCATTGTAATGACAAGGTCATGTAGCATTTTGCTGACAAAGCCATGGAGCACTGTGATGACAGGTGTCATGGAGCACTGTGATGACAAGCGTCACGGAGCGTTGTGAATACAGGGGTCATGGATCTTTGAGATGACAAGGGCATGGATCCTTGTGATGACAAGGGTCAAAGAGCATTGTGATGAAAATTTCATTGAACATTGAAGTTAAAATGGTCACAGAGACTGTTGATGAAGAGGGCGTGGACCATTGGGATGACAAAGGTCAAGAAGCATTGTGATGACTGGACTCACGGAGCATTGTGATGGCATGGGTCATGGAGCATTGTGATAACAAAGGCATGGAACATTGTGAAGACCAGGGCATGGGGCACTGTGATGAATTGTTTTATGGAACATTGTGATCACAAATGTTTGGAGCATTTTGATGACAGAGGTCACGGGTCATTTTGATTTCAAGGAGCATGGAGCATTGTGATGACAAGGGCATGAAACAATGTGATCCCAATGTTCATGGAGGATTGTGATGACAATGGTAATGGAGTATTGTGATGACAAGTGCATAGAGCATTGCAATGACAAGGTCATGTAGCATTTTGCTGACAAAGGCATGGAGCATTGTGATGAGAAGACCATGGAGACTTGTGATGATATGTCTCATGGAACATTCTGATGAAAAGGGGCATGGAGCCTTGTGATTACAGGGGTTGTGGAGCACTGTGATGACAAGGGCATGGGGCATTGGGATGAGAATGCCATGGATCCTTGTCATCACAGGGTTTGAGGAGCATACTGACGACAAGTGTCAGGGAGCATTGTGATGACAAGGGTATTGAGCATTGTGGTGACAAAAGTCATGAAGCACTGTGATGAGAAGACCATGGATAATTGTGATGACGAGCGTCATGGGGCTTTGTGTTGATAAGTGTTATGGGACATTTTGATCACAAGGGTTTGGAGCATTGTGGTGAGAGAGGTCATGGAGCATTATGATTTCATTGTGATGAAAATAGCCTGAAGCATTATGATGATGGGCATGGTACATTGTGTTGACAGGGTTCATGGAGCATTGAGATGAAAAGGGGCATTGTGATTACAGGGTTCTTGGAGCATTGTGATGAGAGGTGTAATGGAGCATTGTGATGGCAAGGGCATGAAGCATTGTGATGAGAAGGCCATGGAACATTCTGATGACATGCGTCATGGAGCTTTGTGACGACAAGGGCATGAAGCAATGTAATGAGAGCGATCATGGAACACTGTGATGACAATGACATGGAGCATTGTGATGCCAAGGGTCATGGATCTTTGTGATGACAAAGTCATGGAGCATTTTGATGACAAGGGTGTTGTGCATTGTGATGAGAAGGGCAGGGAGCATTGTGATGACAGGGTCATGGAGCAATTTGATGAAAAGGGTTATGGAACATTTTGATGACAGTGGTTATGGAACATTGTGATGTCAGGGGTCATGGAACATTTTCATGACAGGGGTTATGGACCATTGTGATGACAGGGGAGTGGGTGTATTGTGATGACTAGTGAGGGAATATTTTGATATCAGTGGTGAAAGAGCATTTTGATAAGACCTGCAAGGAGCATTGTGATGACAAGGTTTATGGAGCATAGTGATGACATGGGTCATGGAGTACTGCGCTGACAAGTGCATGGAACATTGTGATGACAAGTGTCATGGAGCATTGAGTTCACAAAGGGACAGAGCATTGTGATAACAAGTGTCACCGAGCATTGTGATGAAAAGTTCATGGAGCATTGTGGTGACAAAGTTCACAGAGCCTTGTGATGATGAGGGCATGGATCATTGTGATGACACAGGTCATGAAGCGTTGTGATGACTGGAGTCATGGAGCATTGTGAGAACTGGGGTCATGGAGCACTGTAATGACAAGGGCATGGAGCATTGTGATGACAGGGGCATGGAGCATTGGTCTGACAAGTTTCATGGATAATTGTTTGACAGTGGGCATGGCACATTGTGATGACAAGGTCATGGAGTATTGTGAAGACAGGTGTCAGGGAGCATTGTGATGACATATTTCATGTTCCATTGTGATGACAATGGCATGGAGCATTGTGATGCCAAGTGTTTTGGAGGATTGTGGTGACAAAGGTAATGGAGCATTGTGATGACAAGGGCTTGGTGCATTGTGATGACAAGGGTCATGGAGCATTTTGATGACAACGGCCATTGAGAATTTTGATGAAAAGTTCGTGAAGCATTGTGATGACTGAGCCATGGAGCTTGCTATGACAGGGGTCATGGGGCATTGCGATGACATGTGCATGGAGAATTCTGATGACAAAATACGTAACATTGTGATGAGAAATGTCATGGAGCATTGCGATGACAAGGACATGGAGAAATATGATGACAAGGGACATGGAGCATTGTGATGACCAGGGCATGGAGCATTTTGATGAAAAGGGTCATGGAGCATTTTGATGACAGGTGTTATGGAACATTGTGATGTCATAGGTCTTCGAACTTTGTGATGATAAGTTCATATAGCATTGTGATGACAGGAGTCATGGAACATTGTGATGACAGGGGTGAGGGAGTATTGTGATGAATAGTGATTTAACATTGTGATATCAGTGGTGAGAGAGCATACTGATGAGAAGTGCATGGAGCATTGTTATGACAAGACTGTGGAGCACTGTGATGACAAGCGAATGGTGCATTGTGATGACGTGTCATGGAGCATTGTGCTGACAAGCGCATGGAGCATTGTGATGACAACGGTCATTGAGCATTGCGCTGAGAAAGGCATAGAGTGTTGTGATGACAAGGGTCAAAGAGCATTGCGATGAAAATTTCATGGAGCATAGAGGTTAAAAAGGTCACAGAGACTGTTGATGACGAGGGCATGGACCATATTGATGACAAAGGTCATGAAGCATTGTGATGACTGGAGTCACGGAGCATTTTGATAACAAGGCCATGTAGCATTGTGATGACAAGGGCATAGAACATTGGTCTAATAAGTTTTATGGATTATTGCAATGACAGTTGGAATGGCGCATTGTGCTGGCAAGTGCATGGAGAATTGTGATGACACGGGTCATGGAGCATTTTGATGACAAAATTGTGGAGTATTTTGATGACAATGGCATGGAGCACTGTGATGAAAATGGCATGGGGCTTTGTGATTAAAAAGGCATGGAGCCTTTTAGTGACAGGTTTCAAGGAGCATTCTGACGAAAAGAGTCAATGAGCATGGTGATGACAAGTGTTATGGATCATTGTGCTCACAAGGTTTTGGAGCATTGTGATGACAGAGTCATGGATCATTTTGATTTCAAGGAACATGGAGCATTGTGATGACAAGGGCATGAAGCAATGTGATCCCAAGGTTCATGGAGGATTGTGATAAAAATGGAAATGCAGTTTTGTGATGACAAGCGCATAGAGCATTGTAATGACAAGGTCATGTAGCATTTTGCTGAAAAAGGCATGGAGCACTGTGATGACAGGTGTCATGGAGCACTTTGGTGATATGCTTCACTGAGCATTGTGTATACAGGGGTCATGGAGCCTTGTGATGATAAGCGTCATGGAGCATTGGGCTGAAAATGTTCATGGCGTATAGTGATGACAGGGATCATGGAGAATTTTGATGAGTAGGGAATTGAGCATTGTGATGACAAGAGTCCAGTATCACTGTGTTGTCAGTGGTCATGGAGTGTTGTGATGACAGTGGTCATGGAGCATTGTGATGATATTGCTCATGGAGCATTGTGATGAGAATGTCATGGAGCATTGGGCTGAAAATGTTCATGGAGTATTGTGATTACAGGGGTCATGGAACATTGTGATGACAAGGAAATGTAGCATTGTGAAAAGAAGACCATGGAGACTTTTGATGACAAGTCTTCTGGAGCATTCTGATGAAAAGGGGCATGGAGCATTGTGATTACAGGAGTCTTGGAACATTGTTATGACAAGGGCATGGAGCATTGTGAGGAGGCCATGGAGTATTCTGATGACAAGCGTCATGGAGCTTTGTGATAACAAGTGCATGGAGCACTGCGATTAAAGGGGTCTTGAAGAATTGTGATGAAAAGGGCATGGAGCCCTGTCATGATAGGGTTCAAGAAGCATACTGAAGACAAGTGTCTGGGAGCATTGTGATGACAAGTGTATAGAGCATTGTGATGACAAGGGTTATGGAGCATAGTGATGAGAAGACCATGGATAATTGTGATGATGAGCGTCATGGGGTGTTGTGACGAT
Source organism: Mesoplodon bidens (assembly GCF_964165515.1). Classification (NCBI taxonomy): domain Eukaryota; kingdom Metazoa; phylum Chordata; class Mammalia; order Artiodactyla; family Ziphiidae; genus Mesoplodon; species Mesoplodon bidens. The sequence goes on from NW_027671170.1 coordinate 1,652,553, forward strand.
AAGTGTTATGGAACATTGTGATCAAAAGAGTTTGGAGCATTGTGATGACAGAGGTCATCGAGCATTTTGATTTCATTTTGTTGACAATAGCCTGAAACATTATGATGATGGGCACGGTACATTGTGTTGACAGGGTTCATGGAGCATTGAGATGAAAAGGGGCATGGAGCATTGTGATTAAAAGGGTCTGGGAGCATTGTGATGAGAAGGGCAAGGAGCGTAGTGATGACAAGGGCATGAAACATTCTGATGGCATGCGTCATGGATCTTTGTGATGAGAAGGGCATGGAGAATTTTGATTACAGGGGTCTTGGAGCATTGAGATGACAAGTGTCATGGACCCTTGTGAATGACAATGCCGTGGAACATTGTGATGGCAGGAGTCATGGAGCATTGTTATGACAGGGGTAATGGAGCATTGTGATGAGAAGGACATGGAGCATTGGTCTGAAATGTTTCATGGATTATTGTGATGAGAGTGGGTCTGGAGCATTGTGATGACAAGGACACGGAACACTGTGATACATGAGTCAATGAAGTTTGTAATGACAAGGACATGGAGCGTTGTGATGACAGGGGTCATGGAGCATTGTGATGAGAAGGTCATGGAGCATTGGGCTGAAAATGTTCATGGAGTATTGTGATGACAGGTGTCATGGAGCATTGCGATGACAAGGTACTGGAGCATTGTGATGAGAAGACCATGGAGCCTTGTGATGGTATGTCTCATGGAACATTCTGATGAAAAGGGGCATGGAGCATTGTGATTACAGGGGTCGTGGAGCACTGTGATGACAAGGGCATGGAGCATTGTGACGAGAAGGCCATGGAGCCTTGTCATCACAGGGTTCAAGGAGCATACTGACGACAAGTGTCAGGAAGCAATGTGATGACAAGGGTATTGAGCAATGTGGTGACACATGTGATGGAGCATTGCGATGAGAAGACCATGGATAATTGTGATGACGAGCTACATGGGGCGTTGTGATGATCAGTGTTATGGAACATTTTGATTACAAGGATTTGGACCATTGTGATGAGAGAGGTAATGGAGCATTATGATTTCATTGTGATGACAATAGCATGAAGCATTATGATGGTGGGCATGGTGCATTGTGATAACATGGTTTATGGAGCATTGAGATTAAAAGGGGCCTGCAGCATTTTGATTACAGTGGTCTTGGAGCATTGTGATGACATGTGTAATGGAGTATTCTGATGGCAATGCCATGGAGCACTGTGATGAGAAGGCCATGGAGCATTCTGATGACATGCGTCATGGAGCTTTGTGACGACAAGGGAATGGAGCAATGTGATGAGAGTGATCATGGAGCATTGTGATGACAATGACATGGAGCATTGTGATGCCAAGCGTCATGGATCTTAGTGATGACAAAGTCATGTAGCATTTTGATTACAAGGGCGTTGTGCATTGTGATGCGAAGGGCAGGGAGCATTGTGATGACAGGGTCATTGATCAATTTGATGAAAAGGGACATGGAACATTTTGATGACAGGGGTTATGGAACATTGTGATGTCAGGGTTCATGCAACATTTTCATGACAGGGGTTATGGACCATTTTGATGACAGGGGTGCGGGTGTATTGTGATGACTAGTGAGGGAACATTTTGATATTAGTGGTGAGAGAGCACTTTGATAAGACGTGCAAGGTGCATTGTGATGACAAGGTTTATGGAGCATTGTGATGACATGGGTTATGGAGCACTGCGCTGACAAGCGAATGGAACCTTGTGATGACAAGTGTCATGGACCATTGAGTTGACAAAGGGACGGAGCATTGTGATAACAAGTGTCACGGAGCATTGTGGTGACAAAGTTCACAGAGCCTTGTGATGATGAGGGCATGGATCATTGTGATGACACAGGTCATGAAGCCTTGTGATGACTGGAGTCACGGAGCATTGTGAGAACTGGTGTCATGGAGCATTGTGATGACAAGTGCATGGAGCATTGTGATGACAGGGACATGGAGCATTGGTCTGACAAGTTTCATGGATAATTGTGTTGACATTGGGCATGGCACATTGTGATGACAAGGTCATGGAGTATTGTGAAGACAGGTGTCAGGGAGCATTGTGATGACATATTTCATGTTCCATTGTGATGGCAATGGCATGGAGCATTGTGATGCCAAGTGTTTTGGAGGATTGTGATGACAAATGTAATGGAGCCTTGTGATGACAAGGGCTTGGAGCATTGTTATGACAAGGGTCATGGAGCATTTTGATGACAAGTGCATGGAGCATTGTGATGACAACGGCCAATAAGAATTTTGATGAAAATGTCGTGAAGCACTGTGCTGACAAAGGCATTGAGCTTGCTATGATAGGGGTCATGGGGCACTGCGATGACATGTGCATGGAGAATTGTGATGTCCAAAGCATGTAACATTGTGATGAGAACTGTCATGGAGCATTGTGATGAAAAGCACTTGGAGAATTGTGATAACAAGGGACATGGAGCATTGTGATAACAGGTGTCATGGAGCACTGTGATGACAGAGGTCATGGACAATTGTGATGACAAGGGTCATGTAGCATTCTGATGACAAGCTTGTGCTGACAAAGCATGTAAGAGTGTGATGAGAAGTGTCATGGAACATAGTGATGCCAAGAACGTGGAGAATTGTGATGACAGGGAACATGGAGAATTGTGATGACCAGGGCATGGAACATTGTGATGGCAAGACCGTGGAGCATTGTGATGAGAAGACCATGGATAATTGTGATGACGAGCATCATGGAGCACTGTAATGACAAGGGGTATGGAGCATGGTGATGTCAGGGGACATGGAGCCATTTGATGAAAAGTGTCATGGAGAATTTCGATGACAGGTGTTATGGAACATGGTGATGTCATAGGTCATCGAACATTGTGATGAGAAGTACATGTAGCATTGTGATGACAGAATTCATGGAACATTGTGATGACAGGGATGAAGGAGTATTGTGATGAATAGCAATGTAACATTGTGATATCAGTGTTGAGAGAGCATATTGATGAGAATTGCATGTAGCATTGTGATGACAAAGTTAATGGAGCATTGTGATGACAAGATTGTGGAGCACTGTGATGACAAGCGCATGGTGCATTGTGATGAAATGTGTCATGGAGCATTGTGCTGACAAGCATATGGAGCATTGGAATGAAAACGGTCATGGAGCATTGTGCTGAGAAAGGCATAGAGAATTGTGATGACAAGGGTCAAAGAGCATTGTGATGAAAATTTCATGGAGCACTTAGGTTAAAAAGGTCAAAGAGACTGTTGATGACGAGGGCATGGACCATTGTGTTGACAAAGGTCATGAAGCATTGTGATTACTGGAGTCAATGAGCACTGTGATGACATGTGTTGTGGAGCATTGTGATAAAAGGGGCATGGAGCATTGTGATGACAAGGGCATGAAGCATTGGTCTAATAAGTTTCATGGATTATTTCAATGACAGTTGGAATGGCACATTGTGATGACAAGGGCATGGAGCATTGTGAAGACCAGGTCATGCAGTATTGTGCAGACAGGTGTCAGGGAGCATTGTGATGACATATGTAATGGACCATTGTGATGACAATAGCATGGAGCACTGTGATGCCAAGTGTCATGGAGGATTCTGATGACAAATGTAATGGAGCATTGTGATGACAATGGCTTGGAGCATTGTGATCACAAGGGTCAGGGAGCATTGTGCTGGCAAGTGCATTGAGAATTGTGATGACACGGGTCATGGAGCATTTTGATGACAAGCTTTTTGAGTATTTTGATGACAATGGCATGGAGTATTTTGATGAAAACGGCATGGGACATTGTGATGAAAAATGCATGGAGCCTTTTTGTGCCAGGGTTCAAGGAGCATTCTGACGACAAGTGTCAGGGAGCATTGTGATGACAAGTGTCATGGACCAATGCGCTGAAAATGTTCATGGAGTATTCTGATGACAGGGGTCATGGAGCATTGTGATGACTAGGGAATGGAGCATTGTGATGACAAGAATCCCGGATCACTGTGTTGTCAGGGGTCATGGAATGCTGTGATGACAGTGGTCATGGACCATTGTGATGCTATTTTTCATGGAGCATTGTGATGATTAGGTCATGGAGCATTGGGCTGAAAATATTCATGGAGTATTGTGATTACAGGGGTCATGGAACATTGTGATGAAAAGGAAATGTATCATTGTGATTAGAAGACCATGGAGACTTGTGATGACAAGTCTCATGGAGAATTCTGATGAAAAGGGGCATGGAGCATCGTGATTACAGATGTCTTGGAGCATTGTTATGACAAGGGCATGGAGCATTGTGAAGAGAAGGCCATTTAGCATTCTGATGACATGCGTCATGTAGCATTCTGATGACATGCGTCATGGAGCATTGTGATGAAAAAGGCATGGAGCCTTGTCATGACAGGGTTCAAGGAGCATACTGACGACAAGTGTTAGGGAGCATTGTGATAACACGTGTATTGAGCATTGTGATGACAAAGATCATGGATCATTGTGATGAGAAGACCATGGATAATTGTGTTGACGAGCGTCATGGGGCATTGGGAGGACAAGTGTTATGGAATATTGTGATCACAAGGGTTTGGAGCATTGTTATGACAGAGGTCATGGAGCATTTTGATTTCATTGTGATGACAATAGCATTAAGCATTATGATAATGGGCATGGTGTATTGTGATGACAGGGTTCATGGATCATTGAGATGAAAAGGGGCATGGAGCATTGGGCTGAAAATATTCATAGAGTATAGTGATGATAGGGTTCATGGAGCATTGTAATGACCTGGGAATGGAGCATTGTGATGACTAGAGTCCCGGATCACTGTGTTGTCAGGGGTCCTGGAATGTTGTGATGACAGTATTCATGGACCATTGTGATGATATTGTTCATGGAGTATTGTGATGATAAGGTCATGGAGAATTGGGCAGAAAATGTTCATGGATTACTGTGATGACAGGGGTCATGGAACATTGTAATGACAAGGAAATGTAGCATTGTGATTAGAAGACCATGGAGACTTGTGATGACATGTCTCATGGAGTATTCTGATGAAAAGGGGCGTTGAGCATTGTGATTACAGGTGTCTTGGAGCATTGTGATGAAAATAGTCATGGAGCCTTGTTATGACAAGGCCATGGAACATCAGATGGCAGGGGTCATGGAGCATTGTGATGAGAAGGCCATGGAGCATTCTGATGACATATGTCATGGAGCTCTGTTATGAAAAGGGCATGGATCAATGTGATGAGAGCGTTCATGGAGCATTGTGATGACAATGACATGGATCACTGTGATGCCAAGTGTCATGGATCTTTGTGATGATAAATGTCATGGAGCATTTTGATGACAAGGGCGTTATGCATTGTGATGAGTATGGCAGGGAGCATTGTGATGACAGGGTCATGGAGCAATTTGATGAAAAGGGTCAAGGAGCATCTTGATGACAGGGGTTATGGAACATTGTGATGTCAGGGGTCAGCGAGCATTGTGTTGATAAGTGCATGTAGCATTCTGATGACAGGAGTCATGGAACATTGTGATGACGGGTGACTGAGTATTGTGACGAATAGTGATGTAACATTGTGATATCAGTGGTGAGAGAGCATTTTCATGAGAAGTGCATGTAGCAATGTGATGACAAGATTTATGGAGGATTGTGATGACAAGATTGTGGAGCACTCAGATGACAAGCGCACGGTGCATTGTGATGGCATGTATCAAGTAGCATTGTCCTTACAAGCACATGGAGCATTGTGATGACAAGGGTCATGGAGCATTGTGCTGAGAAAGGCATAGAGCATTGTGATGACAAGGGTCAAAGTGCATTGTGATGAAAAGTTCATGGAGCATTTTGGTTAAAAAGTCACAGAGACTGTTGATGACGAGGGCATGGACAAATGTGGGGACAAAGTTCATGAAACATTGTGATGACTGGAATCACGGAGCATTGGGATGACAGGGGTCATGGAGCATTGTGATAACAGGGGCATGAAGCCCTGTGATGACAAGGGCATGGAGCATTGGTCTAATGAGTTTCAGGGATTATTGCGATATCAGTTGGAATGGCACATTGTGATGACAAGGGCATGGAGCATTGTGATGACCAGGTCATGCAGTATTGTGAAGACAGGTGTCAGGGAGCATTGTGATGACATATGTAATGGCCCATTGTGATGAAAATGGCATTGAGAATTGTGGTGCCAAGTGTCATGGAGGATTCTGATGACAAAGGTAACGGAGCATTATGATGACAATGGCTTGGAGCATTGTGATGACAAGGGTTAGGGAGCATTGTGCTGCCAAGTGCATGGAGAATTGTGATGACAAGGGTCATGGAGTATTTTGATGACAAACTTGTGGAGTATTTTGATGAGAATGGCATGGAGCATTGTGATGAAAACGGCATGGGGCATTGTGATGAAAAAAGCATGGAACCTTTTCGTGACAGTGTTCAAGGGGTATTCTGATGAAAAGTGTCAGGGAGCATTGTGATGACAAGTGTTTTGAGAATTGTGATGACAAAGGTCATGGATCATTGTGATGAAAAGGGCATGGATTATTGTGATGACTGGCATCATGGAGCGTTTTGATGACAAGTGTTATGGAACATTGTAATTACAAGGGTTTGGAGCATTGTGATGACAGAGTTCATGGATCATTTTGATTTCATGGAGCATGGAGCATTGTGATGACAAGGGCATGAAGCAATGTGATCCCAATGTTCATGGAGGATTGTGATGACAATGGTAATGGAGTATTGTGATGACAAGCGCAAAGAGCATAGTAATGACAAGGTCACGTAGCATTTTGCTGACAAAGGCATGGAGCATTGTCATGACAGTTGTCTTTGAGCATTGTGATGACAAGTGTCATGGAGCCTTGTGATGAAAAGGCCGTGGAACATTGTGATGGCAGGGGTAATGGAGCATGGTTATGAGACGGGTAATGGAGCATTTTGATGAGGAGGCATGGATAATTGTGATGACGAGCGTCATGGGGCACTGTGATGACAAGTGTTATGGAATATTGTGATCACAACGGTTTGGAGCATTGTTATGACCGAGGTCATGGAGCATTTTCATTTCATTGTGATGACAATAGCATGAAGCATTATGATGATGTGCATGTTGCATTGTGATGACAGGGTTCATGGATCATTGAGATGAAAATGGGCATGGAGCATTGTGATTCCAGGGGTCTTGGAGCATTGTGATTACAGGGGTCTTGGAGCATTGTCATGAGAAGGGTCATGGAGACTTGTGATGACAAGGCCATGGAACAAGGTGATGGCAGGGATCATGGAACATTGTTATGACAGGTGTAATGGAGCATTGTGATGGCAAGGGAATGGAACATTGTGATGAGGAGGCCATGGAGCATTCTGATTACATGTGTCATGGAGCTTTGTGATGACAAGGGCATGGAGCAATGTGATGAGAGCATTCACGGAGCATTGTGATGATAATGACATGGAGCACTGTGATGCCCAGGGACATGGAGCATCTTGATGAGAGGGGTTATGGAAAATTGTGATGTCAGGTGTCATCGAACGTTGTGATGATAAGTGCATGTAGCATTGTGATAACAGGGGTCATGGAGCATTGTGATGACAGAGGTCATGGAGGATTTTGATTTCATTGTGCTGACAATAGCCTGAAGCATTATGATAATGGGCATGATGCATGGTGATGACAGGGTCCATGGAGCATTTAGATGAATAGTGGCATGGAGCATTGTGATTACAGGGTTCTTGGAGCATTGTGATGACAAGGGCATGGGACATTTTGATTAGAAAGCCATGGAACATTCTGATGACATGTGTCATGGAACATTGTTATGACATGGGTAATGGAACATTTTGATGCCAAGGGAATGGAGCATTGTGATGAAAAGGGCATGGCTCATTGTGATGAAAAAGGCATGGAGCCTTGTGATGACAGGGTTCAAGGAGCATACAGACAGCATGTGTCAGGGAGCATTTTGATGACAAGTGTATTGAGCATTGGAATGACAAAGGTATGGAGCATTGTGATGAGAAGACCAAGGATAATTGTGATGACGAGCGTCATGGGGCACTGTGATGAAAAGTGTTATGGAATATTGTGATCACAAGGGTTTGGAGCATTGTTATGACAGAGGTCATGGAGCATTTTGATTTCATTGTGATGACAATAGCATGAAGCATTATGATGATGGGCATGATGAATTATGATGACAGGGTTCATGGATCAGTGAGATTATAATGGGCATGGAGCACTGTGATTACAGGGGACTTGGAGCATTGTGATGACAAGGGCATGGAACATTTTGATGAGAAAACCATGGAACATTCTGAAGACATGTGTCATGGAGATTTGTGATGACAAGGGCAGCGAGCAATGTGATTACAGTGGTCTTGGAGCATAGTGATGACAATTGTCATGGAGTCCTGTGAAGACAAGACCGTGTAACATTGTGATGGCAGGGTTCATGGAGCATTGTTGTGACAGTAGTAATGGAGCATTGTGATGAAATGGGCATGGAGCATTGTGATTAAAAGGTTTATGGAGCATTGGCATGACAAATTTGTGGACAGTTGTGATGAAATCGCGTGGCACATTGTGATGACAATGGTCATGGAGCATTTTTCTGAAAAAGACATGGAGCACTGTGATGATAAGGGTCAAGGAGCATTGTGATGGAAATTTCATGGAGCATTGTGGTTACAAAGGTCACAGAGCCTTGTGATGACGTGGGCATGGACCATTGTGATGACAAATGTTATGAAGCAATCTGATGCCTGGAGTCACGGAGCATTGTGATGACAGGGGTCATGGAGCATTGTGATGACAAGGACATGGATCATTGTGATGAGAACGTCATGGAGTATTGTGAAGACAGGTGTCAGGGAGCATTGTGAGGACATATGTCATGGTCCATTGCGATGACAATGGCAGGGAGCACGGTGATGCCAAATGTAATGGAAGATTGTGATGACAAATATAATGGAGCATAGTGATGACTAGGGCTTGGAGCATTGTGATGACAAGGGCCATTGAGAATTTTCATGACAAGGTCGTGAAGCACTGTGATGACAAAATCCTGGATCATTGTGATGAGAAAACCATGGAGCCTTGTGATGACAAATCTCATGGAGCATACTGATGAAAAGGGGCATGGAGCATTGCCATTACAGCGGTGTTGGAGCACGGTGATGAGAAGGGCATGGAGCATTTTGATGAGAAGGCCATGGAACATTCTGATGACATATATCATGGAGCTTTGTGATGACAAGGCCGTGGAACATTGTGATGGCCGGGGTCATGGAGCATTGTGATGACCAGGTCATGCAGTATTGTGAAGACAGGTGTCAGGGAGCATTGTGATGACATATGTAATGGCCCATTGTGATAAGAATGGCATGGAGCATTGTGATTCCAAATGTCATTGAGGATTCTTATGATAAAAATAATGGAGCATTTTGATGACAATGCCTTGGGGCATTGTGATGACAAGGGTCAGGGAGCATTGTGCTGACAAGTGCATGGAGAATTGTGATGTCAAGGTTCATGGAGCATTATGATGACAATATTGTGGTGTATTTTGATGACAATTGCATGGCACATTGTGATGGAAACGGCATGGGGCATTTTGATGAAAAAGGCATGGAGACTTTTCGTGACAGGGTTCAAGGAGCATTCTGAAGACAAGTGTCAGGGAGCATTGTGGTGACAAGTGTATTGAGTATTGTGATGACAAAGGTCATGGAGCATTGTGATGAAAAGGGAATGGAATAATGTGATGACAGGCATCATGGAGCGTTGTGATGACAAGTGTTAGGGAACATTGTGATCACAAGGGTTTGGAGCATTGTGATGACAGTGGTCATGGATCATTTTGATTTCAAGGAGCATGGAGCATTGTGATGTCTAGGACATGAAACAATGTGATCCCACGGTTCATGGAGGATTGTTGTGACAATGGTAATGGAATATTGTGATGACAAGCGCATAGAGCATTGTAATGACAAGGTCATGTAGCATTTTGCGGACAAAGGCATGGAGCATTGTGATGACAGGTGTCATGGAGCACTGTGATGACAAGCGTCAAGCAGCATTGTGAATACAGGATTCATGGATCATAGGGATGACCAGGGCATGGATCATTGTGATGACAAGGGTCATGGAGCATAGGGCTGAAAATGTTCATGGAGTATTGTGATGAGAAGTGTCATGGAGCAGTGTGATGTCTAGGTAAAGGAACATTGTGATGACTAGAGTCTCGGCTCATTGTGTTGTCAGGTGTCATGTAGTTTTGTGATGACAGTGGTCAAGGAGCATTGTGATGATATTGGTCATGGAGCATTGTGATGAGAAGTCATGGAGCATTGGGCTGAAAATATTCCTGGAGTATTGTGAAGACAGGGGTCATGGAGCATAGTGATGACAAGGTCCTGGAGCATTGTGATGAGAAGAACATGGAGACTTGTGATGACAAGTCTCATGGAGCATTCTGATGAAAAGGGGCATGGAGCATTGTGATTACAGGGGTCTTGGAGCATAGTGAAAACAAGGGCTTTGAGCATTGTGAGGAAAAGGCCATGGAGCACTCTGCTGACAGGCGTCATGGAGCTTTGTGATGACAAGGCATGGAGCATTGTGATTAACGGGGTCTTGGAGCATTGTGATGAAAAGGACATGGATCATTGTTATGAAAAAGGCATGGAGCCTTTCCATGACAGGGTTCAAAGAGCATACAGACCACAAGTGTCAGGGAACATTGTGATGACAAGTGTATTGAGCATTGTGATGACAAATTTCATGGAGCATTGTGATGAGAAGACCATGGATAATCGTGATGATGAGCCTCAGGGGTGTTGTGATGATAAGGGTTATGGAACATTGTTATCACAAGAGTTTGGAGCATTATGATGAGAGAGGTCATTGAGCATTTTGATTTCATTGTGATGACAACAGCCTGAAACATTATGATGATGGGCATGGTGCATTGTGATGACAGGGCTCATGGAGGATTGAGATGAAAAGGGGCATGGAGCATTGTGATTACAGGGGTCTTGGAGCATTGTGATGACAAGGGCATGGAGCATTGCGATGAGAAGGCCATGGAACATTCTCATGACATGCATCATGGAGCTTTGTGATGAAAAGTGCAAGGAGCATTGTGATGACAGGGGTATGGAGCATTGTTCTTACAAGTTTCATAGATTATTGTGATGACAGTGGGCATGGTGAATTGTGATGACAAGCGCATGGAGCATTGTGATGAGAAGGTCATAGAGTATTGTGAAGAAATGTGTCAGGGAGCATTGTGATGATATATGTCATGGTCCATTGTGATGACAATGGCATGGAGCACTGTGATGCCAAATATAATGGAGGATTGTGATGACAAATATAATGGAGCATTGTAATGACTAGGGCTTGGAGCATTATGATGACAAGGGCCAATGAGAATTTTCATGACAAGGTCGTGAAGCATTTTGATGACAAGATCCTGGAGCATTGCGATGAGAAAAACATGAAGCCCTGTGATGACAAGTCTCATGGAGCGTACTGATGACAAGGGGCATGGAACATTGTGATTACAGGTGTCTTCGAACATTGTGATGACAAGGGCATGGAGCATTGTGAGGAGAAGGCAAAGGAGCATTCTGATGACATGCGTCATTGAGCTTTCTGATGACAAAGCATGAAGCATTGTGATTACATGGGTCTTGGAGCATTGTGATGAAAAGGGCATGGATCATTGTGATTAAAAAGGCATGGAGCCTTTTCATGACAGGGTTCAAGGAGCATACAGACAACAAGAGTCATGGAGCATTTTGATGACAAGTATATTGAGCATTGTGATGACAATGGTCATGGAGCATTGTGATGAGAAGACCATGGATAATTGTGATGATGAGCGTGAAGGGGCATTGTGATGACAAGTGTTATGGAATATTGTGATCACTAGGTTTTGGAGCATTGTTATGACAGAGGTCATGGAGCATTTTGATTTCATTGTGATGACAATAGCAGGAAGCATTATGATGATGACCATGTTGCATTTTGATGAGACGGTTCATGGATCACTGAGATGAAAAGGGGCATGGAGCATTGTGATTACAGGGGTCTTGGAGCATTGTCATGACAAAGGCATGGAACATCGTGACAACAGCGTTCATGGAGCATTTTTATGACAGGGATAATGGAGCATTGTAATGGCAACTGCATGGAGCACTGTGATGAGAAGGCCATGGAGTATTCTGATGACATGCATCATGGAGCTTTGTGATGACAAGGGCATGGAGCAATGTGATGAGAGCTTTCATGGAGCATTGTGATAACATTGACATGGAACATTGTGATGCCAAGCGTCATGGATCTTTATGATGACAAAGGTCATGGAGCATTTTGATGACAAGTGCGTTAGCAATGTGATGAGAAGGGCTGTGAGCATTGTGATGACAGCGTAATGGAGCAATTTGATGAAAAATGTTATGGAATATTTTGATGACAAGGGTTATGGAACACTGTGATGTCAGCGGTCATGGAGCATTTTGATGAAAAGCGTCATGGAGCATTTTGATGAGAGGTGTTAAGGAATATTGTGATGTCAGGGGTCATCGAACATTGTGATGATAAGTGCATGTAGCATTGTGATGACAGGAGTCATGGAGCATTGTGATGACAGCGGGGAGGGAGTATTGTGATGAATAGTGATGTAACATTGTGATATCAGTGGTGAGAGAGCATTTTGATGAGAAATGCATGGAGCATTGTGAAGACAATGGTAATGGAGCATTGTGATGACAAGGTTGTGGAGCACTGTGATGACAAGCACATGGCACATTGTGATGACATGTGTCACGGAGCATTGTGCTGACAACCTCATGGAGCATTGTGATGACAAGGGTCATGGAGCATTGTGCAGAGAAAGGCATAGAGCATTTGGATGACAAGGGTCAAAGAGCATTGTGATGAAAAGTACATAGAGCATTGTGGTTAAAATGGTCACAGAGACTGTTGATGATGAGGGCATGGACCACTGTGATAACAATGGTCATGAAGCATTGTGATGACTGGAGTCACGGAGCATTGTGATGACAGGGGTCATTGAGCATTGTGATAACAAGGGCATGGTACATTGTCTAATATGTTTCATGGATTATTGCGATGACAGTTGAAATGGTGCATTGTGATGACAAGGGCATGGAGCATTGTGATGACCAGGTCATGCAGTATTGTGAAGACAGGTGTCAGGGAGCATTGTGATGACATATGTAAAGGCCCATTGTGATGACAATGGCATGGAGCATTGTGATGCCAAGTGTCATGGAGGATTCTGATAACAAAGTTAATGGAGCATTGTGATGACAATGGCTTGGAGCATTGTGATGACAATGGTTAGGGAGCATTATGCCGACAAGTGCATGGAGAATTGTGATGACAAATGTCATGGAGCATTCTGATGACAAGCTTGTGGAGTATTTTGATGACAATTGCATGGATCATTGTGATGAAAACGGCATGTGGCATTGTGATGGAGAAGGCATGGAGCATGTCTTTGACAGGGTTCAAGGAGCATTCTGATGACAAGTGTCAGGAAGCATTGTGATGACAAGTGTATTGAGAATTGTGATGACAAAGGTCATGGATCATTGTGATGACAAGGGCATAGAGTATTGTGATAACAGTCATCATGGAGCTTTGTGATGACAAGTGTTATGGAACATTGTGATCACAAGGGTTTGGAGCATTGTGATGAGAGAGGTCATGGAACATTTTGAATTCAAGGAGCATGGAGCATTGTGATGACAGGAGTCATGCAGCACTTGATATCAGGGATCATGGAGCATTTTGATGAAAAGGGTCATAGAGCATTTTGATGACATGTGTTATGGAACATTTGATGTCAGGGATCATCGAACATTGTGATGATAAGTGCATGTAGCATTTTGATGACAGGAGTCATGGAACATTGTGATGAGAGGGGTGAGGGAATATTGTGATGAATAGTGATGTAACACTGTGATATCAGTGGTGAGAGAGCATTTTGATGAGAAGTGCATGGAGCATTGTGATGACAAGTGTATTGAGAATTGTGATGACAAAGTCATGTAGCATTGTGATGAAAAGGGCATGGAGTATTGTGATGACAGGCATCATGGAGCGTTGTGATGACAAGTGCTATGGAACATTGTGATCTCAAGGGTTTGGAGCATTGTGATGAGAGAGGTCATGGATCATTTTGATTTCAAAGTGCATGGAGCATTGTGATGACAGGGGTCATGGATCATTGTGATATCAGGGATCACAGAGAATTTTGATGCAAAGGTTCATGGAGCATTTTGATGACAGGGGTTTTGGAACATTGTGATATCAGGAGTCATCGAACATTGTGATGATAACTGCATGTAGCATAGTGATGACAGGAGTCATGGAACACTGGGATGAGAGGGGTGAGGGAATATTGTGATGAATAGTGATGTAAGATTGTGATATCAGTGGTGTGAGAGCATTATGATGAGAAGTGCATGGAGCATTGTGATGACAAGGTTTATGGAGCATTGTGATGACAAGATTGTGGAGCACTCTGATGACAACCACATGGTGAATTGTGAAGATATGTGTCATGGAGCATTGTGCTGACAAGCACATGGAGCATTGTGATGACAACGGTCATGGAGCATTGTGCTTAGAAAGGCATAGAGCATTGTGATGACAAGGGTCAAAGAGCATTGTGATGAAAAGTTCATGGAGCATTGTGGTTAAAGTGGTCACAGAGACTGTTGATGACGAGGGCATGGACCATTGTTATGACAAAGGATATGAAGCATTGTGACGACTGGAGCCACGGAGCATTGTGATGACAGGGGTCATGGAGCGTTGTGATAAAAAGGGCAGGGAGCATTTTGATGACAAGTGCATGGAGCATTGGTCTAATAAGTTCCATGGATTATTGCGATGACAGTTGGAATGGCACATTGTGATCACAAGGGCATGGAGCATTGTGATGACCTGGTCATGAATTATTGTGAAGACATGTGTCAGGGAGCATTGTTATGACATATGTAATGGCCCATTGTGATGAGAATGTCATGGAGCATTGTGATGCCAAGTGTCATGGAGGATTCTGATGACAAAGGTAATGGAGCATTGTGATGACAATGGCTTGGAGCATTGTGATGACAAGGGTCAGGGAGCATTGTGCTGGCAAGTGCATGGAGAATTGTGATGACAAGGTTCATGGAGCCTTCTGATGACAAGCTTGTGGAGAATTTTGATGAAAATGGCATGGAGCATTGTGATGAAAACTGCATGGGGCACTGTGATGAAAAAGGCATGGAACATTTTCGTGACAGGGTTCAAGGAGCATTCTGACGACAAGTGTCAGGGAGCATTGTGATGTCAAGTGTATTGAGAATTGTGATGACAAAGATCATGGAGCATTGTGATTAAAAGGGTATGGAGTATTTTGATGACAGTCATCATGTATCGTTGTGATGACAAGTGTTATGGAACACTGTGATCACAAGGTTTTGGAGCATTGTGATGACAGAGGTCATGGATCACTTTGATTTCAAGGAGCATGGAGCATTGTGATGACAAGGGCATGAAGCAATGTGATCCCAAGGTTCATGGAGGATTGTGATGACAATGGTAATGGAGTATTGTGATGACAAGCACATAGAGCATTGTAATGACAATGTCATGTAGCATTTGGCTGACAAAGACATGGAGCATTGTGATGACAGGTGTCATGGAGCACTGTGATGACAAGCGTCACAGAGCATTGTGAATACTGGGGTCCTGGAGCATTGGGATGACTAGGGCATGGATCATTGTGATGACAAGGGTCTTGGAGCACTGGGCTAAAAATGTTCATGGAGGATTTTGATGACAGGGGTCATGGAGCATAGTGATGAGTAGGAAATGGAGCATTGTGATGACAAGAGTCCCGGATCATTGTGTTGTCAGGTGTCATGGAGTGTTGTGATGACAGTGATCATGGAGCATTGTGATGATATTGGCCATTGAGCATTGTGATGAGTAGGTCGTGGAGCATTGGGCTGAAAATGTTCAGGGATTATTGTGATGACAGTTATCATGGAGCATTGTGATGACAAGGGAATGGAGCATTGTGATGTGAAGACCATGGAGACTTGGGATGACAATTCTCATGGAGCATTCTCATGAAAAGGGGTATGGAGCATTGTGATTACAGGGGTCTTGGAACATTGTGTTGACTAGGGCATGGAGCATTGTGATGAGAAGGCCATGGTCCATTCTGATGACATGTGCAATGGAGCTTTGTGATGACAACGGCATGGAACATTGTGATTACAGGGATCTTGGAACATTGTGATGAAAATGTCACGGATCATTGTGATGAAAAAGGCATGGAGCCTTGTCATGACAGGGTTCAAGGAGCATACAGATGACAAGTGTCAGGGGGCATTGTGATGACAAGTGTTTTGAGCATTGTGATGACAAAGATCATGGAGAATTGTGATGAGAAGACCATGGATAATTGTGATGAGGAGTGTCATGGGGTGTTGTGATGATAAGTCTTATGGAACATAGTGATAACAAGGGTTTGGAGCATTATGATGACAGAGGTCATGGAGAATATTGATTTCATGGTGATCACAATAGCCTGAAACATTATGATGATGGGCATGGTGCATTGTGATGATAGGGTTCATGGAATATTGAGATGAAAAGGGGCATAGAACATTGTGATTACATGGGTCTAGGAGCATTGTGATGACAAGGGCATGGAGCATTGTGAGGAGTAGCACAAGGAGCACTGTAATTACATTTGTCATTGAGCTTTGTGATGACAACTGCATGGAGCATTGTGATGAAAAGGGCATGGAGTATTGTGATTACAGGAGTCATAGAGCGTTGTGATGACAAGTGTTATGGAATATTATGATTACAAGGGTTTGGAGCATTGTGATGATAGAGGTCATTGATCATTTTGATTTCAAGGTTCATGGAGCATTGTGATGACAAGGGCATGAAGCAATGTGATCCCAAGCCTCACGGAGGATTGTGATGACAATGGAAAAGGATTATTGTGATGACAAGCGTATAGAGCATTGTAATGACGAGGTCATGTAGCATTTTGTTGACAATGGCATGGAGCATTGTGATGACATATGTCATGGAGCACGGTGATGACAAGCGTCACGGAGCATTGTGAATACAGGGGTCATGGAGCATTGGGATGACAAGGACATGGATCATTGTGATGACAAGTTTCCTGGAGCACTGGGTTGAAAATGTTCATGGAGTGTTGTGATGACAGCGTTCATGGAGCATTGTGATGACTAGGGAATGGAGCATTGTGATGACAAGAGTCCCGGATCATTGTGTTTTCAGGTGTCATGGAGTGTTGTGATGACTGTGGTCATGGAGCATTGTGATGATATTGGCCATGGAGCGTTGTGATGAGTAGGTCGTGGAGCATTGGGCTGAAAATATTCATGGATTATTGTGATGACAGGGATCATGGAGCATTGTGATTACAAGGGAATGGAGCATGGTGATGAAAAGGTCGTGGAGCATTGTGATTTGAAGACCATGGAGACGTGTGATGACAAGTCTCATGGAGCATTCTGAAGAAAAGGGGCATGGAGCATTGTGATTACAGGGGTCTTGGAACATTGTGATGACTAGGGCATGGAGCATTTTGATGAGAAGGCCATGGAGCATTCTGATGACATGCGTCATGGAACATTGTGCTGAGAAATGCATAGAGCCCTGTGATGACAAGGGTCAAAGAGCATTGTGATGAAAAGTTCATGGAGCATTGTGGTTAAAAAGGTCACAGAGGCTGTTGATGACGAGGGAATGGACTATTGTGATGACAAAGGTCATGAAGCATTGTAAAGACTGGAGTCACGGAGCATTGTGATGACAGGGTCAATGGAAGAATGTGATAACAAGGTAATGGAACATTGTGATGACAAGGGCATGGAGCATTGTGATGACCAGGTCATGCAGTATTGTGAAGACAGGTGTCAGGGAGCATTGTCATGACACATGTCATGGCCCATTGTGATGACAATGGCATGGAGCCTTGTGATGCCAAGTGTCATGGAGGATTCTGATGACAAATGTAATGGAGCATTGTGATGACTAGGGCTTGGAGCATTATGATGACAAGGGTCAGGGAACATTGTGCTGGCAAGTGCATGGAGAATTGTGATGACAAGGGTCATGGAGCATTCTGATGACAAGCTTGTGGAGTATTTTGATGACAATGGCATGGAGCATTGTGATGAAAATGGCATGGGACATTGTGATGAAAAAGGCATGGAGCCTTTTCGTGACAGGTTTCAAGGAGCATTCTGATGACAAGTGTCAGGGAGCATTGTGATGACAAGTGTATTGAGAATTGTGATCACAAAGGTCATGGAACATTGTGATGAAAAGGGCATGGAATATTGTGATGACAGGCATCATGGAGCGTTGTGATGACAAGTGTTATGGAACACTGTGATCACAAGTGTTTGGAGCATTGTGATGACAGAGGTCCTGGATCATTTTGATTTCAAGGAGCCTGGAGCATTGTGATGACAAGGGCATGAATCAATGTGATCCCTAGGTTCATGAAGGATTGTGATGACAATGGAAATGGAGTATTGTAATGACAAGCGCATAGAGCATTGTAATGACAAGGTCATGCAGCATTTTGCTGACAAAGGCATGGAGCATTGTGATGACATGTGTCATGGAGCACTGTGATGACAAGCGTCAAGGATCATTGTGAATACAGGGGTCATGGACCATTGGGTTGACAAGTGCATGGATCAGTGTGATGACAAGTTTCCTGGAGCACTGGGCTGAAAATGTTCATGGAGGATTTTGATGACAGGGTTTATGGAGCATTGTGATGTGTAGGAAATGGAGCATTGTGATGACAAGAGTCCCAGATCATTGTGTTGTCAGCTGTCATGGAGTGTTGTGTTGACAGTGGTCATGGAGCATTGTGATGATATTGGCCATGGACCATTGTGATGAATAGGTCGTGGAGCATTGGGCTGAAAATGTTCATGGATTATTGTGATGACAGTTATCATGGAGCATTGTGATGACAAGGGAATGGAGCATGGTGATGACAAGTTCCTGGAGAATTGTGATATGAAGACCATGGAAACTTGTGATGATAAGTCTCATGGAGCATTGTGATGAAAAGGGGCATGGAGCATTGTGATTACAGGGGTCTTGGAACATTGTTATGACTAGAGCATGGAACATTGTGATGAGAAGGACATGGAGCATTCTGATGACATGCATCATGGAGCTTTGTGATGACAAGGGCATGGAGCATTGTGATTACAGGGATCTTGGAGCATTGTGATGAACAGGGCACGGATCATTGTGATGAAAAAGGCATGGAGCCTTGTCATGACAGGGTTCAAGGAGCATACTGATGACAAGTGTCAGGGGGCATTGTGATGACAAGTGTATTGAGCATTGTGATGACAAAGATCATGGAGCATTGTGATGAGAACACAATGGATAATTGTGATGAGGTGCATCATGGGGTATTGTAATGATAAGTGTTATGGATCACTGTGATAACAAGGGTTTGGAGCATTATGATGACAGAGGTCATGGAGAATATTGATTTCATTGTGATGACAATAGCTTGAAGCATTATGATGATGGGCATGGTGCATTGTGATGACAGGGTTCATGGAGCATTGAGATGAGATGGGGCATAGAGCATTGTGATTACATGGGTTTTGGAGCATTGTGATGACAAGGGCATGGAGCATTGTGATGAAAAGGCCTAGAGTATTGTGATGGCAGGCGTCATACAGCGTTGTGACGACAACTGTTATGGAATATTGTGATTACAAGGGTTTGGAGCATTGTGATGATACAGGTCATGGATCATTTTGATTTCAAGGCGCATGGAGCATTGTGATGACAAGGGCATGAAGCAATGTGATCCCAAGGCTCACGGAGGATTGTGATGACAATGGAAATGGAGTTTGTTGATGACAAGCGTATAGAGCATTGTAATGACAAGGTAATGTAGCATTTTGTTGACAAAGGCATGGAGCATTGTGATGACATGTGTCATGGAGCACGGTGATGACAAGCGTCACGGAGCAATGTGAATACAGGGGTCATGGAGCATTGGGATGACAAGGGCATGGATCATTTTGATGACAAATTTCCTGGAGCACTGGGCTGAAAATGTTCATGGAGTGTTGTGATGACAGCATTCTTGGAGCATTGTGATGAGTAGGGAATGGAGAATTGTGATGACAAGAGTCCCGGATCATTGTGTTTTCAGGTGTCATGGAGTATTGTGATGACAGAGGTCATGGAGCATTGTGATGAAAACGGCATGGGGCATTGTGATGAAAAAGGCATGGAGCCTTTTCATGACAGGTTTCAAGGAGCATTCTGATGACAAGTGTCAGGGAACATTGTTATGACAAGTGTATTGAGAATTGTGATGACAAAGTTCATGGAGCATTGTGATGAAAAGGGCATGGAATATTGTGATGACAAGTGTTATGGAGCATTGTGATCACAAGGTTTTGGAGCATTGTGATGACAGAGGTCATGGATCATTTTGATTTCAAGGAGCATGGAGCATTGTGATAACAAAGGCATGAAGCAATGTGATCCCAAGGTTCATGGAGGATTGTGATGAAAATGGTAATGGTGTATTGTGAAGACAAGTGCATAGAACATTGTAATTAAAAGCTCATGTCGCATTTTGCTGACAAATGCATGGAGCATTGCGATGACATTTGTCATGGAGCACTGTGATGGCAAGCGTCAAGGAGCATTGTGAATACAGGGGTCATGGAGCATTGGGATGACAAAGGCATGGATCATTGTGATGACAAGGGTCATGAATCATTGGGCTTAAAATATTCATGGCGTATTGTGATGACAGGGTTCATGGAGCATTGTGATGACTAGGGAATTGAGCACTGTGGTGACAAGAGTCCCGGATCATTGTGTTGTCAGGTGTCATAGAGTGTTGTGATGACAGAGGTCATGGAGCATTGTGATGATATTGGTCATGGAGCATTGTCATGAGAAGGTCATGGAGCATTGTGCTGAAAATATTCATGGAGTATTGTCATGACAGTGGTCAAGGAGCACTCTGATGACAAGGGAATGGCACATGCTGATGACAAGGTCTTGGAGCCTTGTGATGAGAAGACCATGAAGACTTGTGATGAGAAGTCTCATGGAGAATTCTGATGAAAAGGGGCATGGAGCATTGTGATTTCAGGGATCTTGGAGATTTGTGATGACAAGGGCATGGAGCATTGTGATTACAAGGCTCTTGGAGCATTGTGATGAGAAGTGTCATCGAGCCTTCTGTTGACAAGTCCATGGAGCATTTTGATGGCAGGGGTCATGGAGCATTGTTATTACAGGTGTAATGGAGCATTGTGATGAAAAGTGCATGGATCATTGTGATTACAAGGTATATGGAGCACTGTGATGACAAATTTGTGGACCGTTGTAATGAAAAGCCTGTTGCACATTGTGATGACAAGGGTCATGGAGCATTGTGAAGAAAAGTTCACGGAGCACTGTGGTTAAAAAGGTCACAGAGACTGTTGATGACGTGGGCATGGACCATTGTGATGACAAAGGTCATGAAGCATTGTGATGACTGGAGTCACGGAGCATTGTGATGACAGGTGTCATGGAGCATTGTGATAACAAGGGCATGGAGCATTGTGATGACAATGGCATGGAGCATTGGTCTAATAAGTTTCATGGATTATAGCGATGACATTTGGAAAGGCACATTGTGATCACAAGGCCATGGAGCATTGTGATGACCAGGTCATGGATTATTGTGAAGGCAGTTGTCAGGGAGCATTGTGATGACATATGTAATGGCCCGATGACAACAATGGCATGGAGCATTGTGATGCCAAGTGTCATGGAGGATTCTGATGACAATGGTAATGGAGCATTGTGATGACAATGGATTGGAGCATTGTGATGACAGGGGCATGGAGCATTACTCTGACAAGTTTCATGGATAATTGTGTTGAAAGTGGGCTTGGCATACTGTGATAACAAGGGCATGGAGCATTGTGATTACAAGGTCATGGATTATTGTGAAGACATGTGTCAGGGAGCATAGTGATGACATATTTCATTGTCCATTGTGATGACAATGGCATGGAGCATTGTGATGCCAAGTGTTATGGAGGATTGTGATGACAAAGGTAATGGAGCCTTGTGATGACAAGGGCTTGGAGCATCGTGATGACAAGGGCATGGATCATTTTGATGACAATGGCCATTGAGAATTTTGATGAAAAGTTCGTGAAGCATTGTGATGACAAAGGCATGGAGCTTGCTATGACAGGGAAAAGGGGGCATTGCAATGACAATTGCGTGGAGAATTGTGATGACAAGAGCATGTAACATTCTGATGAGAATTGTCATGGAGCATTGTGATGACAAGGACGTGGAGAACTGTGATGACAAGGGACATGAACATTGTCATTACCAGGACATGGAGCATTGTGATGGCAAGACCGTGGAGCACTGTGATGAGAAGACCATGGATACTTGTGGTGACGAGCATCATGGAGCACTGTAATGACAAGGGACAATGAGCAATGTGATGACAGGTGTCATGGAGCACTGTGATGAGAGGGGTCATGGATCACTGTGATGACAAGGGTCATGCAGAATTTTGATGACAAGGGCGAGGAGCATTGTGATGAGAAGACCATAGATAACTGTGATGACAAGCGTCATGGAGCAGTGTAATGACAAGGTGTATGGAGCATTGTGATGAGAGGGGTTATGGAGCATTGTGATGACAAGGGTCATGGAGCTTTCTGATGACAAGCTTGTGGAATATTGTGATGACAACGGCATGGATCATTGTGAAGAAAAGGGCATGGAGCATTGTGATAACAAGGGCATGGAGCATTGTGATGACAAGGGCATGGAACATTGTTCTAATAAGTTTCATAGATTATTGTGATGACAGTTGGAAAGGTGCATTGTGATGACAAGGGAATGGAGCATTGTGATGACCAGGTCATACAGTATTTTGAACAGAGGTGTCAAGGAGCATTGTGATGACATATGTAATGGCCCATTGTGATGAAAATGGAATGGAGCATTGTGATGCCAAGTGTCATGGAGGATTCTGATGACAAAGGTAATGGCCCATTGTGCTGACAAGTGCATGGAGAATTGTGATGACAAGGGTCATGGAGCATTCTGATGACAAGCTTGTGGAGTATTTTGATGACAATGGCATGGAGCATTGTGATGAAAAAGGCATGGAGCCTTTTTGTGACAGGGATAAAGCAGCATTCTGACGACAAGTGTCAGGAAGCATTTTGATGACAAGTGTATTGAGAATTGTGATGACAAATGTCATGGATCATTGTGATGAAAAGGGGATGGAGTGTTGTGATGACACGTGTTATGGAACATTGTGATCAAAAGGGTTTGGAGCATTGTGATGACAGAGGTCATGGTTCATTTTGATTTCAAGGAGCATGGAGCATTGTGATGACAAGGGCATGAAGCAATGTGATCCCAAGCTTCATGGAGGATTGTGATGACAATGGTAATGGAGTATTGTGATGACAAACACATAGAGCATTGTTATGACAAGGTCATATAGAATTTTGCTGACAAAGGCCAGGAACATTGTGATGACAGTTGTCATGGAGCACTGTGATGACATGTGTCACGGAGCATTGTGAATACAGTGGTCATGGAGCATTGGGATGACAAGGGAATGGATCATTGTGATGACAAGTGTCATGGAGCACTGGGCCAAAAATGTTCATGGAGTGTTGTGATGACAGGGGTCATGGAGCATTGTGATGGCAGAGGTCATGGAGAATTTTGATTTCATTGTGCTGACAATAGCCTGAAGCATTATGATGAGGGGCATGATGCATTGTGATGACAGGGTTCATGGAGCATTGAGATGAAAAGGGGAATGGAGCATTGTGATTACAGGGGTCTTGGAGCACTGTGATGACAACGGCATTGAGCATTTTGATGAGAAGGACATGGAACCTTCTGATGACATGTGTCGTGGAGATTTGTGATGACAAGGGCATGGAGCATTGTGATTACATGGGTTTTGGAGCATTGTGATGAGAGGTGTCCTCGAGCCTTGTGATGACAAGGCCATGGAACATTTTGATAGCAGGGGTCATGGAGCATTCTTATGACAGATGTAATGGAGCATTGTGATGAGAAGGGCATGGATCATTGTGATTTCAAAGTTTATGGAGCACTGTGATGACAAATTTGTGGACCGTTTTAATGAAAAGTGTGTGGCACATTGTGATGACAAGGGTCATGGAGAAGTTTTCTGACAAAGACATGGAGAATTGTGATGACAAGGGTCACGGAGCATTGTGATGAAAAGTTCATGGAGCATTGTGGTTACAAAGGTAACAGAGCCATGTGATGACGCGGGCATGGACCATTGTGGTAACAAATGTTATGAAGCACTGTGATGACTGGAGTCATGGAGCATTGTGATGACAGGGGTCATGGAGCATTGTGGTGACAAGGGCATGGAGCATTGTCCTTAGAAATGCATAGAGCATTGTGACGACAAGGGTCAAAAAGCATTGTGATGAAAAGTTCATGGAGCATTGTGGTTAAAATGGTCACAGAGACTGTGGATGACGAGGGCATGGACCATTGTGATGACAAAGGTCATGAAGCATTGTGATGACTGGAGTCACGGAGCATTGTGATGACAGGGGTCATGGAGCATTGTGATACCAAGGGCATGGAGCATTGTGATGGCAAGGGCATGGAACATTGGTCTACTAAGTTTCATGGATTATAGCAATGACATTTGCAAAGGCGCATTGTGATCACAAGGACATGGAGCATTGTGAAGACCAGGTCATGCATTATTGTGAAGGCAGTTGTCAGGGAGCACTGTGATGACATATGTAATGGCCCATTGTGATGACAATGGCATTGAGCATTGTGATGCCAAGTGTCATGGAGGATACTGATGACAAAGGTAATGGAGCTTTGTGATGACAATGGATTTGAGCATTGTGATGACAAGTGTAAGGGAGCATTGTGCTGACAAGTGCATGGAGAATTGTGATGACTAGGGTAATGGAGCATTCTGATGACAGGATTGTGGTGTGTTTTGATGACAATAGCATGGAGCATTTTGATGAAAATGACGTGGCGCATTGTGATGAATAAGGCATGGGGTATTGTGATGAAAAATGCATGGAGCCTTTTTGTGACAGGGTTCAAGGAGCATTCTGACGACAAGTGTCAGGGAGCATTAAGATGACAAGTGTATTGAGAATTGTGAGGACAAATTTCATGGAGCATTGTGATGACAAGGGCATGGAATATTGTGATGACAGGCAGCATGGAGCGTTGTGATGACAAGTGTGATGGAACATGGTAATCACAAGGGTTTGGAGAATTGTGATGAGAGAGGTCATGAATCATTTTGATTTCAAGGAGCATGGAGCATTGTGATGACAAGGGCATGAAGCAATGTGATCCCAAGTTTCATGGAGGATTGTGATGACAATGGTAATGCAGTATTGTGATGACAAGCTCATAGAGCATTGTTATGACAATGTCATATAGAATTTTGCTGACAAAGCCCAGGAGCATTGTGATGACAGTTGTCATGGAGCACTGTGATGACAAGTGTCATGGAGGTTTGTGAATACAGTGGTCAGGGAGCATAGGGATGACAAGGGCATGGAACATTGTATTCACAAGGGTAATGGAGCTCTGGACTGAAAATGTTCATGGAGTATTGTTATGACAGGGTCATGGAGCATTGTGATGAAGGAGGTCATGGAGAATTTTGATTTCATTGTGCTGACAATATCCTGAAGCATTATGATGAAGGGCATGATGCACTGTGATGACAGGGTTCATGGAACAATGATTTGAAAAGGGGCATGAAGCATTGTGATTACAGGGGTCTTGGAGCATTGTGATGACAAGGGCATCGCCATTTTGATGAGAAGGCCATGGAACATTCTGATGACATGTGTCATGGAGATATGTGATGACAAGCTCATGGAGTATTGTGATTACAAGGGTCTTGGAGCTTTGTGATGAGAAGTGTCATCGAGCCTTGTGATGACAAGGCCATGGAGCATTTTGATGGCAGGGGTCATGGAGCATTGTTATAACAGGTGTAAAGGAAAATTGTGGTGAAAAGGGCATGGATCATTGTGATTACAAGGTTTATGGAGCACTGTGATGACAAATTTGTGGACCGTTGTAATGATAAGCGTGTGGCACATTGTGATGACAAGGGTCATGGAGCATTTTTCTGACAAAGGCATGGAACACTGTGATGACAGGGGTGAGGGAGTATTGTGATGAATAGTGATGTAACATTGTGATATGTTTGGTGAGAGAGCATTTTGATGAGAAGTGCTTTGAGAATTGTGATGACAATGTGTATGGAGCATTGTGATGACAAGATTGTGGAGCACTGTGATGACAAGCACATGGCGCATTGTGATGACATGTGTCATGGAGCATTGTGCTGACAAGCGCAGGGAGCATTGTGATGACAAGGGTCATGGAGCATTGTGCTGAGAAAGGCATAGAGCATTGTGATGACAAGGGTCAAAGAGCATTGTGATGAAAATTTCATGGAGCATTGTGGTTAAAAACATCACAGAGACTCTTGATGACGAGGGCATTGACCACTGTGATGACGAAGGTCATGAAGCATTGTGATGACTGGAGTCACGGAGCATTGTGGTGACAGGTGTCATGGAGCATTGTGATAACAAGGGCATGGAGCATTCTGATGACAAGGTCATGGAGCATTGTGATGACAAGGGCATGGAGCATTGTGATGAGAAAGTCATGGAGTATTGTGAAGACAGGTGTAAGGGAGCATTGTGATGACATATGTCATGGTCCATTGTGATGACAATGGCAGGGAGCATATTGATGCCAAATGTAATGGAGGATTGTCATGACAAATATAATGGAGCATTGTGATGACTAGCGCTTGAAGCATTATGATGACAAAGGCCATTGAGAATGTTCATGACAAGTTCGTGAAGCATTGTGATGACAAGGTCCTGGAGCACTGTGATGAGATAACCATGGAGACTTGTGAGGACAAATCTCATGGAGCATACTGATGAAAAGGGGCATGGAGCATTGTGATTATAGGGGTCTTGGAACATTGTGATGACAAGGGCATGGAGCATTGTGAGGAGAAGGCCAAGCAGCATTCTAATGATATGCATCATTGAGCTTTGTGATGACAAGGGCATGGAGAATTATGATTACAGGGGTCTTAGAACATTGTGATTAAAAAGACATGGATCATTGTGATGAAAAAGGCATGGAGCCTTGTCATGACAGTGTTCAAGGAGCATACAGACAACAAGTGTCAGGGAACATTTTGGTGACAAGTGTATTGAGCATTATGATGACAAAGTTCATGGAGCATTGTGATGAGAAGACCATGGATAACTGTAATGACGAGCATCATGGGGCATTGTGATGACAAGAGTTATGGAATATTGTGGTCACAAGGGTTTGGAGCACTGTTATGACAGAAGTCATGGAGCATTTTGATTTCATTGTGATGACAATAGCATGAAGCATTATGATGACGGGCATGGTGCATTGTGATGACAGGGTTCATGGAGCATTGAGATGAAAAGGGACATCGATAATTGTGATTACAGGGGTCTTGGAGCATTGTGATGACAAGGGCATCGTGCATTTTGATGAGAAGGCCATGGAACATTCTGATGACATGTGTCATGGAGATATGCGATGACAAGGTCATGGAGCATTGTGATTACAAGGGTCTTGGAGCATTGTGATGAGAAGTTTCATCGAGCCTTGTGATGACAAGGCCATGGAGCATTTTGATGGCAGGGGTCATGGAGCATTGTTATTACAGGTGTAAAGGAAAATTGTGATGAAATGGGCATGGATCATTGTGATTACAAGGTTTATGGAGCAATGTGATTACAAATTTGTGGACCATTGTAATGAAAAGCGTGTGGCACATTGTGATGACAAGGGTCATGGAGCATTTTTCTGACAAAGGCATGGAGCATTTTGCTGAGAAATGCATAGAGCATTGTGATGACAAGTGTCAAAGAGCGTTGTGATGAAAAGTTCATGGAGCATTGTGGTTAAAAATGTCACAGAGACTGTTAATGAGGAGGGCATGGACCATTGTGATGACAAAGGTCATGAAGCATTGTGATGACTGGAGTCAAGGAGCACTGTGATGACAGGGTTCATGGAGAATTGTGATAACAAGGGCATGTAGCATTGTGATGACAAGGGCATGGAGCACTGTGACGAGAAAGTGATGGAATATTGTGAAGACAGTTGTCAGGGAGCGTTTTGATGACAAGAGTCCCGGATCATTTTGTTGTCAGGGTTCATGGAGCGTTGTGATGACAGTGGTCATGGAGCATAGTGATGACAGGGGTCATGGAGCATTGTGATGAGAAGGTCATGGAGCATTGGGCTGAAAACTGTCATGAAGTATTGTGATGTCAGGGGTCATGGAGCATTGTGATGACTAGGTACTGGAGCATTGTGATGTGAAGATGATGGAGCCTTTTGATGACAAGTCTCATGGAGCATTCTTATGAAAAGGGGTTTGGAACATTGTGATTACAGGGGTCTTGGAGCATTGTGATGACAAGTTCATGGAGCATTGTGATTACAGGAGTCTTGGAGCACTGTGATGAACAGGGCATGGATCATTGTGATGAAAAAGGCATGGAGCCTTGTCATGACAGGGTTCAAGGAGCATACTGATGACAAGTGTCAGGGAGCATTGTGATGACAACGGTATTGAGCATTGTGATGACAATGGTCATGGAGCACTGTGATGAGAAGTCCATGGATAATTGTGATGACCAGCGTCATGGGGCATTGTGTTGACAAGTGTTATGGAACATTTTGATCACAAGGGTTTGGAGCATTGTTATGATAGAGGTCATGGAGAATTTTGATTTCATTGTGATGACAATAGCATGAAGCATTATGATGATGGGCATGGTGCATTGTGATGACAGGGTTCATGGATCATTGAGAAGAAAAGGGGCATGGAGCATTTGATTACAGGGGTCGTGGAGCCTTGTGATGACAAGGCCGTGGAACATTGTGATGGCAGGGATCATGGACCATTGTTATGACAGGGGTAATGGAGCATTGTGATAACAAGGGCACGGAACACAGTGATACATTTGTCAAGGTGGAATGAAATGACACGGTCATGGAGCATTCGTCAGAAAAGTTTCATGGATTATTGTGACGAGAGTGGGCATGGAACATTGTGATGACTAGGGCACGGAACACAGTGATACATGTGTCATGGAGGACTGCAATGACAAGGGCATGGAGCATTGTGATTAGAAGGGCATCAAGCATCGTGATGACAAGCGTCATGGAGATCTGTAATGACAATGGCATGGAGCAATATGATTCCAAGGGTCATGGAGCTTTGTGATGACATAGGCCATGGAGCATTTTAATGACAAGGGCGTGGTGCATTGTGATGAGAAGGGCAGGGAGCATTGTGATGACAGGGTCATGGAGCAATTGGATGAAAAGGGTCATGGAACATTTTGATGACAATGTTTATGGAACATTGTGATATCAGGGGTCATGGAGCATTGTGATAAAAGGGTCATGGGTCATTGTGATGACAGGAGTTATGGAACATTGTGATGTCATGGGTATGGAGCATTGTGATGATAAGGGCATGTAGAATTGTTGTGAATAGGGTCATGGATCATTGTGATGACAGGTGTGAGGGAGCATTGTGATGATTATTGATGGAACATTGTGATATCTGTGGTGAGAGAGCATTTTGATGAGAAGTGCATGGAGCATTCTGATGACAATGTTTATGGAGCATTGTGATGAAAACGATGTGGAGCATCGTGATGACAAGCACATGGCGCATTGTGATGCCATGGGTCATGGAGTATTGTGCTGACAAAGGCATGGAGTATTGTGATGACAAGTGTCACCGAGCATTGTGATGAAATATTCATGGAGCATTGTGGTGACAATGGTCACAGAGCCTTGTTATGATGAGGGCATGGACCATTGGGATGACAATGGACATGAAGCATTGTGATGACTGGAGTCACAGAGCATTGTGATGACAGGAGTCATAGAGCATTGTGATGAAAGGGCATGGAGCACTGTGAGGAGAAGGTCATGGAGTATTGTGAAGACAGGTGTCAGGAAGCATTGTGATGAAATATGTCATGGTCCATTGTGATGAAAATGGAATGGAGCATTGTGATGCCAAGTGTCAAGAAGCATTGTGATGACAAGGGTCATGGAGCATTTTGATGACAAGGGCCATTGAGAATTTTGATGACAAGTTCATGAAGCATATTAATGACAAGCACATTGATCTTGCTATGACAGGGTTCATGGAGCATTGCGATGACAAGTTCATGGAGAATTGTGATGACAAAGGTCATGGAGCATTCTGATGACAAGCTTATGGAGTATTTTGATGACAATGGCATGTAGCATTGTGCTGAAAACGGCATGGGGCATTCTGATGAAAAAGGCATGGAGCCTTTTCGTGACACGGTTCAAGGAGCATTCTGACGAATAGTTTCAGGGAGCATTGTGATGACAAGTATATTGAGAACTATGATGACAAAGGTCATGGAGCACTGTGATGAAAAGGGCATGGAGTATTGTGATGACACGCATCATGCAGCGTTGTGATGACAAGAGTTATGGTACATTGTGATCACAAGGGTTTGGAGCATTGTGATGAGAGAGGTCTTAGCTCATTTCGATTTCAAGGAGCATGGAGCATTGTGATGACAAAGGCATGAAGCAATGTGATGCCAAGGTTCATGGAGGATTGTAATGGCAATCGTAATGGAGTATTGTGATGACAAGTGCATAGAGCATTGTCATGATAAGGTCATGTAGCTTTTTGCTGACAAAGGCATGGAGCATTGTGATGACAGGTGTCATGGAGCACTGTGATGACAACCGTCACGGAGCATTTTGAATACAGGGGTCATGGAGCATTGGGATGACAAGGGCTTGCATCATTGTGATGAGAAGTTTCATGGAGCATTGGGTTGAAAACATTCATGGAGTATTGTGATGACAGGGGTCATGGAGTATTGTGATGAGAAAGGAATGGAGCACTGTGATGACAACGTCCTGGAGCACTGTGATGTGAAGACCATGGAACCTTGTGATGACTAGTCTCATGGAGCATTCTGATGAAAAGGAGCAGGGATCATTGTGATCACAGTAGTCTTGGAGCATTGTGATGACAAGGGCATGGAACATTATGATGAGAAGGCCATGTAGCATTCCGATGATATGCGTCATGGAGCTTTGTGATGACATGTGCAAGGACCATTTTGAACACAGGGATCTTGAAGCATTGCGTTGAAAAGGGCATGGATCATTGTGATGAAAAAGGCATGGAGCCTTTTCATGAAAGTGTTCAAGGTGCATAGTGATGGCAATAGTCAGGGAGCATTGTGACAACAAGTGTATTGAGCATTGTGATGACAAAAATCATGGTGCATTGTGATGAGAAGACCATGGATTATTGTGATGACCAGCGTCATGGGGCATCGTGATGACAAGAGTTATGGAACATTGTGATCACAAGGGTTTGGAGAATTGTGATGACAGAAGTCATGGAGCATTTTCATTTCATTGTGATGACAATAGCATGAAGCATTATGATGATGGGCATGGTGCATTGTGATGGCAGCGTTCATGGAGCATTGTGATGAAAAGTGGCATGAAGCATTGCTCTGCAAATTTTCATGGATTATTGTGATAAGAGTGGGAATTGCACATTGTGACAACAAGGGCATGGAGCACTGTGATGACAAGGTCATGGATTATTGTGAAGAAAGGTGTCAGGGAACATTGTGATGAAATATGTCATGTTCCAATTTGATGACAATATCATGAAGCATTGTGATGCCAAGTGTCATGGAAGATTGTTGTGACAAAATAAAGGAGCACTGTGATGACAAGGGCATGGAGCATTGTGATATCAAGGGCCATTGATAATTTTAATGTCCAGGTCGTGAAACATTCTGATGACAAGCACATGGAGCTTCCTATGACAGGCGTCATGGAGCATCGTGATGACAAGTGCATGGAGTATTGTGATGACAAGTGCATATAACATTGTGATGTGAAGTGCCATGGAGAATTGTAATGACATGGACGTGGAGAATTGTGAGGACAAGGGACATTGAGCTTTGAGATGACAAGGCATGGAGCATGGTGATGGCAAAACCGTGGAGCATTGTGATGAGAAGACCTTGGGTAATTGTGATGTCGAGGATCATGGAGCACTGTAAGCACAAGGGACATGAAGCATTGTGATGACAGGTGTCAGGGAGCATTGTGATAAGAGGGGTCATGTAGCATTCTGATGACAAGGGCATGAAGCATTGTGATGACAAGTGCATGGAGCATTGTGATGAAAAGTGCATGCAGCATTGCAATGACAAGTGCATGGATAATTGTGATGACAAGAGCATGTAACATTGTGATGAGAAGTGTCATGTAGCATTGTGATGACAAGGACGTGGAGAATTGTGATGACAAGGGACATGGAGCATTGTGATAACCAGGGCATGGAGCATTGTGATGAGAGGGGTCATGGAGCATTATTATGACAAGGGCCATGGGGCATTCTGACAAAAGATATCACTTATGAAGGGAATGTAATCATGGCTACATATGAACTGAATTAGGGAAGAGAACAGATTCTCAGATTTAGAAAAAAACTCTTATGCTTGCTTAAGGGGAAAGAGAGGTGGGGAAATGCAGAAAACAAAAGTTTGATATTAGAACAGGAACCGTTCCATAATCCAAAAACAGAAGAGACAAGCCCTACTCCTTCCTCAGTGAACGGAACTCAACATCCCTATTCCCCACAGAGAAATATATCTGACTAGTAAGAATTTTAAAACCTATGTATTGATATGTCTCCGTAAGGGAACCAAGTGTGTCTAGAACAACATAAGCATGGCAGTGAGAATCAGCTGAATCCCACTATACAAATGAATTTCAAAACAAAACATAAAAACAGTAAAATTCTTACACAATTCCTTCAGGGGTTCTGATGAAACCTGGAATGACCCTATCTACAATGACAGCTGGATGTGGCATAAGGCTGGTCACTTGAGACTGAGAGGATTGGTGAGATTGGGTGAAAAAATGCAGACCCTTTAAAGCAATAATGCCTGCCACCCATTCCATGGTTCCCAACTCTCCAGGTAGAAAGAAATATCACTACAGTTATAACATTTATGGGAACGTAGAGACTGGAAACACTCTGAAGTTGAAAGGTTTCTAAAACTCTACTACTTTTCTCTCTCCTTGTGCACCAGTTTGACATTCCAAATGCTTTACTATCAATCTCACAACTTGGAGAGTCAGCCCCTATAACTTCCTAATTCGCACAGTGGACAAATTGTGCAGAGGATATAAGGGAAGATGGAGAACCAATGAGAGAGTAGCTGTAGGCCTTTGGACGGCACCATGTCACTCTAATTTCGCGTCACGAAGAGGAATTAACCAAAGTCTCAGCCTGCCCCGCCAGAACAAGTATAGGTCCTGAAACAAAATTGTGGATTTGCGGTCAGCTCACAAAAACGCGAGTTGAATAATGGAGCTCAGGGCCACAGCAATTCACTAACATGCAGAGTTACAAAGGACTACTCTCTTCCAAAAATCTGTGGAGAGAAAGCCACGAGGCGGAATTGAAAATGAGGCAGAATGGCATGAAACAGATTTCAAGAGGTACATTGGAATCACCTTTAAACACAGGAAAAGCATCACAACTTTGAAATTATGGAAACAGCCATAAAGAGTGTAAGGGTTTTCACGTGAATATATTCAGGAGAAAACGCATATAGCCTTTTCGGCCAAGCAAGAAAGCGGGCAATGCAAATCTGCACTACAAAGAAGTAACACTTCCCACCTGTCAAAAGGGACATCCGCAAAATGTGTAAAAACCAGAAAGGCAAGACAGGCCCTGGAGAACAGGGAACACTGTTATGCTGATGGGCGGGATGTAAATTGCCAACTGTGTCTCTCAAGGAATGCATTCTGTTCGCTAAAACAAGTAAACAACAGAGCTACAGAACCAAGGGCACTTCGAGTCTAGGGAATATACCTTGGGAAAACTGAAAATCAATAAGACAGATCCACACCAAAATTCAGGGCTGCACTGCTTACAAGAACCTCAACTTGGGTACACTTTAAATATCCCAGGAAAAAAAAATGGTTCAAGAAATTGTGGTACTTACGTATGATGGAATATTCCTCAGCCAAGAAATCAATGTCATAAGGCCAGTGGCAGCAAAATGAGTGGATTCAGGTACGATAATTCTAAGTGAAATAAGTCACACAGAAAAATAAACTTATCATAAGGTATCACTTAGGAAGATCCTGTAAACATGGCTACACAAGAACTGAGCTAGGAAAGAGAAGAGAGTCTCATATTTATAAAACACACTTATGCCTGCTTAAGGGGGAAGGAGAGGTGGGGTGATGCATAAAACCAGAGTTTGATATTAGTACAGGTACCGTTCCAAAAACCAAACACAGAATAGACAAGACCTACACCTTCCTCAGTGAAAGGGACTCAAAACCCCATATTCAGCGCAGAGTAATATATCTTACTAGTAAGAATCTTAAAACCTATGTATTTATATGTCTCCATAAGGGAATCAAGTGTTTCTAGACTGGCATAAACATGGCAGTGAGAATCAGCTCAAACCCAATATAAAAAGGAATTTCAAAAACAAAACAAAAAAACAGTGATATTCTTTACAAATCCTTCAGGGTCTCTGATGAAACCTGGAATGACCATATCTACAATGACAGCTAGATATGGCATAAGGCTGGACACTTGGGACTGAGAGGATTGGTGAGATTGGGTGGGAAAATGCAGACCCTTTAAGGCAAAAATGCATGGCACCCATTCCATGTGTCCCAGCTCTGCAGGTTGAAGGGAATATTACTACAGCTATAACATGTAAGGGAAACCTAGAGAATGGACACACTGTGAATACGAAATGTTTCTAAAACTCAACGAATAGTCCCTCTTCTGGTGCTCTGGTTTGACTTTCCAAATGCTTTACTATAAATCTCCCAACTTGGAGAGACAGACCTTTTAACCTCCTCGTTCTAACAGGTTGCCAAATTGGCAGAGGATGAAAGGGAAGAGGGAGAACCAATGAGAGAGTAGCCATGAGGCACTTGGACGGGCACATGTCACTCTAATTTCCCGGGCAGAAGAAGTATTAACCAAAGTCTCAGCCACCCACCGGACACCAGGATAGGTCCTGAAACAAAATTTGGACTTATATTCAGGTCACAAATAACATATTGAAAAATGGAGCTCAGGGGCACAGCAATTCCCCAACTGGCAGAGTTGTAAAGGACATATCTAGTCCAAAAATCTGTTGAGGGAAGGCTACGAGGTTGACTTGAAAGCGAGGCAGAATAGCAGGAAACAGATTTCAAGAGGTACGTTGGAATCACCTTGAAAGCACAGGAAGAGGGTCTCATCATTGACAATGATGCACCTGGCCAAAAACTGCCTATGTGTTTTCTCCTGAATATATTCAGGAGAAGATGCATATGCCCTTTTTGGGCAAGCAAGCAAGCGGGCAATGCAAATCTGCACTACACAGAAATATCACTTCCCACCATTCAAAAGGGACATCCACAAAATATGTAAAAACCAGAAAGGCAAGACAGGCCGTGGAGAACAGGGAGCCTTGTTATGCTGGTGGGCGGGATGTAAATTACCAACTGCCTCTCTGGAGGAGTGCATTGTGTTCCCTAAAACAATTAAACAACAGAGCTACAGAGCCAAGAGAGCTTCCAGTGTAGGGAATATACCTTGGGAAAACTGAAAATCAATAAGACACAGGCACCCAAAATTTACGGCTGCACCGCTTACAAGAACCTAAACTTGTGTCCACATTAAATTTCCCAGGAAAAATAAAAATCTTTCAAAAATTTATAGTACTTATGTCCAATGGATTATCCCTCAACCATGAAATCAATGTCATAAGACCAGTAGCAGCAAAATGATTGGATTTAGTTACAACGATTCTAACTGAAATAAGTCACACAGAAAAAGAAACTTATCATAAGGTATCATTTAGGAAGATCTTGTAAATATGGCTACACTTGAACTGAGTTAGGAAAGAGAACAGAGTCTCACATTTAGAAAACTCTCTTATGCCTGCTTAAGGGGGAAGGAGAACTGGGGTGATGCATAAAATCAGAGTTTGATATAAGCACAGGTACAATTCCAAAAACCAACTCTGGAATAGACATGACCTAGACCTTCCTCAGTGAAAGGGACTCAAAATCCCTTATTTCCCGCAAGGGAATATATCTGACTAGTAAGAATCTTAAAACCTATGCATTGATATGTCTGTGTAAGGGAATCAAGTGTGTCTAGACAGGCATAAACATGGCAGCGAGAATCAGCTCAAACCCACTATAAAAAGGAATTTCAAAAACAAAAACAAAAAACAGGGAAATTTTTTACAATTCCTTCAGTGTCTCTGATGAAACCTGGAATGACCTTATCTACAATGACAGCTGGATGTGGCATAAAGCTGGACACTTGGGACTGAGAGTATTGGTGAGATTGGGTGAGCAAATGCAGACCCTTTAAAGCAATAATGCATGGCACCCATTCCATCAGTCCCAACTCTCCAAATTGAAGGAATATTACTACAGCTATAACATGTAAGGGAAACCTACAGAATGGACACACGGTGAATACGAAACGTTTCTAAACCTCAATGAATAATCCCTCTCCTTGTGCTCAAGTTTGACTTTCCAACTGCTATACTATCAATCTCCCAACGTGGAGAGACAGCCCCATTAACCTACTGCTTCGAACAGGTTGCCAGTTTGGCAGAGGGTGAAAGGGAAGAGGGAGAACCAATGAGAGATTAGCTGTTAGGCATTTGGACGGGCACATGTCATTCTAATTTCCCGGCAGGAAAAAGAATTAACCAAAGTCTCAGCCACCCACCGGGAACAAGTATAGATCCTGAACCAAAATTTTGGACTTGCGGTCAGCTCACAAAAAACGAGTTGAAAAATGGAGCTCAGGGGCACAGCAATTCACAAACTGGCAGAGTAATAAAGGACAACTATCGTCCAAAAATCTGTTGAGGGAAGGCAACAAGGCGGACTTGAAAGTGAGGCAGAATAGCAGGAAACAGATTTCAAGAGGTATGTTGGAATCGCCTGTAAAGCACAGGAAGAGGGGCACAGCTACGACAATGATGTACTTGGCCAAAAAGGGCGTATGCGTTTTCTCCTGAATATATTCAGGAGAAAACGCATACACCCTTTTTGGCCAAGCAAGTAAGAGGGCAAAGCAAATCTGCACTATAAAGAAGTATCACTTCCCAACGGTAAAAAGGGACACCCACAAAATGTGTAAAAACCAGAAAGGCAAGACAGGCTCTGGAGAAAAGGGAGCCTTGCTATGCTGATGGGCGGGATGTAAATTGCCAACTACCTCATTGGAGTAGTGCACTGTGTTCCCTAAAACAAGTAAACAACGGAGCTACAGAGCAAAGGACATTTCCAGTCTATGGAATATACCATGGGATAACTGAAAATCAATAAGACAGAGCCACCCCCAAGTTTAGGGCTGCACTGCGTAAAAGAACCTCAACTTGGGTACAACTTAAATATCCCAGGAAATATAAAAATGGTTCAAAAAATTGTGCTACTTACGTACGACTGAATATCCCTCAGCCATGAAATCAATGTCATAAGACCAGTAGCAGCAAAGTGAGTGGATTCAGGTACGATGTTTCTAAGTGAAATAAGTAACACAGAAAAAGAAACTTATCATAAGATATCACTTATGAAGATCCTGTAAACATGGCTACACATGAAAGGAGTTAGGAAAGAGAACAGAGTCTCACATTTAGAAAACACCCTTATGCCTGCTTAAGGGGGAAGGAGAGGTGGGGTGATGCAAAAAACCAGAGTTTGATATAAGCACAGGTACCGTTCCAAAAACCAACTATGGAATAGACAAGACCTACACCTTCCTCAGTGAAAGCGACTCAAAACTCCATATTTCACACAGAGGAATATATCTGACTAGTAAGAATCTTAAAACCTATGTATTGATATGTCTCCATAAGGGAATCAAGTGTGTCTAGACTGGCATAAACATGGCAGCGAGAATCAGCCGAAACTCACTATAAATAGGAATTCCATAAACAAAACAAAAAACAGGGTAATTCTTTACAAATTCTTCAGGGTCTCTGACGAAAGCTGGAATGACCGTATCTACAAAGACAGCCGGATGTGGCATAAGGCTGGACACTTGGGAGTGAGTGGATTGGTGAGATAGGGTGAGCAAATGCAGACCCTTTAAAGCAATAATGCCCGGCACCCATTCCATGGTTCCCAACTCTCCAGGTTGAAGGGAATATTACTACAGCTATAACATGTGCGGGAAACCTAAAGAATGGACACAATGTGAATACGAAAGGTTTCTAAAACTCAACGAATAGTCCCTCTGCTGGTGCTCCGCTTTGACTTTCCAACTGCTTTACTATCAATCTCCCAACTAGGAGAGTCAGACCCTTTTACCTCCTGGTTCCCACAGGTTGTCAATATGGCAGAGGATGGAAGGGAAGAGGGAGAACCAATGAGAGAGTAGTTGTTTGGCATTTGAAAGGGCATATGCCACTCTAATATCGTGGCAGGAAGAAGAATTAACCAAAGTGTCAGCCACCCACCGGGAACCAGTATAGGTCCTGAACCAAAATTTTGGACTTGCGTTCAGCTCACAAAAAACGAGTTGAAAAGTGGAGCTCAGGGGCACAGCAATTCACAAAGTAGCAGAGTAATAAAGGACAACTCTCATCCAAAAATCTGTTGAGGGAAGGGAACGAGGCAGACTTGAAAGCGAGGCAGAATAGCAGGAAACAGATTTCAAGAGCTACGTAGGAATCCCCCGTAAAGCACTGGAAGACGGGCACAGCTTCAACAATGATGCACTTGGACAAAAGGGCATATGCATTTTCTCCTGAATATATTCAGGAGAAAACACATACACCGTTTTTTGCCAAGCAAGCAAGCAGGAAATGCAAATCTGCACTACAAGAAGTATCTCTTCCCACTGGTCAAAAGGGACACCCACAAAATGTATAAAAACCAGAAAAGCAAGACAGGCCCTGGAGAACTGGGAGGCATGTTATGCTGATTGGCGGGATGTAAATTGCCAACTGCCGTGGCCTCCCTTGTGGTGCAGTGGTTGGGAGTCCGCCTGCCGATGCAGGGGATACGGGTTTGTTCCCCGGTACGGGAGCGTCCCATATGCCGTGGAGCGGCTGGGCCCGTGGGCCATGGCCACTGGGCCTGTGCGTCCTGGGCCTGTGCTCTGCAGCGGGAGAGGCCACAACACTGAGAGCCCCGCGTACCGCAAAAAAAAAAAAAAAAAAAAAAAAATTGCCAACTGCCTCACTGGAAGAGTGCATTGTGTTCCCTAAAACAAGTAAAAAATATAGCTACAGAGCCAAGGGCACTTCCAGTCTAGGGAATATACCTTGGCAAAACTGTAAATCAATAAGATAGAGCCACCCCCAAATTTAGAGCTGCACTGCTCACAAGAATATCAACTTGGTTCCACCTTAAATATCCCAAGAAATATAAAAATGTTTCAAAAAATTGTGGTACTTACGTACGATGGAATATCCCTCAGCCATGAAGTCAATGTCATAGGACCAGTAGCAGCAAAATGAGTGGATTCAGGTATGATGATTCTAAGTGAAATGAGTCACACAGAAAAAGAAACTTATCATAAGATATCACTTATGAAGATCCTGTAAACATGGCTACACATGAAGTGAGTTAGGAAAGAGAACAGAGACTCACATTTAGAAAACACTGTTATGCCTGCTTAAGGGGGAAGGAGAGGTGAGGAGATGCATAAAAACAGAGTTTGATATAAGCACAGGTACCGTTCCAAAAACCAACTATGGAATAGACAAGACCTACACCTTCCTCAGTGAAAGGTACCCAAAACCCCATATTTCACACAGAGGAATATATTTGACTAATAAGAATATTAAAACCTATGTACTGATATGTCTGGGTAAGGGAATAAAGTGTGTCTTGTCTGTCATAAACATGGCAGCGAGAATCAGCTCAAACCCACTATAAAAAGAATTTTCAAAAACAAAAAAAAAAAACAGGGAAATTCTTTACAATTCCTTCAGGGTCTCTGATGAAACCTGGAATGACCCTCTCTACAATGACAGCTGGATATGGCATAAGGCGGTACACTTGGGACTGAGAGGATTGGTGAGATTGGGTAAGCAAATGCAGACCCTTTAAAGCAATAATGCATGGCACCCATTCCTTGGGTCCCAACTCTCCAGGTTGAAGGGAATATTACTACAGCTATATCATGTACGGGAAACCTAGAGAATGGATACACTGTGAATACGAAATGTTTCTAAAACTCAACGAATAGTCCCTCTCCTGGTACTCCGGTTTGACTTTCCAACTGCTTTACTATCAATCTCCCAACTTGGAGAGACAGCCCCTATAACCTCCTGGTTCGCACAGGTTGCCAATTTGGCAGAGGATGGAAGGGAAGAGGGAGAACCAATGAGAGAGTAGCTGTTGGG
The DNA here is from genome assembly GCF_964165515.1 of Mesoplodon bidens. Lineage (NCBI taxonomy): Eukaryota > Metazoa > Chordata > Mammalia > Artiodactyla > Ziphiidae > Mesoplodon > Mesoplodon bidens. The sequence continues at coordinate 1,693,306 of NW_027671170.1, forward strand.
CATTTGGACGGGCACATGTCACTCTAATTTCCCGGCAGGGAGAAGAATTAACCAAAGTCTCAGCCACCCACTGGGAACCAGTATAGGTCCTGAACCAAAATTTTGGACATGCGTTCAGCTCACAAAAAACGAGTTCAAACATGGAACACAGGGGCACAGCAATTCACAAACTGGCAGAGTAATAAAGGACAACTACTGTCCTAAAATCTGTTGAGCGAAGGAAACGAGGCAGACTTGAAAGAGAGTCAGAATAGCAGGAAACAGATTTCATGAGGTACATTGGAATCGGCAGTAAAGCACAGGAAGAGGGGAACAACTTCAACAATGATGCACTTGGCCAAAATTGGCGTATGCATTTTCTCCTGAATATATGCAGGAGAAAATGCATACGCCCTTTTTGGCCAAGCAAGCAAGAGGGCAATGCAAATCTGCACTACAAAGAAGTATCTCTTCCCACCGGTCAAAAGAGACATCCACAAAATGTGTAAAAACCAGAAAGGCAAGACCGGTCCTGAAGAACAGGGAGCCTTGTTAGGCTGATGGGCGGGATATAAATTGCCAACTGTCTCACTGGATGAGTGCATTGTGTTCCCAAAACAAGTAAACAACAGAGCTACAAAGCGAATGGCAATTCCAGTCTAGGGAATATACCATGGGAAAAGTGAAAATCAATAAGACAGAGCCACCCCAAAATTTAGGGCTGCACTGCTTACAAAAACCTCAACTTGGGTACACCTTAAATATCCCAGTAAATATAAAAATGGTTTAAAAATTCTGGTATTTATGTATGATGGAATATCCGGCAGCCATGAAATCAATGTCATAAGACCAGTAGCAGCAAAATGAGTGGATTCATGTACGATGATTCTTAGTGAAATAAGTCACACAGAAAAAGAAACAAATCATAAGATATCACTTATGAAGATCCTGTAAACATGGCTACACATGAAATGAGTTAGGAAAGAGAACAGAGTCTCACATTTAGAAAACACTCTTATGCCGGCTTAAGGGGGAAGGAGAGGTGGGGTGATGCATAAAACCAGAGTTTGATATAAGCACAGGTACCGTTCAAAAAACCAACTATGGAATAAACAAGACCTACAACTTCTTCAGTGAAAGCGACTCAAAACCCCGTATTTCCCACAGAGGAATATATCTGACTAGTAATAATCTTAAAACCTATGTATTGATATGTCTCCGTAAGGGAATCAAGTGTGTCTAGTCTGGCATAAACACGGCAGCGAGAATCAGCCCAAACCCACTGTAAAAAGGAATTTCTTTAACAAAACAAAAAACAGGGAAATTCTTTACAATTCCTTCAGGGTCTCTGACAAAAGCTGGAATGATGCTGTCTACAATGACAGGTGGATGTGGCATAAGGCTGGACACTTGAGACTGAGAGGATTGATGAGATTGGTTGAGCAAATGCAGACCCTTTAAAGCAATAATGCATGGCACCCATTCCATGGGTCCCAACTCTCCATGTTGAAGGGAATATTACTACAGCTATAACATGTACGGGAAACCTAGAGAATGGACACACAGTGAATACGAAAGGTTTCTAAAACTCAACGAATAGTCCCTCTCCGGGTGCTCCGCTTTGACTTTCCAACTGTTTAACTATCAATCTCCCAACTTGGAGAGACAGCCCTTTTAACCTCCTGGTTCCCACAGGTTGCCAATTTGGCAGAGGATGGTAGGGAAGAGGGAGAACCAATGAGAGAGTTGTTGTTAGGCATTTTGATGGCACATGTCACTCTAATTTCCCGGCAGCAAGAAGAATTAACCAAAGTCCCAGCCACCCACCGGGAACCAGTATAGGTCCTGAACCAAAATTTTGGACTTGCGTTCAGCTCACAAAAAACGACTTGAAACATGGAACTCAGGGGCACAGCAATTCACACCTGGCAGAGTAATAATGGACAAGTACTCTCCAAAAATCTGTTCAGCGAAGGCAACGAGGTGGTCTTGAAAGCGAGGCAGAAGAGCAGGAAACAGATTTCAAGAGGTACGTTGGAATCGCCTGTAAAGCACAGGAAGAGGGGAACAACTTCGACAATGATGCACTTGGCCAAAAAGGGCGTATGGATTTTCTCCTGAATATATTCAGGAGAAAACACATACGCCCTTTTTGGCCAAGCAAGCAAGAGGACAATGCAAATCTGCACTACATAGAAGTATCTCTTCCCACAGGTCAAAAGAGACAACCACAAAATGTGGAAAAACCAGAAAGGCAAGACAGGCCCTGGAGAACAGGGAGCCTTGTTATGCTGATGGGCGGGATGTAAATTGCCAACTGTCTCACTGGAGTAGTGCACTGTGTTCCCAAAACCAGTAAACAACAGGGCTACAGAGCCAAGGACACTTCCAGTCTAGGGAATATACCTTGGGAAAACTGAAAATCAGTAAGACAGAGCCACCCCAAAATTTTGGGCTGCACTGCTTACAAGAACCTGAACTTGGTTATACCTTACATATCACAGGAAATATAAAAATGGTTCAAAAAATCGTGGTTCTTACGTCCGATGGTATATCCCGCAGCCATGAAATCAATGTCATAAGACCAGTAGCAGCAAAGTGAGTGGATTCAGGTACGATGATTCTAAGTGAAATAAGTCACGCAGAAAATGAAACTTATCATAAGATATCACTTATGAAGATCCTGTAAACATGGCTACACATGAACTGAGTTAGGAAAGAGAACAGAGTCTCACATTTAAAAAACACTCTTATGCCAGCTTAAGGGGGTATGAGAGGTGGGGTGACGCATAAAACCAGAGTGTGATATAAGCACAGGTACCGTTCCAAAAACCAACTATGGAATAGACAAGACCTACACCTTCCTCAGTGATAGAGACTCAAAACCCCATATTCCTGCAGAGGAATATATCTGACTAGTAAGGACCTTAAAACCTATGTACTGATATATCTGGATAAGGGATTTAAGTGTGTCTAGACTGGCAAAAACATGGCAGTGAGAATCAGCTCAAACCCACTATAAAAAGGAATTTCAAAAACAAAACGAAAAAACAGGGAAATTCTTTACAATTCCTTCAGGGTCCCTGACAAAACCTGGAATGACTCTATTTACAATGACAGGTGGATGTGGCATAAGGCTGGACACTTGAGACTGAGAGGATTGATGAGATTGGTTGAGCAAATGCAGACCCTTTAAAGCAATAATGCATGGCACCCATTCCATGGGTCCCAACTCTCCATGTTGAAGGGAATATTACTACAGCTATAACATGTACGGGAAACCTAGAGAATGGACACACAGTGAATACGAAAGGTTTCTAAAACTCAACGAATAGTCCCTCTCCGGGTGCTCCGCTTTGACTTTCCAACTGTTTAACTATCAATCTCCCAACTTGGAGAGACAGCCCTTTTAACCTCCTGGTTCCCACAGGTTGCCAATTTGGCAGAGGATGGTAGGGAAGAGGGAGAACCAATGAGAGAGTTGTTGTTAGGCATTTTGATGGCACATGTCACTCTAATTTCCCGGCAGCAAGAAGAATTAACCAAAGTCCCAGCCACCCACCGGGAACCAGTATAGGTCCTGAACCAAAATTTTGGACTTGCGTTCAGCTCACAAAAAACGACTTGAAACATGGAACTCAGGGGCACAGCAATTCACACCTGGCAGAGTAATAATGGACAAGTACTCTCCAAAAATCTGTTCAGCGAAGGCAACGAGGCAGTCTTGAAAGCGAGGCAGAAGAGCAGGAAACAGATTTCAAGAGGTACGTTGGAATCGCCTGTAAAGCACAGGAAGAGGGGAACAACTTCGACAATGATGCACTTGGCCAAAAAGGGTGTATGCATTTTCTCCTGAATATATTCAGGAGAAAACACATACACCCTTTTTGGCCAAGTAAGCAAGAGGGCAATGCAAATCTGCACTACATAGAAGTATCTCTTCCCACAGGTCAAAAGAGACAACCACAAAATGTGGAAAAACCAGAAAGGCAAGACAGGCCCTGGAGAACAGGGAGCCTTGTTATGCTGATGGGCGGGATGTAAATTGCCAACTGTCTCACTGGAGTAGTTCACTGTGTTCCCAAAACCAGTAAACAACAGAGCTACAGAGCCAAGGACACTTCCAGTCTAGGGAATATACCTTGGGAAAACTGAAAATCAGTAAGACAGAGCCACCCCAAAATTTTGGGCTGCACTGCTTACAAGAACCTGAACTTGGTTATACCTTAAATATCACAGGAAATATAAAAATGGTTCAAAAAATCGTGGTTCTTACGTCCGATGGTATATCCCGCAGCCATGAAATCAATGTCATAAGACAAGTAGCAGCAAAGTGAGTGGATTCAGGTACAATGATTCTAAGTGAAATAAGTCACGCAGAAAATGAAACTTATCATAAGATATCACTTATGAAGATCCTGTAAACATGGCTACACATGAACTGAGTTAGGAAAGAGAACAGAGTCTCACATTTAAAAAACAGTCTTATGCCTGCTTAAGGGGGTATGAGAGGTGGGGTGACACATAAAACCAGAGTGTGATATAAGCACAGGTACCGTTCCAAAAACCAACTATGGAATAGACAAGACCTACACCTTCCTCAGTGATAGAGACTCAAAACCCCATATTCCTGCAGAGGAATATATCTGACTAGTAAGGACCTTAAAACCTATGTACTGATATGTCTGGATAAGGGATTTAAGTGTGTCTAGACTGGCAAAAACATGGCAGTGAGAATCAGCTCAAACCCACTATAAAAAGGAATTTCAAAAACAAAACGAAAAAACAGGGAAATTCTTTACAATTCCTTCAGGGTCCCTGACAAAACCTGGAATGACTCTATTTACAATGACAGCTGAATGTGGCATAAGGCTGGAAACTTGGGACTGAGAGGATTGGTGAGATTGGGTGAGCAAATGCAGACCCTTTAAAGCAATAATGCATGGCACCCATTCCATGGGTCCCAACACTCCAGGTTGAAGGGAATATTACTACAGCTATAACATGTACGGGAAACCTAGAGAATGGTCACACTGTGAATATGAAAGGTTTCTAAAACTCAACGTAAAGTCCCTCTCCTGGTGCTCCGCTTTGACTTTCCAACTGCATTACTATCAATCTCCCAACTTGGAGAGACAGCCCCTTTAAACTACTGGTTCGCACATGTTGCCAAATTGGCAGAGGATGGAAGGGAAGAGGGAGAAACAATGAGAGAGTAGCTGTTAGGAATTTGGATGGGCACATGTGACTCTAATTTCCCAGCAGGAAGAAGAATTAACCAAAGACTCAGTCACCCACCGGGAACAATTATAGGTCCTGAACCAAAATTTTGGACTTGCGTTCAGCTCACAAAAAACGATTTGAAAAATGGAGCTCACGGGCACAGTAATTCACAAACTAGCAGAGTAATAAAGGGCAACTGTCGTCCAAAAATCTGTTGAGGGAAGGCATCGAGGCGGACTTGAAAGCAAGGAAGAAAAACAGGAAACAGATTCCAAGAGGTGCGTAGGAATCGCCTGTAAAGCACAGGAAGAGGGGTACAACTTCGACAATGATGCACTTGGCCAAAAAGAGCGTATGCACTTTCTCCTGAATATATTCAAGAGATAATGCATACACCCTTTTTGGCCAAGCAGTCAAGCAGGCAATGAAAATCTGCGCTACAAAGAAGTATCTCTTCCAACAGGTCGAAAGGGACATCCACAAAATGTGTAAAAAACAGAAAGTCATGACAGGCCCTGGAGAACAGGGAGCCTTGTTATGCTGATGGGCGGGATATAAATTGCCAACTGCCTCACTGGAGGAGTGACTTGTGTTCCCTAAAACAAGTAAAGAACAGAGCTACAGAGCCAACGGCACTTCCAGTCTAGGGAATATACCTTGGGAAAACTGAAAATCAATAAGACAGAGCCACACCCAAATTTAGGGCTGAACTGCTTACAAGAACCTCAACTTGGGTACACCTTAAATATCCCAGGAAATATAAAAATGGTTCAAAATATTGTGGTATTTACATATGATGGAATATCCTTCAGCCATGAAAGCAATGTCATAAGACCAGTAGCAGCAAAGTGAGTGGATTCAGGTACGATGATTCTAAGTGAAATAAGTCACACAGAAAAATAAACATATCATAAGATATCACTAACGAAGATCCTGTAAACATGGCTACACATGAACTGAGTTAGGAAGGAGAACAGAGTCTCACATTTAGAAAACACTCTTATGCCTGCTTAAGGGGGAAGGAGAGGTGGGGTGATGCATAAAAGCAGAGTTTCATAGAAACACAGGTACCGATCCAAAAACCAACTATGGAATACACAAGACCTACAACTTCCTCAGGGAAATGGACTCAAAACCCCATATTTCCCGCACAGGAATATATCTGACTAGTAAGAATTTTAAAACATATATATTGATACGTCTCCGTAAGAGAATCAAGTGTGTCTACACTGGCATAAACATGGCAGCGAGAATCAGCTCAAACCCACTATAAAAAGGAATTTAAAAATCAAAACAAAAAAACAGGGAAATTCATTACAATTCCTTCAGAGTCTCTGCCGAAAGCTGGAATGACCCTATCTACAATGACAACTGGATGTGGCATAAGGCTGGTCACTTGGGACTGAGAGGATTGGTGAGATTGGGTGAACAAATGCAGACCCTTTAAAGCAATAATGCATGGCACCCATTCCATGGTTCCCAAATCACCAGGTTGAAGGGAATATTACAACAGCTATAACATGTACGGGAAACCTAGAGAATGGACACACTGTGAATACAAAAGGTTTCTAAAACTCAACGAATAGTCCCTCTCCTGGGGCTAAGATTTGACTTTCCAACTGCTTTACTATCAATCTCCGAAATTGGAGACACAGCCCCTTTAACATCCTGGTGCCCATATTTTGCCAATTTGGCAGAGCATGGAAGGGAAGAGGGAGAACCATTGAGAGTGTAGCTGTTAGGCATTTGGACGGGCACAGGTAACTCTAATTTCCCGGCAGAAAGAAGAATTAACCAAAGTCTCAGCAACCCATCGGGAACCAGTATAGGTCCTGAAACAAAATTTTGGACTTGCGTTCAGCTCACAAAAAATGAGTTTATAAATGGATCTCAGTGGCACAGCAATTCACAATCTAGCAGAGTAATAAAGGACAACTATCGTCCAAAAATCTGTTGGGGGAAGGCAACGAGGCGGACTTGAAAGCGAGGCAGAATAGCAGGAAACAGATTTCAAGAGGTACATAACAATCGACTGTAAAGCACAGGAAGAGGGGCACAACTTCGACAATGATGCACTTGGCTAAAAAGGGCGTATGCGTTTTCTCCTGAATATATTCAAGCATGCTTTTTGGCCAAGCATGCAATCGGGCAATGCAAATCTGCACTACAAACAAGTATCACTTCCCACCGGTCAAAAGGGACATCCACAAAATGTGTAAAAACGAGAAAAGCAAGACAGGCCCTGGAGAACAGGGAGCCTTGTTATGGTGATGGGCGGGATGTAAATTGCCAACTGCCTCACGGGAGGAGTGCACTGTGTTCCGTAAAACAAGAAAACACCAGAGCTACAGAGCCAATTGCACTTCAAGTCTAGGGAGGATACCTTGGGAAAACTGAAAATCAATAAGACAGAGCCACCCCCAAATTTAGGGCTGTACTGCTTACAAGAACCTCAACTTGGCTCAACCTTAAATAACCAGGAAATATAAAAATGGTTCAAGTAATTGTGGTACTTACATACAATGGAATATCCCTCAGCCTTGAAATCAATGTCATAAGATCAGTAGCAGCAAAATGAGTGGATTCAGGTATGATGATTCTTAGTGAAATATGTCACACAGAAAAGAAACTTATCATAAGATATCACTTATGAAGCTCCTGTAAACATGGCTACACATGAACTGAGTTAGGAAAGAGAACACAGTCTCACATTTAGAAAACACTCTTATGCCTGCTTAAGGGGGAAGGAGAGGTGGGTTGATGAATAATACCAGAGTTTGATATAAGCACAGGTACTGTTCCAATAACCAACTACGGAATAGACAACACCTACTCCTTCCTCAGTGAAAGGGACTCCAAACCAATATTTCCCGCAGAGGAATATATCTGACTAGTAAGGATCTTAAAACCTATGTACTGATAGGTCTGGGTAAGCGAATTAAGTGTGTCTAGACTGGCATAAACATGGCAGCGAGAATCAGCTCAAACCCACTATAAATAGTAATTTCAAAAACAAAACAAAAAAACAGAGAAATTCTTTACAATTCCTTCAGGGTCTCTGATGATACTTGTAATGACCCTATCTACAATGACAGCTGGATGTGGCATAAGCCTGGACACTTGGGACTGAGAGGATTGGTGACATTGCCTGAGCAAATGCAGACCCTTTAAAGCAATAATGCATGGCACCCATTCCATGGGTCCCAACTCTCCAGGTTGAAGGGAATATTACTACAGCTATAACATGTACAGGAAACCTAGAGAATGGTCACACTGTGAATACGAAAGGTTTCTAAAACTCAATGAATTGTCCCTCACCTGGTGCCCCCGTTTGACTTTCCAACTGCTTTACTATCAATCACCCAACTTGGAGAGACAGCCCCTTTAACCTCCTGGTTCTCACAGGTCGCCAATTTGGCAGAGGATGGTAGGGAAGAGGGAGAACCAGTGAGAGAGTAGCTGTTAGGCATTTGTACAGGCATATGTCACTCTAATTTCCATGCAGAAAGAAGAATTAACCAAAGTCTCAGCCACCCACCGGGAACCAGTATAGGTCCTGAACCAAAATTTTGGACTTGCGTTCAGCTCACATAAAACGAGTTGAACAATGGAGCTCAGGGGCACAGCAATTCACAAACTGTGAATGTAATAAAGGAAAACTATCATCCAAAAATCTGTTGAGTGAAGGAAACGAGGTGTACTTGAAACAGAGGCAGAATAGCAGGAAACAGATTTCATGAGGTACGTTGGATTTGCCTTTAAAGCACAGGACGAGGGGCACAACTTCGACAATGATGTACATGGCCAAAAAGGGCGTATGCGTTTTCTCCTGAATATAATCAGGAGAAAACGCATACGCCCTTTTTGGCCAAGCAAGCAAGCAGGCAATGCAAATCTGAACTACAAAGAAGTATCACTTCCCACAGTTCAAAAGGGACCTCCACAAAATGTGTAAAAACCAGAAAGGCAAGAGAGGCCCTGGAGAACATGGAGCCTTGTTATGCTGATGGGCAGGATGTAAATTGCCAATGGCCTCTCTGGAGGAGTGCATTGTGTTCCCTAAAACAAGTAAACAACAGAGCTACAGAGCCAAGGGCGCTTCCAGTCTAGGGAATGTACCTTGGGAAAACTGAAAATCAATAAGACAGAACCACCCCAAAATTTAGGGCTGCACTGTTTTCAAGAACCTCAACTTGGGTACACCTTAAATATCTCAGGAAATATAAAAATGGTTCAAAAAATTGTGGTACTTAAGTATGTTGGAATATCCCTCTGCCATGAAATCAATGTCATAAGACCAGTAGCAGCAAAATGAGTGGATTCAGGTACGATGATTCTAAGTGAAATATGTCACACAGAAAAAGAAACTTATCATAAGATATCACTTATGAATATCCTATAAACATGGCTACACTTGAACTGAGTTAGGAAAGAGAACAGAGTCTCACATTTAGAAAACACTCTTATGCCTGCTTAAGGTGGATGGAGAGGTGGGGTGATGCATAAAACCAGAGTTGGATAAAAGCACAGGTACCGTTCCAAAAACGAACTATGGATTAGACAAGACCTAAACCTTCCTCAGTCAAAGGGACTCAAAACCCCATATTTCCCGCACAGGAATATATCTTCCTAGTAAGAATCTTAAAACCTATGTATTGATATGTCTGCGTAAGTGAATCAAGTGTTTCTAGAGTGGCAAAAACCTGGCAGCGAGAATCAGCCCTAACCCCCTATAAAAAGGAATTTCAAAAACAAAAGAAAAAAACAGGGAAATTCTTTACAATTCCTTCAGGGTGTCTGATGAAACCTGGAATGACCCTATCTACAATGACAGCTGGATGTTGCATAAGGCTGGACACTTGGGACTGAGAGGATTGGTGAGATTGGGTGAGCAAATGCAGACCCTTTAAAGCACTAATTCATGGTACCCATTCCATGGTTCCCAACTCTCCAGCTTGAAGGGAGTATTACTACAGCTATAACATGTACGGGAAACCTAGAGAAAGGACAGAATGTGAATACGAAAGGTTTCTAAAACTCAACGAATAGTCCCTCTCCTGGAGCTCTGGTTTGACTTTCCAACTGCTTTACTATCAATCAAGCAACTTGGAGAGACAGCCCCTTTAACCTCCTGTTCGCACTGGTTGCCAATTTGGCAGAGGTTGAAAGGGTAGAGGGAGAACCAATGAGTGAGTAGCTGTTAGGCATTTGGACTGGCACATGTCACTCTAATTTCCTGGCAGGAAGAAGAAATAACCAAAGTCTCAGCCACCCACTGGGAACCAGTATAGGTTCTGAACCAAAATTTTGGACTTGCATTCAGCTCAAAAAACGAGTTGAAAAATGGAGATCAGGGGCACAGCAATTCACAAACTGGCAGAGTAATAAAGGACAACTATCATCCAAAAATCTGTTGAGGGAAGGCAACAAGGCGGACTTGAAAGCGAGGCAGAATAGCAGGAAACAGATTTTAAGATGTAAGTTGGAATCGCCTGTAAAGCACAGGAAGAGGGGCACTACTTCGACAATGATGCACTTGGCCAAAAAGGGTGTATGCGTTTTTTCCTGAATATATTTAGGAGAAAACTCATACTCCCTTTTTGGCCAAGCAATCAAGCGGGCAATGCAAATCTGCACTACAAAGATGTATCACTTCCCACAGGTCAAAACGGACCTCCACAAAATGTGTAAAAACCAGAAAGGCAAGACAGGCCCTGGAGAACAGGGAGGGTTGTTATGCTGATGGGCGGGATGTAAATTGCCAACTGCCTCTCTGGAGGAGTGCACTGTGTTCCCTAAAACAAGTAAACAACAGAGCTAGAGAGCCAAGGGCGCTTCCAGTCTAGGGAATATACCTTGAGAAAACTGAAAATCAATAAGACAGAGCCACCCCAAAATTTAGGGCTGCACTGCTTACAAGAACCTCAACTTGGGTACACCTTAAATATCCCAGGAAATATAAAAATGGTTCAAAAAATTGTGGTTCTTAAGTATGTTGGTATATCCCTCAGCCATGAAAGCAATGTCATAAGACCAGTAGCAGCAAAATGAGTGGATTCAGGTATGATGATTCTAAGTGAAATAAGTCACACAGAAAAAGAAACTTATCATAAGATATCACTTATGAAGATCCTGTAAACATGGCTACACTTGAACTGAGTTAGGAAAGAGAACAGAGTCTCACATTTAGAAAACACTCTTATGCCTGCTTAAGGGGGATGGAGAGGTGGGGTGATGCATACAACCAGAGTTTGATATAAGCACAGGTACCGCTTCAAAAACCAACTATGGAATAGACAAGACCTACACCTTCCTCAGTGAAAGGGACTCAAAACCCCATATTTCCCGCAGAGGAATATATCTCACTAGTAAGAATCTTAAATCCTATGTATTGATATGTCTGCGTAAGGGAATCAAGTGTGTCTAGAGTGGCATAAACCTGGCAGCGAGAATCAGCTCAAACCCACTATAAAAAGGAATTTCAAAAACAAACAAACAAAAAAAAAAACAGGGAAATTCTTTACAATTCCTTCAGGGTCTCTGATGAAACCTGGAATGACCCTATCTACAATGACAGCTGGATGTGGCATAAGGCTGGACACTTGGGACTGAGACGATTGGTGAGATTGGGTGAGCAAATGCAGACCCTTTAAAGCAATAATTCATGGTACCCATTCCATGTGTCCCAACTCTCCAGCATGAAGGGAATATTACTACAGCTATAACATGTACGGGAAAGCTAGAGAAAGGACACACTGTGAATACGAAATGTTTGTAAAACTCAATGAATAGTCCCTATCCTGGAGCTCCTGTTTTACTTTTCAACTGCTTTACTATCAATCACCCGACTTGGAGAGACAGCCCCGTTAACCTCCTGTTCGCACAGGTTGCCAATTTGGCAGCGGTTGAAAGGGAAGTGAGAGAACCAATGAGAGAGTAGCTGTTAGGCATATGGACGGGCACATGTCACTCTAATTTCCTGGCAGGAAGAATAACTAACCAAAGTCTCAGCCACCCACTGGGAACCAGTATAGGTTCTGAAGCACAATTTTGGACTTGTGTTCAGCTCAAAAAAAACGAGTTGAAAAATGAAGCTCAGGGGCACAGCAATTCACAAACTGGCAGAGTAATAAAGGACAACTATCGTCCAATAATCTGTTCAGGGCAGGCAACGAGGCAGACTGGGAAGCGAGGCCGAATAGCAGGAAACAGATTTCAAGACGTACTTTGGAATCGCCTCTAAAGCACAGGAAGAGGGGCACAACTTCGACAATGATGCACTTTGCAAAACGGGCGTATGTGTTTTCTCCTGAATATATTCAGGAGAAAACGCATACGCCCGTTTCGGCCAAGCAAGCAAGCTTGTAATGCAAATCTGCACTGCAAAGAAGTATCACTTCCGACCGGTCAAAACGGACCTCCACAAAATGTGTAAAAACCAGAAAGGCAAGACAGGCCCTGGAGAACAGGGAGCCTTGTTATGCTGATGGGCGGGATGTATATTGCCAACTGCCTCACTGGAGGTGTGCATTGTGTTCCCTAAAACAATTAAACAACAGAGCTACAGAGCCAAGGGCGCTTCCAGTCTAAGGAATGTACCTTGGGAAAACTGAAAATCAATAAGACAGAACCACCCCAAAATTTAGGGCTGCACTGCTTACAAGAACCTCAACTTATTACACCTTAAATATCCCAGGAAATATAAAAATGGTTCAAAAAATTGTGGTTCTTAAGTATGATGGAATATCCCTCATCCATGAAATCAATGTCATAAGACCAGTAGCAGCAAAATGAGTGGATTCAGGTACGATGATTCTAAGTGAAATAAGTCACACAGAAAAAGAAACTTATCATAAGATATCACTTATGAAGATCCTGTAAACATGGCTACACATGAACTGAGTTAGGAAAGAGAACAGAGTCTCACATTTAGAAAACACTCTTATGCCTGCTTAAGGGGGATGGAGAGGTGGGGTGATGCATACAACGAGAGTTTGATATAAGCACAGGTACCGCTTCAAAAACCAACTATGGAATAGACAAGACCTACACCTTCCTCAGTGAAAGGGACTCAAAACCCCATATTTCCCGCAGAGGACTATATCTCACTAGTAAGAATCTTAAATCCTATGTATTGATATGTCTGCGTAAGGGAATCAAGTGTGTCTAGAGTGGCATAAACCTGGTAGCGAGAATCAGCTCAAACCCTCTATAAAAAGGAATTTCGAAAAAAAAATAAAACAGGGAAATTCTTTACAATTCCTTCAGGGTCTCTGATGAAACCTGGAATGACCCTATCTACAATGACAGCTGGATGTGGCATAAGGCTGGACACTTGGGACTGAGAGGATTGGTGAGATTGGGTGAGCAAATGCAGACCCTTTAAAGCAATAATTCATGGTACCCATTCCATGTGTCCCAACTCTCCAGCTTGAAGGGAATATTACTAGAGCTATAACATGTACGGGAAACCAAGAGAAAGGACACACTGTGAATACGAAATGTTTCTAAAACTCAACGAATAGTCCCTATCCTGGAGCTCCTGTTTTACTTTTCAACTGCTTTACTATCAATCACCCGACTTGGAGAGACAACCCCTTTAACCTCCTGTTCGCACAGGTTGCCAATTTGGCAGAGGTTGAAAGGGAAGAGGGAGAACCAATGAGAGAGTAGCTGTTAGGCATTTGGTCGGGCACATATCACTCTAATTTCCCGGCAGGAAGTATAATTAACCAAAGTCTCAGCCACCCACTGTGAACCAGTATAGGTTCTGAAACAAAATTTTTGACTTGTGTTCAGCTCAAAAAACACGAGTTGAAAAATGGAGCTCAGGGGCACAGCAATTCACAAACTGGCAGAGTAATAAAGGACAACTATCATCCAAAAATCTGTTGAGGGAAGGCAACAAGGCGGACTTGAAAGCGAGGCAGAATAGCAGGAAACAGATTTTACGACGTAAGTTGGAATAGCCTGTAAAGCACAGGAAGAGGAGCACAACTTCGACAATGATGCACTTGGCCAAAAAGGGCGTATGCGTTTTCTCCTGAATATATTCAGGAGAAAACAAATACGCCCTTTTTGGCCAAGCAAGCAAGCAGGCAATGGAAATCTGCACTACAAAGATGTATCACTTCCCACTGGTCAAAAGGGACATCCAAAATATGTGTAAAAAGCAGAATGGCAAGACAGGCCCTGGAGAACAGGGAGCCTTGTTATTCTGATGGCCGGGATGTATATTGCCCACTTCCTCTCTGGAGTAGTGCATTGTGTTCCCTTAAAGAAGTAAACAACAGAGCTACAGAGCCAAGGGCACTTGCAGTCTAGGGAATATACCTTGGTAAAACTGAAAATCAGTTAGACTGAGCCACCCAAAAATTTAGGTGTTCACTGCTTCCAAGAACCTCAACTTGGCACACCTTAAATATCCCAGGAAATATAAAAATGGTTTAAAAAATTTTGTTACTTATGTACGATGGAATATCCCTCAGCCATGAACTCAATGTCATAAGACCAGTAGCAGCAAAATGAGTGGATTCAGGTACGATGATTCTAAGTGAAATAAGTCACACAGAAAAAGAAACTTATCATAAGATAGCACTTATGGAGATCCTGTAAACATGGCTACACATGAACTGAGTTAGGAAAGAAAACAGAGTCGCACATTTAGGAAACACTCTTTTGCCTGCTTAAGGGGGAAGGAGAGGTGGGGTGATGCATAAAACCACAGTTTGATATAAGCACAGGTACCGTTCAAAAAACCATCTATGGAGCAGAGAAGACCTACACCTTTCTCAGTGAAAGGGACTCAAAACACCATATTTCCCGCAGAGGAATATATCTGACTTGTAAGAATTTTAAAACCTATGTCTTGATATGTCTCCGTAAGGGAATCAAGTGTGTCTAGACTGTCATAAACATGGAAGTGAGAATCAGCTCAAACGCACTATAAAAAGGAATTTCAAAACAAAACAAAAAAAACGGGAAATTATTTACAATTCCTTCAGGGTTTCTGATGAAACCTGGAATGACCCTATGTACAACGACAGCTGGTTTTGGCATAAGGCTGTACACTTTGGACTGAGTGGAGTGGTGAGATTGGGTGGGCAAATGCAGACCCTTAAAGCAATAATGCTTGGCACCCATTCCATGGGTCCCAACTCTCCAGGTTGAATGGAATATTACTACAGGTATAACATGTACGGGAAACCTAGAGCACGGACACACTGTGAATACGAAAGGATTGTAAAACTCAAGTAACAGTCCCTCTCCTGGTGCTCCGTTTTGACTTTCCAACTGCTTTACTATTATTCTGCCTACTTGGAGAGACAGGCCCTTTAAACTAATGGTTCTCACAGGTTGCCAGTTTGGCAGACTATGAAAGGGAAGAGGGAGAACCAATGAGATAGAAGCTGTTAGGCATTTGGACGGGAACATGACACTCTAATTGCCTGGCAGGAAGAAGAATTAACCAAAGTCTCAGCCACCTGCCGGGAACCAGTATAGGTCCCGAACCAAAATTTTAGACTTGTGTTCAGCTCACAAAAACGAGTTGAAAAATGGAGCTCAGGGGCACTGCAATTCACAAACTGGCAGAGTAATAAAGGACAACTATCATCCAAAAATTTGTTGAGGGAAGGCATCGAGGCTGACTTGAAAGAGAGGCAGAATAGCAGGAAACAGATTTCAAGAGGTACGTTGGAATCACCTTTAAAGCACATGAAGAGCGGCACAACGTCGACAATGATGCACTTGGCCAAAAAGTGTGTATGCACTTTCTCCTGAATATATTCAGGAGAAAACGCATACGCCCTTTTTGGCCAAGCAAGCAAGCGGGCAATGCAAATCTGCACTACACAGAAGTATCAATTCCCAACGATCAAATGGGACATCCGCAAAATGTGTAAAAACCAGAAAGGCAAGACAGGCCCTGGAGAACAGGGAGCATTGTTATGCTGATTGGCGGGATGTAAATTGCCAACTGCCTCTCGGGTTGAGTGCATTGTGTTCCCTACAACAAGTAAACTACAGAGCTACAGAGCCAAGGGCACTTCCAATCTAGGGAATATACCTTGGGAAAACTGAAAACCAATAATTAGTGCTACCCCAAAATTTAGGGCTGCACTCCTTACAAGAACCTCAACTTGGGTACACCTTAAATATTCCAGGAACGACAAAAATGGTTCAAGAAATTGTGGTACTTACATATGATGGAATATCCCTCAGCCAGGAAATCAATGTCATAAGACCAGTAGCAGCAAAATGAGTGGATTCAGGTACGATGATTCTAAGTGAAATAAATTACACAGAAAAATAAACTTATCATAAGATATCACTTATGAAGTTCCTGTAACGATGGCTACACATGAACTGAGTTAGGCAAGATAATAGAGTAACGAATTTATCATAAGATATCACTCATAGTGGGAATGTACACATGGCTACAAATGAACTGAATTACAAACACAACAGAGTCACTCATTTAGGAAACAATATTCTGCCTGCTTAATGGGAAAGGTGAGGTGGGGTGATGCATCAAACCACAGTTTTAAATTAGCACAGATACCGTTACATAAACCAAGTATGTAATAGACATCACCTACTGCCGACACAATGAACTGGACTCAACACCCCCGATTCATTGCAGAGGAATATATATGACTCCAAGAATTTTAAAACATATGTATTATAATGTCTCCATAAAGGAATCATGTGTGTGTATAACAGCATGAACACAGCACTGAAATTCACCTAACCCCCTTATAAAAATAAATTTCAAAAGCAAAATGCAAAAACAGCGAAACAGAGAGAAAGTCTTAAGAATTACGTTCAGGGCCTGTGATGCAACATGGATTGTCCACCTTTACACCCACAGCCTGATGAGATATAAGACTGGACACTTGGGGCTGACAAGATTGCTGAGGTTGTGTGAGCAAAAGAACACCACTTAGAGCAATACTGTGTGCTACCCATTCTAGTGGTCCCAACTCTCCAGGGTTAAGGGAATCTTCCTACAGTTAAAGCATGCATGGGAAACCCATTGGATGGTACACTGTGTAATTGGGAAAGTTTTCTAAAAGGTACCTCATTTTTCCTTTTGTCTTTCTCGGCTTCGCCATTCCATCTGCATTACTAAAAATCTCCCGACTTGGAGTATCAGCGCCTTACCCTCCTGTTATGCACAGTTTGCAAATTGTGCAGAGGATGAACAGGAAGAGGGGAAACAAATGAGAGATTAGCTGTAGGTGTTTGGATGGGCACATATCACTCTAGTTTCCCATCAGGAAGAAGAATTAACCAAAGGCTCAGCCTGAAGCCCCGGAACCAGACTAGGGCCAACAGCCATCCTACGGTATTGCAGGCAGCTCACAAATAGGCGAGTTCAAAAATGGAAATCAGGGTCACAGCAATTCACAAACTTGCAGAGTTATAAAGGACAACTATCATCCAGAAATATATTGAGGTAAGGCAGTGAAGAGGATTTGAATGCAAGACAGAATCGAAGGAAACAGATTTCAAGAGGTAGATTGGAGTCATCTTTAAAGCACATGAAAAGCGACAGAACTTCAACAATGTTGCCCTTGGCCGAAAAGGGAGTATGTGTATTTTCTTGAATATATTCGGGAAAAAAATCATAAGCCCTTTTTGGCCAAGCAAGCCATCAGACATTGCAAATCCACACAACATAGAAGTGTCCCTTACCTGCAGTCCAAGGGGCCATCCACAAATAGTGTAAAAACCACAAATGCAGGACAGGCCATGGAGAAAAAGGAGTCTGATTACGCCGATGGACAGGATGTAAATTGCCAACAGCCTCTCTGGAGAACTGTATGTTGTTTTCTAAAACAGAGCTACAGAGCATAGCACACTTCCACTCATGGGCGTGTATTTTGGGAAAATTAAAAATCCACAACACACAGCCAGCCCAAAATTTACGGCTGCTCTGTTTACAAGAACCTCGACTTCAGTACACTTTAAATATCCCAGGAAATGAAAAAAAATGGATATAGATGTTGTGGGACTTATATACAATGGAATGTCACTCAGACATAAAATCAATGTCATAAGGCCAATAGCAGCATAATGAGTGGCTTTACGTACGATGATGCTAAGTGAAATGAACCAAAAAGAAAAAAGAAACATTTTGTAATATATCACTTATAGAGGGAATGTAAACATGGCTACCCATGAACTGAATTTCAAAAGTGAACAGAGTTACACATTTAGAAAACACACTTATTCTTCCTTAAGGGAAAAGGTGACGTGGGGTGATGTGTAAAAGCAGAGTTTGAAATTAGCACAGATACCATTCCATATACCAAATATGTAATAGACAAGACCTACTCCTTTCTCAAAGAACTGGACACAAAACACCCTATTCACTGAAGAGGAGTATATCTGACTGGGAATAATCTTGAAACCTATGTATGTATATGGCTCCATAATGGAATCAAGTGTATGTAGATTGGCATAAACACAGATCAATGGAACAGGACAGAAAGCCCAGAGATAAACCTACATACCTATTGCTATCTCATCTATGACAAAGGAGCTATGGATATACAATGGAGAAAAGACAGTCTCTTCAGTAATTGGTGCTGGGAAAACTGGACCCCTACACATAAAAGAATGAAATTAGAGCACTCCATAACACCATACACGAAAATAAACTCTAAATGGATTAGAGATCTAAATATAAGACCAGACACTATAAAACACTTAGAGGAAACCATAGGCAGAACACTCTATGACATAAATCACAGCAAGATCCTTTTTGACCCACCTCCTAGAGAAATGGAAATTAAAATTGAAATCAACAAATGGGACCTAATAAAACTTAAAAGCTTTTACACAGTACAGGAAAACATAAACAAGATGCAAATACAACCCTCAGAATGGGAGAAAATATTTTCAAATGAAGCAATTGACAAAGGATTAATATCCAAACTTGACAAGCACCTCATGTAGCTCAATATCACAAAAACAAACAACCCAATCCAAAAACGGGCAGAAGACCTAAATAGACATTTCTCCAAGGAAGATATACAGATTACCAAGAAACACATGAAAGGATGCTGAACAACACTAATCATTAGAGAAATGCAAATCAAAACTACCGTGAGGTATCACCTCACAGCAGTCAGAGTGGCAATCATCAAAATAATCTACAAAACAATAAATGCTGGAGAGGCCTTTATTGGAGAAAAGGGAACACACTTGCACTGTGGGTGGGAATGTAAATTGATATGGGCACTAGGGAGAATAGTATGGAGGTTCCTTTAAATAACTAACAATAGAAGTACTATACGACACAACAATCCAACTACTGGGTATTTGCCTTGCAAAAACCATAATTTTAAAAGAGTTATGTACAAAAATGTTCATTGCAGCTCTATTTACAATAGCCAGGACATGGAAGCAACCTAAGTGTCCATCGACAGATGAATGGATAAAGAAGATCTGGCACATATATACAATGGGATATTACTCAGCCATAAAAAGAAGCAAAACTGAGTTATTTGTACTGAGGTGGATGGACTTAGAATCTGTCCTACACAGTGAAGTAAGTCAGAAAGGGAAAAACAAATACTGTATGTTAACAGAGATATACGGAACCTAATGAAGAAAAAAAAAGATTTTGAGGAACCTAGTGGCAGGACAGGATTAAGGACACAGACATAGAGAAAGGACTTGAGGACACTGGAATGGGGATGGGTAAGCTGGGCCGAAGTGAGAGAGTGGCATGGACATAAATACATTACCAAATGTAAAACCGATAGCTACTGGGAAGCAGCCACATAGAACAGGGAGATCAGCTCGGTGCTTTGTGACCACATAAAGGTGTGGGATATGGGGTGTGGGAGGGAGATGCAAGAGGGAGGGGATCTGGTGATATTTGTATATGTATAGCTGATTCACTTTTTTATACAGCAGAAACGAACACTCCATTGTAAAGCAATTATACTCCAATAAACGTGTAAAAGGAAAAAAAAAAGAAAGCACAGGGATAAACCTACACACCTATGTCAACTAATCTATGACAAAGGAGGCAAGACTATACAATGGAGATAAGACAGTCTCTTCAATCATTGGTGCTGGGAAATATGGACAGCTACATGTAAAAGATTGAAATTAGAACACTCCCCAACACCATACATAAAAATATATGCAAAATGGATTAGAGACCTTAATGTAAGACTGGATAGTATAAAACTCTGAGAGGGAAACTTACGAAGGATACTCTGACGTAAATCACAGCAAGATCTTTTTTGATCCACCTCCTATAGTAATGAAATAAAAAAGAAAACTGGGACTTCCGGGTAAGATGGCGGAAGAGTAAGACGCGGAGATCACCTTCCTCCCCACGGATACACCAGAAATACAGCTACACGTGGAACAACTCCTACAGAACACCTACTGAATGCTGGCAGAAGACCCCAGACCTCCCAAAAGGCAAGAAACTCCCCACATACCTGGGTAGGGCAAAGCGGAGAGATTCCCGCACAGAGGATCGGTGCCGAGCGGCACTCACCCGCCCGAGAGGCTTCTCTGCTCGCCCGCCAGGGCGGGCGGCGCTGGAAGCTGAGGCTCAGGCTTCGGTCAGAGCGCAGGGAAAGGACTGGGGCTGGCGGCGAGAACTCAGCCTGAAGGGGGCTAATGTGCCACAGCTAGCCGGCAGGGAGTCCGGGAAAACTCTGGAGCTGCCGAAGAGGCAAGAGACTTTTTCTTCCCTCTTGGTTTCCTGGTGCGCGAGGAGAGGGGATTAAGAGCGCTGCTTAAAGGGGCTCCACAGACGGGCGCGAGTCACGACTGAGAGCGCGGAGCCCAGTGACGGGCGTGGGACGCTGGGGCTGCTGCTGCCGCCGCCAAGAAGCCTGTGTGCGAGCGCAGGTCACTGTCCACACCGCCCTTCCGGGAGCCTGTGCAGCCCGCCACTGCCGGGGTCCCGGGATCCAGGGACGGCTTCCCTGGGAGAACGCACGGCGCGCCTCGGGCTGGTGCAACGTCAGGCCGAACTCTGCCACTGCAGGCTCGCCCCGCACTCCGTGCCCCTCCCTCCCGCCCGGCCTGAGTGAGCCAGAGTCCCCGAAGAGGCTGCTCCTTTAACCCTGTCCTGTCTGAGCGAAGAACAGACGCCCTCCGGCGACCTACACGCAGAGGCGGGGCCAAATCCAAAGCTGAGACCCAGGAGCTGTGAGAACAAAGAAGAGAAAGGGAAACCTCTCCCAGCAGCCTCAGAAGCAGCGGATTAAAGCTCCACAATCAACTTGATGTACCCTGCATCTGTGGAATACATGAATAGACAACAAATCATCCCAAATTGAGGAGCCAGGAGTCAGTGCTGTGCCTCTGAGGTGGGAGAGCCAACTTCAGGACACTGGTCCACAAGAGACCTCCCAGCTCCACATAATATCAAACGGCAAAAATCTTCCAGAGATCTCCATCTCAACACCAGCACCCAGCTTCACTCAACGACCAGCAAGCTACAGTGCTGGACACCCTATGCCAAACAACTAGCAAGACAGAAACACAACGCCACCCAATAGCAGAGAGGTGGCCTAAAATCATAAAAAGTCCGCAGACACCCCAAAACACACCACCAGACGTGGACCTGCCCACCAGAAAGACAAGATCCAGCCTCATTCACCAGAACACAGGCACTAGTACCTTCCACCAGGAAGCCTACACAACCCACTAAACCAACCTTAGCCACTGGGGACAGACACCAAAAACAACGGGAACTACGAACCTGCAGCCTGCAAAAAGGAGACCCCAAACACAGTAACATAAGCAAAATGAGAAGACAGAAAAACACACAGCAGGAGAAGGAACAAGATAAAAACCCACCAGACCTAACAAATGAAGACGTAATAGGCAGTCTACCTGAAAAAGAATTCAGAATAATGATGGTAAAGATGATCCAAGATTCTATTTCCCAGATCCAAAATCTTGGAAATAGAATAGACAAAATGCAAGAAACAGTTAACAAGGACCTAGAAGAACTAAAGATGAATCAAGCATCGATTAAAAACACAATACATGAAATAAAAAATACTCTAGATGGGATCAATAGCAGAATAACTGAGGCAGAAGAACGGATAAGTGAGGTGGAAGATAAAATAGTGGAAATAACTGCTGCAGAGCAAAATAAAGAAAAAAGACTGAAAAGAACAGAGGAGAGTCTCAGAGACCTCTGGGACAACATTAAACGCACCAACATTCGAATTATAGGGGTTCCAGAAGAAGAAGAGAAAAAGAAAGGGACTGAGAAAATATTTGAAGAGATTATAGTTGAAAACTTCCCTAATATGGGAAAGGAAATAGTTAATCAAGTCCAGGAAGCACAGAGAGTCCCATACAGAATAAATCCAAGGAGAAATACGCCAAGACACATATTAATCAAACTGTCAAAAATTAAACACAAAGAAATCATATTAAAAGCAGCAAGGCAAAAACAACAAATAACACACAAGGGAATCCCCATCAGGATAACAGCTGATCTCTCAGCAGAAACTCTACAAGCCAGAAGGGAGTGGCAGGACATAATTAAAGTGATGAAGGAGAGAAACCTGCAACCAAGATTACTCTACCCAGCAAGGATCTCATTCAGATTTGATGGAGAAATTAAAACGTTTACAGACAAGCAAAAGCTGAGAGAGTTCAGCACCACCAAACCAGCTTTACAACAAATGCTAAAGGAACTTCTCTAGGCAAGAAACACAACAGAAGGAAAAGACCTATAATAACGAACCCAAAACAATTAAGAAAATGGGAATAGGAACATACATATCGATAATTACCTTAAATGTAAATGGACTAAATGCTCCCACCAAAAGACACAGATTGGCTGAATGGATACAAAAACAAGACCCATATATATGCTGTCTACAAGAGACCCACTTCAGACCTAGAGACACATACAGACTGAAAGTAAGGGGATGGAAAAAGATATTCCATGCAAATGGAAACCAAAAGAAAGCTGGAGTAGCAATTCTCATATCAGACAAAATAGACTTTAAAATAAAGACTACTAGAAGAGACAAAGAAGGACACTACATAATGATCAAGGGATCGATCCAAGAAGAAGATATAACAATTGTAAATATTTATGCACCAAACATAGGAGCACCTCAATACATAAGGCAAATACTAACAGCCGTAAAAGGAGAAATCGACAGTAACACAATCATAGTAGGGGACTTTAACACCCCACTTTCACCAATGGACAGATCTTCCAAAATGAAAATAAATAAGGAAACACAAGCGTTAAATGATACATTAAACAAGATGGACTTAATTGATATTTATAGGACATTCCATCCAAAAACAACAGAATACACATTTTTCTCAAGTGCTCATGGAACATTCTCCAGGATAGATCATATCTTGGGTCACAAATCAAGCCTTGGTAAATTTAAGAAAATTGAAATTGTATCAAGTGTCTTTTCTGACCACAATGCTATGAGACTAGATATCAATTACAGGAAAAGAGCTGTAAAAAATACAAACACATGGAGGCTAAACAATACACTACTTAATAACGAAGTGATCACTGAAGAAATCAAAGAGGAAATTAAAAAATACCTAGAAACAAATGACAATGGAGACACGACGACCCAAAACCTATGGGATGCAGCAAAAAAAAAAAAAAAACAAAACCAAAAAAAAACAAAGACAAAAGCACATACCAAAAAAAAACCATACCAAAAAAAACTAACCTTGCACCTAAAGCAATTAGAGAAAGAAGAACAAAAACACCCCAAAGTTAGCAGAAGGAAAGAAATCATAAAAATCAGATCAGAAATAAATGAAAAAGAAATGAAGGAAACGATAGCAAAGATCAATAAAACTAAAAGCTGGTTCTTTGAGAAGATAAACAAAATTGATAAACCATTAGCCAGACTCATCAAGAAAAGAAGGGAGAAGACTCAAATCAATAGAATTAGAAATGAAAAAGGAGAAGTAACAACTGACACTGCAGAAATACAAAAGATCATGAGAGATTACTACAAGCAACTCTATGCCCATAAAATGGACAACCTGGAAGAGATGGACAAATTCTTAGAAATGCACAACCTGCCAAGACTGACTCAGGAAGAAATAGAAAATATGAATAGACCAATCACAAGCACTGAAATTGAAACTGTGATTAAAAATCTTCCATCAAACAAAAGCCCAGGACCAGATGGCTTCACAGGCGAATTCTATCAAACATTTAGAGAAGAGCTAACACCCATACTTCTCAAACTCTTCCAAACAATATCAGAGGAAGGAACACTCCCAAACTCATTCTACGAGGCCACCATCACCTTGATACCAAAACCAGGCAAGGATGTCACAAAGAAAGAAAACTACAGGCCAATATCACTGATGAACATAGATGCAAAAATCCTCAACAAAATACTAGCAAACAGAATCCAAGAGCACATTAAAAGGATCATACACCATGATCAAGTGGGGTTTATTCCAGGAATGCAAGGATTCTTCAATATACGCAAATCAATCAATGTGATACACCATATTAACAAGTTGAAGGAGAAAAACCATATGATCATCTCAATAGATGCAGAGAAAGCTTTCGACAAAATTCAACACCCATTTATGATAAAAACCCTGCAGAAAGTAGGCATAGAGGGAACTTTCCTCAACATCATAAAGGCCATATATGACAAACCCACAGCCAACATTTTCCTCAATGGTGAAAAACTGAAACCATTTCCACTAAGATCAGGAACAAGACAAGGCTGCCCACTCTCACCACTCTTATTCAACATAGTTTTGGAAGTTTTAGCCACAGCAATCAGAGAAGAAAAGGAAATAAAAGGAATCCAAATTGGGAAAGAAGAAGTAAAGCTGTCACTGTTTGCAGATGACATGATACTATACATAGAGAATCCTAAAGATGCTACCGAAAAACTACTAGAACTAATCAATGAATTTGGTAAAGTAGCAGGATACAAAGTTAATGTACAGAAATCTCTGGCATTCCTGTACACTAATGATGAAAAATCTGAAAATGAAATCAAGAAAACACTCCCATTTACCATTGCAACAAAAAGAATAAAATATCTAGGAATAAACCTACCTAAGGAGACAAAAGACCTGTATGCAGAAAATTATAAGACACTGATGAAAGAAATTAAAGATGATACAAATAGATGGAGAGATATACCATGCTCCTGGATTGGAAGAATCAATATTGTGAAAATGACTCTACTACCCAAAGCAATCTACAGATTCAATGCAATCCCTATCAAACTACCACTGGCATTTTTCACAGAACTAGAACAAAAAATTTCAAAATTTGTTTGGAAAAACAAAAGACCCCGAATAGCCAAAGCAATCTTGAGAACGAAAAATGGAGCTGGAGGAATCAGGCTCCCTGACTTCAGACTATACTACAAAGCTACAGTAATCAAGACAGTGTGGTACTGGCATAAAAACAGAAAGATAGATCAGTGGATCAGGATAGAAAGCCCAGAGATAAACCCACGCACATATGGCCAACTTATATTTGATAAAGGAGGCAGGAATGTACAGTGGAGAAAGGACAGCCTCTTCAATAAGTGGTGCTGGGAAAACTGGACAGCAACATGTAAAAGTTTGAGATTAGATCATTCCCTAACACCATACACAAAAATAAGCTCAAAATGGATTAAAGACTTAAATGTAAGGCCAGAAACTATCAAACTCTTAGAGGAAAACATAGGTAGAACACTCTATGACATAAATCACAGCAAGATCCTTTTTGACCCACCTCCTAGAGAAATGGAAGTAAAGACAAAAATAAACACATGGGACCTAATGAAACTTAAAAGCTTTTGCACAGCAAAGGAAACCATAAACAAGACCAAAAGACAACCCTCAGAATGGGAGAAAATATTTGCAAATGAAGCAACTGACAAAGGATTAATCTCCAAAATTTATAAGCAGCTCATGCAGCTCAATAGCAAAAAAACAAACAACCCAATCCAAAAATGGGCAGAAGACTTAAATAGGCATTTCTCCAAAGAAGATATACAGACTGCCAACAAACACATGAAGGAATGCTCAACATCATTAATCATTAGAGAAATGCAAATCAAAACTACAATGAGATATCATCTCACACCAGTCAGAATGGCCATCATCAAGAAATCTAGAAACAATAAATGCTGGAGAGGGTGTGGAAAAAAGGGAACCCTCTTGCACTGCTGGTGGGAATGTGAATTGGTACAGCCACTATGGAGAACAGTATGGAGGTTCCTTAAAAAACTAAAAATAGAACTACCATATGACCCAGCAATCCCACTACTAGGCATATACCCTGAGAAAACCATAATTCCAAAAGAGACATGTACCAAAATGTTCATTGCAGCTCTATTCACAATAGCCCGGAGCTGGAAACAACCTAAGTGTCCATCATCGGATGAATGGATAAAGAAGATGTGGCACATATATACAATGGAATATTATTCAGCCATAAAAAGAAACGAAACTGAGCTATTTGTAATGAGGTGGATAGACCTAGAGTCTGTCATACAGAGTGAAGTAAGTCAGAAAGAGAAAGACAAATACCGTATGCTAACACATATATACGGAATTTAAAAAAAAAAAAAAGTCATGAAGGACCTAGGGGCAAAACGGGAATAAAGACACAGACCTACTTGAGAATGGACTTGAGGATATGGGGAGGGGGAAGGGTAAGCTGTGACAAAGCGAAAGAGAGGCATGGACATATATACACTACCAAACGTAAGGTAGATAGATAGTGAGAAGCAGCCACAGAGCACAGGGAGATCAGCTCGGTGCTTTGTGACCGCCTGGAGGGGTGGGATGGGGAGGGTGGGAGGGAGGGAGATGCATGAGGGAAGGGATGTGGGAACAGATGTATATGTATGACTGATTCACTTTGTTATAAAGCAGAAACTAATTAAAAAATTAAAAAAAAAAAAAAAAAAAAAAAAGAAAACTAAACAGATGGGACATAATGAAACGTAAAAGCTTTTACAAAGCAAAGGAAACTACAAACAAGATGAAAAGACAACACTCAGAATGGCAGAAAATATTTCCAAACGAATCAATGGACAAATGATTAATCTCCAATATTTATAAACAGCTAATGCAGTTCAATATTAATAAAACAAACAACCCAATACAAAAATGGAAGAAGATCTAAATAGACATTTCTTCCAAGAAGACATAGAGATCGCCAGTACGAACATAAAAATCTGCTCAACATCACTAATTATTAGAGAAATGGAAATCAAAACTACAATGAGGTATCACGTCACACCTGTTAGAATGGGCATCGTCAGAAAATCTACAAACAACAAATGCTGGAGCGGGTGTGGAGAAAAGGAACTTTCTTCCACTATTGTTGGGAATGTAAATTGATACAGTCTCTATGTTGAACAGTATGGAGGTTCCTTAAAAAACTAAAAATAGAATTACCATATAATCCAGCAATCCCACTACTGGGCATATACCCAGAGAAAACCATAAATCAAAAAGACACATTCACCACAATGTTCATTGCAGCACTATTTACAATAGCCAGGTAATGAAAGCAACTTAAGGGCCCACAGACAGACGAATGGATAAAGATGTGGTACATATATACAATGGAATATTACTCAGCCATACAAAGGAATGAAATTGGGTCATTTGTAGAGACCTTGATGGATCTAGAGACTGTCATACAGAATGAAGTAATTTAGAAAGAGAAAAACCAATATTGTATATTAATACATATATGTGGAACCTAGAAAAATGGTACAGATGAACCAGTTTGCAGGGCAGAGATAGAGACACAGATGTAGAGAACAAACATATGGACACAAAGGGGGGAACGCCATGTGAGGGTGGTGGTGGGATGAAATGGGAGACTGGGATTAACATGTGCACACATATATGTATAAAATAGATATCCAATAAGAACCTGCTGTATAAAATAAATAAATAAATTTGAAAAAATTAAAAATAAATAAATAACATTTAATAAAATAAAACAGAAAAAAAGATTTTCCCTTCACATAGACGTCTTTATATTAATGCATTATTTCCATGTTTATATCTCCAAATTAAAAAAAAAGAGGAATAAATAAAATCTACCTTGAACCGAAAAGAAAAAAAGAAAAAAAAAAAAAAAAAAAAAAACAGAACCCACCATTTATACAGAGGAAAATCGTATCAGGGACTTGCTCCAGTGGTAAAAAAATTCTTAAGTTGGTCAGAGGTGGGAAATCGTCTCCCATGCAGTCAGCAGCGCTCCCCCCCTCAAGGAGCATCCTCATTGCAAAGCTGGGGGACTGTGTCGAGGCGTCTGTGAGTAAATGTGAGCTGAGCCCCAGTCCTGCTGCAGCTGAACTCTTCCCACCCTTTCCAGGTAAAACACATGAATATGTACAAGCACTTGCAAGCCTAGAGGAAGGGCTGTGGAACCACACCAGCGACAGCACGCAGGCTGACTTGGTGCCTGCAGGCCAGCCAGGATGGTCCTGGCCCCAGATGGTCTTCTGGAAGCTTTCCATTTCCCTGCCTGAGATACCCCTCCTGCCACGGCCCCCACTGCTTTTTTACTTCCTCACCTCTGCCTGGGGAGAAATTCCAGCGGCAGTTATAGGTGACACATCCTCTTCTTTAGCAGGTGGCAGCCTGGCAACACCTGCAGAAAGTCCAGCAGAGCCCCACTCACACTGGGCCCCCCACAAAGCCACGGCCCCTCACTCCTTCCCACCACACCAGCCCCGACACTGCTGACGGGGCAGAGAATATGGCGTCAGGCACAGCTACAGGGGCTCTTGCTGACTGGAGAGGTGTTTATATTGACCTCAACCCAGGCACACCTGGGGAGGGCTGGCAGGCAGTGTCAGGCTGCCCAAATCCGCCAATCCTCATCCCTCAGGGGCTCACAGTTGCAGAAAATGAACCTTGATAAACGGGCCACGCCCAAGGAACAGGAGTGGGCTCTTGAGAGTCAGGATAGACAAGGGGCTGCAGCTGCGTCTTGTTTTCTTACCATTTTATCTGGTCCATGAGTGGAAAACAAATTCAAGACGACAATATCCTAAAGAGAAGATCCCAGGAGTCAGGGAGAGGATTGATGGTGGGTGGAGACAGAGGCCTGGTGCTCTGGCTGCAGTGGAGGTGTCTGGAAGACCAGGCAGAGAGAGGCTGCACAGAGTGATATCCAGGGTCACAGAACTGTCAGAGATGCTGTTTGTTAGTTCAAGTCCTGCTCTGAGGTGTTCTGTGTCAGCTGTGAGCGACAGGTGAGCTGGGGTTTCTCTGCAAGTTGGGCTATGTGCACATTTCCCGTGTCTCCAGCCCTGCCGGGGTACCTGACCAGGGGAGTTCCGTATCCTGGGAAGGGCCTGAACATGAGAGCCCCATGGGCTGCTGGGTAGCTGCACAGGTGAGCTCCATACCGTGGGAGGGACTTGACCACGAGAGCCCCGTGGGCTGTGGGGTGGTGGTTGCAGCCCTGGTTAGCTCCATATCCTTGGATTGGCCTGATCACGAGAGCCCCATGGGTTGCTGGAGACCTGGTAAAGGATATCAGGACAGTCAGTGAAGCCACTGAGGATATATATCCAGTAGCTCCTATTTCCTACACCCTGCTGGTCATTCTACCATCCACCAGGCCATGGCATTCTGTATTAGACTTCAATGATGACTTCTTCTGTATTCCATTCATCTCAGAGTCACAAGAATTTTTGGCTTGTGAGTGGCCGGACACAACATGCAACAAAAGCAATAATGCTGGGCCGTCCTGCCCCAATGGTTCAAAAATCCCCACACCATCATTGGGGAAATGTCCTCTAAAGACCTAAAAGTTCTACCTCTGTAAAAGGGAACCCTCCTTTAATATGCAGAGGACATTCTGATCGCCAGGCCTACTAAAGACGCCTCTGAACTACCTAGCCAAGAAAGGATAGAAGGTGTCCAAGAAAAAGGCTCAAATATCCCAGGCTAAGGTGACATGCCTGGGCTTCATTCTCACAGATATTCGGAGAAACGCATCCCAGGATAGGGAAGAAGCCATTTGCAGCCTTACCACTTCTAAAACTAGAAGACAGCTTAGGGGTTCCTGGGGAGGCCAAGGTTTTCTGCATCTGGATCCCTAACTACAGTCTAATACCTGGGCCTCTACATAAAACACTGACACGAAAAGATGATGATCCTTTTGAGTAGAATTCAGAAGCAGCCTCTCAAGAATGGAAAGAGCAGTCAATTCAGACCCTTGCCCAGGAACTCCCTAATTTAGCTAAACCCTTTGACTTTTACATACCCGGTCAAAGGTTAATCGCCCTTGGAGCCTTAGTGCAAAAACTGGGACCACTTGAAATGGAGCAACACAAGAATGCCCTTCAGGTATGATAAACTATAGTCACCAAGGGCTTTGCCACCGACTCATCAGGCCAGGATACTGGGGTATCTAAAAAGCTGGAAATCAGCAGCTCAAAAGGCCAGCTCCCTCCTAAGGGAAAAGGACCCCACGTGATGATCCTAACCACCCATCATGCCCTGAAGTTGCAGGGGTCGCTCTGTGGACACACTGACCTCGATTGAGGAGGCCCTCCAACTCCAACCTCCAGAGAGACAAACAGGGGCAACGGGCCCCCAAGATGACTTGTGTGACCATCACTTCACCTGGAGTTTCTCTCAGAAAACAACAAGACTGTGCCCCGAAAGAGCAGGCTACTGCCTGCAGGACTTACTGCACCCACAGGGGAGCTAATAAGCTTGGCGTGGGAAAAGTATATCCCGCTTTCACCATAGAAAACCCTACAGACAACACGGTGATGGTGGCCAATATGACCAGCTGGACTGCTGGCTACTTCTAAAGGCCGTTGACTCAGTGGACGTCATAGTCCTGGATCACCACTGACACTGGACTGTCTGGGAGTTGCGTGGGCAGGGCTCTGACACATGGTGCTGTTTGTACATTAATTCAGGGACCTAATTAAAGAAAGCACAGACTACTGGACACAGCATCTAGGCTGGCAAAAACCATCTTCCTAAGGTCGCGGAACAAATGTGGTGTGGGGTGAAACCTGCCACCTCAGCATCTCTGCACATCTCTTTCCTGGACCCTTAAAGGTCACTAGAATCTATAACACTTCCAATGCTGGTGCTCAGGCAGACGAGAAGTGAGGCAGGAGGCCTTGGGACAATCAACCTCACGTGGAGGCTGGTGGGGAGACGTTTTGCCCACTTCCCCGAGGTATCAGGGCTCCCACCATAGCATGAAGCAGTTACAAAAGAGGGGTCTGCACCCTCAACACCCCAAGAATGTGGAACAGAACAAAAATCAGAGGAGGTGTTTGTCTCCGGCAACGTTCATTAAAAATTCCTGGGAGATAAAAAAGAGAATCTGGGCAATAAAATAAAGTCTAACCTGTTTTTCCTTTGTGCTTTGTCTAATTTCACGTGCTTCTAGGGTTCCGCATGCAGAGGCCCCACACCTGGCACTTCAGACCCGATTTCCTAGAACAGAATGGCTGTGTCGACACCTCAGCTAGCGGGGTCCCATGCAGACTCCGTGGCATAGAGCCTGAGCTGCAGCCAACCCAGCCCTCGAGAGCTCCATCCGCTCCCTCCCTCTGACACTACCGTGATCCCTACACAGCAGCCCACCCCACAGCCCGTGGGGGAGTGCACGCTCTCACCTCTCCATTCTGTTTTCAAAATAATGTTTCCTTTGCTTCTGAACCAAACTCAGTCTTGATCTGTCGGCTCCAATGACACTGGGCATGGGGACTCCTGTTGGGGTCCACTCTGGAGGATCAGTAACAGAAATTGAGAACATTGTAACTTCAATGAACAGATGTGTGAGCCAAACTGTAGTTAACATAGAGCAGTGTATAATGCTCGGGTAAAATAAGATGTTTCTAAGACTCACATTTGATATTTCCATCACTTTACTATAAGCAAGTTCAGTGAAGACGTCTGTCTTATTTGTCAGGACAACATTAGAGAAATGAAGTGATTTATTTCCATGGATGTACATCGAAAACTCTTGGCTGAAGCTTCAATCTTGTTTTGAATGCTTTTCCATTGAAAATGATACATCTCTTTCTGTCCCCCCATTTCTGAGAAGTATAAAATCTTATAATTTATTATTAACAAAGGGGAAAGGTAGGAGAAGGGATAAATTAACAGCTTGGGATTAACACATACACACTGCTATGTATAAAATAGATCATCAACAAGGAACTACTGTATAGCACAGGGAACTACACTGAATATTTTGCAATAACCTATAAGGGGAAATAATCTGAAAAAGAATCGATATTTTTATTGACATCATCTATCAATGACAGATAAAATGTAACCTAAGCAAGGCTGATGGTGAGCGCTTCTGACCCTGAAGATTTCAATCATCTAAAGTTTGGGCTCTGCCTATTTCCCAAGGCCCTTAATGGACATATGTGTAGCCGTAGCTTAAAAATTCCCCAGTTTGGGGTTCAGGGAGGCACTGATTTGGAAAAATCCCTGGTGTTCTCCTTACATGCACGGGACCCTTCCTATAGCTAAAACATGCCTGCCACACCTAGAGGATGGTACACTGTTTGATCGGAAAGAGTTTGGAAAAGGCACCTCAACTCCTCATCGCCTGGTGCTCGGGTTCACCCCTCCAGCATCTTTCCTAACAATCTCCTCACTTGGGGATATCAGCACCGTCAACATCCTCTTGCACACAGCTTGGAATTTGTCCAGAGGAAGAAGCGGAAGGATGAGAAAAATTTAGAGACAAGTCTTAGGTGTTCGGACAGGCACATGCCACTCTAATTTCCCATTAGGAACAAGAATTAACCAAAGGCTCAGCCTGCCTCCTCAGAACCAGAATTGGGCCTGAAGCAATCCAATGGTTTGGCGGCCAGCTCACAAAAAAAGCAAGTTGGAAAATGGAGCTCAGGAGCAGACAATTCAAAGACCTGCAAAGATATAAATGATAACCAACATCCAAAAATATATTCAGGTAAGGCAACGAAGAAGATCTGAATGAGAGGCAGAATTGCAGGAAACAGATTTCAAAAGGTAGATTGTACTCACATTTAAAGCATATGAAAAGCAGCAGAATTTCTAAAATGATGCAGTTGGGCAGAGGGGTGTATGTGTTTTTTTCGTGAAATCTTCAGGAAAATAAAACACATACAGAGTTTTTGGCCAACCAAGCAAGCGGGAAATGCAAGTCCGCACAACAAAGAAGTCTCAATATACACTGCTTAGAAAGGTCATCCAAAAAATGTGTACAAACCAGAAATGCAGGAGAGGCCAGGGAGAAAAGGGAGCGTAGTCACGCTGATGGGTGGGGTATAAATATCCAAGAGCCACTCTGAAGAAGTGTATGCTGTTGCCTAAAAAATCTAAAATGCAAAGCCCCCGAGCAAAGGGGACTTCAACTCATGGGCATATAACTTGGGAAGACTAAATATCGACAAGACACAGGCACCCCAAAGTTTAGGGCTGCTCTGCAGACAAGAACCTCAACTTTGGCACACCTAAATTATCCCAGGAAAAAGAGAAATGCATAAAGAACTTGTTGTAATTTTGTACAACGGAATATCACTCAGACGTGAAATCAATGTCATAAGGCCAGTAGCAGCATAATGAGTGGATTTAGGTATGATGATTCTAAGTGAAATTAGTCACACAGAAAAAAAGAATCTTATCATAAGATAGCACTTACAGAGGGAATGTCAACATCACAACACATAAACTGAAATAAGAAAGAGAACAGAGTCTCACATTTAGAAAACTCTCTTATGACTGCTTAAAGGGAAAGGAGAGGTGGGGTGATGCATAAAACCAGAGTTTGATATTAGCACAGGTAACATATCATAAACCAAATACAGAAGAGACAAGACCTACACCTTCCTCAGTGAACGTGACTCAAAACACCTATTCCCCGCAGAGGAATATATCTGACTAGTAAGAATCTTAAAACCTATGTATTGATATGTCTCCGTAAGGGAATCAAGTGTGTCTAGACCGGCATAAACACGTCAGTGAAAATCAGATCAACCCCATTATAAAAATGAATTTCAAAAACCAAACAAAAAAACAGCGAAATTCTTACACAATTCCTTCAGGGGTTCTGATGAAACCTGGAATGACCCTATCTGCAAAGACAACTGGATGAGACATAAGGCTGGACACTTGGGACTGAGAGGGCTGGTGAGATTGGGAGAGAAACTGCAGACCCTTTAAAGTAGTAATGCATGACACCATTCCATGAGTCCCAAATCTCCAGGTAGAAGGGAATATCACTACAGTTATAACATGTATGGCAAACCTAGAGAATGGACACACTGTGATGGTGAAAGGTTTCAAAAAGTCTCCTAATTTTTCCTCTCCTTGTGCTCCAGGTTGGCATTCCAACTGCCTTACTATCAATTTCCCAACTTAGGAGAGTTAGCCCCTATAACCTCCTGGTTCGCAAAGTTTGCTAATTGTGCAGAGGATGAAAGGGAAGAG
Source organism: Mesoplodon bidens (assembly GCF_964165515.1). NCBI lineage: Eukaryota > Metazoa > Chordata > Mammalia > Artiodactyla > Ziphiidae > Mesoplodon > Mesoplodon bidens. The sequence goes on from NW_027671170.1 coordinate 1,727,971, forward strand.
GGAGAACCAATTAGAGAGTAGATGTAGGCATTTGGACGGGCACATGTCACTCTAAATTCCCGTCAGGAAGAAGAATTAACCAAAGCCTCAGCAACCCGAAGGGAACAGTATAGCCACCCCTGGAACCAGTATAGGTCCTGAAGCAAAATTGTGGATTTGCGGTCAGCTCCCAAAAATGGGATTTGAAAATTGGAGCTCAGGGGCACAGAAATTCACAAACCTGCAGAGTTATAAAGGACTACTCTCTTCCAAAAATCTGTTGAGAGAAGGCAATGAAGCAGACTTTAAAATGAGGCAGAATTGCACAAAACATATTGCATGAGGTAAATTGGAATCACTTTTAAAGCACAGGAAAAGCATCACAACTTCGACAGTGATGCACTTGGCCAAAAACGGTGTATGGCTTTTCACCTGAATATATTCAGGAGAAAACGCATACACCCTTTATGGCCAATCAAACAAGCGTGCAATGCAAATCCACACTAAAAAGAATTGTCTCTACCCAGCGGTCAAAACGGACATCCAAAAATCTGTAAAAACCAGAAAGGCAAGAGAGACATGACAAGGACATGAAGCAATGTGATCCCCAGGGTCATGGAGGATTGTGATGACAAGCTCATGGAGCATTGTGATGACAAGATTATGTAGCAGTTTGCTGACAAAGGCATGGAGCATTGTGATGACAATGTTCATGGAACACTGTGATGACAAGAGTCACGGTGCATTGTGATTAAAGGTGTCATGGAGCAGTGGGATGACAAGGGCATGGAATATTTTGATGACAAGAGTCCCGGATCATTGTTTTGTCAGGGTTCATGGAACGTTGTGATGACACTGGTCATGGACCACTGTGATGAGAAGGTCATGGAGCATTGGGCTGAAAATGTTCATGGAGTATTGTGATGACAGGTGTCATGGAGCATTGTGATGACAAGGTAGTAGAGCATTGTGATGAGAAGACCATGGAGCCTTGTGATGATAAGTCTCATGGAGCATTCTGATGAAAAGGGGCATAGAGCATTGTGATTACAGGGGTCGTGGAGCATTGTGATGACAAGGGCATGGAGCATGGGATGAGAAGGCCAGGGAGCGTTCTGATGACATGCATCACGTAGTTTGTGATGACAAGGGCATGGAGCATTGGGATTAGAGGGAGCTTGGAGACCTGTGAGGAAAAGGGCATGGAACATTGTGATGAAAAAGGCATGGAGCCTTGTCATGACAGGGTCCACGGAGGATACTGATGACAAGTGTCAGGGAGCACAGTGATGACATGTGTATTGAGCATTGTGATGACAAGATTCATGGAGCATTGTGATGAGAAGACCATGGATAACTGAGATGACGAGCGTCATGGGGCATTGTAATGATAAGTGTTATGGAACATTTTGATCACAAGGATTTGGAGCATTATGATGACAGAGGTCATGGAGCATTTTGATTTCACTTTGATGACAAGAGCATGAAGCATTATGATGATGGGCATGGTGCATTGTGATGACAGGGTTCATGGAGAATTGAGATGAAAATTGGCATGGAGCATTGTGATTACAAGGGTCTTGGAGCATTGTTATGACAAGGGCATGGAGCATACTGAATGAGAAGTCCATGGAGCATTCTGTTGGCATGTGTCATGAAGCTTTGTGATGACAAGTGCATGGAGCATTGTGATTACAGGGGTCTTGGAGCATTGTGTTGACAAGGGTCTTGGAGCATTGTGATGACAAAAGTCAGGGAGCATTTTGATGACAAGGCTGTGGTGCATTCTGTTGTGAAGGGCAGGGAGCATTGTGATGACAGTGTCATGGAGCAATTTGATGAAAAATGTCATGGAACATTTTGATGACAGGGGTTATGGAACATTGTGATATCAGGGGTCATGGAACATTTTCATGACAGGGGTTATGGACCACTGTGATGACAGGGTAGTGGGTGTATTTTGATGACTAGTGAGGGAACATTTTGATATCAGTGGTGAGAGAGCATATTGATAAGAAGTGCATGGAGCATTGTGATGATAAGGTTTATGGAGCATTTTGATGACAATGTTGTGGAGCATTGTGATGTCAAGCGCATGGTGCATTGTGATGACATGGGTCATGGAGCACTGCGCTGACAAGCGCATGGAACATTGTGATGACAAGGGTCATGGAGCATTGAGTTGACAAAGGGATGGAGCATTGTGATGACAAATGTCAAGGAGCATTGTGATGAAAAGTTCATGGAGCATTGTGGTGACAAAGTTTACAGAGCCTTGTGATGATGAGGGCATGGATCATTGTGATGACACAGGTCATGAAGCCTTGTGATGACTGGAGTCACGGAGCATTGTGATGACTGGGGTCATGGTGCATTTTGATGACAAGGGCATGGAGCATTGTGATGACAGGGGCATAGAGCACTGGTCTGACAAGTTTCATGGATAATTGTGTTGACATTGGGCAAGGCACATTGTGATAACAAGGGCATGGAGCATTGTGATGACAAGGTCATGGAGTATTGTGAAGACATGTGTCAGGGAGCATTGTGATGACATATTTCATGGTCAATTGTGATGACAATGGCATGGAGCATTGTGATGCCAAGTGTTATGGAGGATTGTGATGACAAAGGTAATGGAGCATTGTGATGACAAGGGTTTGGAGCATTGTGATGATAAGGGTAATGGAGCATTGTGATGACAACGGCCATTGAGAATTTTGATGAAAAGTTCGTGAAGCATTGTGATGACAAATGCATACAGCTTGCTATGACAGGGTTCATGGGGAATTACGATGACAAGTGCATGGAGAATTGTGATGACAAGAGCATGTAACATTGTGATGTGAACTGTCATGGAGCACTGTGATGACAAGGACGTAGAGAACAGTGATGACAATGGACATGGGCATTGTGATTACCAGGGCATGGAGCACTGTGATGGCAAGTCCATGGAGCACTATGATGAGAAGACCGTGGATAATTGTGGTGACGAGCATCATGGAGCACTGTAATGACAAGGGACATGGAGAAATGTGATGACAGGGGTCATGGAGCATTTTGATGACAAGGGCGTGGAGCATTTTGATTACAATGCCATGGAGCATTGTGAAGAAAAGGGCAAGGAGCATTGTGATGAAAAAGACATGGAGCCTTTTCATGACAGGGTTAAAGGAGCATTCTAACGACAAGTGTCAGGGAGCATTGCGATGACAAGTGTATTGAGAATTGTGATGACAAAGTTCATGGAGCATTGTGACGACAAGGACATGAAGTATTGTGATGACAGTCAGCATGGAGCGTTTTGATGACAACTGTTAAGGAACATTGTGATTACAAGTGTTTGGAGCATTGTGAGTACAGAGGTCATGGATCATTTTGATTTCAAGGAGCATGGAGCTTTGTGATGACAGGGGTCATGGAGCATTGTGATATCAGGGGTCATGGAGCATTGTGATGAAAAGGTTTATGGAGCATTGTGATGACAAGATTGTGGAGCACTCTGATGACAAGTGCATGGTGCATTGTGATGATATGTGTCATGGAGCATTGTGCTGATAAGCGCATGGAGCATTGTGATGACAACGGTCATGGAGCATTCTGCTGAGAAAGGCAAAGAGCATTGTGATGACAATGGTCAAAGAGCATTGTGAAGAAAAGTTCATGGAGCATTGTGGTTAAAAAGGTCACACAGACTGTTGATGACGAGGGCATGAATCATTGTGATTACAAAGGTCATGAAGCATTGTGATGACTGGAGTCACGGAGCATTGTGATGACAGGGGTCATGGAGCATTGTGATAAAAAGGGCATGGAGCATTGTGAAGACAAAGGCATGGAGCATTGATCTAATAAGTTTAATGGATTGTTGCAATGACAGTTGGATTTGTGCATTGTGATGAAAAGGGCATGGAGCATTGTGATGACCAGCTCATGCAGTATTGTGAAGACAGGTGTCAGGGAGCATTGTGATGACATATGTAATGGCCCATTGTGATGACAATGGCATGGAGCATTGTGATGAAAACGGCATGGGGCATTGTGATGAAAAAGGCATGGAGTCTTTTCCTGACAGGGTTCAAGGAGCATACTGACGACAAGTGTCAGGGAGCATTGTGATGACAAGTGTATTGAGAATAGTGATGACAATGGTCATGGAGCATTGTGATGAAAAGGGCATGGAGTATTGTGATGACAGGCATCTTGGAGCGTTGTGATGACAAGTGTTATAGAACAATGTGATCACAAGGTTTTGGAGCATTGTGATGACAGAGGTCATGGATCTTTTTGATTTCAAGAAGCATGGAGCATTGTAATGACAAGGGCATGAAGCAATGTGATCCCAAGGTTCATGGAGGATTGTGATGACAACGGTAATGGAGTATTGTGATGACAAGCGCATAGAGCATTGTAATGACATGGTCATGTAGCATTTTCCTGACAAAGGCATGGAGCATTCTGATGACAGGTGTCATGGAGCACTGTGATGACAAGCGTCACAGAGCAGTGTGAATACAGAGGTCATGGAGCATTGGGATGACTAGGGAATTGATCATTTTGATGACAAGGGTCATGGAATTTGGGCTGAATATATTCATGGTGTATTGTGATGACAGGGGTCATGGAGCATTGTGATGACTAGGTAATGGAGCATTGTGATGACAAGAGTCCCGGATCATTGTGTTGTCAGGTGTCATGGAGTGTTGTCATGACAGCGGTCATGGAGCATTGTGATGATATTGGTCATGGAGCATTGCGATGAGAAAGTCATGGAGCATTGGGCTGAAAATGTTCATGGAGTATTGTGATGACAGGGGTCATGGAGCATTGTGATGACAAGGGCATGGAGTTTTGTGATGACAGGGGCATGGATAATTGTGATGACAAGGGTCATGGAGCATTCTGATGACATGCTTGTGTAGTATTTTGCTGAAACAGCATGTAACACTGGGATAAGAAGTGTCATGGAACATAGTGATGGCAAGAACTTGGAGAACTGTGATGACCAGGGCATGGAGCATTGTGATGGCAAGACCGTGGAGCATTGTGATGAGAAGACCATGGATAACTGTGATGAAGATCGTCATGGAGCACTGTAATGACAAGGGGTATGGAGCATTGTGATGTCACGGGACATGGAGCATTTTGATGAAAAGGGTCATGGAGCATTTTGATGACAGGGCTAATGGTACATTGTGATGTCATAGGTCATCAAACATTGTGATGATAAGTGCATGTAGCATTGTGATGACAGGAGTCATGGAACATTGTGATAACAGGGGTGAGGGAGTATTGTGGTGAATAGTGATGTAACATTGTGATATCAGTGGTGAGAGAGCATATTGATGAGAAGTGCATGGAGCACTGTGATGACAAGGTTAACGGAGCATTGTGATGACAAGATTGTGGAGCACTGTGATGACAAGCGCATGGAGCATTGTGATGACAACGGTCATGGAGCTTTGTGCTGAGAAAGGCATAGAGTATTGTGATGACAAGGTTCAAAGAGCATTGTGATGAAAATTTCATGGAGCATTGAGGTTAAAAAGGTCACAGAGACTGTTGATGACGAGGGCATGTACCATTGTGATGACAAAGGTCATGAAGCATTGACATGATTGGAGTCAAGGAGCATTGTGATTACATGGGTCATGGAGCATTGTAATAACAAGGGCATGGAGCATTGTGATGACAAATGCACGGAGCATTGATCTAATAAGTTTCATGGATGATTGCAATGACAGTTGGAATGGTGCATTGTGATGACAAGGGCATGGAGCCTTGTGAAGACCAGGTCATGCAGTATTGTGAAGATTGGTATCAGGGAGCATATTGATGACATATGGAATGGCCCATTGTGATGACAATGGCATGGAGGATTCTGATGACAAAGGTAATGGAGCATTGTGATTACAATGGCTTGGAGAATTGTGATGACAACTGTCAGGGAGCATTGTGATGACAAGTGCATGGAGAATTGTGATGACAAACGTCATGGAGCATTCTGATGACAAGCTTGTGGAGTATTTTGATGACAGTGGCATGGAGCATTGTGATGAAAACGGCATGGGACATTGTGATGAAAAAGGCATGGAGCCTTTTCTTGACAGGGTTCAAGGAGCATTCTGACGACAAGTGTCAGGGAGCATTGTGATGACAAGTGAATTGAGCATTGTGATGACAATGGTCATGGAGCGTTGTGATGAAAAGGGCATAGAGTATTGTGATGACAGGCATCATGGAGCGTTGTGATGACAATTGTTATGGAACACTGTGATCACAAGGGTTTGGAGCATTTTGAAGAGTGAGGTCATGGATCATTTTGATTTCAAGGAGCATGGAGCATTGTGATGACAAGGGCATGAAACAATGTGATCCCAAGGTTCATGGAGGATTGTGAGGACAATGGTTATGGAGTATTGTGATGACAAGGGACATGGAACGTTGTGATGACAGGGATCATGGAACATTTTAATGACAGGGGTTATGGACCATTGTGATGACAGGGTAGTGGGTTTATGGTGATGCCTAATGAGGGAACATTTTGATATCAGTGGTGAGAGAGCATTTTGATAAGACGTGCAAGGAGCATTGTGATGACAAGGTTTACGGAGCATTGTGATGACATGTGCCATGGAGCACTGCGCTGACAAGCACATGGAAAATTGTGATGACAAGGGTCATGGAGCATTGAGTTGACAAAGGGATGGAGCATTGTGGTAACAAGTCTCACGGAGCATTGTGATGAAAAGGTCGTGGAGCATTGTGGTGACAATATTCACAGAGCCTTGTGATCATGAGTGCATGGATCATTGTGATGACACAGGTCATGAAGCCTTGTGATGACTGGAGTCACGGAGCCTTGTGAAAACAGGGGTCATGGAGCATTGTGATGACAAGTGTCATGGAGCATTGTGATGACAAGGGCTTGGAGCATTGTGATGACAAGGATCATGGAGCATTGTTATCACAATGGCCATTGAGAATTTTGATGAAAAGGTCGTGAAGCATTGTGATGACAAAGGCATGGAGCTTGCTATGACAGGGGTCATGGGGCATTGCAGTGACATGTTCATGGAGAATTGTGATGACAAAAGTATGTAACATTGTGATGAGAACTGTCATGGAGCATTGTGATGAAAAGGACGTGGATAATTGTGATGACAAGGGACATGGAGCATTGTGATGACCAGGGCATGGAGCATTGTGATGGCAAGACCGTGGTGCATTGTGATGAGAAGACCATGGATAATTGTGATGAAGAGCGTCATGGAGCACTGCAATGACAAGGGCTATGGAGCATTGTGATGTCAGGGGACATGGAGCATTTTGATGAAAAAGGTCATGGAGCATTTTGATTACAGGGATTATGGAACATTGTGATGTCATAGGTCATCGAACATTGTGATGATAAGTGGATGTAGCATTGTGATGACAGGAGTCATGGAACATTGTGATGACATGGGTGAGGGAGCATTGTGATGAATAGTGATGTAACATTGTGATATCAGTGGTGAAAGAGCATATTGATGAGAAGTGCATGGAGCATTGTGATGACAATGTTAATGGAGCATTGTGATGACAAGATTGTGGAGCACTGTGATGACAAGCGCATGGGGCATTGTGATGATGTGTCATGGAGCATTGTGCTGACAAGCGCCTGGAGCATTGTGATGACAACGGTCATGGAGCATTGTGCTGAGAAAGGCATAGAGTATTGTGATGACAATGGTCAAAGAACATTGTGATGAAAATTTCATGGAGCATTGAGGTTAAAAAGGTCACTGAGACTGTTGATGATGAGGGCATGGACCACTGTGATGACAAAGGTCATGAAGCATTGTGATAACTGGAGTCACGGAGCATTGTGATAACAAGGGCATGGAACATAGGTCTAATAAGTTTCATGGATTATTGCAATGACAGTTGGAATGGCACATTGTGATGACAAGGGCATGCAGCATTGTGAAGACCAGGTCATGCAGTATTGTGAAGTCTGGTGTCAGGGAGCATTGTGATGACCTATGTAATGGCCCATTGTGATGACAATGGCATGGAGCATTGTGATGCCAAGTATCATGGAGGATTCTGATGACAAAGGTAATGGAGCATTGTGATGACAATGGCTTGAAGCATTGTGATGACAAGGGTCAGGGAGCATTGTGCTGGCAAGTGCATGGAGAATTGTGATGACACGGGTCATGGAGCATTTGGATGACAAACTTGTGGAGTATTTTGATGACAATGGCATGGATTATTGTGATGAAAATGGCATGGGGCATTTTGACGAAAATGGCATGGAGCCTTTTCGTGACAGGTTTCAAGGAGCCTTCTGAAAACAAGAGACAGGGAGCATTGTGATGACAAGTGTATTGAGAATTGTGATGACAAAGGTCATGGAGCATTGTGCTGACAAGCGCATGGAGCATTGTGATGAGAACGGTCATGGAGCATTGTGCTGAGAAAGGCATAGAGTATTGTGATGAAAAGGGTCAAAGAGCATTGTGATGAAAATTTCATGGAGCATTGAGGTTAAAAAGGTCACAGAGACTGTTGATGACGAGGGCATGGACCATTGTGATGACAAAGGTCATGAATCATTTAGATGACTGGAGTCACGGAGCATTGTGATGACATGGGTCATGGAGCACTGTGATAACAATGGTATGGAGCATTGTGTTGACAAGTGCACGGAGCATTGGTATAATAAGTTTCATGGATTATTGCAATGACAGTTGGAATGGTGCATTTTGATGACAAGGGCATGGAGCATTGTGAAGACCAGGTCACGCAGTATTGTGTAGACTGGTGTCAGGGAGCATATTGATGACATATGTAATGGCCCATTGTGATGACAATGGCATGGAGCATTGTGATGCCAAGTGTCATGGAGGATTCTGATGACAAAGGTAATAGAGCATTGTGATGATAATGGCTTGGAGCCTTGTGCTGACAAGTGCATGGAGAATTGTGATGACAAAGGTCATGGAGAATTCTGATGAGAAGCTTCTGGAGTATTTTGATGACAATGGCATGGATCATTGTGATGAAAACGGAGTGGGGCATTGTGATGAAAAAGGCATGGAGCCTTTTCGTGACAGGTTTCAAGGAGCATTCTGACAACAAGTGTCAGGGAGCATTGTGATGACAAGTCTCATGGAGCATACTGATGAAAAGAGGCATGGAGCATTGTGATTACAGGGGTCTTGGAACACTGTGATGACAAGGGCATGGGGCATTGTGAGGAGAAGGCCAAGGATCATTCTAGTGACATGCGTCATTGAGCTTTCTGATGACAAGGGCATGTAGCATTGGGATTACAGGTGTCTTGGAGCACTGTGATGAATAGGGCATGGATCATTGTGAGGAAAATGTCATGGAGCCTTTTCAAGAAAAGGTTCAAGGAGCATACAGACAACAAGTGTCAGGTAGCATTTTGATGACAAGTGTATTGAGCATTGTGATGACAAAAGTCATGGAGCATTGTGATGAGAAGACCATGGATAATTGTGATGACGAGCGTTATGGGGCATTGTGATGAAAAGTGTTATGGAATATTGTGATCACAAGAGTTTGGAGCATTGTTATGACAGATGTCATGGAGCATTTTGATTTCATTGTGATGACAATCGCATGAAGCATTATGATGATGGGCCTGGTGCATTGCGATGACAGGGTTCATGGATCATTGAGATGAAAAGGGGCATGGAGCATTGTGATTACAGGGGTCTTGGAGCATTGTGATGACAAGGGTCTTGGAGCCTTGTGATGACAAGGCCGTGGAACATCGTGATGGCAGGGGTCATGGAGCATTGTTATGACAGGGGTAATGGAGCACTGTGATGGCAAGGGCATGGAGCATTGTGATGAGAAGGCCATGGAGCATTCTGATGACGTGTCATGGAGCTTTGTGATGACAAGGGCATGGAGCAATGTGATGAGAGCGTTCATGGAACACTGTGATGACAATGACATGGAGCATTGTGATGCCAAGTGTCATGGATCTTTGTGATGACAAAGGTCATGGAGCATTTTGATTACAAGGGCTTTGTGCATTGTGATGAGAAGGGCTGGGAGCATTGTGATTGACAGGTTCATGGAGCAATTTGATGAAAATTGTCCTGAAGCATTTTGATGACAGGGGTTATGGAACATTGTGATGTAAGGGGTCATCAAACATTGTGATGATATGTGCATGTAGCATTGTGATGACAGGAGTCATGGAACATTGTGATGACATGGGTGAGGGAGCATTGTGACGAATAGTGATGGAACACTGTGATATCATTTGTGAGACAGCATTTTGTTGAGAAGTGCATGGAGCATTTTGATGACAAGTTTTATGGAGCAATGTGATGATAAGATTGTGGAGCACTCTGATGACAAGTGCATGGTGCATTGTGATGACATGTGTCTTGGAGCATTATCCTGACCAGCACAAGGAGCACTGTGATGACAAGAGTAATGAAGCATTGTGCTTAGAAAGGCATAGAGCATTGTGATGACAAGGGTCAAAGAGCATTGTAATGAAAAGTTCATGGAGCATTGTGGTTACAAAGGTCACAGAGTCTGTTGATGACGAGGGCATGGACCATTGTGATGACAAAGGTCCTGAACCATTGTGATGACTGGAGTCACGAAGCATTGTGATGAAAGGGGTCATGGAGCATTGTGATAACAAGGACATGGAGCATTGTGATGACAAGGGCATGGAGCATTGGTCTAATAATTTTCATGGATTATTGCGATGACAGTTGGAATGGCACATTGTGATGACAAGGGCATGGAGCATTGTGATGACTAGGTCATGTAGTATTGTGAAGACAGGTGTCAGGGAGCATTGTAATGACATATGTAATGGCCCATTGTGATGACAGTGGCATGGGGCATTGTGATGCCAAGTGTCATGGAGGATTCTTATGACAAAGGTAATGGAGCACTGTGATGAGAATGGCTTGGAGCATTGTGATGACAAGTGTCAGGGAGCATTGTGCTGACAAGTGCATGGAGAATTGTGATGACAAGGGTTATGGAGCATTCTGATGACAAGCTTGTGGAGTATTTTGATGACAATGGCATGGAGCATTGTGATGAAAACAGCATGGGGCATTGTGATGAAAAAGGCATGGAGCCTTTTCGTGACAGGGTTCAAGGAGCATTCTGACGACAAGTGTCAGGGAGCATTGTGATGACATGTGTATTGAGAATTGTGATGGCAAAGGTCATGGAGCATTGTGATGAAAAGGGCATGGAGTATTGTGATGACAGGCATCATGGAGCGTTGTGATGACAAGTGTTATGGAACATTGTGATCACAAGGGTTTGGAGCATTGTGATGACAGAGGTCATGGATCATTTTGATTTCAAGGCGCATGGAACATTGTGATGACTAGGACATGAAACAAGGTGATCCCACTGTTCATGGATGATTGTGATGACAATGGTAATGGAGTATTGTGATGACAAGCGCACAGAGCATTGTAATGACAAGGTCATGTAGCATTTTGCTGACAAAGTCTTGGAGCATTGTGATGACAAGCATCACGGAGCATTGTGAATATAGGGGTCATGGATCATTGGAATGACAAGGGCATTGATCAATGTGATGACAAGGGTCATGGAGCATAGGGCTGAAAATGTTCATGGATTATGGTGATGAGAGGGGTCTTGGAGCATTGTGATGTCTAGGGAAAAACATTGTGATGAAAAGAGTCTCGGAACATTGTGTTGTCAGGTGTTTTGGAGATATGTGATGATAATGCTCATGGAGCATTGTGATGATATTGGTCATGGAGCATTGTGATGAGAATGTCATGGAGCATTGGGCTGAAAATATTCATGGAGTATTGTGAAGACAGTGGTCATGGAGCATTGTGATGAGAAGTACATGGAGACTTGTGATGACAAGTCTCATGGAGCATTCTGATGAAATGGGGCATGGAGCATTGTGATTACAGGGGTCTTGGAGCATTGTGATAACAAGGGCTTGGAGCATTGTGAGGAAAAGGCCATGGAGCACTCTGCTGACAGGCGTCATGGAGCTTTGTGATGACAAGGACATGGAACATTGTGATTAAAGGGGTCTTGGAGCATTGTGATGAAAAAGGCATGGAGCCTTTCCATGAGAGGGTTCAAGGAGCATATAGACAACAAGTGTCAGGGAACACTGTGACGACAAGTGTATTGAGCATTGTGATGAGAAGACCATGGATAATCGTGATGATGAGCGTCAGGGCTGTTGTGTTGATAAGTGTTATGGAACATTGTGATCACAAGGGTTTTGAGCATTATGATGACAGAGGTCATTGAGCATTTTGATTTCATTGTGATGACAATAGCCTGAAGCATTATCATGATGGGCATGGTGCATTGTGATGACAGGGTTCATGGAGCATTGAGATAAATAGGGGCTGGGAGCATTGTGATTACAGGGGTTTTGGAGCATTGTGATGAAAAGGGCATGGAGCATTGTGATTACCAGGGTCTTGGAGCATTGTGATGGCAAGGGTCATGGAGCCTTGTGATGACAAGGCAGTGGATCATTGTGAAGGCAGGGGTCATGGGGCATTGTTATGACAGAGGTAATGGATCATTGTGATGAGAAGGGTCATGGAGCCTTGTGATGACAAGGCCATGGAACATCGTGATGGCAGAGGTCATGGAGCATTGTCATGACAGGGGTAATGGAGCATTGTGATGGCAAGGGCATGGAGCATTGTGATGAGAAGGGCATCTAGCATTGTGATGACAAGTGTCATGGAGCTTTGTGATGACAAAGGCATGGAGCATTTTGATGACAAGGGTGTGGTGCATTGTGATGAGAAATGCAGGGAGCATTTTGATGACAGGGTCATGCAACAATTTGATGAAATATCTAATGGAACATTTTGATGACAGGGGTTATAGAACATTGTGATGTCAGGGGTCATGGAGCTTTGGGATAAGAAGGGTCATGGAGCATTTTGATGACAGGAGTTATGGATCATTGTGATGTCAGGTGTAATGGAACATTGTGATGATAACGGCATGTAGCATTGTGATGACAAGGATCATGGAACATTGTGATTAGAGGTGTGAGGGAGTATTGTGATGACTAGTGGTGTAACATTGTGATATCTCTGGTGAGAGAGCATTTGGATGAGAAGTGCATGGAGGAATGTGATTACAAGGTTTATGGAGCTTAGCGATGGCAATGTCATGGACCGTTGTGATGAAAAGTGCATGGCACATTGTGATGACAAGAGTCATGTAGCATTGTTCTGACAAAGGCATGGAGCATTGTGATGACAAGGGTCACGGAGCATTGTGATGAAAAATTCATGGAGCATTGTGGTTACAAAGGTCACAGAGCCTTGTGATGATGCGGGCATGGACCATTGTGATGACAAACGTTATGAAGCATTGTGACGGATGGAGTCACGGAGCATTGTGATGACAGGGGTCCTGGAGCTTTGTGATGACAAGGGCATGGAGCATTGTGATGACAGGGGCATGGAGCATTGGTCTGACAAGTTTCAGAGATTATTGTGATGACAGTGGACAGGCTGCATTGTGATTGCAAGGGCATGGAGCACTGTGATGAGAAGGTCTTGGAGTACTGTAAAGAGAGATGTCAGGGAGCATTCTGATGACATATGTCATGGTCCACTGCGCTGAAAATGGCAGGGAGTATTGTGATGCCAAATTTAATGGAGGATTGTAATGACAAATATAATGGAGCATTGTGATGACTAGGGCTTGGAGCATTATGATGACAAGGGCCATTGAGAATTTTCATGACAAGGTCGTGAAGCATTGTGATGACAATGTCCTGGAGCATTGTGATGAGAAAACCATGGAGCCTTGTGATGACAAACCTCATGGAGCATACTGATGAAAAAGGGCATGGGCCACTGTGATTACAGGGGTCTTGGATCATTGTGATGACAAGGGCATGGAGCATTGTGAGGAGAAGGCCAAGGAGCATTCTAATGACATGCGTCCTTGAGCTTTGTGATGACAAGATCATGGAGCACTGTGATTACAGGGGTCTTGGAGCATTGTAATGAAAACGGCATGGATCATTGTGATGAGAAAGGCATGGAGCCTTGTCATGACAGGGTTCAAGGAGCATTCTGACGACAAGTGTCAGGGCGCATTGTGATGCCATGTGTATTGTGAGTTGTGATGACAAAGTCATGGAGCATTGTGATGAAAAGGGCATGGAGTATTGTGATGACAGGTTCATGGAGCAATTTGATGAAAAGGGTCATGGAACATTTTGATGACAGGGGTTATGGAACACTGTGATGTCAGGGGTCATGGAGCATTTTGATGAATGTTCATGGAGCATTTTGATGACAGGGGTTATGGAACATTGTGATGACAGGGGTCATCGAATATTGTGATGATAAGTGCATGTAGAATTGTGATGACAGGAGTCATGGAACATTGTGATGACTGGGGTGAGGGAGTATTATGACGAATAGTGATGTAACATTGTGATATCAGTGGTGAGAGAGCATTTTGATGAGAAGTACATGTAACATTGTGAAGTCAAAGATTATGGAGCATGGTGATGACAAGATTGTGGAGAACAGTGATGACAAGTGCATGGCACATTGTGATGACATGGGTAATGGAGCATTGTTCTGACAAAGGCAAGGAGCATTGTGATGACAAGCGCATGGCACATTGTGATGACATGGGTAATGGAGCATTGTTCTGAGAAAGGCATGGAGCATTGTGATGACAAGGGTCATGGAGCATTGTGATGAAAAGTTCATGGAGTATTGTGGTCACAAATGTCACAGAGCCTTGTGATGATGCTAGCTTGGACCACTGTGATGACTAACGTTATGAAGCATTGTGATGAATGGTGTCACGGAGCATTGTAATGACAGGGGTCATGGAGCATTGTGATGACTAGGGAATCGAGCAATGTGATGACAAGAGTCCCGGATCATTGTGTTGTCACGTGTCATGGAGTGTTGTGATGCCAGTTATCATGGTGCATTGTGATGATATTGGTCATGGATCATTGTGATGAGAATGTCATGGAGCAATGGTCTGATAATATTCATGGAGTATTGTGATGACTGGGGTCATGGAGCATTGTGATGACAGAGGTCATGGAGCATTTTTATTTCATTGTGATGACAATAGCCTGAAGCATTATGATGATGTGCTTGATGCATTGTGATGACAGGGTTCATGGTGCATTGAGATGAACAGGGGCATGGAGCATTGTGATGACAGTGGTCTTGGAGGATTCTGATGACAAGAGCATGGAGCATTTTTATGAGAAGTCCATGGAACATTCTGATGACATGTGTCATGGAGCTTTGTGATGACAAGGGCATGGAGCATTGTGATTACAGGGGTCTTGGAGCACTGTGATGTCAAGTGTCATGGAGCATTGTGATGACAAGGCCATGGAACAGACTGATGGCATCGGACATGGAGCATTCTTATGACAGGTGTAATGGAGCATTGTGATGAGAAGGGCATGGAGCATTGTGATTACAAGATTTATGAAGCATTGCCATGACAAATTTGTGGACCGTTGTGATGAAAAGTGCGTGGCACATTGTATTGACAAGGGTCATGGAGCATTTTTCTGACAAAGGCATGGTGCATTGTGATGACAAGTGTCACGGAGCATTGTGATGAAAAGTTCATGGAGCATTGTGGTTACAAAGGTCACAGAGCCTTGTGATGATGCGGGCATGGACCACTGTGATGACAAATGTTATGAATCATTGTGATGCCTGGAGTCACGGAACATTGTGATGAAAGGGGTCATGGAGCATTGTGATGACAAGGGCATGGAACATTGTGATGTCAGGGGCATCGATCATTGGTCTGACATGTTTCAAAGATTATTGTGATGACAGTGGACATGGTGCATTGTGATGACAAGGGCATGGATCATTGTGATGAGTAGGTCATGGATTATTGTGAAGACAGGTGTCAGGGAGCATTGTGATGACATATGTCATGGTCCATTGCGATGACAATGCAAGGGAGCATTGTGATGCGAAATGTAATGGAGGATTGTGATGACTAGGGCTTGGAGCATTATGATGACAAGAGAAATTGAGAATTTTCATGACAAGGTCCTGAAGCATTGTGATGACAAGGTCCTGGATCATTGTGATGAGGAAACCATGGAGCCTTGTGATGACAAGTCTCATGGAGCATACTGATGAAAAGGGGCATGGAGCATTCTGATTACAGGGGTCTTGGAACACTGTGATAACAAGGGCATTGAGCATTTTGATGACAAGGGCATAGAGAATTGCTCTTATAAGTTTAATGGATTATTGCAATGACAGTTGAAATGGCACATTGTAATGACAAGGGCATGGAGCATTTTGATGTCCAGGTCATGCAGTAATGTGAAGACATGTGTCAGGGAGCATTGTGATGACATATGTAATGGCACATTGTGATGACAATGGCATAGGGCATTGTGATGCCAAGTGTCATGGAGGATTCTGATGACAAATGTAATGGAGCATTGTGATGACTATGGCTTGGAGCATTGTGATGACAAGGGTCAGGGAAGATTGTGCTGACAAGTGCATGGAGCATTGTGATGAGAAGGCCATGGAAACTTCTGATGACATGCGTCATGGAGCTATGTTATGACAAGGGCATGGAGCATTTTGATGACAGGTGTCTTGGAGCATTGTGCTGACAAGGGTCATTGTGCCTTGTGATGACAAGGTCGTGGAACATCGTGATGTCAGTGGTCATGGAGCATTGTTACGACAGGGTAAAGGAGCATTGTGATGGCAAAGTCATGGAGCATTGTGATGAGAAGACCATGTAACATTCTGATGACATGTGTCATGGAGCTTTGTGATGACAACGTCATGGACCAATGTGATGAGAGAATTCATGGAGCATTGTGATATCAATGACATGGAGCACTGTGATTCCAAGTGTCATGCATTATTGTGATGACAAAGGTCATGGAGCAACTTGATGACAAAGGCCTTGTGCATTGTCATGAGTAGGGCAAAGAGCATTGTGATGACAGGGTCATGGTGCAATTGGATGAAAAGGGTCATGGAACATTTTGATGACAGGGGTTATGGAAAATTTTGATGTCAGGGCTCATGGAGCATAATGATGAAAAGTGTCATGGAGCATTTTGATGACAGGGATTATGAAACATTGTGATGTCTGGGATCATCAAACATTGTGATGATAAGTGAATGTAGCACTGTGATGACAGGAGTCATGGAACATTATGATGACAGGGGTGAGGGAGTATTGTGACGAATAGTGATGTATCATTGTGATATCAGTGGTGAGAGAGCATTTTGATGAGAAGTGCATGGAGCATTGTGATGACAAATTTTATGGAGCATTGTGATGACAAGATTGTGGAGCACTGTGATGGGAAGCTCATGGTGCATTGTGATGACATAAGTCATGGAGCATTGTCCTGACAAGCACATGGAGAATTGTGATGCCAAGGGTCATGGACGATTCTGATGACAAAGGTTATGGAGCATTGTGATGACAATGGCTTGGAGCATTGTGATGACAAGGGTCAGGGAGCATTGTGCAGACAAGTGCATGGGGAATTGTGATGACAAGGGTTATGGAGGATTCTGATGACAAGATTGTGGAGTATTTTAATGACAATGGCATAGAGCATTGTGATGCAAACGGCATGGGGCATTGTGATGAAAATGGCATGGAGCCTTTTCGTGACAGGTTTCAAGGAGCATTCTGACGACAAGTGTCAGGGAGCACTGTGATGACAAGTGTATTGAGAATTGTGATGACAAAGGTCATGGAGCATTGTGATGAAAAGGGCATGGAATAATGTGATGACAGGCATCATGGAGCATTGTGATGACAAGATTTATGGAACATTTTTATCTCAAGGGTTTGGAGCACTGTGATGACAGAGGTCATGGATCATTTTTATTTCTAAGAGCATGGAGCATTGTGATGACAAGGACATGAAGCAATGTGATCCCAAGGTTCATGGAGGATTGGGATGACAATGGTAATGGAGTATTGTGATGATAAGCACATAGAGCATTGTAATGAAAAGGTCATGTAGCATTTTGCTGACAAAGGCATGGAACATTGTGATGATAGGTGTCAAGGAGCACTGTGCTGACAAGGGTCCCGGAGCATTGTGAGTACAGGGTTCATGGAGCATTGGGATGACAAGGGCATGGATGTTTGTGATGACAAGGGTCATGGAGCATTGGGCTGAAAAAGTTCATGGAGTATTGTGATAACATGGGGCATGGAGCATTGTGATGACAGAGGTCATGGAGAATATTGATTTCATTCTGCTGACAATAGCCAGAAGCATTATGATGATGGGCATGATGCATTGTGATGACAGGGTTCATGGAGCATTGGGATGAATAGGGGCATGCAGCATTGTGATTACAGGTGTCTTGGGGCATTGTGATGACAAGGGCATGGAGCATTTTGATGAGAAGGCCATGGAACATTCTGATGACATGTGTCATGGAGCTTTGTGATGACAAGAGCTTGGAGCATTGTGATAACAGTGGTCTTGGAGCATTGTGAGGAGAAGGGCATGGTTCATTGTGATGAAAAAGGCATGGACCCTTGTCATGACAGGTACAAGGAGCATACAGACAACAAGTGTCAGGGAGCATTTTGATGACAAATGTATTGAGCATTGTGATGAGAAAGGTCATGGAGCATTGTGATGAGAAGACCAAGGATTATTGTGATGATGAGCATCATGGGGCACTGTGATGAAAAGTGTTATGGAATATTGTGATCACAAGGGTTTGGAGCATTGCTATGACAGAGGTCACGGAGCATTTTGATTACATTGTGATGACAATAGCATGAAGCATTATGATGATGGGCATGGTGCATTATGATGACAGGGTTCATGGATCAGTGAGATGAAAAGGGGCATGGAGCATTGTGATTACAGGGGTCTTGGAGCATTGTGATGACAAGGCCATGGAACATCGTTATGGCAGGGGTCATGGAGCACTGTTATGACGGGGTAATGGATCATTGTGATGGCAAGGGAATGGAGCATTGTGATGAGACGGCCATGGAGCAGTCTGATGACATATGTCATGCAGCTCTGTGCTGACAAAGGCATGGAGCAATGTGATGAGAGCGTTCATGGAGCATTGTGATGACAATGACATGGAGCATTGTGATGCCAAGGGTCATGGATCTTTGTGATGACAAAGGTCAAGGAGCATTTTGATGACAAGGGCATTGTGCATTGTGATGAGAAGGGCAGGGAGCATTGTGATGGCAGGGGTCAGGGACCATTGTTATGACAGGGTAATGGAACATTGTGATGACAAGGGCATGGAGCATTGTGATTACAGGGGTCTTGGTACATTGTGATGACAATCGTCCTGGAGCCTTGTGATGACACGGCCGTGGAACATTGTGATGGCAAGGGTCATGGAGCATTGTTATGGCAGGTGTAATGGAGCATTGTGATGAGAAGGGCCCGGAGCATTGTGATGGCAGGGGTCAGGGAGCATTGTTATGACAGGGTAATGGAACATTGTGATGACAAGGGCATGGAGCATTGTGATTACAGGGGTCTTGGTACATTGTGATGACAATCGTCCTGGAGCCTTGTGATGACACGGCCGTGGAACATTGTGATGGCAAGGGTCATGGAGCATTGTTATGGCAGGTGTAATGGAGCATTGTGATGAGAAGGGCATGGAGCATTGTGATTACAAGGTTTATGGAGCATTGGCAGGACAAATTTGTGGACCGTTGTGATGAGAAGTGCATGGCACATTGTGATGACAAGGGTCATGGAGCATTTTTCTGACAAAGGTATGGAGCACTGTGATGACAAGAATCAAGGAGCATTGTGATGAAATGTTCATGGAGCATTGTGGTTACAAATGTCACAGAGACTGTTGATGATGAGGGCATGGACCATTGTGATGACAAAGGTCATGAAGCATTGTGATGACTGGAGTCACGGAGCATTGTGATGACAGGTGTCATGGAGCACTGTGATGACAAGTGCATAGAGCATTGTGATGACCAGGTCATGCAGTATTAAGAAGAGAGGTGTCAGGGAGCATTGTCATGACATATGTAATGGCCCATTGTGATGATAATAGCATGGAGCATTGTGATGCCAAGTGTCATGGTGGATTCTGATGACAAAGGTAAAGGAGCATTGTTATGACAATGGCTTGGAGCATTGTGATGACAAGGGTCAGGGAACATTGTGCTAACAAGTGCATGGATAATTGTGATGACAAGGTCATGGCGCATTCTGATGACAAGCTTATGGAGTATTTTGATGACAGTGGCATGGAGCATTGTGATGAAAATGGCATGGGGCATTGTGATGAAAAATGCATGGAGCCTGTACATGACAGGGCTCAAGGAGCATTCTGACGACAAGTGTCAGTGAGCATTGTGATGAAAAGTGTATTGAGAATTGTGATGACACAGATCATGGAGCATTGTGATGAAAAGGGCCTGGAGTATTGTGATGACAGGCATCATGGAACGTTGTAATGACAAGTGTTATGGAACTTTGTGATCACAAGGGTTTGGAGCATTGTGATGACAGAGGTCATGGATCATTTTGATTTCAAGGAGCATGGAGCATTGTGATGACAAGGGCATGAAGCAACGTGATCCCAAGGTTTATGGAGGATTGTGATGACAATGGTAATGGAGTATTGTAATGACAAGCGCATAGAGCATTGTAATGACACGGTCATGTAGCAGTTTGCTTACAAAGGCATGGAGCATTGTGATGACAGGTGTCATGGAGCACTGTGATGACAGGCTTCACGGAGCATTGTGAATAGAGGGGACATGGAGCATTGTGATGACAAGTGCATGGAGCATTGTGATGACAGGGGCACGGAGCATTGGACTGAAAAGTTTCATAGATTATTGTGATGACAGTGGACATGCTGCATTGTGATAAGAGCATGGAGCATTGTGATGAGAAGGTCATGGAGTATTGGGAAGACAGGTGTCAGGGAGCATTGTGATGCCAGAATGCATGGTCCATTGCGATGACAATGGCAGTGAGCATTGTGATGCCAAATGTAATGGAGGATTGTGATGAATAGGGCTTGGAGCATTATGATGAAAAGTGCCATTGAGAATTTTCATGACATGGTCATGGAGATTTGTGATGACAAGGTCCTGGAGCACTGTGATGACAAAACCATGGAGCCTTGTGATGACAAATCTCATGGAGCATACTGATGAAAAGGGGCATGGACCTTTGTGATTATAGGGGTCTTGGAACATTGTGATGACAAGGGGATGGTGCATTGTGAGGAAAAGGCCAAGGAGCATTCTAATGGCATGTGTCATTGAGCTTTGTGATGACAAGGGCATGGAGCATTGTGATTACAAGGGTCTTGGAGCATTGTGATGAAATGGGCATGGATCATTTTGATGAAAAAGGCATGGACCCTTCTCATGACAGGATTCAAGGAGCATACAGACAACAAGTGTCAGGGAGCATTTTGATGACAAGTGTATTGAGCATTGTGATGACAAAGGTCATGGAGCATTGTGATGAGAAGGCCATGGATAATTGTGATGACGAGTGTCACGGGGCATTGTGATGACAAGTGTTATGGAATATTGTGATCACAAGGGTTTGGAGCATTGTTATGACAGAGGTCATGGAGCATTTTGAATTCATTGTGATGACAATAGCAAGAAACATTATGATGATGGGCATGGTGCATTGTGATGACAGGGTTCATGGATCATTGAGATGAAAAGGGGCATGGAGCATTGTGAGTACAGGGGTCTAGGAGCATTGTGATGAGAAGGGTCATGGAGCCTGTTGATGATAAGGCCATGGAACATCGTGATGGCTGTGGTCATGGAGCATTGTTATGACAGCGGTAATGGAGCATTGTGATGGCAAGGGCATGGAGCATTGTGATGAGAAGGCCATGGAGCATTCTGATGACATATGTCATGGAGCTTTGTGATGACAACTGCATGGAGCTTTGTGATGCCAAGCGTCATTGATCTTTATGATGGCAAAGCCATGGAGCATTTTGATGACAAGGGCGTTGTGCACTGTGATGAGAAGGAAAGGAATCATTTTGATGACAGGGTCATGGAGCAATTTGATGAAAAGGGTCATGGAACATTTTGATGACAGGGGCTGGGGAATATTGTGATGTCTGTGGTCATCGAATATTTTGATGATAATGCATGTAGCATTGTGATGACAGGAGTCATAGAACATTGTGATGACAGGGGTGAGTGAGTATTGCGACGAATAGTGATGTAACATTGTGATATCAGTGGTGAGAGAGCATTTTGATGAGAAGTGCAGGGAGCATTGTGATGACAAGTTTTATGGAGCATTGTGATGAAAAGGTTTTGGAGCACTGTGATGACAAGCGCATGGTGCATTGTGATGACATGTGTCGTGGAGCATTGTGCTGATAAGCGCATGGAGCATTGTGATGACCAGGGTCATGGAGAATTGAGCAGAGAAAGGCATAGAACATTGTGATGACAAGGGTCAAAGAGCATTTTGATGAAAAGTTCAAGGAGCATTTTGGTTAAAAATGTCACAGAGACTGCTGATGACGAGGGCATGGACCAATGTCATGACAAAGGTCATGAAGCATTGTGATTACTGGAGTCACGGGGCATTGTGATGACAGTGTTCATGGAGCATTGTGATAACAAGGGCATGGAGCATTGTGATGACAAGGGCATGAAGCATTGGTCTAATAAGTTTCATGGATTATTGTTATGATAGTTGGAATGGCGCATTGTGATGACAAGGGCATGGAGCATTGTGATGACCAGGTCATGCATTATTGTGAAGACAGGTGTCAAGGAGCATTGTGATGATATATATAATGGCCCTGTGTGATGGAAATGGTTGGAGCATTGTGATGCCATGTGTCATGGAGGATTCTGATGACAAATGTAATGGAGCACTGTGATGACAATGGCTTTGTGCATTGTGATGACAAGGGTCAGGGAGCATTGTGCTGACAAGTGCATGGAGAATTGTGATGACAAGGGTCATGGAGCATTCTGATGACAAGCTTGTGGAGTATTCTGATGACAATGGCATGGAGCATTGTGATGAAAAGGGCATGGAGCATTTTCGTGACAGGGTTCAAGGAGCATTCTGAAGACAAGTGTCAGGGAGCATTGTGATGACAAGTGTATTGAGAATTGTGATGACAAAGGTCATGGAACATCGAGATGAAAAGGGCATGGAGTATTGTGATGACAGGCATCACGGAGCGATGTGATGACAAGTGTTATGGAACTATGTGATCACAAGTGTTATGGAACTTTGTGATCACAAGTGTTTGGAGCATTGTGATGACAGAGGTCATGGATCATTTTGATTTCATGGAGCATGGAGCATTGTGATGACAAGTGCATGAAGCAATGTGATCCCAAGTTTCATGGAGGATTGTGATGACAATGGTAATGGAGTATTGTGATGATAAGTGTATAGAGCATTGTAATGACAACGTCATGTAGCAATTTGCTGTCAAATGCATGGAGCATTGTGATGAAAGGTGTCATGGAGCACTGTGATGACAAGCGTCACAGAACATTGTGAATACAGGGGTCATGGAGCATTGGGATGACAAGGGCATGGATCATTGTGATGACAAGGTTCATGGAGCATTGGGCTGAAAATGTTCATGGAGTATTGTGATGACAGGGTTCATGGAGCATTGTGATGACAGAGGTCATGGAGAATTTTGATTTCTTTACGCTGACAATTGCGGGAAGCATTATGATGATGGACATGATGCATTGTGATGAGAGGGTTCATGGAGCATTGAGATGAATAGGGGCAAGGAACATTGTGATTACAGTGGTCTTGGAGCATTGTGATGACAATGGCAAGGAGCATTTTTATGAGAAGGCCATGGAACATTCTGATGACATGTGTCATTGACATTGTGATGACAAGGGTATGGAGCATTGTGAATACAGGGGTCTTGGAGCATTGTGATGACAAGTGTCATGGAGCCTTGAGATGACAAGGCCGTGGAACATTGTGATGGCAAGGGTCATGGAGCATTGTTATGATAGCGGTAATGGAGCATTGTGATGAGAAGGACATGGGGCATTTAGATTACAAGATTTATGGAGCATTGCCATGAAAAATTGTGGACCGTTGTGATGAAAAGAGCGTGGCATATTGTGATGACAAGGGTCATGGATCATTTTTCTGACAAAGGCATGGAGCATTGTGATGACAAGGGTCACGGAGCATTGTGATGGAAAATTCATGGAGCATTGTGGTTACAAAGGTCACAGAGGCTTTTGATGACGCGGGCATGAACCATTGTGATGACAAATGTTTTGAAGCGTTGTGATGCCTGGAGTCACGGAGCATTGTGATGACAGGGGTCATGGAGCATTTTGATGACAAGTGCATGGAGTATTGTGATGTCAGGGGCATGTAGCATTGGTCTGACAAGTTTCATAGATTATTGTGATGACAGAAGACATGGTGCATTGTGCTGACAAGCGCATGGATCATTGTGATGACTAAGTCATGCAGTACTGTGAAGACAGGTGTCAGGGATTATTGTGAGGACATATGTAATGGCCCATTGTGATGACAATGGCATGGAGCATTGTGATGCCAAGTGTCATGGAGGATTCTGATGACAAAGGTAATGGAGCATTGTGAGGACAATGGCTTGGAGCATTGGGATGACAAGGGTCAGGGAGCATTGTGGTGACAAGTGCATGGAGAACTGTGATGACAAGGGTTATGGAGCATTCTGATGACAAGCTTGTGGAGTATTTTGATGACAATGGCATGGAGCATTCTGAAGAAAACGGCATGGGGCATTGTGATGAAAAATGCATGGAGCTTTTTCCTGACAGGGTTCAAGGAGCATTGTGACAAGTGTCAGGGAGCATTGTGATGACAAGTGTATTGAGAATTGTGATGACAAAGGTCATGGAGCATTGTGATGAAAAGGGAATCGAGTATTGTGATGACAAGTGTCAAAGAGCATTGTGATGAAAAGTTCATGGAGCATTGTGGTTAAATAGGTCACAGAGACTGTTGATGACGAGGGCATGGACCATTGTGATGACAAAGGTTATGAAGCATTGTGATGACTTGGGTCACGGAGCATTGTGATGACAGGGGTCATGGATCATTGTGACGACAAGTGCATACAGCATTGTGATGTCCAGGTCATGCAGTATTGTGAAGACAGGTGTCAGGGAGCATTGTGATGGCCTATGTAATGGCCCATTGTGATGACAATGGCATGGAGCATTGTGATGCCAAGTGTCATTGAGGATTCTGATGACAAAGGTAATGGAGCATTGTGATGACAATGTCTTGGGACATTGTGATGACAAGGGTCAGGGAGCATTTTCCTGAGAAGTGCATGGAGAATTGTGATGACAAAGGTCATGGAGGATTCTGATGACAAGCTTGTGGAGTATTTTGATGACAATGGCATGGAGCATTGTGATAAAAACGGCATGCAGTATTGTGAGGAAATAGGCATGGAGCCTTTTCGTGACAGGGTTCAAGGAGCATTCTGACGACAAGTGTCATGGAATATTGTGATGACAAGTGCATTGAGAATTGTGATGACAAAGGTCATGGAGCATTGTGATGAAAAGGGCATGGAGTATAGTGATGACATACATCATGGAGCATTGTGATGACAAGTGTTATGGAACATTGTAATCACAAGGGTGTGGAGCACTGTGATGACAGAGGTCATGGATCATTTTGATATCAAGGAGCATGGAGCAGTGTGATGATAAGGGCATGAAGCAATGTTATTCCAATGTTCATGGAGGATTGTGATGACAATGGTAATGGAGTATTTTGATGACAAGCACAAAGAGAATAATAATGACAAGGTCATGTAGCATTTTGCTGACAAAGGCATGGAGCATTGTGATGACAGGAGTCTTGGAGCATTGTGATGACACATGTCATGGAGCCTTGTGATGACATGGCCGTGGGACATTGTGATGGCAGGGGTAATTGAGCATTGTGATCACAAGGGCATGGATAAATGTGATGATGAGCGTCATGGGGCACTGTGATGACAAGTGTTATGGAATATTGTTATCACAATGATTTGGAGCATTGTTATGACAGAGGTCATGGAGCATTTTGATTTCATTGTGATGACAATAGCATGAAGCATTATGATGATGTGCATGGTGCATTGTGATGACAGGGTTCATGTGTCATTGAGATGAATTGGGCATGGAGCATTGTGATTACAGGGGTCTTGGAGCATTGTGATGAGAAGGGTCATGGAGCCTTGTGGTGACAAGACCAGGGAACAACGTGATGGCAGGGATCATGGAACATTGTTATTACAGGTTTAATGGAGCATTGTGATGGCAAGGGCATGGAACATTGTGATGAGAAGTCCATGGAGCATTCTGATGACATGTGTCATGGAGCTTTGTGATGACAAGGGCATGGAGCAATGTGATGACAGCGTTCTTGGAGCATTGTTATGACAATGGCATGGAGCTCTGTGATGCCAAGTGTCACGAGTCTTTGTGATGACAAAGGTCATGGAGCATTTTGATGACAAGGGTGTTGTGCATTGTGATGATAAGGGCAGGGAGCATTGTGATCACAGATTCATGGAGCAATTGGATGAAAAGCGTAATGGAGCAACTTGATGACAGGGGTATGGAACACTATGATGTCAGTGGTCATCGAACATTGTGATGATAAGTACATGTAGCATTGTGATGACAGGAGTCATGGAAAATTGTGATGAAGTGTGAGGGAGTATTGTGACGAATAGTGATGTAACATTGTAATATCAGTGGTGAGAGAGCATTTTGATGAGAAATGCATGGAGCATTGTGATGACAAGGTTTATGGAGCATTGTGATGACAAGATTGTGGAGCACTGTGATGACAAGCGCCCGGTGCACTGTGATGACATGTGTCATGGAGCATTGTCCTGACAAGCACATGGACAATTGTGATGACAAGGGTCATGGAGCATGGTGCTAAGAAAGGCATAGAGCATTGTGATGACAAAGGTCAAAGAGCACTGTGATGAAAAGTTCATGGAGCATTTTGGTTAAAAAGTCACAGAGACTGTTGATGACGAGGGCATGGAAGATTGTAATGACAAAGTTCATTAAACATTGTGATGATTGCAGTCAGGGAGCATTGTGATGACAAGGGCATGGAGCATTGCTCTAAAAAGTTTCATGGATTATTGTGATGACAGTTGGAATGGCGCATTGTGATGACAAGGGCATGGAGAATTGTGATGACCAGGTCATGCACTATTGTGGAGACAGGTGTCAGGGAGCATTGTGATGACATATGTAATGGCCCATTTTGATGACAATGGCATGGAGCATTGTGATGCCAAGTGTCATGGAGGATTCTGATGACAAAGGTAATGGACCTTTGTGATGACAAAGGCTTGGATCATTGTGATGACAAGGTTCAGGGAGCATTGTGCTGACAAGTGCATAGAGAATTGTGATGACAAGGGTCATGGAGGATTCTGATGAAAATATTGTGGAGTATTTTGATGACAATGGCATAGAGCATTGCGATGAAAATGGCATGGGGCATTGTGATGAAAAAGGCATGGAGCCTATTTGTGACAGGTTTCAAGGAGCATTCTGACGACAAGTGTCAAGGAGCATTGTGATGACAAGTGTATTGAGAATTGTGATGACAAAAGTCATGGAGCATTGTGATGAAAAGGGCTTGGATTATTGTGATAACAGGCATCATGGAGCGTTGTGATGACAAGTTTTACTGAACATTGTGATCACAAGAGTTTGGAGCATTGTGATGACAGAGGTCATGGATCATTTTGATTTCAAGGAGCATGGAGCATTGTGATGACTAGGGCATGAAGCAATGTGATCCCAAGTTTCATGGAGGATTGTGATGACAATGGTAATGGAGTACTGTGATGACAAGCACATAGAGAATTGTAATGACAAGGTCATGTAGCACTTTGCTGACAAAGGCCTGGAGCATTGTGATGACAGGTGTCAAGGTGCACTGTGAGTACAAGCGTCATGGAGCATTGGGAATACAGGGGTCATGGAGCATTGGGATGACAAGGGCATGGATGATTGTGATGACAAGTGTCATGGAACATTGGGCTGAAAATGTTAATGGATTATTGTGATAACAGGGGTCATGGAGAATTGTGATGACAGAGGTCATAGAGCATTTTGATTTCATTGTGATGACAATAGCATGAAGCATTATGATGATGGGCATGGTGCATTGTGATGACAGGCTTCATGGATCAGTGAGATGAAAAGGGGCATGGAGCATTGTGATTACAGGGGTCATGGAGCATTCTGATGACATGTGTCATGGAGCTTTGTGATGACAAGGGCATGGAGCAATGTGATGAGATTGTTCATGGAGCATTGTGATGACAATGACATGGAGCATTGTGATGTCAAGTGTCATGGATCTTTCTGATGACAAATGTCAAGGAGCATTTTGATGACAAGTGCATTGTGCATTGTGATGAGAAGGGCAGGGACCATTGTGAAGGTAGGGGTCAGTGAGCATTGTTATGACAGGGGTAATGGAACATTGTGATGACAAGGGCATGGAGCATTTTGATGAGAAGGCCATGGAACATTCTGATGACATGTGTCATGGAGCTTTGTGATGACAAGGGCATGGATCATTGTGATTAGAGGGGTCTTGGAACATTGTGATGACAGGCGTCATGGAGCCTTGTGATGAAAGGCCATGGAACATTGTGATGGCAAGGGTCATGGAGCAATGTTATGACAGGTGTAATGGAGCAATGCGATGAGAAGGGCATGGAGCATTGTGATTACAAGGTTTATGGAGCATTGCCCTGAAAAATTTGTGGACCATTGTGATGAAAAGCGCGTGGCACATTGTGATGACAAGGGTCATGGAGCATTTTTCTGACAAAGGCATGGAGCATTGTGATGACAAGAATCAAGGAGCATTGTGATGAAAAGTTCATGGTGCATTGTGGTTACAAAGGTCACAGAGACTGTTGATGACGAGGGCATGGACCATTGTGATGACAAAGGTTATGAAGCATTGTGATGACTGGAGTCATGGAGCATTGTGATGACAGGGGTCATGGAGCATTGAGACGACAAGTGCATAGAGCCTTGTGATGACCAGGTCATGCAGTATTGTGAAGACAGGTGTCAGGGAGCATTGTGATGACATATGTAATGGCCCATTGTGATGAGAATGACATTGAGCATTGTGATGCCATGTGTCATGGAGGATTCCGATGACAAAGGTAATGGAGCATTGTGATGGCAATGGCTTGGTGCATTGTGATGACAAGTGTCAGGGAGCATTGTGCTGACCAGTGCATGGAGAATTGTGATGACAAGGGTCATGGAGCATTCTGATGACAAGCTTGTGGAGTATTTTGATGACAATGGCATGGAGCATTGTGATGAAAACGGCATGCGGTATTGTGAGGAAATAGGCATGGAGCCTTTTCCTGACAGGGTTCAAGGAGCATTCTGACGACAAGTGTCAGGGAGCATTATGATGACAATTGTATTGAGAATTGTGATGACAAAGGTCATGGAGCATTGTGATGAAAAGGGCATGGAGTATAGTGATGACAGACATCATGGAACGTTGTTATGACAAGTGTTATGGAACTTTGTGATCACAAGCGTTTGGAGCATTGTGATGACAGAGGTCATGGATCATTTTGATTTCAAGGAGCATGGAGCATTTTGATGACAAGGGGATGAAGCAATGTGATCACAATTTCATGGAGGATTGTGATGACAATGGTAATGGAGTATTGTGATGACAAGCGCATAGAGCATTGTAATGACAAGGTCATGTAGCATTTTGCTGACAAAGGCATGGAGCATTGTGATGACAGGTGTCATGGAGCACTGTGAGGACAAGCGTCAGGGAGCATTGTGAACAGAGGGGTCATGGAGCATTGTGATGACAAGTGCATGCAGCATTGTGATGACAGGGGCACGGATCATTGTTCTGACAAGTTTCATAGATTATTGTGATGACAGTGGACATGCTGCATTGTGATGACAAGGGCATGGAGGATTGTGATGAGAAGGTCATGGAGTATTGAGAAGACAGGTGTCAGGGAGCATTGTGATGCCTTAAGTCATGGTCCATTGCGATGACAATGGCAGGGAGCATTGTGATGCCAAATGTAATGGAGGATTGTGATGCCAAATATAATGGAGCATTGTGATGACTGCGACTTGGAGCATTATGATGACAAGGGCCATTGAGAATTTTCATGACAAGGTCATGAAGCATTGTCATGACAAGGTCCTGGAGCATTGTGATGAGAAAACCATGGAGCCTTGTGATGACAAATCTCATGGAGCATACTGATGAAAAGGGGCATGGAGCATTGTGATTACAGGGGTCTTGGAGCTCTGTGATGACTAGGGCATGGAGCATTTTGATGAGAAGTCCATGGAACTTTCTGATGACATGTGTCATGGAGCTTTTTGATGACAAGTGCATGGAGCTCTGTGATTACAGGTGTCTTGGAGCCTAGTGATGACAAGTGTCATGGAGCCTTGTGATGACAAGACCGTGTAACATTGTGATGGCAGGGATTATTGAGCATTGTGATGACAGGGGTAATGGAGCATTGTGATGACAAGGGCATGGAGCATTGTGATGTCAGGGGCATGGAGCATTGGTCTGACAATTTTCATAGATTACTGTGATGACAGTGGACATGCTGCATTGTGACGAAAAGGGCATGGATCATTGTGATGAGACGGTCGTGCAGTATTGTGAAGACAGGTGTCAGGGAGCATTGTGATGACATATGTCAGGGTCCATTGCAATGACAATGGCAGGGAGCATGGTGATGCCAAATGTAATGGAGGATTGTGATGACAAATATAATGGAGCATGGTGATGACTAGGGCTTGGAGCACTATGATGACAAGGGCCATTGAGAATTTTCGTGACAAGGTCGTGAAGCATTGTGATGAAAAAATTATGGAGCATTGTGATGAGAAAACCATGGATCTTTGTGATGAGAAATCTCATGGAGCATACTGATGAAAAGGGGCATGGAGCATTGTGATTACAGGGGTCTTGGAGCACTGTGATGACATGGGCATGGGGCATTTTGATGAGAAGGCCATGGAAGATTCTGAAGACTTGTGTCATGGAGCTTTGTGATGACAAGGGTATGGAGCATTGTGATTAGAGGGGTCTTGGAGCATTGTGATGACAAGTGTCATGGAGTCTTGTGATGACAAGGCCGTGGAATATTGTGATGGCAGGGCTCATGGAGCATTGTTATGAGAAGGGTAATGGAGCTTTGTGATGAGAAGGGCAAGGAGCATTGTGATTACAAGGTTTATGGAGCATTGCGATGACAAATTTGAGGACCGTTTTGATGAAAATTGCGTGGCACATTGTGATGAAAAGGGTCATGGAGCATATTTCTGACAAAGGCATGGAGCATTGTGATGACAAGGGTCACGGAGCATTGTGATGAAATGTTCATGGAGCATTGTGGTTACAAAGGTCACAGAGCCTTGTGAATACGTGGGCATGGACAATTGTGATGACAAATGTTATGAAGCATTGTGATGACTGGAGTCACGGAGCATTGTGATGACAGGGGTCATGGAGCATTGTGATGACAGGGGCATGGAGCATTGTGATGAGAAGTTCATGGAGTCTTTTGAAGAAAGGTGTCAGGTAGCATTGTGATGACATATGTCATGGTCCATTGCGATGCCAATGGCAGGGAGCATTGTGATGCCAAATGTAATGGAAGATCGGGATGACAAATATAATGGAGCATTGTGATGACTAGGGCTTGGAGCATTATGATGAGAAGGGCCATTGAGAATTTTCATGACAAGGTCATGAACCATTGTGATGACAAGGTCCTGGAGTATTGTGGTAAGAAAACCATGGAGGCTTGTGATGAAAAATCTTATGGAGCATACTGATGAAAAGGGTTATGGACCACTGTGATTACACGGGTCTTGGAACATTGTGATAACAAGGGCATGGAGCATTGTGAGGAGAAGTCCAAGGAGCATTCTAATGATATGCATCACAGAGCTTTGTGATGACAAGGGCATGGAGCATTGTGATTAGAGGGGTCTTGGAGCATTGTGATGAAAAGGGCATGGAACATTTTGATGAAAAAGGCATGGAGCCTTGTCATGACAGGGTTCAAGTAGCATACAGATAACAAGTGTTGGGGAGCATTTTGATGACAAGTGTATTGAGCATTGTGATGACAAAGGTCATGGAGCATTGTGATGAGAAGAACATGGATAATTGTGATGACGAATGTCATGGGGCATTGTGATGACAAGTGTTACGGAATATTGTGATAACAAGGGTTAGGAGCAGTGTTATGACAGAATTCATGGAGCATTTTGATTTCTTTGTGATGAAAATAGCATGAAGCATTATGATGAGGGGCATGGTGCATTGTGATGACAGTGTTCATGGATCATTGAGATGAAAATGGGCATGGAGCATTGTGATTACAGGGATTTTGGAGCATTGTGATGAGAAGAGTCATGGAGCCTTGTGATGACAAGGTCAAGGAACATCCTGATGGCAGGGGTCATGGAGCATTGTTATGACAGTGGTAATGGAGCATTGTGATGGCAAGGGCATGGATCATTGTGATGAGAAGGCCATGGAGTATTCTGATGACATGTGTCATGGAGATTTGTGATAACAAGGGCATCGAGCAAGGTGATTAGAGAGTTCATGGAGCATTGTGATGACAATGACATGGAGCATTGTGATGCCAAGTGTAATGGATCTTTGTGATGAAAAAGATCATGGAGCATTTTGAAGACAAGGGGGTTGTGCATTGTGATGAGAAGGGCAGAGAGCACTGTGATGACAGGGTCATGGAGCAATTTGATGAAAAGTGTCATGGAACATTTTGATGACATGGATTATGCAACATTGTGATGTCAGGGGTCATGGAGCATTTTGATTAAACCGGTCATGGAGCATTTTGATAACAGGGGTTATGGAAAATTGTGATGTCAGGGGTCATCGAACATTGTGATGATAAGTGCAAGTACCATTGTGATGACAGGAGTCATGGAACATTGTGATGACAGGAGAGAGGGAGTATTGTGCCGAATAGTGATGTAACATTGTGATATCAGTGGTGAGAGAGCATTTTGATGAGAAGTGCATGGAGCATTGTGATGACAAGGTTTATGGAGCATTGTGATGACAAGATTGTGGAGCATTGTGATGACAAGATTGTGGAGCAGTGTGATGACAAGCTCATGGTGCATTGTGATAACATGTGTCATGGAGCATTGTGCTGACAAGCACATGGAGCATTGTGATGACAATGGTCATGGAGCATTGTGCTGAGAAAGGCATAGAGAATTGTGATGAAAAGGATCAAAGAGCATTGTGATGAAATGTTCATGGAGCACTGTGGATAAAAAGGTCACAGAGAATGTTGATGACGACGACATGGACCATTGTGATGACAAAGGTCATGAAACATTGTGATGACTGGAGTCACGGAGCATTGTGATGACAGGGCTCATGGTGCATTGTGATAACAAGGGCATGGAGTATTGCTAAGACAAGGGCATGCAGCATTGGTCAAATAAGTTTCATGGATTATTGTGATGACAGTTGGAATGGCACATTGTGATGAAAAGGTCAAGGAGCATTGGTCTAATTAGTTTCATGGATTATTGCGATGAAATTTGGAATGGCCCATTTTGATGACAAGGGCATGGAGCATTGTGATGACAAGTGTCATGGAGGATTCTGATGACAAAGGTAATGGATCATTGTGATGACAATGGCTTGGACCAATGTGATGACAAGGGTCAGGGAGCATTGTGCTGACAAGTGCATGGAGAATTGTGATGATAAGGGTCATGGAGCATGCTGATGACAAGCTTGTGGTGTATTTTGATGACAATGGCATAGAGCATTGTTATGCAAACAGCATGGGGCATTGTGATGAAAAAGGCATGGAGCCTTTTCGTGACAGGTTTCAAGGAGCATTCTGACAACAAGTGTCAGGGAGCATTGTGATGACAAGTGTATTCAGAATTGTGATGACAAAGGTCATGGAGCATTTTGATGAAAAGGGCATGGAGTACTGTGATGACAGGCATCATGGAGCATTGTGATGACAAGTTTTATGGAACTTTGTGATTACAAGGGTTTGGAGCATTGTGATGACAGAGGTCATGGATAATTTTGATTTCAAGGAGCATGGAGCATTGTGATAACAAGGGCATGGAACAATGTGATCCCAAGGTTCATGGAGGATTGTGATGACAATGGTAATGGAGTATTGTGATGACAAGCGCATAGAGCATTGTAATGACAAGGTCATGTAGCATTTTGCTGACAAAGGAATGGAGCATTGTGATGACAGGTGTCATGGAGCACTGTGATGAAAAGCGTCACAGAGCATTGTGAATACAAGGGTCATGGAGCTCTGGGATGTCAAGGGCATGGATCATTGTGATGACAAGGGTCATGGAGCATTGGGCTGAAAATGTTCATGGAGTATTGTGATGACAGGTGTCATGAAGCATTGTGATGACAGAGGTCACGGAGAATTTTGATTTCATTGTGGTGACAGTAGCCGGAATCATTATGATGATGGACCTGATGCATTGTGATGACAGGGTTCATGGAGCATTGAGATGAAAAGGGGCATGGAGCATTGTGATTATAGTGGTCTGGGAGCATTGTGATGACAAGGGCATGTAGCATTTTGATGAGAAGTCCATGGAACTTTATGATGACATGTGTCATGGAGCTTTGTGATGACAAGGGCATGGAGCATTGTGATTACAGGGTCTTTGGAGCATTGTGATGACATGTGTCATGGAGCCTTGTGATGACAAGGCCATGGAACAATGTGATGTCAGGGGTCATGGAGCATTGTTATGACAGGGTTAATGGAGCATTGTGATGAGAAGGGCATGGAGCATTGTGATTACAATCTTTATGGAGCATTGCCATGACAAATTTGTGGACCGTTGTGATGAAAAGCGCATGGCACATTTTGATATCAAGGATCATGGAGAATTTTTCTGACAAAGGCGTGGGGCATTTTGATGACAAGGGTCATGGAGCATTGTGATGGAAATTTCATAGAGCATTGTGGTTACAAAGGTTACAGAGCCTTGTGATGGTGTGGGCATGGACCATTGTGATGACAAATGTTTTGAAGCATTGTGATGACTGGAGTCATGGAGCATTGTGATGACAGGTGTCATGGAGCAATGGGATGAGAGCGTTCATGGAGCATCGTGATGGCAATGACATGGAGTATTGTGATGCCAAGCGTCATGGATCTTTGTGATGACAAAGGTAATGGATCATTTTGATGACAAGGGTGTTGTGCATTGTGATGAGAAGGTTTGGTAGCATTTTGATGACAGGGTCATGGAGCAATTTGATGAAAAGTGTCATGGAGCATTCTGATGACAGGGGTTATGGAACATTGTGATGTCAGTGGTCATCGAACATTGTGATGAGAATGCATGTAGCATGGTGATGACAGGAGTCATGGAACATTGTGATGCCAGGGGTGAGGGAGTATTGTGACGAATAGTGATGTAACATTGTGATATTAGTGGTGAGAGAGTATTATGATGAGAAGTGCATGGAGCATTGTGATGACAAGGTTGATGGAGCATTGTGATTAAAAGATTGTGGAGCACAGTGATGACAAGCGAATGGTGCATTGTGATGACATGTGTCGTGGAGCATTGTGCTGACAAGCGCATGGAGCATTGTGATGACAAATGTCATGGAGCTCTGTGCTGAGAAAGGCATAGAGCATTGTGATGAAAAGGGTGCAAGAGCATTGTGATGAAAAGTTCATGGAGCATTGTGGTTAAAATGGTCACAGAGACTGTTGATGACGAGGGCATGGACCATTGTGATGAGAAAGGTCATGAAGCATTGTGATGACTGGAGTCAGGGAGCATTGTTATGACAGTGCTCATGGAGCATTGTGATAACAAGGGCATGGAGCATTGTGATGACAAGGACATGGAACATTGGTCAAATAACTTTCATGGATTATTAAGATGACAGTTGGAATGGCGCATTTTGATGACAAGGGCATGGAGCATTGTGATGACCAAGTCATGCAGTATTTTGAAGACAGGTGTCATGGAGGATTCTGATGACAAAGGTAATGGAGCATTGTGATAAAAAGGGTCAGGGAGCATGGTGCTGACAGTGCATGAAGAATTATGATGACAAGGGTCAAGACAGGGGTCTTGGAGCATTTTTCTTACAAAGGCATGTAGCATTGTGATGACAAGGGTCATGGAGCATTGTGATAAGATCATGTAGCATTGTCGTTACAAAGGTCATAGAGCCTTGTGATGACGCGTGCATTGACCACTGTGATGACAAATGTAATGATGCTTTGTGATGCCTGGAGTCACGGAACATTGGGATGACAGGTGTCATGGAGCATTGTGATGACAAGGGCATGGAACATTGTGATGGCAGGAGTCATGGATCATTGTTATGATGGTGTAATGGAGCATTGTAATGAGAAGGGAAAGGAGCATTGTGATTTCAATGATTATGGAGCATTGTGATGACAAATTTGTGGACCGTTGATATTAAAAGCGCGTGGCACATTGTGATGACAAGGGTCATGGAGCATTTTTCTGACAAAGGCATGGAGCATTATGTTGACAAGTGTCACGGAGCATTGTGATGAAAAGTTCATGGAGAATTGTGGTTACAACGGTCACAGATCCTTGTGATGATGCGGGCATGGACCATTGTGATGACAAATGTTATGAAGCATTGGGATGACTGGAGTCATGGAGCAATGTGATGACACAGGTCATGGAGCATTTTGATGACAAGGGCATGGAGCATTGTGATGAAAAGTTCATGGAGTATTTTGAAGAAAGGTGTCAGGGAGCATTGTGATGACATATGTCATGGTCCATTGCGATGACAATGGCAGGGAGAATTGTGATGCCAAATGTAATGTAGGATTGTGATGACAAATATAATGAAGCATTGTGATGACTAGGGCTTGGAACATTATGATGAAAAGGGCCATTGAGAATTTTTATGACAGGTCATGAAGCATTGTGATGACAAGGGCCTGGAGCATTGTGATGAGAAAACCATGGAGCCTTGTGATGACAAATCTCATGGATCATACTGATGAAAAGGAACATGGACCATTTTGATTACAGGGGTCTTGGAATATTGTGATGACATGGGCATGGAGCATTGTGAGGAGAAGGCCAAGGAGCATTCTAATGACATGCGTCATTGAGCTGTGTGATGACAAGGGCATGGAGCATTGTGATTACAGGGGTCTTGGAGCATTATGATGAAAAGGGCATGGATCATTGTGATGAAAACGGCATGGAGCCTTGTCATGACAGGTTTCAAGGAGCATAC
The DNA here is from genome assembly GCF_964165515.1 of Mesoplodon bidens. Lineage (NCBI taxonomy): Eukaryota > Metazoa > Chordata > Mammalia > Artiodactyla > Ziphiidae > Mesoplodon > Mesoplodon bidens. The sequence continues at coordinate 1,765,394 of NW_027671170.1, forward strand.
AGACAACAAGTGTCAAGGAGCATTTTGATGACAAGTGTATTGAGCATTGTGATGACAAAAGTCATGGAACACTGTGATGAGAAGACCATGGATAATTGTGATGACGAGCGTCATGGGGCATTGTGATGAAAAGTGTTATGGAATATTGTGATCACAAGGGTTTTGAGCATTTTTTTGACAGAGGTCATGGAGCATTTTGATTTCATTGTGATGACAGTAGCATGAAGCATTATGATGATGGGCATGCTGCTTTGTGATGACAGGGTTCATGGATCATTGAGATGAAAAGGAGCATGGAGCATTGTGATTACCGGGATCTTGGAGCATTGTGATGAGAAGGGTCATGGAGCCTTGTGATGACAAGGCCATGGACCATCGTGATGGCAGAGGTCATGGAGCATTGTTATGAGAGGGGCAATGGAGCATTTTGATGGCAAGGGCGTGGATCATGGTGATGAGAAGGACATGGAGCATTCTGATGACATGTGTCATGGAGCTTTGTGATGACAAGGGCATGGACCAATGTATTCAGAGCGTTAATGGAGCATCGTGATGACAATGACATGGAGCATTGTGATGCCAAGTGTCATGGATCTTTGTGATGACAAAGGTCATGGAGCATTTTGATGTCAAGGGTGTTGTGCATTCTGATGAGAAGGGCAGGGAGCATTGTGATGACAGGGTCATGGAGCAATTTGTTATAAAGTGTCATGGAACATTTTGATGGCAGGTGTTATGGAACATTGTGTTGTCAGGGGTCATGGAGCATTTTGATGAAACGGGTCATGGAGCATTTTGATGACAGGGGTTATGAAACATTGTGATGTCAGGGGTCATCGAACATTGTGATGATAATGCATGTAGCATTGTGATGACAGGAGTCATGGAACATTGTGATGACAGGGATGAGTGAGTATTGTGACGAATAGTGATGTAATATTGTGATATCAGTGGTGAGAGAGCATTTTGATGAGAAGTGCATTGAGCCTTGTGATGACAAGGTTTAAGGAGCATTGTGATGATAAGATTGTGGAGAACTTTGATGACAAGCGAATGGTGCATTGTGATGACATGTGTCATGGAGCATTGTGCTGACAAGCACATGGAGCACTGTGATGACAAGTGTCATGGAGAATTGTGCTGAGAAAGGCATAGCGCATTGTGATGACAAGGGTCAAAGAGCATTGTGATGAAAAGTTCATGGAGCATTGTGGTTAGAATGGTCACAGAGACTGTTGATGACGAGGGTATGGACCATTGTGATGACAAAGTTCATGAAGCATTGTGATGACTGGATTCACGGAGCACTGTGATGACAGAGGTCATGGAGCATTGTGGTAACAAGTGCATGTAGCATTGTGATGACAAGGGCATGGAGCATTGGTCTAATAAGTTTCATGGATTATTGCAATGACAGTTGGAAGGGTGCACTGTGATGGCAAGGGCATGGAGCATTGTGATGACCTGGTCATGCAGTATTTTGAAGACAGGTGTCAGGGAGCATTGTGGTGACATATGTAATGGCCCATTGTGATGACAAAGGCATGGAGCATTGTGATGCTAAATGTCATGGAGGATTCTGATGACAAAGGTAATGGAGCATTGTGATGACAATGGCTTGGAGCATTGTGATGACAAGGGTCAGGGAGCATTGTGCTGACAAGTGCATGGAGAATTGTGATGACAAGAGTCATGGAACATTCTGATGACAAGCTTGTGGAGTATTTTGATGACAATGGCATGGAGCATTGTGATGAAAATGGCATCCTGCATTGTGATGAAAAAGGCATGGAGCCTTTTCGTGACAGGGTTCAAGGGGCATTCTGAAGACAAGTGTCAGGGAGCATTGTGATGACAATTGTATTTAGAATTGTGATGACAAAGATCATGGAGCATTGTGATGAAAAGGGAATGGAGTATTGTGATGACAGGCATCATGGAGCGTTGTGACGACAAGTGTTATGGAACTTTGTGATCACAAGTGTTTGGAGCATTTTGATAACAGAGGTCATGGATCATTTTGTTTTTAAGGAGCATGGAGCTTTGTGATGACAGGAGCATGAAGCAATGTGAACCGAAAGTTCATGGAGGATTGTGATGAGAATGGTAATGGAGTATTGTGATGACAAGCACATAGAGCATTGTCATGACAAGGTCATGTTGCATTTTGCTGTCAAAGGCATGGAGAATTGTGAAGACAGGTGCATGGAGCACTGTGATGACAAGCGTCACGGAGCATTGTCTATACAGGGGTCATGGAGAATTGGGATGACAAAGGCATGCATCATTGTGATGACAAGGGCCATGGAGCATTGGGCTGAATATGTTCATGGAGTATTGTGATGACAGGGGTCATGGAGCATTGTGATGGCAGAGGTCATGGAGAATTTTTATTTCATTGTGCTGGCAATAGCCTGAAGCATTATGATTATGAGCACGATTCATTGTGATGACAGGTATCATGGAGCATTGAGATGAAAAGGTGCTGGGAACATTGTGATTACTGGGGTCTTGGATCATTGTGATGACAAGGGCATGGAACATTTTTATGAGAAGGTCATGGGACATTCTGATGACATGTGTCATGGAGCTTTGTGATGACAAGGGCATGGAGCATTGTGATTACAGGGGTCTTGGAGCATTGTGATGACAAGTGTCATGGAGCCATGTGATGACAAGGCCGTGGAACATTGTGATGGTAGGGGTCATGGAGCATTGTTATCACAGGGGTCATGGAGCATTGTGATGAGAAGGGCATGGAGCATTGTGATTACAAGGTATATGGAGCATTGTGATGAAAAATTTCTGGACCGTTGTGATGAAAAGCGCTTGGCACATTGTAATGACAAGGGTCATGGAGCATTTTTCTGACAAAGGCTTGGAGCACTGTGATGACAATGGTCACGGAGCATTTTGATGAAACGTTCATGGAGCATTGTTCTTACAAAGGTCACATAGCCTTGTGATGATGCGGGCATGGATCACTGTGATGACAAATGTTATGAAGCATTGTGATGCCTGGAGTCACAGAGCATCGTGATGACAGGGGTCATGGAGCATTGTGACAACAAGGACATGGAGCATTGTGAGGTCAGTGGAATGGAGCATTGGTCTGACGAGTTTCATAGATTATTGTGATGACAGTGGACATGGTGCATTGTGATGACATGGGCATGGAGCATTGTGATGACAGGGGCATGGAGCATTGTGCTGAGAATTTCATGGAGTATTTTGAAGAAAGTTGTCAGGGAGCATTGTGATGACATATGTCATGGTCCAATGTGATGACAATGGCAGAGAGCATTGTGATGCCAAATGTAATGGAGAATTGTGATGGCAAATATAATGGATCATTGTGATGACTAGGGCTTGGAGCATTATGATGACAAGGGCCATTGAGAATTTTCGTGACAATGTCATGAAGCATTGTGATGACAAGGTCCTGTAGCATTGTGATGAGAAAACCATGGATCCTTGTGATGACAAATCTCAAGGAGCATACTGATGAAAAGGGACATGGACCATTGTCATTACAGGGTTCTTGGAACATTGTGATGACATGGGCATGGAGCATTGTGAGGAGAAGGCCAAGGAGCATTCTAATGACATGTGTCTTTGAGCTTTGTGATGACAAGGGCATGGAGCATTGTGATTACAGCGGACTTGGAGCATTGTGATGAAAAGAGCATGGATCATTGTGATGAAAAAGGCATGGAGCCTTGTCATGACAGTTTTGAATGAGCATACAGACAACAAGTGTCAGGGAGCATTTTGATGAAAGTGTATTGAGCATTGGGATTACAAAGTCATGGAGCATTGTGATGAGAAGACCATGGATAACTGTGATGACGAGCGCCATGGGGCATTGTGATGACAAGTGTTATGGAATACTGTGATCACAAGGGTTTGGAGCATTGTTATGACAGAAGTCATGGAGCATTTTGATTTCATTTTGATGACAATAGCATGAAGCATTATGATGATGGGCATCGTGCATTGTGATGACAGGTTTCATGGATCATTGAGATCAAAAGGGGCATGGAGCATTGTGATTACCGGGGTCTTGGATCATTGTGATGAGAAGGGTCATGGAGCCTTGTGATGACAAGGCCATGGAACATCGTGATGTCAGAGGTATGGAGCATTGTTATGACAGGGGTAATGGAGCATTGTCATGGCAAAGGCGTGGAGCATTGTGATGAGAAGGCCATGGAGCATTCTTATGACATGTGTCATGGAGCTTTGTGATGACAAGAGCATGGAGTAATGTGATGAGAGCCTTCATGGAGCATTCTGATGACAATGACATGGAGCATCGTGATGCCAAGGGTCATGTATCTTTGTGATGACAATGGTCATGGAGCATTTTGATGAGAAGGGTGTGGTGCATTTTGATGAAAAGGGCAGGGAGCATTGTGATGACAGGTGTCATGGAGCATTGTGATGACAGGTGTCTTGGAGCACTGTGATGACAAGCGTCATGGATCATTGTGAATATAGGTATCATGGAGCAATGGGATGACAAGGGCATGGAGCATTGTGATTACAGGTGTCTTGAGCATTGTGATGACCAGTGTCATGGAGCTTTGTGATGACAAGGCCGTTGAACATTTTGATGGCGGGGTCATGAGGCATTGGGCTGAAAATATTCATGGAGTATTGTGATGACAGTGGTCAGGGAGCATTGTGATGACTAGGTAATGGAGCATTGTGATAACAAGGGTCCCGGATCATTGTGTTGTCAGGTGTCATGGAGTGTTGTGATGACAGTGGTCATGGAGAATAGGGATGATATTGGTCATGGAGCATTGTGATGATTATGTCATGGAGCATTTGGCTGAATATATTCATGGAGTATTGTGATGACAGTGGTCATGGAGCATTGTGATGATAAGGGAATGGAGCATGGGGATGACAAGTTCCTGGAGCATTGTGATGAGAAGACCATGGAGACTTTTGATGAGAAATCTCTTGGGGCATTCTGTTGAATATGGACATGGGGCATTGTGATTACAGGGGTCTTGGAGCATTGTGATGACAAGGGCATGGATCATGGTCATGAGAAGGCCATGGAGCATTCTGATGACATGTGTCATGCATCTTTGTGATGACGAGGGCATGGAGCATTGTGAATACAGGGGTCTTGAGCATTGTGATGACAAGTGTAATGGAGCCTTGTGATGACAAGGCCGTGTAACATTGTAATGGAAGGGGTCATGGAGCATTGTTATGACAGGGGTAATGGAGCATTTTGATGAGAAGGGCATGGAGCATTGGTCTGAAATACTTCATGGATTATTGTGATGAGTGTGCGCATGGAGCATTGTGATGACGAGGGCACGGAACACTGTGATACATGGGTCATGGATCATGGAGCTTTGTGATGACAAGTCATGGAGAATTTTGATGAAAAGGGCATGGAGTATTGTGATGACAGGGGTTTCAGCATTGGTCTGACAACTTTCATAGATTATTGTGATGCCAGTGGACATGGTGCATTGTGATGACAAGGCCATGGATCATTGTGAAGAGAAGGTCATGGAGTATTGTGAAGACAGGTGTCAGGGAGCATTGTGATGACATATGTCATGGTCCATTGCGATGACAATGCTAGGTAGTATTGTGATGCCAAATTTAATGGAGTATTGTGATGACAAATGTCATGGAGCATTGTGATGAAAAGGGCATGGAGTATTGTGATGACACACATCATGGAGCGTTGTGATGACAAGTGTTATGGAACATTGTGATCACAAGGGATTGGAGCATTGTGATGACAGAGGTCTTGGCTCATTTTGATTTCAAGGAGCATGGAGCATTTTGATGACAAGGGCACGAAGCAATGTGATCCCAAGTTTCATGGAGGATTGTGATGGCAATGGTAATGGAGTAAGGTGATGACAAGCGCATAGAGCATTGTAATGATACGGTCATGTAGCATTTTGCTGACAAACGCATGGAGTATTTTGATGACAGGTATCATGGAGCAATGTGATGACAAGCGTCATGGAGCATTGTGAATACAGGTGTCATGGAGCATTGGGATGACATGGGCATGCATCATTGTGATGAGAAGGGTCATGGACCACTGGGGTGAAAATGTTCATGGAGTATTTTGATGACAGGGGTCATGGAGTATTGTGATGACAAGGGAATGGAGCCCTGTGATGACAACGTCCTGGAGCACTCTGATGTGAAGACCATGGAACCTTGTGATGACTAGTCTCATGGAGCATTTGGATGAAAAGGAGCAGGGAACATTGTGATTACAGGTGTCTTGGAGCTTTGTGATGACAAGGGCATGGAGCACTATGATGAGAAGGCCATGGAGCATTCTTATGACATGCGTCATGGAGATTTGTGATGACAAGTGCAAGGAGCATTGTGATCACAGGGTTCTTGGAGCATTGTGATGAAAAGGGAATGGATCATTGTGATGAAAAAGGCATGGAGCTTTGTCATGAAAGAGTTCAAGGTGCATACTGATGGCAATAGTCAGGGAGCATTGTGCCGACAAGTGTAATGAGCATTGTGATGACAAAAATCATGGTGCATTGTGATGAGAAGACCGTGGATAATAGTGATGACCAGCGTCATGGGGCATTGTGATGACAAGTGTTATTGAACATTGTGATCACAAGGGTGTGGAGCATTGTGATGACAGAGGTCATGGAGCATTTTGATTTCATTGTGATGACAATAGCATGAAGCAGTATGATGATGGGCATGGTGCACTGTGATGACAGCATTCATTGGGCATTATGATGAAAATTGGCATGGAGCATTGTTCTGACAAGTTTCATGGATTATTGTGATAAGAGTGGGCATGGCACATTGTGACGACAAGGGCATGGGGTTCTGTAAAGAAAGTTGTCAGGGAGCATTGTGATGAAATATGTCATGTTCCAGTTTGATGACAATATCATTGAGCATTGTGATGCCAAGTGTCATGGAGGATTGTTGTGACAAAGTAAAGGAGCATTGTGATGACAAGGGCATGGAGAATTGTGATATCAAGGGCCATTGATAATTTTAATGTCCAGGTCGTGAAACATTGTGATGACAAGTGCATGGAGTTTCCTATGACAGGGGTCATGTAGCATCGCGATGGCAAGTGCATGGAGTATTGTGATGAAAAGAGCATATGACATTGTGATGTGAAGTGCCATGGAGCATTGTAATGACAAGGACGTGGACAATTGTGAGGACAAGGGACATTGAGCTTTGAGATGACAAGGCATGGAGCATGGTGATGGCAAAAGGTGGAGCACTGTGATGAGAAGACCTTGGGTATTTGTGATGTCGAGCATCATGGAGCACTGTAAAGACAAGTGGCATGAAGCATTGTGATGACAGGTGTCAGGGAGCATTGTGATGAGAGGGGTCATGGAGCATTGTGAAGATAAGAGCATGAAGCATTGTGATGACAAGTGCATGGAGCATTGTGATGACAAGTGCATGGAGCACTGCAATGACAAGTGCATGGAGAATTGTGATGACAAGAGTATGTAACATTTTGATGAGAAGTGTCATGTAGCACTGTGATGACAAGGACGTGGAGAATTGTGATGAAAAGGGACATGGAGCATTGTGATAACCAGGGCATGGAGCACTGTGATGACAGGGGTCATGGAGCATTATTATGACAAGGGCCATGGTGCATTCTGACAAAAGATATCACTTATGAATGGAATGTAAACATGGCTACATATAAACTGAATTAGGGAAGAGAACATATTCTCAGATTTAGAAAACACTCTTATGCTTACTTAAGGGGAAAGAGAGGTGGGGAGATGCACAAAACAAAAGTTTGATATTAGCACAGAAGCCGTTCCATAATCCAAAAAGAGAAGAGACAAGCCCTACTCCTTCCTCAGTGAATGGAACTCAACATCCCTATTCACTGGAGAGAAATATATCTGACTAGTAAGAATTTTAAAACCTATGTATTGATATGTCTCCATAAGGGAACCAAGTGTGTCTAGAACGACATAATCATGGCAGTGAGAATCAGCTCAAACCTACTATAAAAATGAAATTTAAAACAAAACATAAAAACAGTAAAATTCTCACACAATTCCTTCAGGGGTTCTGATGAAACCTGGAATGACACTATCTACAATGACAGCTGGATGTGGCATAAGGCTGGTCACTTGGGGCTGAGAGGACTGGTGAGATTGGGTGAAAAAATGCAGACCCTTTAAAGAAATAATGCCTGTCACCCATTCCATGGTTCCCAACTCTCCAGGTAGAAAGGAATATCACTACAGTTATAACATGTATGGGAACGTAGAGAATGGAAACACTCTGATGGTGAAAGGTTTCTAAAGCTCTACTAATTTTTTCTCTCCTTGTGCTCCAGTCTGACATTCCAACTGCTTTACTATCAATCTTCCAACTTGGAGAGTCAGCCCCTAAAACCTCCTGATTCACACAGTCGTCAAATTGTGCAGAAGATATAAGGGAAGAGAGAGAACCAATGAGAGAGTAGCTATAGGCATTTAAACAGCCACATGTCACACTAATTTCCCGTCACGAAGAGGAATTAACCAAAGTCTCATCCTGACCCCCAAAACAAGTATAGGTCCTGAAGCAAAATTGTGGATTTGTGGTCGGCTCACAAAAACGCGAATTGAAAAATGGAGCTCAGGGGCACAGCAATTCACAAACTGGCAGAGTAATAAAGGACAACTATCGTCCAAAAATCTGTTGAGGGAAGGCAACGAGGTGGACTTGAAAGAGAGGCAGAATAGCAGGAAACAGATTTCATGAGGTATGTTGGAATTGCCCTTAAAGCACAAGAAGAGGGGCAAAACTTCGACAATGATGAACTTGGCCAAAATTTGCGTATGCGTTTTCTCCTGAATATACTCAGGAGAAAACACATACACCCATTTTGGCCAAGGAAGCAAGCGGGCAAAGAAAATCTGCACTACAAAGAAGTATCACTTCCCACCATTCAAAAGGGACATCCACAAAATGGGTAAAAACCAGAAAGGCAATACAGGCCCTGTTGAACAGGGAGCCTTGTTATGCTGATGGGCGGGATGTGAATTGCCAACTGCCTCTCTGGAGGAGTGCATTGTGTTCCCTAAAACAAGTAAACTACAGAGCTACAGAGACAATGGTGCTTCCAGTCTAGGGAATATACCTTGGGAAAACTGAAAATCAATAAGACAGAGCCACCTCAAAAATTAGGGCTGCATTGCTTACAAGATCCTCAACTTCGGTACACCTTAAATATCCCAGGAAATAAAAAAAATGGTTCAAAAAATTGTGGTACTTACATACGATGGAATATGCCTCAGCCATGAAATCTATGTCATAAAACCAGTAGCAGCAAAATGAGTGGATTCAGATACGATGATTCTAAGTGAAATAAGTCACTCAGAAAAAGAAACTTTTCATAAGATATCACTTATGAAGATCCTGTAAACATGGCTACACTTGAATTGACTGAAGAAAGAGAAAAGAGCCTCACATTTAGAAAACACTTTTATGCCTGCTTAAGGCGGAAGGAGAGGTGGGGTGATGCATAAAAACCACAGTTTGATAGAAGCACAGGTACCGTTCCTAAAACCAACTATGGAATAGACAAGACCTACACCTTCCTCAGGGAAAGGAACTCAAAACCCCTTATTTCCCGCAGAGGAATATATCTGACTATTGAGAATCTGAAAAACTATGTATTGATATGTCTGTGTAAGGGAATCAACTGTGTCTAGACTTGCATAAACATGGCAGCGAGAATCAGTTCAAACCCACTATAAAAAGTAATTTCAAAAATAAAACAAAAAAACATGAAATTCTTTACAATTCCTTCAGGTTCTATGATGAAACCTGGAATGAACCTGTGTACAATGACAGCTGGATATGGCATAAGGCTGGACACTTGGGACTGAGAGGATTGGTGAGTTTGGGTGAGCAAATGCAGACCATTTAAAGCAATAATGTGTGGCACCCATTCCATGGGTCCCAACTCTGCAGGTTGAAGGGAATATTACTACAGCTATTACATGTACAGGAAACCTAGAGGATGGACACACTGTGAATATGAATGGTTTCTTAAACTCAATGAATCGTGCCTCTCCTGGTGCTCTGGTTTGACTTTCCAACTGCTTTACTATGAATCTCCCAACATGGAGAGACAGCCCCTTTAACCTCCCGGTTCGCACAGGTTGCCAATTTGGCAGAGGATAAAAGGGAATAGGGAGAACCAATGAGAGAGTAGCTGTTAGGCATATGCACGGGCACATGTCACTCTAATTTCCCGGCAGGAAGAAGAATTAACCAAAGTCTCAGCCACCCCCCGGGAACCAGGATAGGTCCTGAAGCAAAATTTTGGACTTCCGTTCAGCTCACAAAAAACGAGTTGATAAATGGAGCTCAGGGGCACAGCAATTCACAAACTGTCAGAGTAATAAAGGACAAATATCGTCCAAAAATCTGTTGAGGGAAGGAAACGAGGTGGACTTGAAAGAGAGGCAGAAAGCAGGAAACAAATTTCATGGGGTATGTTGGAATTGCCTTTAAAGCACAAGAAGAGCGGCACAACTTGGACAATGATGCACTTGGCCAAAATGGGCGTATGCGTTTTCTCCTGAATATATTCAGGAGAAAACGCATATGCCCTTTTTGGCCAAGGAAGCAAGCGGGGATTGCAAATCTGCACTACAAAGAAATATCCCTTCCCACCAGTCAAAACGGACATGCACAAAGTGGGTAAAAACCAGAAAGGCAAGACAGGCCCTGGAGAACTGGTAGCCTTGTTACGCGGTTGGGCGGGATGTAAATTGCCAACTTCCTCTCTGGAGGAATGCTTTGTGTTCCCTAATACAAGTAAAATACAGAGCTACAGAGCCAAGGGCGCTTCCAGTCTAGGTAATATACCTTGGGAAAACTGAAAACCAATAATACAGAACCACCTCAAAATTTAGGACTGCACTGCTTACAAGAACCTCCAATTGGGTACACCTTAAATATCACAGGAAGTATAAAAATGGTTCAAAAAATTGTGGTACTTACGCACGATGGAATATCCCTCAGCCATGAAATGAATCTCATAAGACTAGTAGCAGCAAAATGAGTGGATACAGGTACGATGATTCTAAGTGAAATAAGTCACACAGAAAAATAAACTGATCATAAGATATCACTTATGAAGATACTGTAAACATGGCTACACTTGAAATGACTCAGGAAAGAGAAAAGAGCCTCACATTTTGAAAACACTCTTAGGCCTGCTTAAGGGGGATGGAGAGGTGGGGTGATGCATAAAATCCATAGTTTGATATAAGCACAGGTACCGTTCCAAAACCAACTATGGAATAGAAAAGACCTACACCTTCCTCAAGGAAAGGGCTCAAAACCCCTTATCTCCCGCAGAGGAATATATCTGACTATTAAGAATCTTAAAAACTATGTAGTCATATGTCTGTGTAAGGGAATCAATTGTGTCTAGACTGGCATAAACATGGCAGCGAGGATCAGTTCAAACCCACTATAAAAAGGAATTTCAAAAATAAAACAAAAAAAGAAGGAATTTCTTTCCAATTCCTTCAGGGTCTCTGATGAAAGCTGGAATGACCATGTCTACAATGACAGCTGGATATGGCATAAGGCTGGACACTTGGGACTGAGAGGATTGGTGAGATTGGGTGAGCAAATGCAGACCCTTTAAAGCAATAATGCGTGGCACCCATTCCATGCGTCCCAACTCTGCAGGTTGAAGGGAATGTTACTACAGCTGTTACATGTACAGGAAACCTAGAGGATGGACACACTGTGAATACGAAAGGCTTCTTAAACTCAATGAATCGTGCCTCTCCTGGTTCTCCGGTTTGACTTTCCAACTGCTTTACTATAAATCTCCCAACTTTGAGAGACAGCCACTTTAACCTCCTGGTTCGCACAGGTTGCCAATTTGGCAGAGGATAAAAGGGAAGAGGGAGAACCAATGAGAGAGTAGCTGTTAGGCATTTGGACAGACATATGTCACTCTAATTTCCTGGCAGGAAGAAGAATTAACCAAAGTCTCAGCCACCCACCGGGAACCAGTATAGTTCCTGAACCAAAATTTTGGACTTGCTTTTAGCTCACAAAAAGGAGTTGAAAAATGGAGCTCAGGGGCACAGCAATTCACAAACTGGCAGAGTAATAAAGGACAACTATCGTCCAAAAATATGTTGAGGGAAGGCAACGAGGCAGACGTGAAAGCGAGGCAGAATAGCAGGAAACAGATTTCAAAAAGTTCATTGGAATCGCCTATAAAGCACAGGAAGAAGGGCAGAAGTTCGACAATGATGCACTTGGCCAAAAAGGTCTTATGTGTTTTCTCCTGAATATATTCAGGAGAAAAGGCATACGCCCTTTCTCGGCAAGCAAGCAAGCTGACAATGCAAATCTGCACAACAATGAAGTATCACTTCCCACCTGTCAAAAGGGACATCCACAATATGTGTAAAAACCAGAAAGGCAAGACAGTCCCTGGAGAACTGGGAGCCTTGTTATGCTGATGGGCGGGATGTAAATTGCCAACTGCGTCACTGGAGGAGTGCATTGTGTTCCCTAAAACAAGTAATCAACAGAGCTACAGAGCCAAAGGCACTTCCAGTCTAGGGAATATTCCTTGGGAAAACTGAAAATCAATAAGACAAAGCAACCCCCAAACTCAGGGCTACACTGTTTACAAGAACCTCAACTTGGGTACAGGTTAAATATCCCAGGAAACATAAAAATCGTTCAAAAAATTGGGGTACTTACGTACGATGGAATATCCCTGAGCCATGAAATCAATGTCATAAGACCAGGAGCAGCAAAATGAGTGGATTCATGTACGATGATTCTAAGTGAAATAAGTCACACAGAAAAAGATACTTATCATTAGATATCACTTATGAAGATCCAATAAACATGGCTACACATGAACTGAGTTAGGAAAGAGAATAGAGTCTCACATTTAGCAAACACTCTTATGCCTGCCTAAGAGGGAAGGAGAGGTGGGTTGATGCATAAAGCCAGAGTTTGATATAAGCACAGGTACCGTTCCAAAAACCAACTATGGAATAGACAAGATCTACACCTTCCTCAGTGAAAGGGACTCAAAACCCCATATTTCCCGCAGAGGAATATATCTGACTAGTAAGAATCTTAAAACCTATGTACTGATATGTCTCCGCAAGGTTATCAAATGTGTCTAGACTGGCATAAAACATGGCAGCGAGAATAAGCTGAAACCCACTATAAAAAGGAATTTCAACAGCAAAAGAAAAAAACAGGGAAATTCTTTACAATTCCTTCAGGGTCTGTGATGAAACATGGAATGACCCTATCTACAATGACAGCTGGATGAGGCATAATGCTCAACACTTGGGACAGAGAGCTTTGGTGAGATTGGGTGAGCAACTGCAGACCCCTTAAAGCAATAATTCATGGAACCCATTCCATGGTTCCCAACTCTCCAGGTTGAAGGGAATATTACTACATGTATAACATGTACGGGAACCCTAGAGAATGGACACAGTGTTAATACGAATGATTTCTAAATGTCAACGAATTGTCCCTCTCCTGGTGCTCCGCTTTCACTTTCCAACTCCTTTACTATCAATCTCCCAACTTGCAGATACAGAACGTTTAACCTCCTGGTTCGCACAGGTTGCCAATTTGGCAGAGGATGAAAGGGAATAGGGAGAACCAATGAGAGAGTAGCTGTTAGTCATATGAACGGGCAAATGTCACTCTAATTTCCAGGGAGGTAGAAGAATTAACCAAAGTCTCAGCCACACACCTGGAACCAGGATAGTTCCTGAACCAAAATTTTGGACTTCCGTTAAGCTCACAGAAAACGAGTTGAAAAATGGAGCTCGGGGGCACAGCAATTCACAAACTGTCAGAGTAATAAAGGACAACTATCGTCCAAAAATCTGTTGAGGGAAGGCAACGAGGTTGACTTGAAAGAGAGGCAGAATAGCAGGAAACAGATTTCATGAGGTACATTGGAATTACCTTTAAAGCACAGGAAGAGGGGCAAACCTTCCACAATGATTCACTTGGCAAAAATGGGTGTATGCGTTTTCTCCTGAATATATTCAGGAGAAAACGCATATGCCCTTTTTGTCCAAGGAATCATGCGGGCAATGCATATCTGCTCTACTAAGAATTATCACTTCCCAACGGTCAAAAGGGACATACACAAAATGTGTAAAAACCAGAAAGGCAAGATAGTCCCTTGAGAACAGGGATCATTGTTATGATGATGGGCGGGATGTAAATTGCCAGCTGCCCCTCTGGAGGAGTGCATTATGTTCCCTAAAACAAGTAAACAACAGAGCTACAGAGCCAAGGGCACTTCCAGTCTAGGGAATGTACCTTGGGAAAACTGAAAATCAATGAGACACAGCCAACCCAAATTCAGGGCTGCACTGCTTACAAGAACCTCAACTTGGGTACACCTTAAATATCCCAGGAAATATAAAAATGGTTCAAAAAATTGTGGTATAACATACGATGGAATAACCCTCAGCCATGAAATCTATGTCGTAAGACCAGGAGCAGCAAAGTAAGTGGATTCAGGTACGATGATCCTAAGTGAAATAAGTCACACAGAAAAAGAAACTTATCATAAGATATCACTTATGAAGATCCTGTAAACATGGCTACACATGAACTGAGTTAGGAAAGAGAACAGAGTCTCACATTTAGAAAACACTCTTATGCCTGCTTCCGGGGAAAGAAAGGTTGGGTGATGCATAAAACCACAGTTTGATATAAGCACAGGTACAGTTCCAAAAATCAACTACAGAATACACAAGACCTACACCTTCCTCAGTGAAATGGAGTCAAAACCCCATATTTCCCGCAGAGCAATATATGTGACTAGTAAGAATTTAAAACCTATGTATTGATATCTCTCCGTAAAGGAATCAAGTGTGTCCAGACGGGCATAAACATGGCAGCGAGATACAGATCAAACCCACTATAAAAAGGAATTTTTAAACCAAAACAAAAAAAGCAGGGAAATTCTTTCCAATTCCTTCAGGGTCTCTTATGAAACCTGGGAAGACCCTGTGTAAAATGATAGCTGGATGTGGCATAAGGCTGGACACTTGGGACTGAGAGGATTGGTGAGATTGGGTGAGCAAATGCAGATGCTTTAAAGCCATAATGCATGGCACCCATTCCATGGGTCTCAACTCTCCAGGTTGAAGGGACTCTTACTACAGCTATGACATACCGGAAACCTAGAGAATGGACTCACTGTGAATAAGAAAGGTTTCTAAAACTCAATTAATAGTCCCTCTCCTGGTGCTCCGTTATGAATTTCCAACTGCTTTACTACAAATCTCCCAACTTGGAGAGATAGGCCCTTTAACCACCTGGTTCACACAGGTTGCCAATTTGGCAGACGATGAAAGGGAAGAGGGAGAACCCATGAGAGAGTAGCAGTTAGGCATTTGGACGGGCACATGTCACTCTAATTTCCAGGCAGGAAGAAGAATTAACCAATGTCTCAGCACCCCACCGGGAACAAGTATAGTTCCTGCACCAAAATTTTGGACTTGCATTTAGCTCTCAAAAAACGAGGTGAATAATGGAGTGCAGGGGCACAGCAATTCACAAACTGGAAGAGTAGTAAAGGACAACTATCGTCAAAATTAAGTTGTGGGAAGGCAACGAGATGGATATGAAAATGAGTCAGAATATCAGGAAACAAATTTCAAGAGGTACGTTGGAATCTCCTGTAAAGCACAGGAAGAGGGGCACAACTTTGAAAATGATGCACTTGTCCAAAAAGTGTGTATGCATTTTCTCCTGAATATATTCAGGAGAAAATGAATACACCATGTTTGGCCAAAGAAGCAAGTGGGCAATGCAAATCTGCACTAGAAAGAAGTATCACTTCCCACCGGTCAAAAGGGACATCCACACAATGTGTAAAAACCAGAAAGCCAAAACAGGCCCTGGAGAAGAGGGAGCCTTGTTATGCTGATGTGTGGGATGTAAATTGCCAACTGCCTCTCTGGAGGAGTGCATTGTGTTCCCTAAAACAAGTAAACAAAAGAGCTACAGAGACAAGGGCACTTCCAGTCAAGGGAATATACCTTGGGAAAACTGAAAATCAATAAGACAGAGCCACCCCAAAATTTAGGGCTGCATTGCTTATAAGAACCTCAACTTGGGTACACCTTAAATATTCCAGGATAGACAAAAATGGTTCAAGAAATTGTTGTAATTACGTACAATAGAATATCCCTCAGCCATGAAATCAATGTCATAAGGCCAGTAGCATCAAAATGAGTGGATTCAGGTACGATGATTCTAAGTGAAATAAGTCAAACAGAAAAATAAACTTATCATAAGATATCACTTATGAAGGTACTGTACACATGGCTACAGATGAACTGAGTTAGGAAAGAGAAGATAGTCTCACATTTAGAAAACACTCTTATGCCTGCTTAAGGGGGAAGGAGAGGTGGGGTGATGCATAAAACCAGAGTTTGATATTAATCCAGGTAAAGTTCCAAAAACCAACTATGGAATAGACAAGACCTACATCTTCCTCAGTGAAACGAACTCCACACCGCATATTCCCCACAGAGGAATATATCTGACTAGTAATAATATTAAAACCTATGTAATGATATGTCTCCGTAAGGGAATAAAGTTTGTCTAGACTGGCATAAACATGGCAGTGAGAATCAGCTCAAACCCACTATAAAAAGTAATTTCAAAAACAAAACAAAAAACTGGGAAATTCTTTACAATTCCTTCAGGGCCTCTGAAGAAACCTGAAATGACCCTATCTACAATGACAGCTGGATGTGGCATAAGTCTGGACACTTGGGACTGAGAGGATTGGTGAGATTGGGTGAGCAAATGCACACCCTTTAAAGCAATAATGCATGGCACACATTCCATGTGTCCCAACTCTCCATGTTGAAGGGAATTTTACTACAGCTATAACATGTACGGGAAATCTAGAGAATGGACACACTGTGAATATGAAAGGTTTCAAAAACTCAACGAATAGTCCCTCTCCTGGTGCTACGGTTTGACTTTCCAACTGCTTTACTATCAATCTCCCAACTTGGAGAGACAGCACCTTTAAACTCCTGGTTCACACAGGTTGCCGATTTGGCAGAGGATGAAAGGGAAGAGGGAGAACCAATGAGAGAGTAGCTGTTAAACATTTGGACTCATACAAGTCACTCTAATTTCCCGGCAGAAGAAATATTAACCAAAGTTTCAGGAACAGGCCGGGAACCAGTATAGGTCCTGATCCAAAATTTTGAACTTGTGGTCAGCTGCCAAAAAACGAGTTAAAATATGGAGCTCAGGGGCACAGCAATTCACAAACTGGCAGAGTAATAAAGGACAACTATCCTCCAAAAATCTGTTGAGGGAATGCAATAAGGTGGACTTGATATCGAGGCATCACAGCAGGAAACTGATTTCAAGAGGTACGTTCGAATTGCCTTTAAAGCTCAGGAATAGGGGCACAATTTCGACAATGATACACTTGGCTAAGAAGGGTGTATACGTTTTCTCCTGAATTTATTCAGGAGAAAGCTCATACATCCTTTTTGGCCAAGCAAGCAAGTGTCCAATGCAAATCTGCACTACAAAGAAGTAAAACTTCCCACTGGTCAAAGGGATATCCGCAAACTGCTTGAAAACCTGAAAGGCAAGACAGGCCCTGGAGAAGAGGGAGCCTTGTTATGCTGATGGGCGGGATGTAAATTGCCAACTGCCTCTCTGGAGGAGTTAATTGTGTTCCCTAAAACAAGTAAACAACAGAGCTACACAGCCAAGAGCACTTCCAGTCTAGGGAAAATACCTTGGGAAAACTGAAAATCAATAAGACAAAACCACCGCAAAATTTAGTGCTGCACTGCTTACAAGAACCTCAACTTGGGTTCACTTTAAATATCCCAGGAAAAACAAAAATGGTTCAAGAAATTGTGCTTTTACGTACGATGGAATATCCCTCAGCCATGAAATCAATTTCATAAGGGCAGTAGCAGCAAAATGAGTGGATTCAGGTACGATGATTCTAAGTGAAATAAGTCACGCAGAAAAAGAAACTTATCATAAGATATCACTTATGAAGATCCTGTAATGATGGCTACACATGAACTGAGTTAGGAAAGTGAACAGTGTCTCACATGTAGAAAACACTCTTTTGCCTGCTTAAGGGGGAAGGAGAGGTGGGGTGATGCATAAAACCAGAGTTTGATATAAGCACAGATACCGTTCCAAAAACCAACTATGGAACTGAGAAGACCTACACCTTCCTCAGTGAAAGGGACTCAAAATCCCATATATCCAGCTGAGGAATAAAACTGACTAGTAAGGATCTTAAAATATATGTCTTCATATTTCTCCATAAGGGAATGAAGTGTGTAGACTGGCATAAACATGGAAGCGAGAATCAGCTCAAACCCACTATAAAAAGGAATTTCAAAAACAAAACAAAAAAACAATGAAATTCTTTACAATTCCTTCAGGGTTTCTGATGAAACCTGGAATGACCCTATCTACAACGACAGCTGGATATGGCATAAGGCTGGACACTTGGGACTGAGAGGATTGGTGAGATTGGGTGAGCAAGTGCAGACCCTTTAAAGCAATAATGCATGGCACCCATTCCATGGGACCCAACTCTCCAGGTTGAAGGTAATATTACTACAGCTATAACATGTACGGGAAACCTAGAACACGGACACACTGTGAATACGAAAGGTTTCTAAAACTCAAGTAATAGTCCCTCTCCTTGTGCTCGGTTTGAATTTCCAACTGCTTTACTATCAATCTGCCAACTTGGAGAGACAGGCCCTTTAAACTCCTGGTTCTCACAGGTTGCAAATTTGGCAGAATATGAAAGGGAAGAGGGAGAACCAATGAGAGAGTAGCTGTTAGGCATTTGGACGGACACATATCACTCTAATTTCCCAGCAAGAAGAAGAATTAACCAAAGTCTCAGCCACCTGCCGGGAACCAGTATAGGTCCCGAACCAAAATTTTGGACTTGCATTCAGCTCACAAAAACGAGTTAAAAAATGGAGCTCAGGGGCACTGCAATTCACAAACTTGCAGAGTAATAAAGAGTAATAAAGGACAACTATCATCCAAAAATCTGTTGAGGGAAGGCATCGAGGCAGACTTGAAGGAGAGGCAGAATAGCAGGAAACAGATTTCAAGGGGTACGTTGGAATCACCTTTAAACCACAGGAAGAGGGGCACAACGTTGACAATGATGCACTTGTCCAAATAGGGTGTATGTGTTTTCTCCTGAACGCATATGCCCTTTTTGGCCAAGCAATCAAGCGGGCAATGCAAATGTGCACTACACAGAAGTATCAATTCCCACAGATCAAAAGGGACATCCGCAAATTGTGTAAAAACCAGAAAGTCAAGACAGGCCCTGGAGAACAGGGAGCACTGTTATGCTGATTGGCGGGATGTAAATTGCCAACTCTCTCTTGGGACCAGTGCATTGTGTTCCCTAAAACAAGTAAACAACAGAGCTACAGAGCCAAGGGCACTTCCTATATAGGGAATATACCTTGGAAAAACTGAAAATCAATAAGACAGAGCCACCCCAAACTTTAGGGCTGCACTCCTTACAAGAACCTCAACTTGGGTACACTTTAAATATCACAGGAAAGACAAAAATGGTTCAAGAAATTGTGGTACTTACGTACGATGGATTATCCCTCAGCCATGAAATCAATGTCATAAGACCAGTAGCAGCAAAATGAGTGGATTCAGGTACGATGATTCTAAGTGAAATAAGTTACACAGAAAAATAAACTCATCATAAGATATCACTTATGAAGGTCCTGTAAATATGGCTACACATGAACTGAGTTAGGAAATATAACAGAGTAACGAATCTTATCATAAGATATCACTCATAGTGGGAATGTAAACATGGCTACGAATGAACTGAATTACAAACACAACAGCGTCACACATTTAGCAAACAATATTCTTCCTGCTTTAGGTGAAAGGTGAGGTGGGGTGATGCATAAAACCACAGTTTTAATTTAGCACAGAAACCGTTACATAAACCAAGTATGTAATAGACATCACCTACTCCTGACACAATGAACTGGACTCAACACCACCGATTCATTACGGAGGAATATATCTGTTTCCAAGAATTTTAAAACATATGTATTCTCATGTCTCCATAAAGGAATCATGTGTGTGTATAACAGCATGAACACAGCACTGAAATTCACCTAACACCCTTATAAAAATAAATTTCAAAAGCAAAATGCAAAAACAGCGAAACAGAGAGAAAGTCTTAAGAATTACGTTCAGGGCCTGTGATGCAACCTGGATTGTCTGCCTTTACACCCACAGCTGGATGAGACATAAGACTGGACACTTGGGGCTGACAAGATTCCTGAGGTTGTGTGAGCAAAAGACCACCACTTAGAGCAATACTGTGTGCTACCCATTCTAGTGGTCCCAACTCTCCAGGTTTAAGGGAATCTTCCTACAGTTAAAGCATGCATGGGAAACCCAGTGGGTGTTACACTGTGTAATTGGGAAAGTTTTCTAAAAGGTACCTCATTTTTCCTTTCATTGTTCTCGGCTTCACCATTCCATCTGCATGACTAAATATCTCCTCATTTGGAGTATCAGCGCCTTTACCCTCCTGTTATGCACAGTTTTCAAATTGTGCAGAGGATGAAGAGGAAGAGGGGAAACAAATGAGAGATTAGCTGTAGGTGTTTGGATGGGCATATGTCACTCTAGTTTCCCATCAGGAAGAAGAATTAACCAAAGGCTCAGCCTGAAGCCCCGGAACCAGACTAGGGCCTACAGCCATACTACGGTATTGCAGCCAGCTCACAGATAGGCGAGTTAAAAATGGAAATCAGGGGCACAGCAATTCACAAACTTTCACAGTTATAAAGGACAACTATCATCCAGAAATATATTGAGGTAAGACAGTGAAGAGGATTTGAATGCAAGGCAGAATTGAAGGAAAAAAATTTCAAGAGGTAGAATGGAGTCATCTTTAAAGCACATGAAAAGCGACAGAACTTCGACAATGTTACCCTTGGGCGAAAAGGGAGTATGTGTATTTTCTTGAATATATTCGGGAAAAAATGCATACGCCCTTTTTAGCCAAGCAAGCCATCAGGCATTGCAAATCCACACTACATAGAAGTGTCCCTTACCTCCAGTCAAAAGGGCCATCCGCAAATAGTGTAAAAACCAGAAATGCAGGACAGGCCATGGAGAAAAAGGAAACTGATTACGCGGATGGACAGGTTGTAAATTGCCAACAGTCTCTCTGGAGAACTGTATGTTGTTTTCTAAAACAGAGCTACAGAGCATAGCACACTTCAACTCATGGGCGTGTATTTTGGGAAAACTAAAATTCCACAACACACAGCCAGCCCAAAGTTTAGGGCTGCTCTGTTTACAAGAACCTCGACTTCAGTACACTTTAAATATCCCAGGAAATGAAAAAAAAATGGATATAGATGTTGTGGTACTTATATACAATTGAATGTCACTCAGACATAAAATCAATGTCTTAAGGCCAATAACAGCATAATGAGTGGCTTTAGGTACGATGATGCTAAGTGAAATGAGCCACAAAGAAAAAAGAAACTTATTATAATGTATCACTTATAGAGGGAATATAAACATCGCTACCCATGAAAAGCGAACAGAGTTACACATTTAGAAAACACACTTATGCCTCCTTAAGGGGAAAGGTGACGTGGGGTGATGTGTAAAAGCAGAGTTTCAAATGAGCACAGATACCATTCCATATACAAAATATGTAATAGACAAGACCTACTCCTTTCTCAATGAACTGGACACAAAACACCCTATTCACTGAAGAGGAGTATATCTGACTGGTAATAATCTTGAAACCTATGTATTTATATGGCTCCATAATGGAATCAAGTGTATGTAGATTGGCATAAACACAGATCAATGGAACAGGACAGAAAGCCCAGAGATAAACCTACATACCTATGGCTATCTCATCTATGACAAAGGAGCTAAAGATATACAATGGAGAAAAGACAGTCTCTTCAGTAATTGGTGCTGGGAAAACTGGACCCCTACACATAAAAGAATGAAATTAGAACACTCCATAACACCATACACAAAAATAAACTCTAAATGGATTAGAGATCTAAATATAAGACCAGACACTATAAAACACTTAGAGGAAACCATAGGCAGCACACTCTATGACATAAATCACAGCAAGATCCTTTTTGACTCACCTCCTAGAGAAATGGAAATAAAAACAGAAATCAACAAATGGGACCTAATGAAACTTAAAAGCTTTTACACAGTACAGGAAAACATAAACAAGATGCAAAAACAACCCTCAGAATGGGAGAAAATATTTTCAAATGAAGCAATTGACAAAGGATTAATCTCCAAACTTTACAAGCACCTCATGTAGCTCAATATCAAAAAAACAAACAACCCAATCCAAAAACGGGCAGAAGACCTAAATAGACATTTCTCCAAAGAAGATATACAGATTACCAAGAAACACATGAAAGGATGCTGAACATCACTAATCATTAGAGAAATGCAAATCAAAACTACCATGAGGTATCACCTCACAGCAGTCAGAGTGGCAATCATCAAAATAATCTACAAAACGATAAATGCTAGAGAGGCCTTTATTGGAGAAAAGGGAACAAACTTGCACTGTGGGTGGGAATGTAAATTGATATGGTCACTAGGGAGAACAGTACAGAGGTTCCTTTAAATAACTAACAATAGAAGTACCATACGACACAACAATCCAACTACTGGGCATTTGCCTTGCAAAAACCATAATTTTAAAAGAGTTATGTACAAAAATATTCATTGCAGCTCTATTTACAATAGCCAGGACATGGAAGCAACCTAAGTGTCCATCGACAGATGAATGGATAAAGAAGATATGGCACATATATACAATGGGATATTACTCAGCCATAAAAAGAAGCAAAACTGAGTTATTTGTACTGAGGTGGATGGAATTAGAATCTGTCCTACACAGTGAAGTAAGTCAGAAAAGGAAAAACAAATACTCTATGTTAACAGAGATATACGGAACCTAATGAAGAAAAAAAAAAGATTTTGAATAACCTAGTGGCAGGACCGGGTTAAGGACACAGACATAGAGAAATGACTTGAGGACACCGGAAGGGGGATGGGTAAGCTGGGACGAAGTGAGAGAGTGGAATGGACATAAATACATTACCAAATGTAACACCGATAGCTACTGGGAAGCAGCCACATAGAACAGGGAGATCAGCTCGGTGCTTTGTGACTACATAAAGGTGTGGGATATGGGGTGTGGTAGGGAGATGCAAGAGGGAGTGGATCTGGTGATATTTGTATATGTATAGCTGATTCACTTTTTTATACAGCAGAAACGAACACTCCATTGTAAAGCAATTATACTCCAATAAACGTGTAAAAGGAAAAAAAAAAAGCACATGGATAAACCTACACACCTATGGTCAACAAATCTATGACAAAGGAGGCAAGACTATTCAATGGAGATAAGACAGTTTCTTCAATCATTGGTGCTGGGAAATATGGACAGCTACATGTAAAAGAATGAAATTAGAACACTCCCCAACACCATACATAAAAATATATTCAAAATGGATTAGAGACCTTAATGTAAGACCGGATAGTATAAAACTCTGAGAGGAAAACTTACGAAGGATACTCTGACGTAAATCACAGCAAGATCTTTTTTGATCCACCTCCTATAGTAATGAAATAAAAAAGAAATCTAAACAGATGGGACTTAATGAAACGTAAAACCTTTTAAAAAGCAAAGGAAACTACAAACAAGATCAAAAGACAACCCTCAGAATGGCAGAAAATATTTGCAAACGAATCAATGGACAAATGATTAATCTCCAATATATATATAAACAGCTCATGCAGCTTAATATTAATAAAACAAACAACCCAATACAAAAATGGAAGAAGATCTAAATAGACATTTCTTCCAAGAAGACATAGAGATGGCCAGTACGCACATGAAAATCTGCTCAACATCTCTAATTATTAGAGAAATGGAAATGGAAATGGCAATGACGTATCACGTCACACCTGTTAGAATGGGCATCATCAGAAAATCTACAAACAACAAATGCTGGAGTGGGTGTGAAGAAAAGGAACTTTCTTCCACTATTGTTGGGAATGTAAATTGATACAGTCTCTATGGGGAACAGTATGGAGGTTCCTTAAAAAACTAAAAATAGAATTACCATATAATCCAGCAATCTCACTACTGGGCATATACCCAGAGAAAACCATAAATCAAAAAGACACATTCACCACAATGTTCATTGCAGCACTATTTACAATAGCCAGGCAATGAATGCAACCTAAGTGCCCACAGACAGACGAATGGATAAAGATGTGGTACATATATACAATGGAATATTACTCAGCCATACAAAGGAATGAAATTGGGTCATTTGTAGAGAACTTGAAGGATCGAGAGACTGTCATACAGAGTGAAGTAAGTCAGAAAGAGAAAAACCAATATTGTATATTAATGCATATATGTGGAACCTAGAAAAATGGAACAGATGAACCAGTTTGCAGGGCAGAGATAGAGACACAGATGTAGAGAACAAACATATGGACACCACGGGGGGAAAGCCATGTGAGGGTGGTGGTGGGATGAATTGGGAGACTGGGATTCACATGTGCACACTTATATGTATAAAATAAATATCCAATAAGAACCTGCTGTATAAAAGAAATACATAAATTTTAAAAAATTAAAAATAAATAAATAACATTTAATAAAATAAAACAGAAAAAAAGTTTTTCCCTTCACATAGACGTCTTTATATTAATGCATTATTTCCATGCTTATATCACCAAATTAAAAAAAAATAGGAATAAATAAAATCTACCTTGAACCAAAAAGAAAAAAGGAAAAAAAACAAAACAAAACAAAAAAAAACACCATTTATACAGAGGAAAATCGTATCAGGGCATTTGCTCCAGTGGTAAAAAATTCTTAAGTTGGTCAGAGGTGGGAAATCGTCTCCCATGCAGACAGCAGCGCTCCCCCCCACAGGGAGCATCCTCATTGCAAAGCTGGGACACTGTGTCGAGGCGTCTGTGAGTAAATGTGAGCTGAGCCCCAGTCCTGCTGCAGCTGAACTCTTCCCACCCTTTCCAGGTAAAACACCTGAATATGTATAAGCACTTGCAAGCCCAGGAGAAGGGCTGTGGAGCCACACCAGCGACAGCACGAAGGCTGACTTGGTGCCTGCAGGCCAGCCAGGATGGTCCTGGCCCCAGAAGGTCTTCTGGAAGCTTTCCATTTCCCTGCCTGCGATACCCCTCCTGCCACGGCTCCCACTGCTTTTTTACTTCCTCACCTCTGCCTGGGGAGAAATTCCAGCGGCAGGTATGGGTGACACATCCTCTTCTTTAGCAGGTGGCAGCCTGGCAACTCCTGCAGAAAGTCCAGCAGAGCCCCACTCACACTGGGCCACCCACAAAGCCACGGCCCCTCACTCCCTCCCACCACCCCAGCCCCGACACTGCTGACGGGGCAGAGAATATGGCGTCAGGCACAGCTACAGGGGCTCTTGCTGACTGGAGAGGTGCTTATATTGACCTCAACCCAGGCACACCTGGGGAGGGCTGGCAGGCAGTGTACGGCTGCCCAAATCAGCCAATCCTCATCCCTCAGGGGCTCACAGTTGCAGAAAATGAACCTTGCTAAACGGACCACGCCTAAGGAACAGGTGTGGGCTCTTGAGAGTTAGGATAGACAAGGGGCTGCAGCTGCGGCTTGTTTTCCTACCATTTTATCTGTTCCATGAGTGGAAAACAACTTCAAGAAGACCCTATCCTAATGAGAAGAACCCAGGAGTCAGGGAGAGGAGTGATGGTGGGTGGAGACAGAGGCCTGGTGCCCTGGCTGCAGTGGAAGTGTCTGGAAGACCAGGCAGAGAGAGGCTGCACAGAGTGATAGCCAGGGTCACAGACCTGTCAGAGCTGCTGTTTGTTAGTTCAAGTCCTGCTCTGAGGTGTTCTGTGTCAGCTGTGAGTGACAGGTGAGCTGGGGGTTCTCTGCAAGGTGGGCTATGTGCACAGTTCCTGTGTGTCCGGCCCTGCTGGGGTACCTGCCCAGGGGAGTTCCGTATCCTGGGAAGGGCCTGACTATGACAGCCCCATGGGCTGCTGGGTAGCTGCACAGGTGAGCTCCATAACCTGGGAGGGACTTGACCACAAGAGCCCCGTGGGCTGTGGGGTTGGAGTTGCAGCCCAGGTGAGCTCCATATCTTGGGATTCGCCTGACCATGAGAGCCCCATGGGCTGCTGGAGACCTGGTAAAGGATATCAGGACAGTCAGTGAAGCCACCGAGGATATATATCCAGTAGATACTATTTCCAACACCCTGTTGGTCATTCTACCATCCACCAGGCCATGGCATTCTGTATTAGACTTCAATGATGCCTTCTTCTGTATTCCATTCATCTCAGAGTCACAAGAATTTTTGGCTTGTGAGTGGCAGGACACAACATGCAACAAAAGAAATAATGCTGGGCCGTCCTGCACCAATGGTTCAAAATTCCCCACACCATCATTGGGGAAATGTCCTCTAAAGACCTAAAAGTTCTACCTGTGTAAAAGGGAACCCTCCTTCAATATGAAGATGACATTCTGATCGCCAGGCCTACTAAAGACGCCTCTGAACTACCTAGCCAAGAAAGGATAGAAGGTGTCCAAGAAAAAGGCTCAAATATCCCAGGCTAAGGTGACATGCCTGGGCTTCATTCTCACAGATATTCGGAGAAACGCATCCCAGGATAGGGAAGAAGCCATTTGCAGCCTTACCTCTTCTAAAACTAGAAGATAGCTTAGGGGTTCCTTGGGAGGCCAAGGTTTTCGGCATCTGGATCCCTAACTACAGTCTAATAGCTGGGCCTCTACATGAAACACTGACACGAAAAGATGATGATCCTTTTGAATAGAATCCAGAAGCAGCCTCTCAAGAATGGAAAGAGCAGTCAATTCAGACCCTTGCCCAGGAACTCCCTTATTTAGCTAAACCCTTTGACCTTTACATACCCGGTCAAAAGTTAATAGCCCTTGGAGCCTTAGTGCAAAAACTGGGACCACTTGAAATGGAGCAACACAAGAATTCCCTTCAGGTATGATAAACTATAGTCACCAAGGGCTTTGCCACCGACTCATCAGGCCAGGATACTGGGGTATCTAAAAAGCTGGAAATCAGCAGCCCACAATGCCAGCTCCCTCCTAAGGGAAAAGGACCCCACGTGGTGATCCTAACCACCCATCATGCCCTGAAGTTGCAGGGTTCTCTCTGTGGACACACTGACCTCAAGTGAGGAGGTCCTCCAACTCCAAACTCCAGAGAGACAAACAGGTGCAACGGGCCCCCAAGATGACTTGTGTGACCATCACTTGACCTGGAGTTTCTCTCAGAAAACAACAAGACTGTGCCCCGAAAGAGCAGACTACTGCTTGCAGGACTTACTGCACCCACATGGGAGCTAATAAGCTTGGAGGGGGAAACGTATATCACGCTTTCACCATAGAAAACCCTACAGACAACACCGTGATGGTGACCAATATGACTGGCTGGACTGCTGGCTACTTCTAAAGGCCATTGACTCAGTGGACGTCATGGTCCCGGATCACCACTGACCCTGGACTGTCTGGGAGTTTCGCGGGCAAGGCTCTGACACATGGTGCTATTTGTACATTAATTCAGATACCTAATTAAAGAAAGCACAGACTACTGGTCAGAGCATCTAGGCTGGCAAAAACCATCTTCCTACAGGCGCCGAACAAATGTGGTGTGGGTTGAAACCTGCCAACTCAGCATCTCTGCACATCTCTTTCTTGGACCCTTAAAGGTCATTAGAATCTATAACACTTCCAATGCTGGTGCTCAGGCAGACGAGAAGTGAGGCAGGAGGCCTTGGGACAATCAACCTCACCTGGAGGCTGGTGGGGAGACGTTTTGCCCCTCCCCCCAGGTATCAGGGCTCCCACCATATCATGAAGCAGTTACAAAAGAGGGGTCTGCACACTCAACACCCCAAGAATGTGGAACAGAACAAAAAGCAGAGGAGGTGTTTGTCTCCGGCAACATTCATTAAAATTCCTGTGAGATAAAAAAGAGAATCTGGGCAATAAAATAAAGTCTAACCTGTTTTTCCTTTGTGCTTTGTCTAATTTCACGTGCTTCTAGGGTTCCGCATGCAGAGGTCCCACACCTGGCACTTCAGACCCGATTTCTTAGAGCAGAATGGCTGGGTCGCCACCTCAGCTAGCGGGGTCCCATGCAGACTCCGTGGCATAGAGCCTGAGCTGCAGCCAACCCAGCCCTCGAGAGCTCCATCCCCTCCCTCCCACTGACGCTGCCAGGATCCCTACACAGCAGCCCAGCCCACAGCCCGTGGGGGAGTGCACGCTCTCACCTCTCCATTCTGTTTTCAAAATAATATTTCCTTTGCTTCTGAACCAAACTCAGTCTTAATCTGTTGGCTCCAATGACACTGGGCACGGGGACTCCTGTTGGGGTCCACTCTGGAGGATCAGTAACAGAAATTGAGAACATTGTAACTTCAATGAACAGATGTGTGAGCCAAACTGTAGTTAACATAGAGCAGTGTATAATGCTCGGGTAAAATAAGATGTTTCTAAGACTTACATTTGATATTTCCATCACTTTACTATAAGCAAGTTCAGTGAACACGTCTGTCTTATTTATCAGGTCAACATTAGAGAAAAAAAGTGATTTATTTCCATGGATGTACATCGAATACTCTTGGCTGAAGCTTCAATCTTGTTTTGAATGCTTTTCCATTGAAAATGATACCTCTCTTTCCGTTCCCCCATTTCTGAGAAGTATAAAGTCTTACAATTTATTATTACCAAAGGGGAAAGATAGGAGAACGGATAAATTAACAGTTTGGGATTAACACATACACACTGCTATGTATAAAATAGATCATCAACAAGGAACTACTGTATAGCACAGGGAACTACACTGAATATTTTGCAATAACCTATAAGGGGAAATAATCTGAAAAAGAATCGATATTTTTATTGACATCATCTATCAATGACAGATATAATGTAACCTAAGCAAGGTCGATGGTGAGCGCTTCTGACCCTGAAGATTTCAATCATCTAAAGTTTGGGCTCTGCCTATTTCCCAATGCCCTTAATGGACATACGTGTAGCCGTAGCTTAAAAATTCCCCAGTTTGGGGTTCAGGGAGGCACTGAT
Organism: Mesoplodon bidens; assembly: GCF_964165515.1. Lineage (NCBI taxonomy): Eukaryota > Metazoa > Chordata > Mammalia > Artiodactyla > Ziphiidae > Mesoplodon > Mesoplodon bidens. Next base: position 1,794,699 of record NW_027671170.1, read on the forward strand.
TTGGAAAAATCCCTGGTGTTCTCCTTACATGCACGGGACCCTTCCAACAGATAAAACATGCCTGCCACACCTAGAGGATGGTACACCATTTGATCGGAAAGAGTATTGAAAAGGCTCCTCATCTCCTCATCGCCTGGTGCTCGGGTTCAACCCTCCAGCAACTTTCCTAACAATCTCCTCACTTGGGGATATCAGCACCTTCACCATCCTCTTGCACACAGTTTGGAAATTGTCCAGAGGAAGAAGTGGGAGGATGAGAAAAATTTAGAGACAAGTCTTAGGTGTTTGGACAGGAACATGCCACTCTAATTTCCCGTTAGGAACAAGAATTAACCAAAGGCTCAGCCTGCCTCCTCAGAACCAGAATAGGGCCTGAAGCAATCCAATGGTTTCGCGGCCAGCTCACAAAAAATGTGAGTTGCAAAATGGAGCTCAGGAGCAGACAATTCAAAGACCTGCAAAGATATAAATGATAACCAACGTCCAAAAATATATTCAGGTAAGGCAACGAAGAGGATCTGAATGAGAGGCAGAATTGCAGGAAACAGATTTCAAAAGGTAGATTGTGCTCACATTTAAAGCATATGAAAAGCAGCAGAATTTCTAAAATGATGCAGTTGGGAAAAGGGTGTATATGTTTTTTTTCGTGAAATCTTCAGGAAAATAAAACACATACAGAGTTTTTGATCAACCAAGCAAGCGGGAAATGCAAATCTGCACAACAAAGAAGTCTCAATATACACTGCTTAGAAAGGCCATCCAAAAAATGTGTACAAACCAGAAATGCAGGAGAGGCCATGGAGAACAGGGAGCCTAGTCACGCTGATGGGTGGGGTATAAATATCCAAGAGCCACTCTGAAGAAGTGTATGCTGTTTCCTAAAACATCTAAAATACAAAGCCCCCGAGCAAAGGGGATTTCAACTCATGGGCATATAACTTGGGAAGACTAAATATCGACAAGACACAGGCACCCCATAGTTTAGGGCTGCTCTGCATACAAGAACCTCTACTTCGGTACACCTAAATTATCCCAGGAAAAAGAGAAATGCATAAAGAACTTGTCGTAATTTTGTACAACGGAATATCACTCAGACATGAAATCAATGTCATAAGGCCAGTAGCAGCATAATGAGTGGATTTAGGTATGATGATTCTAAGTGAAATCAGTCACACAGAAAAAAAAGAATCTTATCATAAGATATCACTTACAGAGGGAATGTCAACATCACAACACATGAACTGAATTAAGAAAGAGAACAGAGTCTCACCTTTAGAAAACACTGTTATGCCTGCTTAAAGGGAAAGGAGAGGTGGGGTGATGCATAAAACCAGAGTTTGATATTAGCACAGGTAACATTCCATAAACCAAATACAGAAGAGACAAGACCTACACCTTCCTCAGTGAACGGGACTCAAAACCCCTATTCCCCGCAGAGGAATATATCTGACTAGTAAGAATCTTAAAACCTATGTATTGATATGTCTCCGTAAGGGAATCAAGTGTGTCTAGACCGGCATAAACACGTCATTGAAAATTAGCTCAACCCCATTATAAAAATGAATTTCAAAAACCAAACACAAAAACAGCCAAATTCTTACACAATTCCTTCAGGGGTTCTGATGAAAACTGGAATGACCCTATCTGCAAAGACAACTGGATGAGGCATAAGGCTGGACACATGGGACTGAGAGGACTGGTGAGATTGGGAGAGAAAATGCAGATCCTTTAAAGTAGTAATGCATGACACCATTCCATGAGCCCCAAATCTCCAGGTAGAAGGGGATATCAATACAGTTATAACACGTATGGGAAACCTAGAGAATGGACACACTGTGATGGCGAAAGGTTTCTAAAAGTCTCCTAATTTTTCCTCTTCTTGTGCTCCAGGTTGGCATTCCAACTGCCTTACTATCAATCTCCCAACTTAGGAGAGTTAACCCCTATAACCTCCTGGTTCGCACAGTTTGTTAATTGTGCAGAGGATGAAAGGGAAGAGGGAGAACCAATCAGAGAGTAGATGTAGGCATTTGGATGGGCACATGTCACTCTAAATTCCCGTCAGGAAGAAGAATTTACCAAAGACTCAGCCACCCATAGGGAACAGTATAGCCACCCCTGGAACCAGTATAGGTCCTGAAGCAAAATTGTGGATTTGCGGTCAGCTCCCAAAAATGGGATTTGAAAATTGGAGATCAGGGGCACAGCAGTTAACAAACCAGCAGAGTTATAAAGGACTACTCTCTTCCAAAAATCTGTTGGGAGAAGGGACCGAAGCGGACTTTAAAATGAGGCAGAATTGCACAAAACATATTTCATGAGGTAAATTGGAATCGCTTTTAAAGCACAGGAAAAGCATCACAACTTCGACAGTGATGCACTTGGCCAAAAACGGCGTATGGCTTTTCTCCTGAATATATTCAGGAGAAAACACATACACCCTTTTTGGCAAATCAAGCAAGCGTGCAATGCAAATCCACACTACAAAGTATTGTCACTACCCAGCGGTCAAATGGGACATCCGAAAATCTGTAAAAACCAGAAAGGCAAGAGAGATATGACAAGGACATGAAGCAATGTGATCCCAAGGGTCATGGAGGATTGTGATGACCAGCTCATGGAGCATTGTGATGACAAGATTATGTAGCATTTTGCTGACAAAGGCATGGAGCATTTTGATCACAATGCTCATGGAACACTGTGATGACAAGCGTCACGGAGCACTGTGATTAAAGCTGTCATGGAGCAGTGGGATGACAAGCGCATGGAGCATTTTGATGACAAGAGTCCCGGATCATTGTGTTGTCAGGGTTCATGGAGCATTGTGATGACATTGGCCATGGAGCATTGTGATGAGAAGGTCATGAAGCATTGGGCTGAAAATGTTCATGGAGTATGGTGATGACAGGTGTCATTTAGCATTGTGATGACAAGGTACTGGAGCATTGTGATGAGAAGACCACGGAGCCTTGTGATGACAAGTCTCATGGAGCATTCTGATGAAAAGGGGAATGGAGCATTGTGATTACAGGGGTCGTGGAGCGTTGTGATGAGAAGGGCATGGAGCATGGGATGAGTAGGCCAGGGAGTGTTCTGATGACATGCATCACGGAGTTCAGTGATGACAAGGGCATGGAGCATTGTGATTACAGGGGGCTTGGAGCACTGTGAGGAAAAGGGCATGGAACATTGTGATGAAAATGGCATGGAGCCTTGTCATGACAGGGTTCATGGAGGATACTGACGACAAGAGTCTGGGAGCATTTTGAGGACAAGTGTATTGAGCATTGTGATGACAAAGGTCATGGAGCATTGTGATGAGAAGACCATGGATAACTGTGATGACGAGCGTCATGTGGCATTGTGATGACAAGTGTTATGGAATATTGTGATCACAAGGGTTTGGAGCATTGTTATGAGAGGGGTCATGGAGCATTTTGATTTCATTCTGATGACAGTAGCATGAAGCATTATGATGATGGGCATGGTGCATTGTGATGACAGGGTTCATGGAGCATTGAGATGAAAAGGGGCATGGAGCATTGTGATTACAGGGGTAATCTTGGAGCATTGTGATGACAAGGGCATGGGGCATCGTGAATGAGAAGGCCATGGAGCATTCTGATGATATGCGTCATGAAGCTTTGTGATGACAAGGGCATGGAGCATTGTGATTACAGGGGTAATGGAGCATTGTGATGACAAGGGCATGGAACATTTGTCTGAAATGTTTCATGGATTATTGTGATGAGAGGGGGCAAGGAGCATAGTGATGACAAGGTCACAGAACACAGTGATACATGGGTCGTGGAGGATTGTAATGACAAGGGCATGGAGCACTGTGAGAAGAATGGCATCGAGCATAGTGATGAAAAGCATCATGGTGACTGTAATGACAAGGGCATGTAAAAATGTGATGAGAGGGTTCATGGAGCATTATGATAACAATGGCATGGAGCATTGTGATGCAAAGGGTCATGGAGCTTTGTGATTACAAAGGTCAGGGAGCACTTTGATGACAAGGCTGTGGTGCATTCTGTTGTGAAGGGCAGGGAGCATTGTGATGACAGGGTCATGGAGCAATTTGATGAAAAATGTCATGGAACATTTTGATGACAGTGGTTATGGAACATTGTGATTTCAGGGGTCATGGAACATTTTCATGACAGGGGTTATGGACCACTGTGATGAGAGGGGAGTGGGTGTATTGCGATGACTAGAGAGGGAACATATTGATATCAGTGGTGAGAGAGCATTCTGATAAGAAGTGCATGGAGCATTGTGATGACAATGTTTATGGAGCATTGTGATGAAAATGTTGTGGAGCATTGTGATGTCAAGCACATGGCACATTGTGATGACATGGGACAGGGAGCATTGCGCTGACAAGCACATGGAACATTGTGATGACAAGGGTCATGGCGCATTGAGTTGACAAAGAGACGGAGCATTGTGATGACAAGTGTCACGGAGCATTGTGATGAAAAGTTCATGGAGCATTGTGGTGACAATGTTCACAGAGCCTTGTGATGATGAGGGCATGGATCATTGTGATGACAGAGGTCATGAAGCCTTGTGATGAATGGAGTCACGGAGCATTGTGATGACTGGGGTCATGGAGCATTGTGATGACAAGGGAAAGGAGCATTGTGATGACAAAGTCATGGAGTATTGTGAAGACATGTGTCACGGAGCATTGTGATGACATAATTCATGGTCCATTGTGATGACAATGGCATGGAGCATTGTGATGCCAAGTGTTATGGAGGATTGTGATGACAAAGGTAATGGAGCATTGTGATGACAAGGGTTTGGAGCACTGTGATGATAAGGGTCATGGAGCATTGTGATGACAAGGGCAAGGAGCATTGTGATGAAAATGGCCATTGAGAATTTTGATGAAAAGGTCGTGAAGCATTGTGATGACAAAGGCATGGAGCTTGGTATGACAGGGTTCATGGTGCATTGAAATGACAAGTGCATGGAGAATTGTGATGACAAGAGCATGTAACATTTTGATGTGAACTGTCATGGAGCATTGTGATGACAAGGACGTGAGAATTGTGATGACAATGGACATGAGGATTGTGATTACCAGGGCATGGAACACTGTGATGGCAAGACCGTGGAGCACTGTGATGAGAAGACCATGGATAACTGTGGTGATGAGCATCATGGAGCACTGTAATGACAAGGGACATGAAGAATTTTGATGACAGGTGTCATGGAGCATTGTGATGACAGGGGTCATGGAGCATTTTGAGGACAAGGGCGTGGAGCATTGAGATGAGAAGACCATGCATAATTGTGATGACGAGTGTCATGGAGCACTGTAATGACAAGGGGTATGGAGCATTGTGATGACAGGGGTAATGGAGCATTGTGATGACAAGTGTCATGGAGCATTCTGATGACAAGCTTGTGGAGTATAGTGATTACAATGGCATGGAGCATTGTGATGAAAAGGGCATGGAGCATTGTGATGAAAAAGACATGGAGCCTTTTCATGACAGGTTTAAAGGAGCATTCTGACGACAAGTGTCAGGGAGCAGTGTGATTACAAGTGTATTGAGAACTGTGATGACAAAGTTCATGGAGCATTGTGACGACAAGGACATGAAGTATTGTGATGACAGGCATCATGGAGCGTTTTGATGACAACTGTTATGGAACATTGTGATTACAAGTGTTTGGAGCATTGTGATAACAGAGGTCATGGATCATTTTGATTTAAAGGAGCATGGAGCATTTTGATGACAGGGGTCATGGAGCATTGTGATATCAGGGGTCATGGAGCATTTTGATGAAAAGGGTCATGGAGAATTTTGATGACAGGGGTTATGGAACATTGTGATGTCAGGGGTTATCGAACATTTTGATGATAAGTGCATGTAGCATTGTGATGACAGGAGTCATGGAACATTGGGATGAGAGGGGTGAAGGAATATTGTGATGAATAGTGATGTAACATTGTGATATCAGTGCTGAGAGAGCATTTTCAGGAGAAGAGCATGGAGCATTGTGATGACAAGGTTTATGGAGATTTGTGATGACAAGTATGAGGAGCACTCTGATGACAAGCGCATGGTGCATTGTGATAATATGTGCCATGGACCATTGTGCTGACAAGCACATGGAGCACTGTGATGACAACAGTCATGGAGCATTGTGCTGAGAAAGTCATAGAGCATTGTGATGACAATGGACAAAGAGCACTGTGATGAAAAGTTCATGGAGCATTGTGGTTAAAAAGGTCACAGAGACTGTTGATGATGAGGGTATGAACAATTGTGATGACAAAGGTCATGAAGCATTGTGATGACTGGAGTCATGGAGCATTGTGATGACAGGGGTCATGGAGCATTGTGATAAAAAGGGCATGGAGCATTGTGAAGACAATGGCATGGAGCATTGGACTAATAAGTTTAATGGATTATTGCAGTGACAGTTGGATTGGTGAATTGTGATGAAAAGGGCATGGAGCATTGTGATGACCAGGTCATGCAGTACTGTGAACATAGGTGTCAGGGAGCATTATGATGACATATGTAATGGCCCATTGTGATGACAATGACATGGAGCATTGTGATGCCAAGTGTCATGGAGGATTCTGATGACAAAGGTAATGGAGCATTGTGATGACAATGGCTTGGAGGATTGTGATGACAAGGGGAAGGGAGCATTGTGCTGGCAAGTGCATGGAGAATTGTGATGACAAGGGTCATGGGACATTGTGATGACAAGCTTGTGGGGTATTTTGATGACAATGGAATGGAGCATTGTGATGAAAACGGAATGGGGCCTTGTGATGAAATAGGCATGGAGTCTTTTCGTGACAGGGTTCAAGGAGCATACTGACTACAAGTGTCAGGGACCATTGTGATGACAAGTGTATTGAGAATTGTGATGACAAAGGTCATGGAGCATTGTGATGAAAAGGGCATGGAGTATTGTGATGACAGGCATCATGGAGCGTTGTGATGACAAGTGTTATGGAACATGGTGATCACAAGGGTTTGGAGCATTGTGATGAGAGAGGTCATGGATCATTTTGATTTCAAGGAGCATGGAGCATTGTGATGACAAGGGCATGAAGCAATGTGATCCCAAGGTTCATGGAGGATTGTTATGACAATGGTAATGGAGTATTGTGTTGACAAGCGCATAGAGCATTGTAATGACAAGGTCATGTAGCATTTTGCTGACAAAGGCATGGAGCATTGTGATGACAGGTGTCAAGGAGCACTGTGATGACAAGCGTCAGAGAGCATTGTGAATACAGAGGTCATGGAGCATTGGGATGACTAGGGCATTGATCATTTTGATGAAAATGGTCATGGAGTTTGGGCTGAATATATGCATGGAGTATTGTGATGAGAGGGTTCATGGAGCATTGTGATGACTACGTAATGGGGCATTGTGATGACAAGAGTCCCGGATCATTGAGTTGTCAGGTGTCATGGAGTGTTGTGATGACAGTGGTCATGGAGCATTGTGATGATATTGGTCATGGAGCATTGCGATGAGAAAGTCATGGAGCATTGGGCTGAAAATATTCATGGAGTATTGTGATGACAGGGGTCATGGAGCATTGTGATGACAAGGGCATGGAGCTTTGTGATGACATGGTCATGGATACTTCTGATGACAAGGGTCATGGAGCATTCTGATGACAAGCTTGTGTAGTATTGTGCTGAAACAGCATGTAACACTGTGATAAGAAGTGTCATGGAACATAGTGATGCCAAGAACTTGGAGAATTGTGATGACCAGGGCATGGAGCATTGTGATGTCAAGACCGTAGAACATTGTGATGAGAAGACCATGGATAATTGTGATGAAGAGCGTCATGGAGCACTGTAATGACAAGGGTTATGGAGCATTGTGATGTCAGGGGACATTGAGCATTTTAATGAAAAGTGTCATGGAGCATTTTGATGACAGGGCTTATGTAACATTGTGATGTCATAGGTCATCGAACATTGTGATGATAAGTGCATGTAGCATTGTGATGACAGGAGTCATGGAACATTGTGATGACAGGGGTGAGGGAGTATTGTGATGAATAGTGATGTAACATTGTGATATCATTTGTGAGAGCGCATATTGATGAGAAGTGAATGGAGCATTTTGATGACAAGGTTAATGGAGCATTGTGATGATAAGATTGTGGAGCTCTGTGATGACAAGCGCATGGTGCATTGTGATGACATGTGTGATGTAGCATTGTGCTGACAAGCACATGGAACATTGTCATGACAACGGTCACGGAGCATTATGCTGAGAAAGGCATACAGTATTGTGATGACAAGGGTCAAAGAGCATTGTGATGAAAATTTCATGGAGCACTGAGGTTAAAAAGGTCACAGAGACTGTTGATGACGAGGGCATGGGCCACTGTGATGACAAAGGTCATGAATCAGTGAGATGACTGGAGTCACGGAGCATTGTGATGACATGGGTCATGGAGCATTGTGATAACAAGGGCATGGAGCATTGTGATGACAAGTGCACGGAGCATTGGTCTAATAATTTTCATGGATTATTGCAATAACAGATGGAATGGTGCATTTTCTTGACAAGGGCATGGAGCATTGTGAAGACCAGGTCATGCAGTATTGTGAAGACAGGTGTCAGGGAGCAATGTGATGACATATGTAATGGCCCATTGTGATGACAATGGCATTCAGTATTGTGATGCCAAGTGTCATGGAGGATTCTGATTGCAAAGGTAAAGGTGCATTGTGATGACAATGGCTTGGATCATGGTGATGACAACGGTCAGGGAGCATTGTGCTGACAAGTGCATGTAGAATTGTGATGACAAAGGTCATGGAGCATTCTGATGACAAGCTTGTGGAGTATTTTGATGACAAAGGCATAGAGCATTGTGATGAAAACGGCATGGGGCATTGTGATGAAAAAGGCATGGAGCCTTTTCGTGACAGGGTTCAAGGAGCATTCTGACGACAAGAGTCAGGGAGCATTGTGATGACAAGTGTATTGAGAATTGTGATGACAAAGTTCATGGAGAATTGTGATGAAAAGGACATGGAGTATTGTGATGACAGGCATCATGGAGCGTTGTGATGACAAGTGCTATGGAACATTGTGATCACAAGGGTTTGGAGCATTTTGATGACAGAGGTCATGGACCATTTTGATTTCAAGGAGCATGGAGGATTGTGATGACAAGGACATGAATCAATGTGATCCCAAGGTTCATGGAGGATTGTGATGACAATGGTAATGAAGTATTGTGATGACAAGTGCACAGAGCATTGTAATGACAAGGTCATGTAGCATTTTGCTGACAAAGGCATGGAGCATTGTGATGACAGGTGTTATGGAGCACTGTGATGACAAGCGTCACGGAGCATTGTGAATAAAGGGGTCATGGAGCATTGGGATGACAAGGGCATGGATCATTGTGATGACATGTGTCATGGAGCATTGGGATGGAAATGTTCATGGAGTATTGATGTGGCAAGGGACATGGAGCGTTGTGATGATAGGGGTCATGGAAAATTGTGATGAGAAGGTCATAGAGCATTGGGCTGAAAATGTTCATGGAGTATTGTGATGACCGGTGTCATGGAGCATTGTGATGACAAGGTACTGGAGCATTGTGATGCCACGGGTCATGGTTCTTTGTGATGACAAAGTCATGGAGCATTTTGATGACAAGGCCGTTGTGCATTGTGATGAGAAGGGCAGGGAGCATTGTGATGACAGTGTCATGGAGCAATTTGATGAAAATGGTGATGGAACATTTTGATGACAGTGGTAATGGAACACTGTGATATCAGGGGTCATGGAACATTTTCATGACAGGGGTTATGGACCATTGTGATGACAGGGGAGTGGGTGTATTGTGATGACTAGTGAGGGAACATATTGATATCAGTGGTGAGAGAGCATTTTGATAAGACGTGCAAGGAGCATTGTGATAACAAGGTTTATGGAGCATTGTGATGACATGGGTCATGGAGCACTGCACTGACAAGCATATGGAACACTGTGATGACAAGGGTCATGGAGCATTGAGTTTACAAAGGATGGAGCATTGTGGTAACAAGTGTCACGGAGCATCGTGATGAAAAGTTCATGGAGCATTGTGGTGACAAAGATCACAAAGCCTTGTGATGATGAGGGCATGGATCATTGTGATGACACAGTTCATGAAGCCTTGTGATGACTGGAGTCACGGAGCATTGTGAGAACTGGGGTCATGGAGCATTGTGATGACAAGGTTATGGAGCATTGTTATGACAGGGGCATGGAGCATTGGCGTGACAAGTTTCACGGATAATTGTGTTGACATTTGGCATGGCACATTGTGATGACAAGGTTATGCAGTATTGTGAAGACAGGTGTCAGGGAGCATTGTGATGACATATTTCATGTTCCATTGTTATGACAATGGCATGGAGCATTGTGATGTCAAGTGTTTTGGAGGATTGTGATGACAAAGGTAATGGAGCATTGTGATGACAAGGGCTTGGAGCATTGTGATGACGAGGGTCAAAGAGCATTGTGATGAAAATTTCATGGAGCATTGAGGTTAAAAATGTCACAGAGACTGTTGATGACGAGGGCATGGGCCATTGTGATGACAAAGGTCATGAAGCATTGTGATGACTGGAGTCACGGAGCATTGTGATAACAAGGGCATGGAGCATTGTGAGGACAAGGGCATGGAACATTGGTCTAATAAGTTTCATGGACTATTGCAATGACCGTTGGAATGGCACATTGTGATGACAAGGGCATGGACCATTGTGAAGACCAGGTCATGCAGTATTGTGAAGACTGGTGTCAGGGAGCATTGTGGTGACATATGTAATGGCCCATTGTGATGACAATGGCTTGGAGCATTGTTATGCCAAGTGTCATGGAGGATTCTGATGACAAAGTTAATGGAGCATTGTGATGACAATGGCTTGGAACATTGTTATGACAAGGGCATGGAGCATTGTGATGAAAAGGGCATGGAAAGTGGTCTAATAAGTTTCATGGATTATTGCAAAGCCAGTTGGAATGGCACATTGTGATGACAAGGGCATGGAGCATTGTGAGGACCAGGTCATGCAGTATTCTGAAGACTGGTGTCAGGGAGCATTGTGATGACATATGTAATGGCCTATTGTGATGAAAATGGCATGGAGCATTGTGATGCCAAGTGTCATGGAGGATTCTGATGACAAAGTTAATGGGGCATTGTGATGACAATGGCTTGGAGCATTGTGATGACAAGGGTCAGGGAGCATTGTGCTGGCAAGTGCATGGAGAATTGTGAAGACACGGGTCATGGAGCATTTGGATGACAAGCTTGTGGAGTATTTTGATGACAAAAGCATGGATTATTTTGATGAAAATGGCATGGGGCATTATGATGAAAATAGCATGGAGACTTTTCGTGACAGGGTTCAAGGAGCATTCTGACGAAACGAGTCAGGGAGCATTGTGATGACAAGTGTATTGAGAATTGTGATGACAAAGTTCATGGAATATTGTGATGACAAGGGTCATGGAGCACAGAGTTGACAAAGGGATGGAGCATTGTGGTAACAAGTGTCACGGAGGATTTTGATGAAAGGTTCATGGAGAATTCTGGTGACAATGTTCAGAGAGCCTTGTGATGATGAGGGCATGGATCATTGTGATGACACAGGTCATGAAGCCTTGTGATGATAGGAGTCACGGAGCACTGTGAGAACTGGGGTCATGGAGCATTGTGATGACAGGGGCATGGAGCATTGGTCTGACAAGTTTCATGGATAATTGTGTTGACAGTGGGCATGGCACATTGTGATGACAAGGTCATGCAGTATTGTGAAGACAGGTTTCAGGGAGCATTGTGATGACATATTTCATGTTCCATTGTTATGACAATGGCATGGAGCATTGTGATGTCAAGTGTTATGGAGGATTGTGATGACAAAGGTAAAGGAGCATTGTGATGACAAGGGCTTGGAGCATTGTGATGACAAGGGTCATGGAGCATTGTGATGACAACGGCCATTGAGAATTTTTATGAAAAGTTCGTGAAGCATTGTGATGACAAAGGCATGGAGCTTGCTATGACAGTGGTCATGGGGCATTGCGATGACATGTGCATGGAGAATTGTGATGACAAAAGCATGGAACATTGTGATGAGAACTCTTATGGAGCATTGTGATGACAAGGACTTGGAGAATTGTGATGACAAGAGACATGGAGCATTGTGATGACCAGGGCATGGTGCACTGTGATGGCAAGAACGTGGAGCGTTGTGATGAGAAGACCATGGATAATTGTGATGACGAGCGTCATGGAGCACTGTAATGACAAGGGGTATGGAGCATTGTCATGTCAGGGGACATGGAGCATTTTGATGAAAAGTGTCATGGAGGATTTGGATGACAGGGGTTATAGAACATTGTGATGTCATAGGTCATCGAACATTGTGATGATAAGTGCATGTAGCATGGAGATGACAGGAGTCATGGAACACTGTGATGACAGGGGTGAGGGAGTATTGTAATGAATAGTGATGTAACATTGTGATATCAGTGGTGAGAGAGCATATTGATGAGAAGTGCATGGAGCATTGTGATGACAATGTTAATGGGGCATTGTGATGACAAGATTGTGGAGCACTGTGATGACAAGCGGATGGTGCATTGTGATGACGTGTCATGGAGCATTGTGCTGACAAGCGCATGGAGCATTTTGATGACAACGGTCATGGAGCATTGTGCTGAGAAAGGCAGAGAGTATTGTGATGACAAGGGTCAAAGAGCATTGTGATGAAAATTCCATGGAGCATTGAGGTTAAAAAGGTCACAGAGACTGTTGATGACGAGGGCATGGACCACTGTGATGACAAAGCTCATGAAGCATTGTGATGACTGGACTCACGGAGCATTGTGATGATATGGGTCATGGAGCATTGTGAAAACAAGGGCATGGAACATGGTGCAGACCAGGTCATGCAGTATTGTGACGACTGGTGTCAGGGAGCATTGTGATGACATATGTAATGGCCCATTGTGATGACAATGGCATGGAGCATTTTGCTGACAAAGGCATGGAGCATTGTGATCACAGGTGTCATGGATCTCTGTGATGACAAGTGTCACGGAGCATTGTGAATAAAGGGGTCATCGAGCATTGGGATGACAAAGGCATGGATCATTGTGATGACAAGGGTCATGGAGCATTGGGATGAAAATGTTTATGGAGTATTGTGATGACAAGGGACAAGGAGCGTTGTGATGGCAGGGGTCATGGAGCATTGTAGTGACAGGGGTCATGGAGCATTGTGATGAGAAGGTCATGGAGACCTGGATTGAAAATATTAATGTAGTATTGTGATGACCGGTGTCATGCAGCATTGTGATGACAAGGGCATGGTGCATAGGGATGAGAAAGCCATGGAGCCTTGTCATCACAGGGTTCAAGGAGCATACTGACGACAAGTGTCAGGGAGCATTGTGATGACAAGGGTATTGAGCATTGTGGTGCCAAAAGTCATGGAGCATTGTGATGGGAAGACCATGGATAATTGTGATGACGCGGGTCATGGGGCGTTGTGATGAAAAGTGTTATGGAACATTTTGATCACCAGGATTTGGAGCATGGTGATTACAGAGGTCATGGAGCTTTATGATTTCATTGTGATGACAATAGCATGAAGCATTATGATGGTGGGCATGGTGCATTGTGATGACAGGGTTTATGGAGCATTGAGTTGACAACGGGATGGAGCATTGTGGTAACAAGTGTCACGGAGCAATGTGATGAAAATTTCTTGGTGCATTGTGGTGACAAATTTCACAGATCCTTCTGATGATGAGGGCATGGATCATTGTGATCACACTAGTCATGAAGGCTTGTGATGACGGGAGTCACGGTGCATTGTGAGAACTTGGGTCATGGAGCATTGTGATGACAAGGGCATGGAGCATTGGTCTGACAATTTTCATGGATAATTGTGTTGACAGTGGGCATGGCACATTGTGATGACAAGGTTATGCAGTATTTTGAAGACAGGTGTCAGGGAGCATTGTGATGACATATTTCATGTTCAATTGTGAAGACAATGGCATGGAGCATTGTGATGTCAAGTGTTTTGGAGGATTGTGATGACAAAGGTAATGGAGCATTGTGATGACAAGTGCTTGGAGCATTGTGATGACAAGGGTCATGGAGCATTTTGATGACAACAACCATTGAGAATTTTGATGAACAGGTCGGGAAGCATTGTGATGACAAGGGCATTGAGCTTGCAATGACAGGGGTCATGGGGCATTGCAATGACATGTGCATGGAGAATTGTGATGACAAAAGCATGTAACATTGTGATGAGAACTGTCATGGAGCATTGTGATGACAAGGACGTGGAGAATTGTGATGAGAAGGGACATGGAGTATTGTGATGACCAGGGCATGGAGCCTTTTGATGGCAAGACCGTGGAGCATTGTGATGAGAAGACCATGGATAATTGTGATGACGAGCGTCATGGAGCACTGTAATGAAAAGTGCTATGGAGCATTGTGATGTCAGGGGTCATGGAGCATTTTGATGAAAAGGGTCATGGAGCATTTTGATGACAGGGGTTATGGAACATTGTGATGTCATAGGTCATCGAACATTTTGATGATAAGTGCATGTAGCATGGTGATGACAGGAGTCATGGAACACTGTGATGACAGGGGTGAGGGTGTATTGTAATGAATAGTGATGTAACATTTTGATATCAGTGGTGAGAGAGCATATTGATGAGAAGTGCATGGAGCATTGTGATGACAATGTTAATGGAGCATTGTGATGACAAGATTGTGGAGCACTGTGATGACAAGTGCATGGTGCATTGTGATGACGTGTCATGGAGCATTGTGCTGACAAGCGCATGGAACATTGTGATGGCAACGGCCATGGAGCATTGTGCTGAGAAAAGCAGAGAGTATTGTGATGACAAGGGTCAAAGAGCATTGTGATGAAAATTTCATGGGGCATTGAGGTTAAAATGGTCACAGAGACTGTTGATGAAGGGGGCATGGATCATTGTGATGACAAAGGTCATGGAGCATTTTTATGACAAGCTTGTGGAGTATTTTGATGACAATGGCATGGAGCTTTGTGATGAAAATGGCATGCGGCATTGTGATGAAAAAGGCATGGAACCTTTTCGTGACAGGGTTCAAGCAGCATTCTGACGACAAGTGTCAAGGAGCATTTTGATGACAAGTGTATTGAGAATTGTGATGACAAAGGTCATGGAGCATTGTGATGAAAAGTGCATGGAGTATTGTGATGACATGCATCATGGAGCGCTGTGATGACAAGTGTTATGGAACATTGTGATCACAAGTGTTTGGAGCATTGTGATGACAGAGGTCATGGATCATTTTGATTTCAAGGAGCATGGAGATCTGTGATGACAAGGGCATGAAACAATGTGATCCCACTGTTCATGGAGGATTGTGATGACAATGGTAAAGGAGTATTGTGATGACAAGTGCATTGAGCCTTGTAATGACAAGGTCATGTAGCATTTTGCTGACAAATGCATGGAGCATTGTGATGACAGGTGTCATGGAACTCTGTGATGTCAAGCGTCACGGCGCATTGTGAATACAGGGTTCATGGAGCATTGGGATGACAAGGGTCATGGAGCATTGGGATGAAAATATTCATGGAGTATTGTGATGACAAGGGATATGGAGCGTTGTGATGACAGGGGTCATGGAGCATTGTGATGAGAAGGTCATGGAGCATTGGGCTGAAAATATTCATGGAGTATTGTGATGACAGGTGTCATGGAGCATTGAGATGACAATGAACTTGAGCATTGTGATGAGAAGACCATGGAGCCTTGTGATGATATGTCTCATGGAACATTCTGATGAAAAGGGGCATGGAGCACTGTGATTACAGGGGACTTGGAACATTGTTATGACAAGGGCATGGAGCTTTGTGAGGAGGCCATGGAGTATTCTGATGACATGCGTCATGGAACTTTGTGATGACAAGTGCATGGAGCACTGCGATTACAGGGGTCTTGGAGAATTGTGATGAAAAGGGCATGGAACCTTGTCATGATAGGGTTCAAGGAGCATACTGACGACAAGTGTCAAGGAGCATTGTGATGACAAGTGTATAGAGCATTGTGATGACAAGGGTTATGGAGCATAGTGATGAGAAAACCATGGATAATTGTGATGATGAGCGTCATGGGGTGTTGTGACGATAAGTGTTATGGAACATTGTGATCAAAAGAGTTTGGAGCATTGTGATGACAGATGTCATCGATCATTTTGATTTCATTTTGATGACAATAGCCTGAAGCATTATGATGATGGGCATGGTACATTGTGTTGACAGGGTTCATGGAGCATTGAGATGAAAAGTGTCTTGGAGCATTGTGATGAGAAGGGCAAGGAGCGTTGTGATGACAAGTGCATGGAACATTCTGATGGCATGCGTCATGGATCATTGTGATGACAAGGGCATGGATTATTTTGATTACAGCTGTCTTGGAGCACTGAGATGACAAGTGTCATGGACCCTTGTGAATGACAAGGCCGTGGAACACTGTGATGGCAGGAGTCATGGAGCATTGTTATGAGAGGGGTAATGGAGCATTGTGATATGAAGGACATGGAGCATTGTTCTGAAATGTTTCATGGATTATTGTGATGAGAGTGGGCATGGTGCATTGTGATGACAAGGGCACGGAACACTGTGATACATGAGTCAATGAGGTTTGTAATGACAAGTACATGGAGGTTTCTGATGACAATGACATGGAGCATTGTGATGCCAAGGGTGATCGAGCATTGTGATGACAAAGGTCATGGAGCATTTTGATGACAATGGTGTGGTGCATTGTGATGAGAAGGGCAGGGAGTATTTTGGTGACAATGTTATGCAGGAATTTGATGAAATGTGTAATGGAACATTTTGAAGACAGGGTTTATAGAACATTGTGATGTCAGGGGTCATGGAGCTTTGGGATGAAAAGGATCATGGAGCATTTTGATGACAGGGGTTATGGAACATTGTGATGTCAGGGGTCATGGATCATTGTGATTATAAGGGGATGTAGCATTGTGATGACAGGGGTCATGGATTATTGTGATTACAGGGGTGAGGGAGTATTGTGACGACTAGTGATGTAACACTGTGATATCTCTTGTGAGAGAACATTTTGATGAGAAATGCATGGAGCATTGTGATTACAAGGTTTATGGAGCATTGCAAAGAAATGTTTGTGGACCGTTTTGAGGATAAGCGCGTGGCACATTGTGATGACAAGGGACATGGAATATTTTTCTGCCAAAGGCATGGAGCATTGTGATGACAATGGTCATGGATCATTGTGATGAAAAGTTCATGGAGCATTGTGGTTCCAAATGTCACAGAGCCTTGTGATGATGCGGGCATGGACCATTGTGATGGCAAACATTATGTAGCATTGTGATGACTGGAGTCACGGAGCATTGTGATGACAGGGGTCATGGAGCATTGTGATGACTAGGGCATGGAGCATTGTGATGACAGGGGCATGAAACATTGGTCTAAACAGTTTCATAGATTATTGTGATGACAGTGGGCATGGTGCATTGTGATGACAAGGTCATGGAGCATTGTGATGAGAAGGTCATGGAATATTGTGAAGACAGCTTTCAGGGAGCACTGTGATGACATATGTCATGGTCCATTGCAATGACATTGGCAGTGAGCATTGTGATACCAAATGTAATGGAGGATTGTGATGACAAATATAATGGAGCATTGTGATGACTAGGGCTTGCAGCATTATGATGAGAATGGCCATTGAGAATTTTCATGACAAGGGCATGAAGCATTGTGATGACAAGGTCCTGGAGCATTGTGATGAGAAAATCATGGAGCCTTGTAATGACAAGTCTCATGGAGCATACTGATGAAAAGGGGCATGGAGCACTGTGATTACAGGGGTCTTGGAGCATTGTGATGAGAAGGGTCATGGAGCCTTGTTATGACAAGTCCATGGAACATCGTGATGGCAGGGGTCAAGGAGCATAGTAATGACAGGGGAAATGGAGCATTGTGATGGCAAGGGCATGGATCATTGTGATGAGAAGGCCATGGAGCATTCTGATGACATGCGTCATGGAGCTTTGTGATGACAAGGGCATGGAGCAGTGTGATTACACGGGTCTTGGAGCATTGTGATAAAAAGGGAATGGATCATTGTGATGAAAACGGTATGGAGCCTTGTCATGACAGGGTTCAAGGAACATACAGACAACAAGTGTCAGGGAGCATTTTGATGACAAGTGTATTGAGCATTGTGATGACAAAGGTCATGGAGCATTGTGATGAGAAGACCATGGATAATTGTGATGACGAGCGTCATGGGCATTGTGAGGACAAGTTTTATAGAATATTGGGATCACATGGGTTTGGAGCATTGTTATGACAGAGGTCATGGAGCATTTTGATTTCATTGTGATGACAATAGCATGAAGCATTATGATGATGTGCATGGTGCAATTTGATGAGAGGGTTCATGGTTCCTTGGGATGAAAAAGGGCATGGAGCACTGTGATTACAGGTGTCTTGGAGCATTGTTCTGACAAGGGCATGGAGCATTGTGATGAGAAGGGTCATGAAGCCTTGTGATGACAAGTCCATGGAACATCGTGATGTCAGGGGTCATGGAGCATTGTGAGGAGAAGGGATGGAGCATTCTGATGACATGCGTCATGGAGCTTTGTGATGACACGGGCATGGAGCAATGTGATGAGAGCTTTCATGGAGCATTGTGATGACAAAGACATGGAGCATTGTGTTGACAAGGTCATGGAGCATTGGTTTAATTAGTTTCATGGATTATTGCGATGACAGTTGGAATGGCACATTGTGATGAAAAGGGCTTGGAGCATTGTGATGACCAGGTCATGCAGTATTGTGAATACAGGTGTCAGGGAGCATTGTGATGACATATGTAATGGACCATTGTGATGACAATGGCATGGGACATTGTGATGCCAAGTGTAATGGAGGATTCTGATGGCAAAGGTAATGGAGCATAGTGATGACAATGGCTTGGGGCACTGTGATGACAAGGGTCAGGGAGCATTGTGCTGGCAAGTGCACGGAGAATTGTGATGAAAAGGGTCATGGAGCATTGTGCTGAGAAAGGCATAGAACATTTTGATGACAAGTGTCAAAGAGCATTGTGATGGAAAGTTCAAGGAGCATTATGGTTAAAAAGGTCACAAAGACTGTTGATGATGAGGGCATGGACAATTTTGATGACAAAGTTCATGAAGCACTGTGATGAGTGGAGTAACGGAGCATTGTGATGACAGGGTTCATGGAGCATTGTGATGACTAGGGAATTGAGCACTGTGGTGACAAGAGTCCCGGATCATTGTGTTTTCAGCTGTCATGGAGTTTTGTGATGACAGATGTAATGGAGCATTGTGATGATATTGGTCATGGAGCATTGTGATGAGAAAGTCATGGAGCATTGTGCTGAAAATATTCATGGAGTATTGTGATGACAGGGGTCAAGGAGCACTCTGATGACAAGGGAACGGAGCATGCTGATGACAAGATCTTGGAGCCTTGTGATGAGAAGACCATGAAGACTTGTGATGAGAAGTCTCATGGAGAATTCTGATGAAAAGGGGCATGGAGCATTGTGATTTCATGGGTCTTGGAGATTAGTGATGACAAGGGCATGGAGCATTGTGATTACAAGGGTCTTGGAGCATTGTGATGAGAAGTGTCATCGAGCCTTCTGTTGACAAGGCCATGGAGCATTTTGATGGCAGGTGTCAAGGAGCATTGTTATTACAGGTGTAATGGAACATTGTGATGAAAAGGGCATGGATCATTGTGATTACAAGGTTTATGGAGCACTGTGATGACAAATTTGTGGACCGTTGTAATGAAAAGCGTGTTGCACATTGTGATGACAAGGGACATGGAGCATTTTTCTGACAAAGGCATGGAGCATTGTGCTGAGAAATGCATAGAGCATTGTGATGACAAGGGTCATAGAGCATTGTGATGAAAAGTTCATGGAGCACTGTGGTTAAAAAGGTCACAGAGACTGTTGATGATGAGGGCATGGTCCATTGTGATGACAAAGGTCATGAAGCATTGTGATGACTGGAGTCATGGAGCATTGTGACGATAGGTGTCATGGAGCATTGTGATAAGAAGGGCATGGAGCATTGTGATGACAAGGGCATGGAGCATTGGTCTAATAAGTTTCATGGATTATAGCGATGACATTTGGAAAGGCGCATTGTGATCACAAGGGCATGAAGCATTGTGATGACCAGGGCATGCATTATTGTGAAGGCAGTTGTCAGGGAGCATTGTGATGACATATGTAATGGCCCGATGACAACAATGGCATGGAGCATTGTGATGCCAAGTGTCATGGAGGATTCTGATGACAATGGTAATGGAGAATTGTGATGACAATGGATTGGAGCATTGTGATGACAAGGGTCAGGGAGCATTGTGCTGACAAGTGCATGGAGAATTGTGATGACAAATCTCATGCAGCATTCTGATGACAAGCTTGTGGAGTATTTTGATGACAATGGCATGTAGCATTGTGATGCCAAGTGTCATGGAGGATTCTGATGACAAGTTAATGGAGCATTGTGATGACAATACCTTGGAGCATTGTGGTGACAACGGTCAGGAAGCATTGTGCCCACAAGTGCATGGAGAATTGTGATGACAAGCGTCATGGAGCATTCTGATGACAAGCTGGTGGAGTATTTTGATGACAATGGCATGGAGCATTGTGATGAAAACGGCATGGGGCATTGTGATGAAAAAGGCATGGAGCCTTTTCGTTACAGGTTTCAAGGAGCATTCTGATGACAAGTGTCAGGGAGCATTGTGATGACAAGTGTATTGAGAATTGTGATGACAATGGTCATGGAGCATTGTGATGAAAAGGGCATGGAGTACTGTGATGACAAGCATCATGGAGCATTGTGATGACAAGTTTTATGGAACACTGTGATCACAAGGCTTTGGAGCATTGTGATGACAGAGGTCATGGATCATTTTGATTTCAAGGAGCATGGAGCATTGTGATGACAAGGGCATGAAGCAATGTGATCCAAAGGTTCATGGAGGATTTTGATGACAATGGAAATGGAGTATTGTAATGACAAGCGCATAGAGCATTGTAATGACAACGTCATGTAGCATTTTGCTGACAAAGGCATGGAGCATTGTGATGACATGTGTCATGGATCACTGTGATGACAAGCGTCACGGAGCATTGCAAATACAGGGGTCCTGGACCATTGGGTTGACAAGGGCATGGATCAGTGTGATGACAAGTTTCCTGGAGCACTGGGCTGAAAATGTTCATGGAGTGATTTGATGACAGGGGTTATGGAGCATTGTGATGAGTAGGAAATGGAGCATTGTGATGACAAGAGTCCCGGATCATTGTCTTGTCAGGTGTCATGGAGTGTTGTGATGACAGTGGTCATGGAGCATTGTGATGATATTGGCCATGGAGCATTGTGATGAGTAGGTCGTGGAGCATTGGGCTGAAAATGTTCATGGATTATTGTGATGACAGGTATCATGGAGCATTGTGATGACAAGGGAATGGAGCATGGTGATGACAAGTTCCTGGAGCACTGTGATGTGAAGACCATGAAGACTTGTGATGACAAGTCTCATGGAGCATTCTGATGAAAAGGGGCATGGAGCATTGTGATTACAGGGGTCTTGGAACATTGTGATGACTAGGGCATGGAGCATTGTGATGAGAAGGCCATGGAGCATTCTGATGACATGCGTCATGGAGCTTTGTGATGACAAGGGCATGGAGCATTGTGATTACAGGGATCTTGGAGCATTGTGATGAAAAGGGTATGGATCATTGTGATGAAAATGGCATGGAGCCTTGTCATGACAGGGTTCAAGGAGCATACTGATGACAAGTGTCAGGGGGCATTGTGATGACAAGTGTATTGAGCATTGTGATGACAAATATCATGGAGCATTGTGATGAGAAGACCATGGATAATTGTGATGAGGGGCATCATGGGGTGTTGTGATGATAAGTGTTTTGGAACATTGTGATAACAAGGGTTTGGAGCCTTATGATGACAGAGGTCATGGAGAATATTGATTTCATTGTGATGACAATAGCCTGAAGCATTATGATGATGGGCATGGTGCATTGTGATGACAGGGTTCATGGAGCATTGAGATTAAAAGGGGCATAGAGCATTGTGATTACATGGGTCTTGGAGCATTGTGATGACAAGGGCATGGAGCATTGTGAGGAGTATCCCAAGGAGCATTGTAATTACATGTGTCATTGAGCTTTTTAATGACAATGGCATGGAGCATTGTGATGAAAAGGGCATGGAGTATTGTGATGAAAAAGGCATGGAGCCTTTTCGTGACAGTGTTCAAGGAACATTCTGACGACAAGTGTCAGGGAGCATTGTGAAGACAAGTGTATTGAGAATTGTGATGACAAAGTTCATGGAGCATTGTGATGAAAAGGGCATGGAGTATTGTGATGACAGGCATCATGGAGCGTTGTGATGACAAGTGTTATGGAACTCTGTGATCACAAGGCTTTGGAGCATTGTGATGACAGAGGTCATGGATCATTTTGATTTCAAGGAGCATGGAGCATTGTGATGACAAGGGCATGAAGCAATGTGATCCCAAGGCTCACGGAGGATTGTGATGACAATGGAAATGGAGTTTTGTGATGACAAGCGTATAGAGCATTGTAATGACAAGGTCATGTAGCATTTTGTTGACAAAGGCATGGAGCATTGTGATGACATGTGTCATGGAGCACAGTGATGACAAGCGTCACAGAGCATTGTGAATACATGGTTCATGGATCATTGGGATGACAAGGACATGTATCATTGTGATGACAAGTTTCCTGGAGCACTGGGCTGAAAATGTTCATGGAGTGTTGTGATGACTACGTTCATGGAGCATTGTGATGACTAGGGAATGGAGCATTGTGATGACAAGAGTACCGGATCATTGTGTTTTCAGGTGTCATGGAGTGTTGTGATGACTGTGGTCATGGAGCATTGTGATGATATTGGCCATGGAGCATTGTGATGAGTAGGTCGTGGAGTATTGGGCTGAAAATATTCATGGAGCATTGTGATGACAAGGGAATGGAGCATGGTGATGACAAGTTCCTGGAGCATTGCGATATAAAGACCAGGGAGACTTGTGATGACAACTCTCATGGAGCATTCTGATGAAAAGGGGCATGGAACATTGTAATTACAGGGGTCTTGGAACATTGTGATGACTAGGCCATGGAGCATTGTGATGAGAAGGCCATGGAGCATTCTGATTACATGCGTCATGGAGCATTGTGATGACAAGGGCATGGAGCATTGTGATTACAATGGCATGGAGCATTGGTCTAATAATTTTCATGGATTATAGCGATGACATTTGGAAAGGCGCATTGTGATCACAAGGGCATGGAGCATTGTGATGACCAGGTCATGCATTATTGTGAAGGCAGTTGTCAGGGAGCATTGTGATGACATATGTAATGGCCCGATGACATCAATGGCATGGAGCATTGTGATACCAAGTGTCATGGAGGATTCTGATGACAATGGTAATGGAGCATTTTCATGACAATGGATTGGAGCATTGTGATGACAAAGGTCATGGAGCATTGTGATGACAAGGGCATTTAGTATTGTGATGACAGGCAGCATGGAGCATTGTGATGACAAGTGTTATGGAATACTGTGATCACAAGAGTTTGGAGAATTGTGATGAGAGAGGTCATTGATCATTTTGATTTCAAGGAGCATGGATCATTGTGATGACAAGGGCATGAAGCAATGTGATCCCAAGGTTCATGGAGGATTGTGATGAAAACAGTATTGGAGTATTGTGATGACAAGTGCATAGAGCATTGTAATGACAAGGTCATGTAGCATTATGCTGACAAAGGCATGGAGCATTGTGATGACAGGGTTGAGGGAGTATTGTGACAAATATTGATGTAGCATTGTGATATCAGTTGTGAGAGAGCATTTTGATGAGAAGTGCATGGAGAATTGTGATGACAAGTTTTATGGAGCATTGTGATGACAAGATTGTGGAGCACTGTGATGACAAGTGAATGGTGCATTGTGATTACATGTGTCATGGAGCACTGTGCTGACAAGCGCCTGGAGCATTGTGATGACAATGGTCTTGGAGCATTGGGTTGAGAAAGGCATAGACCATTTTGATGACAAGGGTCAAAGAGCATTGTGATGAAACGTTCATGGAGCATTGTGGTTAAAATGGTCACAGAGACTGTTGATGACGAGGACATGGATCATTGTGATGACAAATGTCATGAAGCATTGTGATGACTGGAGTCACGGAGCATTGTGATGACAGGGGTCATGGAGCATTGTGATATCAAGGGCATGGAACATTGTCTAGTAAGTTTCATGGATTATTGCGATGACAGTTTGAATGATGCATTGTGATGACAGGGTCCTGGAACATTGTGATGAGAAAATCATGGAGCCTTGTGATGGCAATTCTTATGGAGCATAGTGATGAAAAGGGGCATGGAGCATTGTGATTACAGGGGTCTTGGCACATTGTAAGGACAAGGTCATGCATCATTTTGAGGAGAAAACCAAGGAGCATTCTGATGGCATGCGTCATTGAGCGATGTGATGACAAGGGCATGGAGCATTGTGATTACAGGGGTCTTGTAGCATTGTGATGAAAAAGGCATGGATCATTTTGATGAAAAAGGAATGGATACTTGTCATGACAGGGTTCAAGGAGCATACGGACAAGTGTCAGGGTACAATTTGATGACAAGTGTATTGAGCAGTATGATGACAAAGTTCATGGAGCATTGTGATGAGAAGACCATGGATAACTGTTATGACGATCGTCATGGGGCATTGTGATGACAAGTGTTATGGAATATTGTAATCACTAGGGTTTGGAGCATTGTTATGACAGAGATCATGGAGCATTTTGATTTCATTGTGATGACAACAGCATGAAGCATTACGATGATGAGCATGGTGCATTGTGATGACAGGGTTTATGGAGCATTGAGAGGAAAAGGGGCATGGATCATTGTGATTACAAGGGTCTGGGAGCTTTGTGATAACATGGGCATGGAGCATTGTGATGAGAAAGCCATGGAACATTTTGATGACATGCGTCATGGAGCTTTGTGATGACAAGGGCATGGACCATTGTGATTACAGGGGTCTTCAGCACTGTGATAACAAGTGTCATGGAACCTTGTGATGACTAGGCCATGGAACATTGTGATGGCACGGGTCATGGTGCATTGTTATGACAGAGGGAATGGAGCATTGTGATGAGAAGGGCATGGAACATTGGTCTGGAATGTTTCATGGATTTTTGTGATGAGAAGGGCATCGAGCATTGTGATGACAAGTGTCATGGAGCTTTGTGATTACAATGGCATTGAGCAATGTTATGAAAGGATTAATGGAGCTTTGTGATCACAATGACATGGAGCATTGTGATGCCAAGTGTCATAGAGCTTTGTGATGACAAGTCATGGAGCATTTTGATGACAAGGGCACGTTGCATTGTGATGAGAAGGGCAGGGAGCATTTTGATGACCGGGTCATGAAGCAATTTGATAAAAGTGTAATGGAACATTTTGATGGCCGGTGTTATAGAATATTGTGATGTCAGGGGTCATGGAGCTTTGGGATGAAAAGGGTCATGGAGCATTTTGATGACAGGGTTTATGGAACATTGTGATGTCAGTGGTCATGGATCATTGTGAGGATAAGGGGATGTAGCATTGTGATGACAGGTGTCATGGAATATTGTGATTAGAGGGGTGATGGTGTATTGTGATGACTAGTGATGGAACACTGTGATATCTCTGGTGATAGAGCATTTTGATGAGAAGTGCATGGAGCATTGTGATTACAAGGTTTACGGAGAATTTCAATGACAAGATTGTGGATTGTTGTGAAGAAATGTGCGTGGCACATTGTGATGACAATTGTCATGGAGCATTGTTCTGACAAAAACATGGAGCATTGTGATGACAAGGGTCACATAGAATTGTGATGAAATGTTCATGGAGCATTGTGGTTACAAAGGTCACAGAGCATTGTGATGATGCGGGCATGGACCATTGTGATGATAAACGTTATGAAGCATTGTGATGATTGGAGTCACGGAGCATTGTGATGACAGGGTTCATGGAGCATTGTGATGACAGGGGCATGGAGCATTGTGATGACAGGCGCATGGAGCATTGGTCTGAAAAGTTTCGTAGATTATTGTGATGACAGTGGGCATGGTGCATTGTGATGACAAGGGCATGGAGCATTGTGATGAGAAGGTCATGGAGTATTGTGAAGACAGGTGTCAGGGAGCATTGTGATGTCATATGTCATGGTCCATAGCAATAACAATGGCATGGAGAATTGTGATGCCAAATGTAATGGAGGAATATGATGTCAAATATAATGGAGCATTGTGATGACTGGGACTTGGAGCATTATGATGACAAGGGCCATTGAAAATTTTCATGACATCCTCGTGAAACATTGTGATGACAAGATCCTGGAGCACTGTGATGGGTAAACCATGGAGCCTTGTAATGACAAGTCACATGGAGCATACTGATGAAAAGGGGCATAGAGCGTTGTGATTACAGGGGTCTTGGAACATTTTGATAAAAAAGGGCATGGATCATTGTGATGGAAAAGGCATGGGTCCTTGTCATGACAGGGTTCAAGGAGCATACAGACAACAAGTGTCAGGGAGCATTTTAAAGACATGTATATTGAGCATTGTGATGACAAATGTCATGGAGCATTGTGATGAGAAGATCATGGATAATTGTGATGACGAACAACATGGGGCATGGTTATGACAAGTGTTATGGAATATTGTGATCACAAGGGTTTGGAGCATTGTTATGACAGAGGTCATGGATCATTTTGATTTCAAGGAGCATGGAGCATTGTGATGACAAGGGTATGAAGCAATGTGATCCCAAGTTTCATGGAGGATTGTGATGACAATAGTAATGGAGTATTGGGATGACAAGCACATAGAGCATTGTAATGACAATGTCATGTAGCATTTTGTTGACAAAGGCATGGATCATTGTGATAAAAAAGGCCTGGAGCCTTGTCATGACAGGGTTCAATGAGCATACAGACAACAAATGTCAGGGTGCATCTTGATGACAAGTGATTTGAGCATTGTCATGACAAGGTCCTGGAGCATTTTGATGAGAAATCCATGGAGACTTGTGATGAAAAATCTCATGGAGCATACTGATGACAAGGGAATGGATCATTGTGAGGAGATTGCCAAGGAGCATTCTAATGAAATGTGTCATTGAGCTTTGTGATGAGAAGTGCTTGGAGCATTGTGATTACAGGGGTCTTGGAGCATTGTGATGAAAATGGCATGGATCATTGTGATGAAAAAGGCATGGAGCATTGTGATTAGAGGGGTCTTGGAGCATTCTGATGAGAAGGGTCATGGAGCCTTGTGATGACAAGTGCATGGAACATCGTGATGGCATGTGTCATGGAGCACTGTTATGAAAGGGGTAATGGAGCATTGTGATGGCAAGGGCATGGAGCATTGTGATGAGAAGGCCATGGAGCATTCTGATGACATGTGTCATGGAGCTTTGTGATGACAAGGGCATGGAGCCATGTGATGAGTGCGTTCATGGAGCACTGTGATGACAATGACATGGAGCATTGTGATGCCAAGGGTCATGGATCTTTGTGATGACAAAAGTCATGGAGCATTTTGATGACAAGGGTGTTGTGCATTGTGATGAGAAGGGCAGGGAACATTGTGATGACAGGGTCATGGAGCAATTTGATGCAAAGGGTCATGGAACATTTTGATTATAGTGGTTATGGAATATTGTGATGTCTGGGTCATGGAGCATTTTGATGAAAAGAGTCATGGAGCATTTTTATGACAGGGGTTATGGCACACTGTGATGTCAGGGGTCATAGAACATTGTGATGATATGTGCATGTAGCATTAAGATGACAGGAGTCATGGAACATTATGATGACAGGGGTGAGGGAGTATTGTGACGAATAGTGATGTAACATTGTGATATCAGTGGTGAGAGAGCATTTTGATGAGAAGTGCATGGAGCATTGTGATGACAAGTTTTATGGGGCATTGTGATGACAAGATTTTGGAGCACTGTGATGACAAGCACATGGTGCACTGTGATGACATGTGTCATGGAGCAATGTGCTGACAAGCGCATGGAGCATCGTGATGACAAGGGTCATGGAGCATTGTGCAGAGAAAGGCATAGAGCATTGTGATGACAAGGGTCAGATTGCATTGTGATGAAAAGTTCATGGAGCACTGTGGTTAAAAATGTCACAGAGACTGTTGATGACGAGGGCATGGACCATTGTGATGACAAAGGTCATGAAGCATTGTGATGACTGGAATCACGGAGCATTGTGATGACAGGGGCCATGGAGCATTGTGAAAACAAGGGCATGGATCATTGTGATGATAAGGACATGGAACATTGTTCTAATAAGTTTCATGGATTATTGTGATGACCGTTGGAATGGCACATTGAGATGACAAGGGAATGGAGCAGTGTGATGACCAGGTCATGCAGTATTGTGAAGAGAGGTGTCAGGGAGCATTGTGATGACATATGTAAAGGCCCATTGTGATGACAATGGCATGGATCATTGTGATGCCAAGTGTCATGGAGGATTCTGATGACAAAGGTAATGGAGCATTGTGATGACAATGGCTTGTAGCATTGTGATGACAAGGGTCAGGGGGCATTGTGCTGACAATTGCATGGAAAATTATGATGACAGCGTTCAAGGAGCATTCTGATGACAAGCTTCTGGAGTATTTTGATGACAATGGCATGGAGCATTGTGATGAAAAAGACATTGAGCCATTTTGTGACAGGGTTCAAATAGCATTCAGATGAAATGTGTCAGAAAGCATTGTGATAACAAGTGTATTGAGAATTGTGATGACAAATGTCATGGAGCATTGTGATGAAAAGGGCATGGAGTGTTGCGATGACAAGTGTTATGGAACCTTGTGATCACAGGGTTTGGAGCATTGTCATGACAGAGGTCATGGATCATTTTGATTTCAAGGAGCATGGAGCATTGTGATAACAAGGGCATGAAGCAATGTGATCCCAAGGTTCATGGATGATTGTGATGACAATGGTAATGGAGTATTGTGATGACAAGCGCATAGAGCATTGTTATTACAAGGTCATATAGAATTTTGCTGACAAAGTCCTGGAGCATTGTGATGACAGGTGTCATGGAGCACTGTGATGACAAGTGTCACGGAGCATTATGAATACATTGGTCATGTAGCATTGGGATGACAAGGGCATGTATCACTGTGATGACAAGTGTCATGGAGCACTGGGCTGAAAATGTTCATGGAGTATTTTAATGACAGGGGACATGGAGCATTGTGAAGACAGAGGTCATGGAGAATTATAATTTCATTGTGCTAACAATAGCCTGAAGCATTATGATGATGGGCATGATGCATTGTGCTGACAGGGTTCATGGAGCATTTAGATGAAAAGGGGCATGAAGCATTGTGATTACAGGGGTCTTCGAGCATTGTGATGACAAGGGCATCGAGCATTTTGATGAGAAGGCCATGAAGCATTCTGATGACATGTGTCATGGAGATTTGTGATAACAAGTGCATGGAGCACTGTGATTAGAGGGTTCTTGCAGCATTGTGATGAGAAGTGTTATCGAGCCTTGTGATGGCAAGGCCAAGGAACATTGTGATCCAGCTGTCATGGAGCATTGTTATGACAGGGGTCATGGTGCATTTTGATTTCATTGTGATGACAATAGCATGAAGCATTATGATGATGGGCATGGTGCATTGTGATGACAGGGTTCATGGATCATTGAGATGAAAAGGGGCATGAAGCATTGTGATTACAGGGGTCTTGGAGCATTGTGATGACAGGGGCATAGAGCATTGTGATAAGAAAATCATGGAGCCCTGTAATGACAAGTCTCATGGAGCATACTGATGAAAAGGGGCAAGGAGCATTTTGATTACAGGGGTCTTGGCACATTGTGAGGACAAGGGCATGGATAATTTTGAGTAGAAGGCCAAGTAGCATTCTGAAGATATGAGTCATTGAGCTTTGTGAAGACAAGGGCATGGAGCATTGTGATTACAGGGGTCTTGGTGCATTGTGATGAAAATGGCATGGATCATTGTGATGAAAAAGGCATGGAGCCTTGTCATGACAGTGTTAAAGGAGCATACGGACAACAAGTATTAGGGAACATTTTGATGACAAGTGTATTGACCATTATGATGACAAAGTTCATGGAGCATTGTGATGAGAAGACCAAGGATAACTGTGATGACGAGCGTCATGGGGCATTGTGATGACAAGTGTTATGGAATATTGTGATCACAAGGGTTTGGAGCATTGTTATAACAGGGGTCATGGAGCATTTTGATTTCATTGTGATGACAATACCATGAAGCATTATGATGAAGGGCACGATGCATTGTGATGACAGGTATCATGGAGCATTGAGATGAAAAGTGGCATGGAGCATTGTGATTACAGGGCTCTTGGAGCATTGTGATTAGTAGGTCATGGAGCATTTTGAAGAGAAGGCCATGGAACCTTCTGATGACATGTGTCATGGAGCATTGAGATGAAAAGGGGCATGGAGCATTGTGTTTACAGGAGTCTAGGAACATTGTGATGACAAGGGCATGGAACATTGTGATGAGAAAGCCATGGAATATTGTGATGAAATGCGTCATGGAGCTTTGTGATGACAAAGACATGGAGCATTGTGATTACAGGCGTCTTCAGCATTGTGATGACAAGTGTCATGGAATCTTGTGATGACTAGGCCGTGGAACATTGTAATGGCAGGGGTCATGGTGCATTGTTACGACAGAGGTAATGGAGCATTGTGATGAGAAGGGCATGGATCATTGGTCTGAAAAGTTTCATGGATTATTGTAATGAGAGGGGGCAAGGAGCATTGTGATGACAAGGGTACGGAACACTATGATACATGGGTCATGCAGGATTGTAATGAAAATGGCATGGAGTATTGTGATGAGAAGGGCATCGAGCATTGTGATGACAAATGTCATGGAGCTTTGTGATGACAAGGGCATTGAGCAATGTTATGAAAGCGTTCATGGAGCACTGTGATGACAAAGACATGGAGCATTGCGATGCCAAGGGTCATGGAGCTTTGTGATGACAAGTCATGGAGCATTTTGATGACAAGGGCATGGTGCATTGTGATGAGAATGGCAGAGAGCATTTTGATGTACGGGTCATGCAGCAATTTGATAAAAAGTGTAATGGAACATTTTGATGGCAGTGGTTATAGAACATTGTGATGTCAGGGGTCATGGAGATTTGGGATGAAAAGGGTCATGGAGCATTTTGATGACAGGGGTTATGGAACATTGTGATGTCAAGGGTCATGGAACAATGTGATGATAAGGGATGTAGCATTGTGATGACAGGTGTCATGGAATATTGTGATTAGAGGGGTGATAGAGTATTGTGATGATTAGTGATGGAACACTGTGATATCTCAGGTGAGAGAGCATTTTGATGAGAAGTGCATGGAGCATTGTGATTACAAGGTTTATGGAGCATTGCAATGAATAGGTTGTGGACTGTTGTGATGATATGCGCGTGGCACATTGTGATGACAATGGTCATGGAGCATTGTTCTGATAAAGACATGGAGCATTGTGATGACAAGGGCATGAATCAATGTGATCCCAATGTTCATGGAGGATTGTTATGACAATAGTAATGGAGTATTGTGATGACAAGCACATAGAGCATTGTAATGACAAGTTCATGTAGCATTTTGCTGACAAAGGCATGGAGCATTGTGATGACAGGTGCCATGGAGCACTGCGATGACAAGCGTCATGGAGCATTGTGAATACAGGGTTCTTGGAGCATTGGGATGACAAGGGCATTGATCATTGTGATGACAAGTGTCATGGAGCATTGGGCTGAAAATGTTCATGGAGTATTTTGATGACAGAGGTCATGGCGAATTTTTATTTCATTGTGCTGACAATAGCTGGAAGCATTATGATGATGGGCATGATGCATTGTGATGACAGGGTTCATGGAGCATTGAGATGAAAAAGGGAATGGAGCATTGTGATTACAGTGGTCTTGGAGCATTGTGATGACAAGGGCATGGAGCATATTGATGAGAAGGCCATGGAACATTCTGATGACCTGTGTCATGGAGATTTGTGATGACAAGGGCATGGAGCATTGTGATTACAGGTGTCTTGGAGCTTTGTGATGACAAGTGTCATGGAGCCTTGTGATAACAAGGCTGTGGAACATTGTGATGGCAGGTATCATGGAGCATTTTTTTGACAGGGATAATGGAGCATTGTGATGAGAAGGTCATGGAGCATTGTGATTATATGGTTTTTGGAGCATTGCGATGACAAATTTGTGGTCCATTGTGATGAAAAGCGCGTGGAACATTGTGATTACAAGTGTCATTGAACATTTTTCTGACAAAGGCATGGAGCATTGTGATGACAAGCGTCATGGAGCATTGTGATGAAAAGTTCATGGAGCATTGTGGTTACAAAGGTAAAAATCCTTGTGATGACGTGGGCATGGACCATTGTGATGACAAATGTTATGAAGCATTGTGATGACTGGAGTCACATAGCATTGTGATGACAGGGGTCATTGAGCATTGTGATGACAAGGTCATGGAGCGTTTTGATGAGAAGGGCATGGAGCAATGTGATGAGAGAGTTCATGGAGCATTTTGATAACAATGACATGAAGCATGGTGTTGCCAAGGGTCATGGTTCTTTGTGATGACAAAGGTCATGGAGCAATTTGATGACAAATGTGTGGTGCATTGTGATGAGAAGTGCAGGGTGCGATTGATGACAGGGTCATGCAGCAATTTGATGAAAAGTGTAATGGATCATTTTGATGACAGCGGTTATAGAACATTGTGATGCCAGGGGTCATGGAGCTTTGGGATGAAAAGGGTCATGGAGCATTTTGATGACAGGGGTTATGGAACATTGTGATTTCAGGGGTCATGGAACATTGTGATGATAAGCGGATGTAGCATTGTGAGGACAGGGCTCATGGAACATTGTGATTACAGGGGTGAGGTAGTATTGTTATGACAAGTGATGGAACATTATGATATCACTTGTGAGAGAGCATTTAGATGAGAAGTGCATGGAGCATTGTGATTACAAGGTTTTTGGAGCATAGCGATGACAAGGTTGTGGAATGTTGTGATGAAAATCGCGTGGCACATTGTGATGACAAGGGTCATGCAGCATTGTTCTGACAAAGGCATAGAGCATTGTGATGACAAGAGTCACGGAGCATTTTGATGACAAGTTCATGAAGAATTGTGGTTACAAAGGTCACAGAGCCTTGTGATGACGAGGGCAAGGACCACTGTGATGACATACGTTATGAAGCATTGTGATGACTGGAGTCATGGAGCATTGTGATGACAGGGGTCATGGAGCATTGTGATGATAAGGGCATGGAGCACTGTGATGAGAGAGGCATGGAGCACTGGTCTGACAAGTTTCATAGGTTATTGTGATGACAGTGGGCATGGTGCATTGTGATGACCAGGGCATGGAGCATTGTGATGAGAAGGTCATGGAGTATTGTGAAGACCGGTGTCAGGGAGCATTGTGATGACTTATGTCATGGTCCATTGCGATGACAATGGCATGGAAAATTGTGATGAGGAAACCATGGAGCCTTGTGATGACAAGTCTCATGGAGCATACTGATGAAAAGGGGCATGGAGCATTGTGATTACAGGGGCCTTGGAACATTGTGATGAAATGGGCATGGATCATTATGATTACAGGGGTCTTGGAACATTGTGATGAAAAGGGCATGGATCATTGTGATGAAAAAGGCATGGAGCCTTGTCATGACAGGGTTCAAGGAGCATACAGACAACAAGTGTCAGGGAGCATTTTGATGACAAGTGTATTGAGCATTG
The DNA here is from genome assembly GCF_964165515.1 of Mesoplodon bidens. NCBI lineage: Eukaryota > Metazoa > Chordata > Mammalia > Artiodactyla > Ziphiidae > Mesoplodon > Mesoplodon bidens. The sequence goes on from NW_027671170.1 coordinate 1,828,825, forward strand.
TGATGACAATGGTCATGGAGCATTGTGATGAGAAGACCATGGATAATTGTGATGACGAGCGTCATGGGGTGTTCTGATGATAAGTGTCATGGAACATTGTGATCACAAGGGCTCCGAGCATTATGATGACAGAGGTCATGGAGCATTTTGATTTCATTGTGATGACAATAGCCTGGAGCATTATGATGACAGAGGTCATGGAGCATTTTGATTTCATTGTGATGACAATAGCCTGGAGCATTATGATGATGGGCATGGTGCATTGTGATGACATGTTTCATGGAGCATTGACATGAAAAGGGGCATGGAATATTATGATTACAGGAGTCTTGGAGCATTGTGATGACAAGGACATGGAGCATTGTGATGTGAAGGCCATGGAACATTCTGATGACATGCGTCATTGAGCTTTGTGATGCCAAGGGCATGGAGCATTGTGATTACAGGGGTCTTGAGCATTGTGATGACAAGTGTCATGGAGACTTGTGATGACAAGGCCGTGGAACATTTTGATGGCAGGGTCATGGAGCATTGTTATGACAGGGGTAATGGAGCATTTTGATCAGAAGGGCATGGAGCATTGGTCTGAAATATTTCATGGATTATTGTGATGAGAGTGGGCATGGAGCATTGTGATGACAAGGTCACGGAACACTGTGATACATGGGTCATGGGTCATGGAGCTTTGCAATGACAATTCATGGAGCATTGTGATGACAATGGCATGGAGCATTGTGATGATTGGGGCATGGAGCATTGGTCTGACAAGTTTCATAGATTATTGTGATGACAGTGGACATGGTGCATTGTGATGACAAGGAAATGGAGCACTGTGATTACAGGGTTCTTGGCACATTGTGATGAAAAGGGCATGGATCATTGTGATGAAAATAGCATGGAGCCTTTTATGACAGGGTTCAAGTAGCATACTGATGAGAAGTGTCAGGGAGCATTGTGATGACAAGTCAGTTGAGCATTGTGATGACAAAGGTCATGGAGCATTGTGATGAGAAAACCATGGATAATTGTGATGATGAGCGTCATGTGGTGTTGTGATGATACGTGTTATGGAACACTGTGATCACAAGGGGTAGGAGCATTATGATGACAGAGGTCATGGAGCATTTTGATTTCACTGTGATGACAATAGCCTGAAGCATTATGATGATGGGCATCGTGCATTGTGATGACAGGGTTCATGGAGCATTGAGATAAAATGGGGCACAGTGCATTGTGAATACAGGTGTCATGGAGCACTGAGTTGACAAGGTCATGCATCATTGTGATGAGAAGGGTCATGGAGCATGGGCTGAAAATGTTCATGGAGTATTGTGATGACAGTGGTCATGGAGTATTGTGATGACAAGGGAATGGAGCACTGTGATGACAACGTCCTGGAGCACTGTGATGTGAAGACCATGGAACCTTGTGATGACTAGTCTCATGCAGCATTCTGATGAAAAGTCGTAGGGAACATTGTGATTACAGGGGTCTTGGAGCATTGAGATGACAAGGGCATGGAACATTATGATGAGAAGGCCATGGAGCATTCTGATGAAATGCGTCATGGAGCTTTGTGATGACAATTGCAAGGAGCATTGTGATCACAGGGGTCTTGGAGCATTGTGATGAAAAGAGCATGGATCATTGTGATGAAAAAGGCATGGAGCCTTGTCATGAAAGAGTTCAAGGTGCATACTAATGGCAATAGTCAGGGAGCATTGTGATGACAAGTGTATTGAGCATTGTGATGAAAAAAATCATGGTGCATTGTGATGAGAAGACCATGGATTATTGTGATAACCAGCGTCTTGCTGCATTGTGATGACAAGAGTTATGGAACATTGTGATCACAAGGGTTTTTAGCCTTTTGATTACAGAGGTCATGGAGCATTTTGATTTCATTGTGATGACAATAGCATGAAGCATTATGATGATGGGCATGGTGCATTGTGATGACAGCGTTCATGGAGCATTGTGATGAAAAGTGGCATGGAGTATTGTTCTGACAAGTTTCATGGATTATTGTGATAAGAGTGGGCATGGCACATTGTGACGACAAGGGCATGGAGCACTGTGATGACAAGGTCCTGGATTATTGTGAAGAAAGGTGTGAGGGAGCATTGTGATGAAATATATCATGTTCCAGTTTGATGACAATATCATGGAGCATTGTGATGCCAAGTGTCATGGAGGATTGTTGTGACAAAGTAAAGGAGCATTGTGCTGAAAAGGGCATGGAGCATTGTGATATCAAGGGCCATTGATAATTTTAATGTCCAGTTCATGAAACATTGTGATGACAAGGGCATGGAGCTTCCTATGACAGGGGTCATGGAGCATCGCGATGACAATTTCACAGAGTATTGTGATGACAAGAGCATATAACATTGTGATGTGAAGTGTCATGGAGCATTGCAATGAAAAGGACGTGGAGAATTGTGAGGACAAGGGACATTGGGCTTTGAGATGACAAGGCATGGAGCATGGTGATGGCAAAACCGTGGAGCATTGTGATGAGAAGACCTTGGGTAATTGTGATGTCGAGCATCATGGAGCACTGTAAGGACAAGGGGCATGAAGCATTGTGATGAGAGGTGTCAGGGAACATTGTGATGAGAGGGTTCATGGAGCATTGTGATGACAAGGGCATGAAGCTATGTGATGACAAGTGCATGGAGCATTCTGATGACAAGTGCATGGAGCATTGCAATGACAAGTGCATGGAGAATTGTGATGACAAGAGCATTTAACATTGTGATGAGAAATGTCATGTAGCACTGTGATGACAAGGACGTGGAGAATTCTGATGACAAGGGACATGGAGCATTGTGATAACCAGGGCATGGAGCATTGTGATGACAGGGGTCATGGAGCATGATTATGACAAGGGTCATGGGGCATTCTGACAAAAGATATCACTTATGAAGGGAATGTAAACATGGCTACATATAAACTGAATTAGGGAAGAGAACAGATTCTCAGATTTAGAAAACACTCTTATGCTTGCTTAAGGGGAAAGAGAGGTGGGGAGATGCACAAAACAAAAGTTTGATATTAGCACAGGAACCGTTTCATAATCCAAAAACAGAAGAGACAAGCCCTACTCCTTCCTCAGTGAACGGAACTCAACATCCCTATTCCCCACAGAGAAATATATCTGACTAGTAAGAATTTTAAAACCTATGTATTGATATGTCTCCGTAAGGGAACCAAGTGTGTCTAGAACGACATAAACATGGCAGTGAGAATCAGCTCAAAGCCACTATAAAAATGAATTTCAAAACAAAACATAAAAACAGTAAAATTCTTACACAATTCCTTCAGGGGTTCTGATGAAACCTGGAATGACTCTATCTACCATGACAGCTGGATGTGGCATAAGGCTGCTCACTTGGGGCTGAGAGGACTGGTGAGATTGCGTGAAAAAATGCAGACCCTTTAAAGAAATAATGCCTGCCACCCATTCCATGGTTCCCAACTCTCCAGGTAGAAAGGAATATAACTACATTTATAACATGTATGGGAACGTAGAGAATGGAAACACTCTGATGGTGAAAGGTTTCTAAAACTCTACTATTTTTTCTCTCCTTGTGCTCCAGTTTGACATTCCACCTGCTTTACTATCAATCTCCCAACTTGGAGAGCCAGCCCCTATAACATCCTGATTCGCACAGTGGGCAAATTGTACAGAGGATATAAGGGAAGAGAGAGAACCAATGAGAGAGTAGCTGTAGGCATTTGGACGGCCACATGTCACTCTAATTTCCCGTCACGAAGAGGAATTAACCCAAGTCTCAGCCTGCCACCCCCAGAACAAGTATAGGTCCTGAAGCAAAATTGTGGATTTGCGGTTGGCTCACAAAAACGCGAGTTAATAAATGGAGCTCAGGGCCACAGCAATTCACTAACCAGCAGACATATAAAGGAATACTCTCTTCCAAAAATCTGTTGAGGTAAAGCCACGAGGCAGAATTGAAAATGAGGCAGAATGGCATGAAACAGAATTCAAGAGGTACATTGGAATCACCTTTAAACACAGGAAAAGCATCACAACTTGGAAAATTATGGAAATGGCCATAAAGAGCATATGGGTTTTCACGTGAATATATTCAGGAGAAGATGCATACACCCTTTATGGCCAAGCAAGCAAGCGAGCAATGCAAATCTGCACTACAAAGAAGTATCACTTCCCACCATTCAAAAGGGACATCCACAAAATGTGTAAAAACCAGAAAGGCAAGACAGGCCCTGGAGAACAGGGAGCCTTGTTATGCTGATGGGTGGGATGTAAATAGCCAACAGCCACTCTGGAGGAGTGCACTGTGTTCCATAAAACAAGTAAATAACAGAGCTACAGAACCATGGGCGCTTGCAGTCTAGGGAATATACCTTGGGAAAAATGAAAAACAATAAGACACAGCCACCCCAAAATTTAGGGCTGCACTGCTTACAAGAACCTCAACTTGTATACACCTTAAATTTCACAGGAAAGATAAAAATCGTTTAAAAATTTGTGGTACTTATGTCCGATGGATTATCCCTCAGCCATGAAATCAATGTCATAAGACCAGTAGCAGCAAAATGAGTGGATTCAGGTACGATGATACTAAGTGAAATAAGTCACACAGAAAATGAAACTTATCATAATATATCACTTATGAAGATCCTGTAAACATGGCTACACATGAACTGTGTTAGGAAAGAGAACAGAGTCTCATATTTAGAAAACACTCTTATGCCTGCTTAAGGGGGAAGGAGAGGTGGGGTGATGCATAAAACCAGAGTTTGATATTAGTACAGGTACCGTTAAAAAAACCAACTACGGAATAGACAAGACCTACACTTTCCTCAGTGAAAGGGATGCAACATCCCATATTCTTCACAGAGGATTATATCTTACTAGTAAGAATATTAAAACCTATGCATTGATATGTCTCCATAAGCGAATCAAGTGTGTCTTGACTGGCATAAACATGGCAGTGAGAATCAGCTCAAACCCACTATAAAAAGGAATTTCATAAACAAACCCAAAAACAGGGAAATTCTTTAAAATTCCTTCTAGGGCTCTGATGAAACCTGGAATGACACTGTCTAAAACGACAGGTGTATGTGTTGTAAGGCTGGACACTTGGGACTGAGAGGATTGGGGAGATTGGGTGAGCAAATGCAGACCCTTTAAGGCAATAATGCATGGCACCCATCCATGGGTCCCAACTCTCCATGTTGAAGGGAATATTACTAGAGATATAACATGCACAGGAAACCTAGAGAATGCACACACTGTGTATACGAAAGTTTTCAAAACCTCAACTAATAATCCCTTTCCTGGTGCACCGGTATGAGTTTCCAACTGCTTTACTATAAATCTCCAGGGTCGGGGAGAAAGGCCCTTTTAACCCCTGGTTCGCACAGGTTGCCAATTTGGCAGAGGATGGAAGGGAAGAGGGAGAGCCAATGAGAGAGTAGCTGTTAGGCATTTGGACGGGCACATGTCACTCTAATTTCCAGGCAGGAAGAAGAATTAACCAAAGTCTCAGCCACCCGCCGGGAACCAGTATAGGTCCTGAATCAAAATTTTGGGCTTGCGTTCAGCTCACAAAAAAGGAGTTGAAAAATGGAGCTCAGGGGCACAGCAATTCACAAACTGGTAGAGTAATAAAGGAGAAAAATCGTCCAAATATCTGTTGAGGGAAGGCAGCGAGGCGAACTCGAAAGCGAGGCATAATACCAGAAAACAGATTTCAAGTGGTACTTTGGAATCGCCTTTAAAGCACAGGAAGAGGGGCAGGATTTCGACAATGATGCACTTGGGAAAAATGGCGTATGCGTTTTCTCCTGAATATATTCAGGAGAAAACGCATATGACCCTTTTTGCCAAGCAAGCAAGCGGGCAACACAAATCTTCACTACAAAGAAGTATCACTTCCTACCGTTCAAAAGGGCATCGACATATTGTGTAAAAACCAGAAAGGCAAGACAGGCCCTGGAGAACAGGGAGCCATGTTATGCTGATGGGAAAGATGTAAATTGCCAACTGCCTCACTGGAGGAGTGCATTGTGTTCCCTAAAACAAGTAAACATCAGAGCTACAGAGCCAAAGGCACTTCCAGTTTAGGGAATATATCTTGGGAAAACTGAAAATCAGTAAGAAAGAGACACCCATAAAGTGAGAGCTACACTTCTTACAAGAACCTCAACTTGGGTACACATAAAATAAACCAGGAAGTATAAAAATGGTTCAAAAAATTGTGGTACTTACGTACGATGGAATATCCCACAGCCATGAAATCAATGTCATAAGACCAGTAGCAGCAAAATGATTGGATTCAGGTTGATGATTCTAAGAGAATTAAGTCACACAGAAAAAGAAACTTATCAAAAGATATCACTTATGAAGATCCCGTAAACATGGCTACACTTGAACTGAGCTAGGGAAGAGAACAGTGTCTCACATTTAGAAAACACTCTTATACCTGTTTAAGGGGGAAGGAGAGGTGGGGTGATGCATAAAATCAGAGTTTGATATAAGCACAGGTACCATTCCAAAAACCAACTATGGAATAGACAAGACCTACACCTTCCTCAGTGAAAGGGACTCAAAACCCCTTATTTCACGCAGAAGAATATATCTGACTAGTAAGAATCTTAAAACCTATGTATTGATATGTCTCCGTAAGGGAATCAAGTGTGTCTAGACTGGCAAAAACATGGCAGCGAGAATCAGCTCAAAGCCAATAAAAAAAAGGAATTTCAAGAACAAATCAAAAAAACAGGGTAATTCTATAGAATTCCTTCATGGTCTCTGATGAAACCTGGAATTACCCTCTCTACAATGACAGCTGGATGTGGCATAAGGCTGGACACTTGGGACTGAGAGGATAGGTGAGATTGGGTGAGCAAATGCAGACTCTTTGAAGCAATAATCCATGGCACCCATTCCATGTGTCCCAACTCTCCAGGTTGAAGGGAATATTACTACAGCTATAACATGTACGGGAAACCTAGATAATGGACACACTGTGAATACGAAAGGATTCTAAAACTCAACGAAGAGTCCCTCTCCTGGTGCACCGGTTTGACTTTCCAACTGCTTTACTATCAATCTCACAACTTGGAGATACAGCCCCTTTAACCTCCTGTTCGCAGAGGTTGCCAATTTGGCAGAGGGTGAAAGGGAAGAGGGAGAACCAATGAGAGAGTAGCTGTTAGGCATTTGGACGGGCACATGTCACTCTAAATTCCCAGCAGGAAGAAGAATTAAACAAAGTCTCAGCCACCCACCGGGAAACAGTATAGATCCTGAACCAAAATTTTTGACTTGTGTTCAGCTCACAAAAAACGAGTTGAACAATGGAGCTCAGGGGCACAGCAATTCACAAACTGTCAGAGTAATTAAGGACAACTATCGTCCAAAAATCTGTTGAGGGAAGGCAACGAGGTGGACTTGAAAGAGAGGCAGAATAGCAGGAAACAGATTTCATGAGGTACGTTGAATTTGCCTTTAAATCACAGGATGAGGGGCACAACTTCGACAATGATGCACTTGCCCAAAAAGGGCGTATGCATTTTCTCCTGAATATATTCAGGAGAAAACGCATACACCCTTTTTGGCCAAGCATGCAAGCGGACAATTCAAATCTGCACTACAAAGAAGTATCACTTCACCCCACTCAAAAGGGATATCCACAAAATATGTAAAAAACAGAAAGGCAAGACAGGCACTGGAGAACAGGGAGCCTTTTTATGCTGATGGGCGGGATGTAAATTGCCAACTGCCTCTCTGGAGGAGTGCATTGTGTTCCCTAAAACAAGTAAACAACAGAGCTACAGAGCCCAGGGCGCTTCCAATCTAGGGAATATACCTTGGGAAAACTGAAAATGAATAAGAGAGGGACACCCCCAAATTTAGGGCTGGAATGCTTAAAAGAACCTCAACTTGGGTACACCTTAAATATCCCAGGAAATATAAAAATGGTTCAAAAAATTGTGGTACTAACGTACGATGGAATATCCCTCAGCCATGAAATCAATGTCATAAGACCAGTAGCAGCAAAATGAGTGGATTCAGGTACGATGATTCTAAGTGAAATAAGTCACACAGAAAAAGAAACTTATCATAAGATATCACTTATAAAGATCCTGTAAACATGGCTACACATGACCTGAGTTAGGAAAGAGAACAGAGTCTCATATTTAGAAAAAACTCTTATGCCTGCTTAAGCGGGATGGCGAGGTGGGGTGATGCATAATACCAGAGTTTGATATGAGCTCAGGTACCGTTCCAAAAACCAACTATGGAATAGACAAGACCTACACCTTCTTCAGTGAAAGGGACTCAAAACCCATATTTCCCGCAGAGGAATAGATCTGACTAGTAAGAATCTTAAAACCTATGTATTGATATGTCTGTGTAAGGGAATCAAGTGTGTCTAGAGTGGCGTTAACCGGGCAGCGAGAATCAGCTCAAACCAACTATAAAAAGGAATTTCAAAAACAAAACATATATACAGGGAAATTCTTTACAACGTCTTCAGGGTCTCTGATGAATCCTGGAATGACCCTATCTACAATGACAGCTGGATGTGGCATAAGGCTGGACACTTGGGACTGAGAGGATTGGTGAGATTGGGTGAACAAATGCAGACCCTTTAAATCAATAATGCATGGCACCCATTCCATGGGTCCCAACTCTCCAGGTTGAAGAGAATATTACTACAGCTATAACATGTACGGGAAACCTAGAGAATGGACACACTGTGAATATGAAAGGATTCTAAAACTCTACGAATAGTCCCTCTCCTGGTGCTCCAGTTTGACGTTCCAACTGCTTTACTATCAATCTCCCAAATTGGAGAGACAGCTCCTTTAACCTCCTGGTTCCCACAGGTTGCCAATTTGGCAGAGGATGTTAGGGAAGAGGGAGAACCAATGAGAGAGTAGCTGTTAGGCATTTGGATTGGCACATGTCACTCTAATTTCCAGGCAGGAAGAAGAATTAACCAAAGTTTCAGCCATTCACAGGGAACCAGTATAGGTCCGGAAGCAAAACTTTGGACTTGCGTTCAGCTCACAAAAAACGAGTTGAAAAATGGAGCTCAGGGGCACAGGAATTCACCAACTAGCAGAGTAATAAAGGACAACTATCGTCCAAAAATCTGTTGAGGGAAGGCAACGAGGCGGACTTGAAAGCGAGGAAGAATAGCAGGAAACATATTTCAAGAGGTACGTCGGAATCGCCTGTAAAGCACAGGAAGAGGGGCACAACTTCGACAATGATGCACTTGACCAAAAAGGGCATATGCATTTTCTCCTGAATATATTCAGGAGAAAACGCATATGCCCTTTTTGGCCAAGCAAGCAAGCAGGGAATGCAAATCTGCACCACAAAGAAGTATATTTTCCCACTGGTCAAAAGGGACATCCATAAAATGTGTAAAAACCAGAAAGGCAAGATAGGCCCTGGAGAACAGGGAGCCCTGTTATGCTGATGGGCGGGATGTAAATTGACAGCTGCCTCACTGGTGGAGTGCATTGTGTTCCCTAAAACAAGTAAACAACAGAGCTACCCAGCCAAGGGCACTTCCAGTCTAGAGAATATACCTTGGGAAAATTGTAAATCAATAAGACAGAGCCACCCCCAAATTTAGGGCTGCACTGCTTACAAGAACCTCAACTTGGGTACACCTTAAATATCCCAGGAAATATAAAAATGGTTCAAAAAATTGAGGTACTTATGTACAATGGAATATCCCTCAGCCATGAAATCACTGTCATAAGACCAGTAGCAGCAAAATGAGTGGATTCAGGTACGATGATTCTAAGTGAAATAAGTCACACAGAAAGAGAAACTTATCATAAGATATCATTTAGAAGATCCTGTAAACATGACTACACTTGAACTGAGTTAGGAAAGAGAACAGTGTCTCACATTTAGAAAACACTCTTATGCCTGCTTAAGGGGGAAGGAAAGGTGGGGTGATGCATAAAACCAGAGTTTGGTATAAGCACAGTTATCGTTCCAAAAACCAACTATGGAATAGACAAGACCTACACATTCCTTAGAGAAAGGGACTCAAAACCCCATATTTCTCGCCGAGGAATATATCTGACTAGTAAGTATCTTAAAACCTATGTACTGATATGTCTGGGTAAGCAAAATAAGTGTTTCTAGACTGGCATAAACATGGCAGCGTGAATCAGCTCAAACCTACTATAAAATGAATTTCAAAAACAAAACAAAAAAACAGGCACTTTCTTTGCAATTCCTTCAGGGTCTCTGACGAAACCTGGAATGACCCTAAGTACAATGACAGCTGGATTTGGCATAAGGCTGGACACTTGGGACTGAGAGGATTGGTGAGATTGGGTGAGCAAATGCAGACCCTTTAAAGCAATAATGCATGGCACCCATTCCATAGGTCCCAACTCTCCAGGTTGAAGGGAATATTAATACAGCTATAACATGTACGGGAAAACTAGAGAATGAACACACTGTGAATACGAAAGGTTTCTAAAACTCAACGAATAGTCCCTCTCCTGGTGCTCCGCGTTGAATTTCCAACTGCTTTACTATCAATCTCCCAACTTGGAGAGACAGCCCCTTTAACCTCCTGGTTCCCATAGGTTGCCAATTTGGCAGAGGATGGAAGGGAAGAGGGAGAACCAATGAGAGAGTAGCTGTTAGGCATGTGGACGGGCCAATGTCACTCTAATTTCCCGGGAGGAAAAAGAATTAACCAAAGTCTCAGCCACCCACCGGTAAAAAGTATAGGTCCTGAAGCAAAATTTTGGACTTGTGTTCAGCTCACAAAAAACGAGTTGAAAAATGGAGCTCAGGGGCACAGCAATTCACAAACTGGCAGAGTAATAAAGGACAACTATTGTCCAAAAATCTATTGAGGGAAGGCAATGATGCGGATTTGAAAGAAGGCAGAGTAGCAGGAAACGGATTTAAAGAGGTACATAGAAATCGCCTGTAAAGAACAGGAAGAGGGGAACAACTTCGACAATGATGCACTTGGCCAAATATGGCGTATGCGTTTTATCCTGAATATATTCAAGAGAAAACACATACGCCCTTTTTGGCCAAGCAAGCAAGCGGGCAATTCACATCTGCACTAAAAAGAAGTATCTCTTCCCAACGGTTAAAAGGGACATCCAAAAAATGTGTAAAATCCAGAAAGGCAAGACAGGCCCTGGAGAACTGGGAGACTTGTTATGCTGAAGGGTGGGAGGTAAATTGCCAACTGTCCCTCTGGAGGAGTGCATTGTGTTCCCTAAAACAAGTAAACAACAGAGCTACAGAGCAAAGTCACTTCCAGTCTAGGGAATATACCTTGGTAAAACTGAAAATCAATAGGACAGAGCCACCCCCAAATTTAGGGCTGCACTGCTTACAGGAACCTCAACTTGCGTACACCTTAAATATCCCAGGAAATATAAAAATGGTTCAAAAAATTGTGGTACTTAAGTACGATGGAATATCCCACAGCCATGAAATCAATGTCATAAGACCAGTAGCAGCAAAATGAGTGGATTCAGGTACGATGATTCTAAGTGAAATAAGTCACACAGAAAAAGAAACTTATCATAAGATATCACTTATAAAGATCCTGTAAACATGGCTACACATGACCTGAGTTAGGAAAGAGAACAGAGTCTCACATTTAGAAAAAAACTCTTATGCCTGCTTAAGGGGGATGGCGAGGTGGGGTGATGCATAATACCAGAGTTTGATATGAGCTCAGGTACCGTTCCAAAAACCAACTATGGAATAGACAAGACCTACACCTTCTTCAGTGAAAGGGACTCAAATCCCATATTTCCCGCAGAGGAATAGATCTGACTAGTAAGAATCTTAAAACCTATGTATTGATATGTCTGTGTAAGGGAATCAAGTGTGTCTAGAGTGGCGTTAACCGGGCAGCGAGAATCAGCTCAAACCAACTATAAAAAGGAATTTCAAAAACAAAACATATATACAGGGAAATTCTTTACAACGTCTTCAGGGTCTCTGATGAATCCTGGAATGACCCTATCTACAATGACAGCTGGATGTGGCATAAGGCTGGACACTTGGGACTGAGAGGATTGGTGAGATTGGGTGAACAAATGCAGACCCTTTAAATCAATAATGCATGGCAACCATTCCATGGGTCCCAACTCTCCAGGTTGAAGAGAATATTACTACAGCTATAACATGTACGGGAAACCTAGAGAATGGACACACTGTGAATATGAAAGGATTCTAAAACTCTACGAATAGTCCCTCTCCTGGTGCTCCAGTTTGACGTTCCAACTGCTTTACTATCAATCTCCCAAATTGGAGAGACAGCTCCTTTAACCTCCTGGTTCCCACAGGTTGCCAATTTGGCAGAGGATGTTAGGGAAGAGGGAGAACCAATGAGAGAGTAGCTGTTAGGCATTTGGATTGGCACATGTCACTCTAATTTCCAGGCAGGAAGAAGAATTAACCAAAGTTTCAGCCATTCACAGGGAACCAGTATAGGTCCGGAAGCAAAACTTTGGACTTGCGTTCAGCTCACAAAAAACGAGTTGAAAAATGGAGCTCAGGGGCACAGGAATTCACCAACTAGCAGAGTAATAAAGGACAACTATCGTCCAAAAATCTGTTGAGGGAAGGCAACGAGGCGGACTTGAAAGCGAGGAAGAATAGCAGGAAACATATTTCAAGAGGTACGTCGGAATCGCCTGTAAAGCACAGGAAGAGGGGCACAACTTCGACAATGATGCACTTGACCAAAAAGGGCATATGCATTTTCTCCTGAATATATTCAGGAGAAAACGCATATGCCCTTTTTGGCCAAGCAAGCAAGCAGGGAATGCAAATCTGCACCACAAAGAAGTATATTTTCCCACTGGTCAAAAGGGACATCCATAAAATGTGTAAAAACCAGAAAGGCAAGATAGGCCCTGGAGAACAGGGAGCCCTGTTATGCTGATGGGCGGGATGTAAATTGACAGCTGCCTCACTGGTGGAGTGCATTGTGTTCCCTAAAACAAGTAAACAACAGAGCTACCCAGCCAAGGGCACTTCCAGTCTAGAGAATATACCTTGGGAAAATTGTAAATCAATAAGACAGAGCCACCCCCAAATTTAGGGCTGCACTGCTTACAAGAACCTCAACTTGGGTACACCTTAAATATCCCAGGAAATATAAAAATGGTTCAAAAAATTGAGGTACTTATGTACAATGGAATATCCCTCAGCCATGAAATCACTGTCATAAGACCAGTAGCAGCAAAATGAGTGGATTCAGGTACGATGATTCTAAGTGAAATAAGTCACACAGAAAGAGAAACTTATCATAAGATATCATTTAGAAGATCCTGTAAACATGACTACACTTGAACTGAGTTAGGAAAGAGAACAGTGTCTCACATTTAGAAAACACTCTTATGCCTGCTTAAGGGGGAAGGAAAGGTGGGGTGATGCATAAAACCAGAGTTTGGTATAAGCACAGTTATCGTTCCAAAAACCAACTATGGAATAGACAAGACCTACACATTCCTTAGAGAAAGGGACTCAAAACCCCATATTTCTCGCCGAGGAATATATCTGACTAGTAAGTATCTTAAAACCTATGTACTGATATGTCTGGGTAAGCAAAATAAGTGTGTCTAGACTGGCATAAACATGGCAGCGTGAATCAGCTCAAACCTACTATAAAATGAATTTCAAAAACAAAACAAAAAAACAGGCACTTTCTTTGCAATTCCTTCAGGGTCTCTGATGAAACCTGGAATGACCCTAAGTACAATGACAGCTGGATTTGGCATAAGGCTGGACACTTGGGACTGAGAGGATTGGTGAGATTGGGTGAGCAAATGCAGACCCTTTAAAGCAATAATGCATGGCACCCATTCCATAGGTCCCAACTCTCCAGGTTGAAGGGAATATTAATACAGCTATAACATGTACGGGAAAACTAGAGAATGAACACACTGTGAATACGAAAGGTTTCTAAAACTCAACGAATAGTCCCTCTCCTGGTGCTCCGCGTTGAATTTCCAACTGCTTTACTATCAATCTCCCAACTTGGAGAGACAGCCCCTTTAACCTCCTGGTTCCCATAGGTTGCCAATTTGGCAGAGGATGGAAGGGAAGAGGGAGAACCAATGAGAGAGTAGCTGTTAGGCATGTGGACGGGCCAATGTCACTCTAATTTCCCGGGAGGAAAAAGAATTAACCAAAGTCTCAGCCACCCACCGGTAAAAAGTATAGGTCCTGAAGCAAAATTTTGGACTTGTGTTCAGCTCACAAAAAACGAGTTGAAAAATGGAGCTCAGGGGCACAGCAATTCACAAACTGGCAGAGTAATAAAGGACAACTATTGTCCAAAAATCTATTGAGGGAAGGCAATGATGCGGACTTGAAAGAAGGCAGAGTAGCAGGAAACGGATTTAAAGAGGTACATAGAAATCGCCTGTAAAGAACAGGAAGAGGGGAACAACTTCGACAATGATGCACTTGGCCAAATAAGGCGTATGCGTTTTATCCTGAATATATTCAAGAGAAAACACATACGCCCTTTTTGGCCAAGCAAGCAAGCGGGCAATTCACATCTGCACTAAAAAGAAGTATCTCTTCCCAACGGTTAAAAGGGACATCCAAAAAATGTGTAAAATCCAGAAAGGCAAGACAGGCCCTGGAGAACTGGGAGACTTGTTATGCTGAAGGGTGGGAGGTAAATTGCCAACTGTCCCTCTGGAGGAGTGCATTGTGTTCCCTAAAACAAGTAAACAACAGAGCTACAAAGCAAAGTCACTTCCAGTCTAGGGAATATACCTTGGTAAAACTGAAAATCAATAGGACAGAGCCACCCCCAAATTTAGGGCGGCACTGCTTACAGGAACCTCAACTTGCGTACACCTTAAATATCCCAGGAAATATAAAAATGGTTCAAAAAATTGTGGTACTTACGTATGATGGAATATCCCAAAGGCATGATAACAATGTCATAAGACCAGTGGCAGCAAAGTGAGTGGATTCAGGTACGATGATTTTAAGTGAAATAAGTCACACAGAAAAAAAAATTATCATAAGTTATCACTTTTGAAGTTCCTGTAAACATGGCTACACATGAAATGAGTTAGGAAAGAGAACAGAGTCTCACATTTAGAAAACACTCTTATGCCTGCTTATGGGGGAAGGAGTGCTTGGGGGATGCATAAAACCAGAGTTTGATATAAGCACATGTACCTTTCCAAAAACCAACTATGCATTAGAAAAGACCTACACCTCCCTCAGTGAAAGGGACTCAAAATCCCATATTACCCGCAGAGGAATATATCTGACTTGTAAGAATCCTAAAACCGATGTATTGATATGTCTCCGTAAGGGAATCAAGTGTGTCTAGACTGGGATAAACATGGCAGCGAGAATCAGCTCAAACCCACTAAAAAAAGGAATTTCAAAAACAAAACAAAAAAACAGGGAAATTCTGTTCAATTCCTTCAGGGTCTCTGATGAAACATGCAATGACTCTATCTACAATGACAGCTGGATGTGGCATAAGGCTGGACACTTGGGACTGAGAGGATTGGTGAGATTGGGTGTGCAAATGCAGACCCTTTAAAGCAATAATGCATGGCACACATTCCATGGGTCCCAAATCTCCAGATTGAAGGGAATATTACTACAGCTATAACATGTACGGAAAACGTAGAGAATGGACACACTGTAAATACGAAAGGTTTCTAAAACTCAACGAATAGTCCCTCTCCTGGTGCTCCACTTTGACATTCCAACTGATTTACTATCAATCAGCCAAATGGAGAGACTGCCCCTTTAACCTCCTGGTACGCACAGGTTGCCAATTTGGCAGAGGATGAAAGGGAAGAGGGAGAACCAATGAGAGATTAGATGTTAGGCCTTTGGACGGGCACATCTCACTCTAATTTCCCGGCAGGAAGAAGAATTAACCAAAGTCTCAGCCACACACCGGGAACCAGTATAGGTCCTGAACCAAAATTTTGGACTTGCGTTCAGCTCACGAAAAACGAGTTAAAACATGGAGCTCAGGGGCACAGCAATTCACAAACTGGCAGAGTGATAAAGGAAAACTATCGTCAAAAAATCTATTGAGGGAAGGCAACGAGGCGGACTTGAAAGCAAGGCAGAATAGCAGGAAAAAGATTTCAAGAGGTACGTTGGAATCGCCTGTAAAGCACAAGAAGAGGGGCACAACTTCGACAATGATGCACTTGGCCAAAATGGGCTTATACGTTTTCTCCTGAATATATTCAGGAGAAAACACATAAGCCCGTTTTGGCTAAGCAAGCATGCGGGCAATGCAAATCTGCACTACAAAGAAGTATCACTTCCCACCGGTCAAAAGGGACATCCACAAAATGGGTAAAATCCCGAAAGGCAAGACAGGCACTGGAGAACAGGGAGCCTTTTTATGCTGATGGGCGGGATGTAAACTGCCAACTGCCTCTCTGGAGGAGTGCATTGTGTTCCCTAAAACAAGTAAACAACACAGGTACAGAGCCAAGAGCACTTCTAGTCTAGGGAATATACCATGGGAAAACTGAAAATCAATAAGATAGAGCCACCCCCATATTTAGGGCTGCACTGCTTACAAGAACCTCAACTTGGGTACACCTTAAATATCCCAGGAAATATAAAAATGGTTTAAAAATTTGTCGTACTGATGTACGATGGAATATCCCTCAGCCATGAAATCAATGTCGTAAGACCAGTAGCAGCAATATGAGTGGATTCAGGTACAATGATTCTAAGTGAAATAAGTCACACAGGAAAAGAAACTTATCATAAGATATCACTTATGAAGATCCTATAAACATGGCTACACATGAACTGAGTTAGGAAAGAGAACAGAGTCTCACATGTAGAAAACACTCTTATATCTGCTTAAGCGGGAAGGAGAGGTGGAGTGTTGCATAAAACCAGAGTTTGATATAAGCAGAGGTACCGGTACAAAAACCAACTATGGAATAGACGAAACCTACACCTTCCTCAGTGAAAGGGACTCAAAACCCCATATTTCCCACAGAGGAATATATCTGACTAGTAAGAATCTTAAAACCTATGTATTGATATGTCTCCGTAAGGGAAACAAGTGTGTCTAGACTGGCAAAAACATGGCAGTGAGAATCAGCTCAAACCCACTATTAAAAGTAATTTCAAAATCAAAACAAAAAAAAACAGGGAAATTCTTTACAATTCCTTCAGGGTCTCTGATGAAACCTGGAAAGACCCTATCTACAATGACAGCTGGATGTGGCATAAGGCTGGACACATGGGACTGAGAGGATTGGTGAGCAAATGCAGACCCATAATGCAATAATGCATGGGCCCCATTCCATGGGTCCCAACTCTCCAGGTTGAAGGGAATATTACTACAGCTCTAACATGTATGGGAAACCTAGAAAATGGACCCACTGTGAATACGAAAGGTTTCTAAAACTCAACGAATAGTCCCTCTCCTTGTATTCCAGTTTAACTTTCCAACTGCTTTACTATCAATCTCCCAACATGGAGAGACAGCCCCTTTAACCTCCTGGTTCACACAGGTGGCCAATTTGGCAGAGGATTAAAGGGAAGAGGGAGAAGCAATGAGAGAGTAGCTGTTAGGCATTTGGACGGGCACAAGTCACTCCTATTTCCCGGGAGGAAGAAGAATTAAACAAAGTCTCCGCCTCCACCGGGAACCAGTATAAGTCCTGAAACAAAATTTTGTACTTGCGTTCAGCTCACAAAAAACGAGTTGAAAAATGGAGCTAAGGGGCACAGCAATTCACAAAGTAGCAGAGTAATAAAGGAAAACTATCATCCAAAAATCTGTTGAGGGAAGGCAACGAGGCGGACTTGAATGCGAGGCAAAATAGCAGGAAACACATTTCAAGAGGTACATAGGAATCGCCTGTAAAGCACAGGAAGAGGGGCACAACTTCGACAATAATGCACTTGGCCAAAAAGGGCGTATGCATTTTCTGCTGAATATATTCAGGAGAAAACGCATACGCCCTTTTTGGCCAAGCAAGCAAGCGGGCAATGCAAATCTGCCCTACAAAGAAGTATCTCTTCCCACTGGTCAAAAGGGACATACACAAAATGTGTAAAAAACAGAAAGGCAAGACAGGCCCTGGGGAACAGGGGGCCTTGTTATGCTGATGGGCAGGATGTAAATTGCCAACTGCCTCTCTGGAGGAGTGCATTGTGTTCCCTAAAAGAAGTAAACAAAAGAGATACAGAGGCATGAGCACTTCCAGTCTAGGGACTATAACTTGGGAAAACAGAAAATCAATAAGACAGAGCCACCCCAAAATTTCGGGCTGCACTGCTTACAAGAACGTCAACTTGGGCACCCCTTAAATATCCCAGGAAATATAAAAATGGTTCAAAAAATTGTGGTACTTATGTAAAATGGAATATCCCTCAGCCATGAAATCAATGTCATAAGACCAGTAGCTGGAAAATGAGTGGATTCATGTACGATGATTGTAAGTGAAATAAGTCACACAGAAAATGAAACTTATCATAAGATATCACTTAGAAGATCCTGTAAACATGACTACACTTGAACTGAGTTAGGAAAGGGAACAGAGTCTCACATTTAGTAAACAATCTTATGCCTGCCTAAGGGGGAAGGAGAGGTGGGTTGATGCATAGAACCAGAGTTTGATATAAGCACAGGTATCGTTCCAAAAACAAACTATGGAATAGACAAGACCTACACCTTCCTCAGTGAAAGGGACTCAAAACCCCATATTTCCTCCAGAGGAATATATCTGACTAGTAAGGATCTTAAAACCTATGTACTGATATGTCTTGGTAACGTAATTATGTGTGACTAGACTGGCATAATCATGGCAGCGAAAATCAGCTCAAACCCACTATAAAATGAATTTCACAAACAAAAAAAAACAGGGAAATTCTTTACAATTGCTTCAGGGTCTCTGACGAAATCTGGAATGACCATATCTACAATGACAGCTGGATGTGGCATAAGGCTGGACACTTGGGACGGAGAGGATTGGTGAGATTTGGTGAGAAAATGCAGTCGCTTTAAAGCGGTAATGCCTGGCCCCCATTCCATGCGTCCCAACTTTCCAGGTTGAGGGGAATATTACTACAGATATAACATATACGGGAAACCTAGAGAATGAACACACTCTGAATACGAAAGTTTTCTAAAACTCAAGGAATCGTCCCGCTCCTGGTGCTCCACTTTGAATTTCCAACTGCTTTACTATCAATCTCCCAACATGGAGAGACAGCCCCTTTAACATCCTGGTTCCCATACGTTTCCAATTTGGCAGAGGATGGAAGGGAAGAGGGAGAGCCAATGAGAGAGTAGCTGTTAGGCATTTGGACGGGCACATGTGACTCTAATTTCCCGGCAGGAAGAAGAATTAACCAAAGTGTCAGCGATTCACCGGGAACCAGTATAGGACATGAAGCAAAATTTTGTACTTGCGTTCAGCTCACCAAAAACGAGTTGAGAAATGGAGCTCATGGGCAAAGCAATTCACAAACTGGCAGAGTAATAAAGGACAACTATCGTCCCAAAATCTGTTGATGGAAGGCAATGATGCGGACGTGAAAGGGAAGCATAATAGCAGGACACTGATTTTAAGAGGTACGTTGGAATTGCCTTTAAAGCACAGGAAGAGGGTCACAACTTCAGCAATGATGCACTTGGCCAAAAAGGGCGTGCGTGTTTTCTCTTGAATATATTCAGGAGAAAACACATAGCCCTTTTTGGCCAAGCAAGCATGCGGTCAATGCAAATCTGCACTACAAAGAAGTATCACTTCCCACCGATCAAAAGGGAAATCCACAAAATGTGTAAAAACCAGAAAGGCAAGACAGGCCCTGGAGAAAACGGAGCCTTGTTATGCTGATGGGCGGTATGTAAACTGCCAATGGCCTCACTGGAGGAGTGAACTGTGTTCCCTAAAACAATTAAACAACAGAGCTACAGAGCCAAGGGCACATCCAGTCTAGGGAATATACCTTGGGAAAACTGAAAATCAAGAAGACAGAGCCACCCCCAAATTTAGGGCTGCACTGCTTACAAGAACCTCAACTTGGGTACTCCTTAAATATCCCAGGGATATAAAAATTATTCAAAAAACTGTGGTACTTATGTATGATGAAATATCCTTCAGCCTTGAAGTCAATGTCATAAGACCAGCAGCAGCAAAATGAGTGGATTCAGGTACGATGATTCTAAGTGAAATAAGTCACACAGAAAAAGAAACATCATAAGATATCACTTATGAAGATCCTGTAAACATGGCTACACAGGAACTGAGTTAGGAAAGAGAAGAGTGTCTCACATTTAGAAAACACTGTTATGCCTGCTTAAGGGGAAAGGAGAGGTGGGGTGATGCATAAAATCAGAGTTTGATATAAGCACAGGTACCGGTCCAAAAACCAACTATGGAATAGACAAGACCTACACGTTCCTCAGTGAAAGGAACACAAAACCCTATATTTCCCGCAGAGGAATATATCTGACTAGTAAGAATCTTAAAACCTATGTATTGATATGTCTCCGTAAGGGAATCAAGTGTGTCTAGACTGGCATAAACATGGCAGCGAGAATCAGCGCAAACCCACTATAAAAGGGAATTTAACAAACAAAACAAAAAAAAACACGGAAATCCTTTACAATTCCTTCAGGTTCTCTGATGAAACCTGGAATGACCCTATCTACAATGACAGCTGGATATGTCATAAGGCTGGACACATGGGACTGAGAGGAGTGGTGAGATTGGGTGAGCACATGCAATCGCTTTAAAGCAATAATGCATGGCCCCCATTCCATGGGTCCCAACTCTCCAGGTTGAAGGGAATATTACTACAGCTATAACATATACGGGAAACATAGAGAATGGACACAGAGTGAATACGAAAGGTTTCTAAAACACAACACATTGTACCTCTCCTGGTGCTCCTGTTTGACTTTCCAACGACTTTACTATCAATCTCCAAACTTGGAGAGACATCCCCTTTAACCTCCTGGTTCGCAGAGGGTGACAATTTGGCAGAGGATGGAAGGGAAGAGGGAGAACCAATGAGAGAGTTGCTGTTAGGCATTTGGACGGTCATATGTCACTCTAATTTCCCGGCAGGAAGAAGAATTAACCAAAGTCTCAGCCACCCACTGCGAACCAGTAGAGTTCCTGAACCAAAATTTTGGACTTGCGTTCAGCTCACAAAAAACGAGTTGAAAAATGGAGCTCAGGGGCACAGCAATTCACAAACTTGCAGAGTAATAAAGGACAACTATTGTCCAAAAATCTGTTGAGGGAAGGTAACGAGGCGGACTTCAAAGTGAGGCAGAATAACAGGAAACAGATTTTAAGAGGTACCTTGGAATCGACCTTAAAGCCAAGGAAGCGGGGCAAAACATCGACAATGATGCGCTTTGCCAAAATGGACGTATGCGTTTTCTCCTGAATATATTCAGCAGAAAACGCATACGCCCTTTTTGGCCAAGCAAGCAAGCGGGCAATGCAAATCTGCACTACAAAGAAGTATCACTTCCCACTGGTCAAAAGGGACATCCACAAAATGTGTAAATACCTGAAAGGCAAGACAGGCCCTGGAGAACAGGGAGCCTTGTTATGCTGATGGGCGTGATGTAAATTGCCAACTGCCTGTCTGGAGGAGTGCATTGTGTTCCCTAAAACAAGTAAACAAAAAAACTACAGAGCCAAGGGTGCTTCCAGTCTAAGGAATATACCTTTGGAAAACTGAAAATCAATAACACAGAGCCAACCCAAAATTTAGGGCTGCACTGCTTACAAGAACCTCAACTTGGGTACACCTGAAATATCCCAGGAAATATAAAAATGGATCAAAAAATTGTGGTACTTCCGTACGATGGAATATCCCTCAGCCATGAAATCAATGTCATAAGACCAGTAGCAGCAAAGTGAGTGGGTTCAGGTACGATGATTCTAAGTGAAATAAGTCACACAAAAAAAGAAACTTATCATAACATAACACTTATGAAGATGTTGTAAACATGGCTACACTTGATCTAATTTATGAAAGATAACAGAGTCTCACATTTAGAAAGCACTCTTATGCCTGCTTAAGGGGGAAGGAGAGGTGGGGTGATGCATAAAACCAGAGAATGATATAAGCCCAGGTACCGTTCAAAAACCAATTATGGAATAGACAAGACCTACACCTTCTTCAGTGAAAGGGACTCAAAACCGCATATTTCCCGCAGAGGAATATATCTGACTAGTAAGAATCTTAAAACCTATGTATTGATATCTTTCCATAAGCGAATCAAGTGTGTCTAGACTGGCATAAGCATGGCAGCGAGAATCAGCTCAAACCCAGTAAAAAAGGGATTTCAAAAAAAAACAAAAAAAACAGGGAAATTCTTTACAATTCCTTCACCGTCTCTGATGAAACCTGGAATGACCCTATCTGTAATGGCAGTGGGATGTGGCATAAGGCTTGACACTTGGGACTGACAGGATTGGTGAGATTGGGTGAGCAAATGCAGACCCTTTAAAGCAATAATGCATGGCACCCATCCATGATTCCCAACTCTCCTGTTTGATGGAAATATTAATACATCTCTAACATGTACGGGAAACATAGAGAATGGACACACTGTGAATATGAAAGCTTTCTAAATCTCAATGAATTGTCCTTCTCCTGGTGCTCCGTTTTAACTTTCCAAATGCTTTAATAAAAATCTCCCAACTTGCAGAGAGAGCCCCTTTAACCTCCTGGTTCGCACATGTTGGCAATTTGGCAGAGAATGAAAGGGAAGAGGGAGAACCAATGAGAGAGTAGCTGTTAGGCATTTGGACGGCCACATGTCACTCTACTTTCCTGTAAGGAAGATGAATTAACCAAAGTCTCAGCCACCCACTGGGAACCAGTATAATTTCTGAACCAAAATTTTGGACTTGAGGTCAGCTCACAAAAAATGAGTTGAAACAT
Organism: Mesoplodon bidens; assembly: GCF_964165515.1. Lineage (NCBI taxonomy): Eukaryota > Metazoa > Chordata > Mammalia > Artiodactyla > Ziphiidae > Mesoplodon > Mesoplodon bidens. The sequence continues at coordinate 1,851,800 of NW_027671170.1, forward strand.
GGAGCTCAGGGGGACAGCAATTCACCAACTGGCAGAGTAATAAAAGACAACTATAGTCCAAAAATCTTTTGAGAAAGGGCATCGAGTCGGACTTGAAAGCGAGGCAGAATAGTAGGAAACAGATTTCAAGAGGTACATTGGAATCGCCTTTAAAGGACAGGAAGAGGGGCACAACTTCGACAATAATGCACTTGGCACAAAAGTGCGTATGTGTTTTCTCCTGAATATATTCAGGAGAAAACGCATACGACATTTTTGGCCAAGCAAGCAAGCAGGCAATGCAAATCAGCACTACAAATAAGTATTACTTCCCACTGGTCAAAGGGGACATCCAAAAATGTGTAAAAACCAGGAAGGCACGGCAGGCCCTGGAGAACAGGGTGCCTTTTTATGCTGATGGGCGGGATGTAAATTGCCAACTGCCCCACTGGAGAAGTGCACTGTGTTCCCTAAAACAAGTAAAGAACAGAGCTACATAGACAAGGGCACTTCCAGTCTAGGGAATATACCTTGGGAAAACTGAAAATCAATAAGACAGAGCCACCCCCAAATTTAGGGCTGCACTGCTTACAAGAACCTCAACTTGGGTACACCTTAAATATCCCAGGAAATATAAAAATGGTTCAAGAAATCGTGGTACTTACGTACGATGGAATATCCCTCAGCCATGAAAACAATGTCATAAGACGAGTAGCATCAAAATGAGTGGATTCAGGTACGATGATTCTAAGTGAAATAAGTCACACAGAAAAAGAAACTTATCATAAGATATCACTTATGAAGATCCTGTAAACATGGGTACACATGAACTTAGTTAGGAAAGAGAACAGAGTCTCACATTTAGAAAACACTCTTATGCCTGCTTAAGGGGGAAGGAGAAGTGGGGTGATGCATAAAACCACAGTTTGATATAAGCAAAGAACCGTTCCAAAAACCAGCTATGGAATAGACATGGCCTACACATTCCTCAGTGAAAGGGACTCAAAACCCCATATGTCCCGCAGAGGAATATATCTGATTAGTAAGAATCTTAAAACCTATGTATTGATATGTCTCCATAAGGGAACATGTGTGTCTAGACTGGCATAAACATGGCACCGAGATTCAGCTCAAAACTACTATAAAAAGTATTTCAAAATCAAAACAAAAAAAACAGGGAAATTCCTTACAATTCCTTCAGGGTCTCTGATGAAATCTGGAATGACCCTATCTACAATGACAGCTGGATGTGGAATAAGGCTGGAGACAATGGACTGAGAGGATGGGTGAGATTGGGTAAGCAAATGCAGACCCTTTAAAGCAATAATGCATGGCACCCATTCCATGTGTCCCAACTGTCCACGTTGAAGGGAATATTACTACAGCTATAACATTTACAGGAATCCTATCAAATGGACACACTGTGAATAAGAAAGGTTTCTAAAACTCAACGAAAAGTCCCTCTCCTCGTGCCACTGTTTGACTTTCCAACTGATTTACTATCAATCTCCCAACTTGGAGAGACAGCGCCTTTTACATCCTGGTTCGCACTGGTTGTCAGTTTGGCAGAGGACAAAAGGGAAAAGGGAGAACCAATGAGAGAGTAGCTGTTAGGCATTTGGACGGGCACATGTCACTCTAATTTCCTGGCATGAAGAAGAATTAACGAAAGTCTCAGCTTCCTGCCAGGATCGAGTATAAGTCCTGAACCAAATTTGTGGATTTGCGGTCAGCTCACAAAAAAAGCGAGTTGAAAAACTGAGCTCAGGGTCACAGCAATGCCCAAACTTCCAGAGTAATAAAGGACAACTATCATCCAAAATATGTTGAGGGAAGGCAATGATGTGGACGTGAAAGTGAAGCAGAATAGCAGGAAACAGATTCCAAGAGGTACATTGGAATTGCCTTTAAAACACAGGAAGAGGGGCACTACTTCAACAATGATGCACTTGGCCCAAAGGGCATATGCGTTTTCTCCTGAATATATTCAAGAAAAAATGCATATGCCCTTTTTGGTCAAGCAATCAAGCAAGTGGTTAATGCAAATCTGCACTACAAGAACAACCACATCCCACTTGTCAAAAGGGACATCCGAAAAATGTGTAAAAACCAGAAAGGCATGACAGGCCCTGGAGAACAGGGAGCCTTGTTAGGCTAATGGGCAGGATGTAAATCGCCAACTGCCTCTCTGGAGGAGTGCATTGTGTTTCCTAAAATATTAAACCACAGAGCTACAGAGCCAAGGGCAGTTCCAGTCTAGGGAATATACCTTGGGAAAATTGAAAATCAGTAAGACAGAGCCACCCCCAAATTTAGGGCTGCACTGCTTACAAGAACCTCAACTTGGGTACACCTTAAATGTCCCAGGAAATATAAAAATAATTCAAAAAATTGTGGTACTTACTTACGATAGTATATCCCTTAGCCATGAAATCAATGTCATAAGGCCAGTAACAGAAAAATGAGTGGATTCAGGAACGATGATTCTAAGTGAAATAAGTCACAAAGAAACAGAAACTTATCATAGGATATCACTTATGAAGGTCCTGTAACCATGGCTACACAGGAACTGAGTTAGGAATGATAACAGAGTAACGAATATTATCATAAGATATCACTCATATGGTGAATGTACACATCGCTACACATCAACTGAATTACAAACACAACAGAGTCACACATTTAGAAAACAATCTTCTACCTGCTTAAAGGGAAAGGCGAGGTGGGGTGATGCATAAAACAACAGTTTTAAGTTAGCACAGATACCGTTACATAAACCAAGTATGCAATAGAAAACACCTACTCCCGGCACAATGAACTGGACTCAACACCCCCTATTCATTGCAGACGAATATATCTGACTCTAATTATTTTAAAACACTTGTATTCTCATGTCTCCAAAAAAGGAATCATATGTGTGTATAATGGCATGAACACAGCACTGAAATTCAGCTAAACCCCCTTATAAAAATAAGTTTCAAAAGCAAAATGCAAAAACAGCAAAACAGAGAGAAATCTTAAAAATTACGTTCAGGGCCTGTGATCCCACCTGGATTGAACACATTTTCACCCACAGCTGGATGAGACATAAGACTGGACACTTGGGGCTGACAAGATTCCTGAGGTTGTGTGAGCAAAAGAACACCACTTAGAGCAATACCGTGTGCTACCCATTCTAGTGGTCCCAACTCTCCTGGTTTAAGGGAATCTTCCTACAGTTAAAACATTCATGGGAAATCCAGTGGATGGTACACTGTGTAATTGGGAAAGTTTTCTAAAAGGTACCTCATTTTTCCTTTTGTCGTGCTCGGCTTCGCCATTCCATCTGCATTACTAAAAATCTCCCCACTTGGAGTGTCAGCGCCTTTACGCTCCTGTTATGCACAGTTTGCAAATTGTGCAGAGGATGAACAGGAAGAGGGGAAACAAATGAGAGATTAGCTGTAGGTGTTTGGATGGGCACATATCACCCTAGTTTCCCATCAGGAAGAAGAATTAACCAAAGGCTCAGCCTGAAGCCCTAGAACCAGACTAGGGCCTAAAGCCATCATGCGGTATTTAAGACAGCTCACAAATAGGCGAGTTGAAAAATGGAAATCAGGGGCACAGCAATTCACAAACTTGCAGAGTTATAAAGCACAACTATCATCCAGAAATATATTGAGGTAAGGCCGTGAAGTGGATTTGAATGCAAGGCAGAATTGAAGGAAACAGATTTCAAGAGGTACATTGGAGTCATCTTTAAAGCACATGAAAAGCGACAGAACTTCAACAATGTTGCCCTTGGCCGAAAAGGGAGTATGTGTATTTTCTTGAATATATTCGTGAAAAAATGCATACACCCTTTTTGGCCAAGCAAGCCATCAGGCATTGCAAATCCACACTACATAGAAGTGTACCTTACCTCCAGTCAAAAGGGCCATCCACAAATAGTGTAAAAACCACAAATGCAGGACAGGCCATGGAGAAAAGGGAGCCTGGTTACACCGATGGACAGGATGTAAATTGCCAACAGCCTCTCTGGAGAACTGTATGTTGTTTTCTAAAACAGAGCTACAGAGCATAGCACACTTCAACTCATGGGCGTGTATTTTGGGAAAACTAAAAATCCACAACACACAGCCTGCCCAAAATTTAGGGCTGCTCTGTTTATAAGAACCTCGATTTCAGTACACTTTAAATATCCCAGGAAAGGAAAAAAAATGGATATAGATGTTGTGGTACTTATATACAATGGAATGTCACTCAGACATAAAATCAATGTCATAAGGCCAATAGCAGCATAATGAGTGGCTTTAGGTACAATGATGCTAAGTGAAATGAGCCACAAAGAAAAAGAAACATATTGTAATATATCACTTATAGAGGGAATGTAAACATGGCTACACATGAACTGAATTTCAAAAGAGAACAGAGTTACACGTTTAGAAAACACACTTATGCCTCCTTAAGGGGAACGGTGACGTGGGGTGATGTGTAAAAGCAGAGTTTGAAATTAGCACAGATCCCATTCCATATAACAAATATGTAATAGACAAGACCTACTCCTTTCTCAATGAACTGGACACCAAACACCCTATTCACTGAAGAGGAATATATCTGACTGATAATAATCTTGAAACCTATGTATTTATATGTCTCCATAATGGAATCAAGTGTATGTAGATTGGCATAAACACAGATCAATGGAACAGGACAGAAAGCCAAGAGATAAACGTACATACCTATGGCTATCTCGTCTATGACAAAGGAGCTAAGGATATACAATGGAGAAAAGACAGTCTCTTCAGTAATTGGTGCTGGGAAAACTGGACCCCTACACATAAAAGAATGAAATTAGAACACTCCATAACACCATACACAAAAATAAACTCTAAATGGTTTAGAGATCTAAATATAAGACCAGACACTATAAAATTGTTAGAGGAAACCATAGGCAGAAAACACTATGACAGAAATCACAGCAAGATCCTTTTTGACTCACCTCCTAGAGAAATGGAAATAAAAACAGAAATCAACAAATGGGACCTAATGAAACTTAAAAGCTTTTACACAGTATGGGAAAACATAAACAAGATACAAAAACAACGCTCAGAATGGGAGAAAATATTTTCAAATGAAGCAATTGACAAAGGATTAATCCCCAAACTTTACAAGCACCTCATGTAGCTCAATATCACAAAAACAAACGACCCAATCCAAAAACGGGCAGAAGACCTAAATAGACATTTCTCCAAAGAAGATATACAGATTACCAAGAAACACATGAAAGGATGCTGAACATCACTAATCATTAGAGAAATGCAAATCAAAACTACCATGAGGTATCACCACACAGCAGTCAGAGTGGCAATCATCAAAAAAATCTACAAAACAATAAATGCTGGAGAGGGCTTTATTGGAGAAAAGGAAACACACTTGCACTGTGGGTGGGAATATAAATTGATATGGGCATTAGGGAGAACAGTACGGAGGTTCCTTTAAATAACTAACAATAGACGTACCATACGACACAACAATCCAACTACTGGGAATTTGCCTTGCGAAAACCATAATTCTAAAAGAGTTTTGTACAAAAATGTTCATTGAAGCTCTATTTACAATAGCCAGGACATGGAAGCAACCTACGTGTCCAACGACAGATGAATGGATAAAGAAGATCTGGCACATATATACAATGGGATATTACTCAGCCATAAAAAGAAGCAAAACTGAGTTATTTGTACTGAGGTGGATGGACTTAGAATCTGTCCTACACAGAAAGGGAAAAACAAATACTGTATGTTAACAGAGATATACGGAATCTAATGAAGAAAAAAAAAAGATTTTGAAGAACCTAGTGGCAGGACCGGATTAAGGACACAGACATAGAGAAAGGACTTGAGGACACCGGAAGGGGGATGGGTAAGCTGGGACGAAGTGAGAGAGTGGCATGGACATAAATACATTACCAAATGTAACACCGATATCTACTGGGAAGCAGCCACATAGAACAGGGAGATCAGCTCGGTGATTTGTGACCACATAAAGGGGTGGGATATGGGGTGTGGGAGGGAGATACAAGAGGGAGGGGATCTGTTGATATTTGTATATGTATAGCTGATTCACTTTTTTATACAGCAGAAACGAACACTCCATTGTAAAGCAATTATACTCCAATAAACGTGTAAAAGGAAAAAAAAAAGAAAGCCCAGGGATAAACCTACACACCTATGGTCAACTAATCTATGACAAAGGAGGCAAGACTATACAATGGAGATAAGACAGTCTCTTCAATCATTGGTGCTGGGAAATATGGACAGCTACATGTAAAAGAATGAAATTAGAACACTCCCCAACACCATGCATAAAAATATATTCAAAATTGATTAGAGACCTTAATGTAAGATGGGGCAGTATAAAACTCTTAGAGGAAAACTTACGAAGGATACTCTGATGTAAATCACAGCAAGATCTTTTTTGCTCCACTTCCTATAGTAATGAAATAAAAAAGAAAACTAAACAGATGGGACCTAATGAAATGTAAAAGCTTTTTCAAAGCAAAGGAAACTACGAACAAGACAAAAAGACAACCCTCAGAATGGCAGAAAATATTTCCAAACGAATAAATGGACAAATGATTAATCTCCAATATATATATAAACAGCTCATGCAGCTCAATATTAATGAAACAAACAACCCAATACAAAAATGGAAGAAGATGTAAATAGACATTTCTTCCAAGAAGACATAAAGATGGCCAGTACGCACATGAAAATCTGCTCAACATCACTAATTATTAGAGAAATGGAAATGGAAACTACAATGAGGTATCACGTCACACCTGTTAGAATGGGCATCATCAGAAAATCTACAAACAACAAATGCTGGAGAGGGTGTGGAGTAAAGGAACCTTCTTCCACTATTGTTGGGAATGTAAATCGATATAGTCTCTATGGAGAACAGTATGGATGTTCCTTAAAAAACTAAAAATAGAATTACCATATAATCCAGCAATCCCACTACTGGGCATATACCCAGAGAAAACCATAAATCAAAAAGACACATTCACCACAATGTTCATTGCAGCACTATTTACAATAGCCAGGTAATGAAATCAACCTAAGTGCCCACAGACAAATGAATGGATAAAGATGTGGTACATATATACAATGGAATATTACTCAGCCACACAGAGGAATGAAATTGTGTCATCTGTAGAGACCTTGATGGATCTAGAGACTCTCATACAGAGTGAAGTAAGTCAGAAAGAGAAAAAAACAATATTGTATGTTAATGCATATATGTGGAACCTAGAAAAATGGTACAGATGAACCAGTTTGCAGGGCAGAGATAGAGACACAGATGTAGAGAACAAACATATGGACACCAACGGGGTAATGCCATGTGAGGGTGGTGGTGGGATGAATTGGGAGACTGGATTCATATGTGCACACTTATATGTATAAAATAGATATCCAATAAGAACCTGCTGTATAAAATAAATAAATAAATTGAAAAAATAAAATAAAAATAAATAAATAAAATTTAATAAAATAAACCAAAAAAGTTTTTCCCTTCACATAGACGTCTTTATATTAATGCATTATTTCCACGTTTATATCCCCAAATTAAAAAAAAAAGAGGAATAAATAAAATCTACCTTGAACCAAAAAGAAGAAAAAGAAAAAAATAAAAGAGAACCCACCAGTTATACAGAGGAAAATCGTATCAGGGCACTTGCTCCAGTGGTAAAAAATTCTTAAGTTGGTCAGAGGTGGGAAATCATCTCCCATGCAGTGAGCAGCGCTCCCCCCCAACAAGGAGCATCCTCATTGCAAAGCTGGGGGACTGTGTCGAGGCATCTGTGACTAAATGTGAGCTGAGCCCCAGTCCTGCTGCAGCTGAACTCTCCACCCTTTCCAGGTAAAACAGCTGAATATGTACAAGCACTTGCAAGTCTAGAGGAAGGGCTGTGGAGCCACACCAGGCGACAGCACGCAGGGTGACTTGGTGCCTGCAGGCCAGCCAGGAGGGTCCTGGCCCCAGATGCTCTTCTGGAAGCTTTCCATTTTCCTGCCTGAGATACCCCTCCTGCCACGGCCCCCACTGCTTTTTTACTTCCTCACCTCTGCCTGGGGAGAAATTCCAGCGGCAGGTATGGGTGACACATCCTCTTCTTTAGCAGGTGGCAGCCTGGCAACTCCTGCAGAAAGTCCAGCAGAGCCCCACTCACACAGGGCCACCCACAAAGCCACGGCCCCTCACTCCCTCCCACCACCCCAGCCCCGACACTGCTGACGGGGCAGAGAATATGGCGTCAGACACAGCTACAGTGGCTCTTGCTGACTGGAGAGGTGTTTATAAAGACCGCAACCCAGGCATGCCTGGGGAGGGCTGGCAGGCAATGTCAGGCTGCCCAAATCAGCCAATCCTCACCCCTCAGGGGCTCACAGTTGCAGAAAATGAACCTTGCTAAACGGGCCTGGCCCAAGGAACAGTTGTGGGCTCTTGAGAGTCAGGATAGAAAGGGGCTGCAGCTGCAGCTTGTTTTCTTATCATTTTATCTGGTCCATGAGTGGAAAACAACTTCAAGAAGACCCTATCCTAATGAGAGGAACCCAGGAGTCAGTGAGTTGAGTGATGGTGGGTGGAGACAGAGGCTTGGTGCCGTGGCTGCAGTGGAAGTGTCTGAAAGACCAGGCAGAGAGAGGCTGCACAGAGTGATAGTCAGGGTCACAGACCAATCAGAGTTGCTGTTTGTTAGTTCAAGTCCTGCTCTGAGGTGTTCTGTGTCAGCTGTGAGTGACAGGTGAGCTGGGGGTTCTCTGCAAGGTGGGCTATGTGCACAGTTCCTGTGTGTCCAGCCCTGCTCGGGTACCTGCCCAGGGGAGCTCTGTATCCTGGGAAGGGCCTGACTATGAGAGCCCCAAGGGCTGCTGGGTAGCTGCACAGGTGAGCTCCATACCGTGGAAGGGACTTGACAACAAGAGCTCCGTGGGCTGTGGGGTGGGGGTGCAGCCCAGGTGAGCTCCATATCCTGGGATTGGCCTGACCACAAGAGCCCCATGGGTTGCTGGAGACCTGGTAAAGCATATCAGGACAGTCAGTGAAGCCACCGAGGATATACATACAGTAGCTCCTATTTCCTACACACTGCTGGTCATTCTACCATCCACCAGGCCATGGCATTCTGTATTAGACTTCAATGATGCCTTCTTCTGTATTCCATTCATCTCAGAGTCACAAGAATTTTTGGCTTGTGAGTGGCAGGACACAACATGCAACCAAAGCAATAATGCTGGGCCGTCCTGCCCCAATGGTTCAAAAATCCCCACACCATCATTGGGGAAATGTCCTCTAAAGACCTAAAAGTTCTACCTCTGTAAAAGGGAACCCTCCTTCAATATGCAGAGGACATTCTGATCGCCAGGCCTACTAAAGACGCCTCTGAACTACCTAGCCAATAAATGATAGAAGATGTCCAAGAAAAAGGCTCAAATATCCCAGGCTAAGGTGACATGCCTGGGCTTCATTCTCACTGATATTCGGAGAAACGCATCCCAGGATAGGGAAGAAGCCATTTGCAGCCTTACCTCTTCTAAAACTAGAAGACAGCTTAGGGGTTCCTGGGGAGGCCAAGGTTTTCTGCATCTGGATCCCTAACTACAGTCTAATACCTGGGCCTCTACATGAAACACTGACACGAATAGATGATGATCCTTTTCAATAGAATCCAGAAGCAGCCTCTCAAGAATGGAAAGAGCAGTCAATTCAGACCCTTGCCCAGGAACTCCCTAATTTAGCTAAACTTTTGACCTTTACATACCCGGCCAAAGGTTAATCGCCCTTGGAGCCTTAGTGCAAAATCTGGGACCACTTGAAATGGAGCAACACAAGAATGCCCTTCAGGTATGATAAACTCTGGTCACCAACGGCTTTGCCCACCGACTCATCAGGCCAGGATACTGGGGTATCTAAAAAGCTGGAAAACAGCAGCCCGCAAGGCCAGCTCCCTCCTAAGGGAAAAGGACCCCACGTGGTGATCCTAACCACCCATCATGCCCTGAAGTTGCAGGGATCGCTCTGTGGACACACTGACCTCGAGTGAGGAGGCCCTCCATCTCCAACCTCCAGAGAGACAAACGGGGTCAACGGGCCCCCAAGATGACTCGTGTGACCATCACTTGACCTGGAGTTTCTCTCAAAAAACAACAAGACTGGGCCTCCCTGGTGGCACAGTGGTTGAGAGTCCGCCTGCTGATGCAGGGGATACGGGTTCGTGCCCCGGTCTGGGAGGATCCCATATGCCGCGGAGCGGCTGGGCACGTGAGCCATGGCCGCTGGGACTGCGCATCCGGAGCCTGTGCTCCGCAACGGGAGAGGCCACAACAGTGAGAGGCCCGCATACCGCAAAAAAAAAAAAAAATAGAAAGAAAACAACAAGACTGTGCCCCGAAAGAGCAGACTACTGCTTGCAGGACTTACTGCACCCTGAGGGGAGCTAATAAGCTTGGAGGGGGAAATGTATAACACGCTTTCACCATAGAAAACGCTACAGACACCGTGGTGATTGTAGCCAATATGACCGGCTGGACTGCTGGCTACTTCTAAAGGCCGTTAACTCAGTGGACGTCATGGTCCTGGATCACAACTGACCCTGGACTGTCTGGGAGTTGTGCGGGCAGGGCTCTGACACATGGTGCTGTTTGTACATTAATTCAGGGACCTAATTAAAGAAAGCACAGACTACTGGTCAGAACATCTAGGCTTGCAAAAACCGTCAGCCTAAGATCGCCGAACAAATGTGGGGTGGGGTGAAACCTGCCACTGCAGCATCTCTGTGTATCTCCTTTCTGGAACTTAAAGGTCATTAGAATCTATAACACTTCCAATGCTGGTGCTCAGGCGGACGAGAAGTGAGGCAGGAGGCCTTGGGACAATCAACCTCACGTGGAGGCTGGTGGGGAGACGTTTTGACCCTCCCCCCATGTATCAGGGCTCACACCACAGAATGAAGCAGTTACAAAAGAGGGATCTGGACCCTCAACACCCCAAAAATGAGGAACGGAACAAAAAGCAGAGGAGGTGTTCATCTCCGGCAACGTTCATTAAAAATTCCTGGCAGATAAAAAGAGAATCTGGGCAATAAAATGAAGACTAAGCTGTTTTTCTATTGTGCTTTGTCTAATTTCTCGTACTCCTAGGGCTCCGCATGCAGAGGTCCCACACCCGTCATTTCAGATCCGATTTCCTAGTGCAGAATGGCTGGGTCGACACCTCAGCTAGCGGGGTCCCATGCAGACTCTGTGACATAGAGCCTGAGCTGCAGCCAACCCAGCCCTCGAGAGCTCCATCTCCTCCCTCCCACTGATGCTGCTGGGATCCCTACACAGCAGCCCAGCCCACAGCCCGTGGGGGAGTGCACGCTCTCACCTCTCCATTCTGTTTTCAAAATAATGTTTCCTTTGCTTCTGAACCAAACTCAGTCTTGATCTGTTGGCTCCAATGACACTGGGCAAGGGGAATCCTGTTAGGGTCCACTCTGGAGGATCAGTAACAGAAATTGAGAACATTGTAACTTCAATGAACAGGTGTGTGAGCCAAACTGTAGTTAACATAGAGCAGTGTATAATGCTCGGGTAAAATAAGATGTTTTTAAGACTTACATTTGATATTTCCATCACTTTACTGTAAGCAAGTTCAGTGAAGACGTCTGTCTTATTTGTCAGGTCAACATTAGAGAAATGAAGTGATTTATTTCCATGGATGTACATCGAATACTCTTGGCTGAAGCTTCAATCGTGTTTTGAATGCTTTTCCATTGAAAATGATACCTCTCTTTCAGCTCCCCCATTTCTGAGAAGTATAAAATCTTATAATTTATTATTACCAAAGGGGAAAGGTAGGAGAAGGGATAAATTAACAGTTTGGGATTAACAGATACACACTGCTATGTATAAAATAGATCATCAACAAGGAACTACTGTATAGCACAGGGAACTACACTGAATATTTTGCATAACCTATAAGGGAAAATAATCTGAAAAAGAATCGATATTTTTATTGACATCATCTAACAATGACAGATAAAATGTAACCTAAGCAAGGCCGAGGGTGAGCGCTTCTGACCCTGAAGATTTCAATCATCTAAAGTTTGGGCTATGCCTATTTCCCAAGGCTCCTAATGGACATACGTGTAGCCGTAGCTTAAAAATTCCCCAGTTTGGGGTTCGGGGAGGCACTGATTTGGAAAAATCCCTGGTGTTCTCCTTACATGCACGGGACCCTTCCTACAGCTAAAACATGCCTGTCACACCTAGAGGATGGTACACCGTTTGATCGGAAAGAGTTTGGAAAAGGCACCTCATCTCCTCATCGCCTGGTGCTCGGGTTCACCCTTCCAGCATCTTTCCTAACAATTTCCTCACTTGGGGATATCAGCACCGTCAACATCCTGTTGCACACAGTTTGGAATTTGTCTAGAGGATGAAGCGGAAGGATGAGAAAAATTTAGAGACAAGTCTTAGGTGTTCAGACAGGCACATGCCACTCTAATTTCCAATCCGGAAGACAAATTCATCAAAGGCTAGAATTGCCCACGGAAACAGAATAGGGCTAGAGGAAATCCCGCTGTTTTGTGTCCAGTTTCCAAAAACACAAGTTGAAAAATGGAACTTAGGGTCACTAAAATTCATGAAACTGCAGAGTTGAAATTATCTATCTTCGAAAAATGTCTTGAGGTAAGACACAGAAAAAGACTTGTAAGCAAGGGAGAGTGGCAGGAAACATATTTGAAGAGGTAGAAAGGACTCCCCATTAAAGCACAAGAAAAGGGGCTGAACATCGCCAATGATGCAGTTGGCCCAAAAGTGTGTATGCATTTTTTCTGAATATATTCAAGTAAAGGCCATACACACTTTTGATCCAACCAAACAGGTGGGCACTGGAAATCAATACTACAAAATATATCACTTCACATCAGTCAGAAGGGCCATCCACATAAAGTGTAAACACCAGAAATGCAGGACAGTGCGAGGAGAAAAGGGAACCCTGTGAGGCTGATAGTGGAAATGTAATTTGCCAACGGCCACTCTGGAGAAGTGTATTGTGTTTGCTAAAACATATAAAACATGAGCTACAGAGCATAGGGCACTTGCACTCAAGGGCGTATACCCTGGGAAATACAAAAATCGACAGAAAACTGGCACCCCAACGTTTACCACCTCTCTGTTAAAAAGGGCCTCCACTTGGATATAACCTAAATGTCCCTGGAAGGATAAAATGGATAAAAGAGATGGGGTACTTATGTAGAGTGGAATATTACTCATCCAGAAATCAATGAAATAAGGCCAGTTGGAACAACTCTGGAGGAGTTACATACGATCATTCTAAGTGACATATGTCAGAAAAAAAAAGACACATATCATAAGATGTCACTTAAAGGTGGAATCAAAAATGGCTACACATGAAATAAACTACAAAACAGAAACATAGTCAAATATGTAGAAAATAGACATAAGGCTGCTAAATGGGAAAGGTGGGGAATGGTGAGGTATTATCCAGGAGGTTGAAATTAGCAAAGTTACCATTCCAAGTATCAAATTGAATAACTGACAAGGCCTACACAGTACCTCAAAGAACTGAACTCAGCTCACTCAAGTAACTGGAAAATAATACATATGTCTGATAAGCATCTGAAAAAGAATTTATTGTTGTCTCACAGTACATGAATCAAGTGGATGTACAGCAGCAAAAAACAGAGCTTTGAAAATCAGCTGTAACCAATATAAAAATAAATTTAAAAAATATTTATAAAAACAGTGAGACAGACAAAAATTCTTACAACTTTTGTTGAAGGGCTATGATGTAACATGGATTGAACACATGTAGACCCACAGCAGGATGATATATAAGGCTGGAAGCTATGCACGCTAAGAGATGTTAGAGAGGCTGGGTGAGGAAATGCAGACCTTTTAAATACTGCCTGGTACCCATTCCATGGGTCCCAAATCTGCAGGTTCAAGGGAATATTCTGACAGCGAAAACATGCCTGGGAAACCGAGATGAATGAACACCGTGTGCTCAGGAAAGGTGTCTAAAATGCACCTCATTTTTGATCTGGTGCTGGGGTTCGCCATTCCAGCCACATTACTAACAATCTCCCCACTTGGAGAATCAGCACCTTTAACCTCCTGTGTCACACAGTTTGCAATTAGTGCAGAGGATAAATGGGAAGATGGGGAACCAATGAGAGATTAGCTGTAGGGGTTTTGACAGGCACATGTCACTCAAATTTCCCATTAGGAAGAAGAATTAAACAAAGGCTCTGCCTGCCTCCTCAGAACCAGAATAGGACCGGAAGCAATCCAATGGTTTGGCGGCCAGCTCACAAAAAAAGCGAGTTGCAAAATAGACCTCAGGAGCAGACAATTCAAAGACCTGCAAAGATACAAATGATAACCAACGTTCAAAAATATATTCAGGTAAGGCAACGAAGAGGACCTGAATGAGAGGCAGAATTGCAGGAAACAGATTTCAAAAGGTAGATTGTACTCACATTTAAAGCATATGAAAAGCAGCAGAATTTCTAAAATGATGCAGTTGGGCAAAAGGGTGTATGTGTTTTTTCGTGAATATCTTCAGGAAAATAAAACACATACAGAGTTTTTGGCCAACCAAGCAAGTGGGAAATGCAAATGTGCACAACAAAGAAGTCTCAATTTCCACTGCTCACAAAGGCCATCCAAAAAATGTGTACAAACCAGAAATGCAGGAGAGGCCATGGAGAACAGGGAGCCTAGTCACACTGATGGGTGGGGTATAAATATCCAAGAGCCACTCTGAAGAAGTGTATGCTGTTTCCTAAAACATCAAAAATACAAAACCTTTGAGCAAAGGTGTTTTCAATTCATGGGCATATAACTTGGGAAGACTAAATATCAACAAGACACAGGCACCCCATAGTTTAGGGCTGCTCTGCATACAAGAACCTCAACTTCAGTACACCTAAATTATCCCAGGAAAAAGAGAAATGCCTAAAGAACTTGTGGTAATTTTGTACAACAGAATATCACTCAGACGTGAAATCAATGTCATACGGCCAGTAGCAGCATAATGAGTGGATTTAGGTATGATGATTCTAAGTGAAATTAGTCACACAGATAAAAGAATCTTATCATAAGATATCACTTACAAAGGGAATGTCAACATCACAACACATGAAATGAATTCAGAAAGAGAACAGAGACTCACATTTAGAAAACACTCTTATGCCTCCTTAACGGGAAAGGAGAGGTGGGGTGATGCATAAAACCAGAGTTTGATATTAGCACAGGTACCATTCCATAAACCAAATACAGAATAGACAAGACCTACAGCTACCTCAGTGAACGGGACTCAAAACGCCTATTCCCCGCAGAGGAATATATCTGACTGGTAAGAATCTTAAAAAACTATGTATTGATATGTCTCTGTAAGGGAATCAAGTGTGTCTAGAACGGCATAAACACGTCAGTGAAAATCAGCTCAAACCCATTATAAAAATGAATTTCAAAAACAAAACAAAAAAACAGCGAAATTCTTACACAATTCCTTCAGGGGTTCTGATGAAACCTGGAATGACCCTATCTGCAAAGACGGCTGGATGAGGCATAAGGCTGGACACTTGGGACTGAGAGGACTGGTGAGATTGGGATAGAAAATGCAGACCCTTTAAAGTAGTAATGCATGCCACCATAACATGGGTCCCAAATCTCCAACTAGGAGGGAATATCACTACAGTTATAACATGTATGAGAAACCTAGAGAATGGACACCCTTTGATGGCGAAAGGTTTCTAAAAGTCTACTAATTTTTCCTCTCCTTGTGCTCCAGTTTGGTATTCCAACTGCCTTACTATCAATCTCCCAACTTAGTAGAGTCAGCTCCTATAACCTCCTGGTTTGCACAGTTTGCTAATTGTGCAGAGGATGAAAGGGAAGAGGGAGAACCAATCAGAGAGTAGATGTAGGCATTTGGACGGACACATGCCACTCTAAATTCCCGTCAGGAAGAAGAATTAACCAAAGCCTCAGCCACCCGCGGGGAACAGTATAGCCACCCCTGGAAGCAGTACAGGTCCTGAAGCAAAATTGTGTATTTGCGGTCAGCTCCAAAAAATGGGATTTGAAAATTGGAGCTCAGGGGCACAGCAATTCACAACCCTGAGAGTTTTAAAGGACTACTCTCTTACAAAAATCTGTTGAGGGAAGGCAACAAAGCGGACTTGAAAATGAGGCAGAACTGCACAAAACATATTTCAAGAGGTAAATTGGAATCACATTTAAAGCACAGGAAAAGCATCACAACTTCGACAATGATGCACTTGTCCAAAAACGGCGCATGCCTTTTCTCCTGAATGTATTCAGGAGAAAACACATACGAACTTTTTGGCCAATCAAGCAAGCTTGCAATGCAAATCCACACTACAAACAATTGTCACTTCCCACCAGTCAAAAGGGACATCCGAAAATCTGTAAAAACCAGAAAGGCAAGAGAGAGATGAGAAGGGCATGAAGAAATGTTATCCCAAGGGTCATGTAGGATTGTGATGACAAGCGAATGGAGCATTGTGATGACAAGATTATGTAGCATATTGCTGACAAAGGCATGGAGCATTGTGATGACAAGTTTCATGGAGCACTGTGATGACAAGCATCACGGAGCATTGTGATTACAGGGGTCAAGGAGAATTGGGATGACAAGGGCATGGAGCATTTTGATGACAAAGGTCCCAGATCATTGTGTTGTCAGGGTTCATGGAGCGTTGTGATGACAGTGGTCATGGAGCATTGTGATGACAGTGGTCATGGAGCATTATGATGAGAAGGTCATGGAACATTGGGCTGAAAATGTTCATGGAGCATTGTGATGACAGGGGTCATGGAGCATTGTGATGACAAGCTACTGGAGCATTGTGATGAGAAGACCATGGAGCCTTGTGATGACAAGTCTCATGGAGCATTCTGATGAAAAGGGGAAAGGATCATTGTGATTGCAGGGGACTTGGAGCATTGTGATGAAAAGGGCAAGGAGCATTGGGATGAGAAGACCATCGAGCGTTCTAATGACATGCATCATGGAGCTTTGTGATGACAAGGGCATGGAGCATTGTGGTTAAAAAGGTCACAGAGACTGTTGATGACGAGGTCATGGACCACTGTGATGACAAAGGTCATGAAGCATTGTGATGAGTGTAGTCACGGAGCATTGTGATGACAGGGGTCATGGAGCATTTTGATAACAAGGGCATGGAGCATTGTGATGACAAGGGCATGGAGCATTACTTTAAATTGTTTCATGGATTATTGTGATTCCCCAGTGTCGTGAAGCATTGTGATGACAAGGTCCTGGAGCATTGGGATGAGAAAACCATGAAGCCTTGTGATGCCAAATCTCATGGAGCATACTGATGAAAAGGGTCATGGACCACTGTGATTACAGGGGTCTTGGGACATTTTGATGACAAGGGCATGGAGCATTGTGATGACCTGGTCATGCAGTATTGTGAAGAGAGGTGTCAGGGAGCATTGCGATGACATATGTAATGGCCCATTGTGATGACAATGGCATGAAGCATTGTGATGCCAAGTTTCATGGAGGATTCTGATGACAAAGGTAATGGAGCATTGTGATGACAATGACTTAGAGAATTGTGATGACTAGGGTCAGGGCGCATTGTGCTGACAAGTGCATTGAGAATTGTGATGACAAGTGTCATGGAGCATTCTAATGATAAGCTTGTGGAGAATTTTGATGACAATGGCATGGAGCATTGTGATGAAAATGGCATGGGGCATTGTGATGAAAAAGGAATGGAGACTTTTTGTGACAGGTTTCAAGGAGCATTCTGACGACAAGTGTCAGGGAGCATTGTGATGACAAGTGTATTGAGAATTGTGATGACAGGCATCATGGAGCGTTGTGATGACAAGTGTTATGGAACTTTCTGATCAGAGGGTTTGGAGCATTGTGATGACAAGTGTCAGGGGGCATTGTGATAACCATTGTATTGAGCATTGTGATGACAAAATCATGGAGCATTGTGATGAGAAGACCATGGATAATTGTGATGATGAGCGTCATGGGGTGTTGTAATGATAAGTGTTATGGAATATTGTGATAAAAAGGGTTTGGAGCATTATGATTACAGAGGTCATGGAGAATATTGATTTCATTGTGATGACAATAGCCTGAAGCATTATGATGATGGACATGGTGCACTGTGATGACAGGGTTCATGGAGCATTGAGATGAAAAGGGGCATGGGGCATTGTGATTGCAAGGGTCTTGGAGCATTGTGATGACAAGGACATGGAGCATTTTCATGAGAAGGCCTTGGAACATTCTGATGACAAGTGTCATGGAACCTTGTGATGACTAGGCCGTGGAACACTGTGATGGCAGGGGTCATGGTGCATTGTTATGACAGGCGTAATGGAGCATTATGATGAGAAGGGCATGGAACATTGGTCTGAAATGTTTCATGTATTATTGTGATGAGAGTGGGCATGGAGCATTGTGATGACAAGGGCACGGAACACTGTGATACATGGATCATGCAGGATTGTAATGACAAGGGCATGGAGCGTTGTGATAAGAAGGGCATCGAGCATTGTGATGACAAGTGTCATGGAGCTTTGTGATTACAAGGGCATGAGCAATGTGATGAGAGGGTTCATGGAGCCTTGTGATGACAAGTCATGGAGCATTTTGATGAAAAGTGCATGGTGCATTGTGATGAGAAGGGCAGGGAGCCTTTTGATGACAGGGTCATGCAGCAATTTGATAAAAAGTGTAATGGAACATTTTGATGGCAGGGGTTATAGAACATTGTGCTGTCAGGAGTCTTGGAGCTTTGGGATGAAAAGGGTCATGGACCATTTTGCTAACAGGTGTTATGGAACATTTTGATGTCAGGGGTCATGGAACATTGTGCTGATAAGGGGATGTAGCATTGTGATGACAGGGTCATGGAACATTGTGATTACAGGGGTGAGGGAGTATTGTGATGACTAGTGATGGAACATTGTGATATCTCTGGTGAGAGAGCATTTTGATGAGAAGTGCATGGACCATTGTGATTACAAGGCTTATGGGGCATATCAATGACAACTTTGTGGACCGCTGAGATGAAATGCGTGTGACAGTTTGTGATGACAATGGTCATGGAGCATTGTTCTGACAAAGACATGGTGCATTGTGATGACAAGGGTCACAGAAAATTGTGATGAAAAATTCATGGAGCATTATCGTTACAAAGGTCACAGAGCCTTGTGATGACGCGGCCATGGACCATTGTGATGACAAACGTTAGGAAGCATTGTGATGACTGGAGTCACGGAGCATTGTGATGACAGGGGTCATGGAGCATTGTGATGACAAGGGCAAGGAACATTGTGATGACAGGGGCATGGAGCATTGGTCTAAGAAGTTTCATAGTTTATTGTGATGAGTGTGGGCATGGTGCATTGTGATGACAAGGGCACGGAGCATGGTGATTAGAAGGTCATGGAGTATTGTGAAGACAGGTGTCAGGGAACACTGTGATGACATATGTCATGGTCCATTGCGATGATAATGGCATGGAGCACTGTGATGCCAAATGTAATGGAGGATTGTGATGACAAATATAATGGAACATTGTGAGGACTAGGGCTTGGAGCATTATGATGACAAGGGCCTTTGAGAATTTTCATGACAAGGTCATGAATCATTGTGATGACGAGGTCCTGAAGCATTGTGATGAGAAAACCATGGAGCCTTGTGATGACAAGTCTCATGGAGCATACTGATGAAAAGGGGCATGGAGCATTGTGATTACAGGGGTCGTGGAACATTGTGAGGACAAGGGCATCGAGCACTGTGAGGAGAAGGCCAAGGAGCATTCTAATGACATGCATCATTGAGCTTTGTGATGACAAGGATATGGAACATTGAGATTACAGTGGTCTTGGAGCATTGTGATGAAAAGGGCATGGATCACCTTGATGAAAAAGGCATGGAGCCTTGTCATGACAGGGTTCAAGGAGCATACAGACAACAAGTGTCAGGGAGCATTTTGATGACAAGTGTATTGAGCATTGTGATGACACGGTCCTGGAGCATTGTGATAAGAAAACCATGGAGCCTTGTGATGACAAATCTTATGGAGCATACTGATGAAAAGGCGCATGGACCATAGGGATTACAGGGTTTTGGAACTTTGTGATTACAAGGTCATGGAGCATTGTGATGAAAAGTGCATGGAGTACTGTGATGACATGTGTCATGGAGCGTTGTGATGACAAGTGTTATGAAACATTGTAATTAAAAGGGTTTGGAGCATTGTGATGATAGAGGTCATGGGTCATTTTGATTTCAAGGAGCATGGAGCATTGTGATGACAAGGGCATGAAGCAATGTGATCCCAAGGCTCACGGAGGATTGTGATGACAATGGAAATGGAGTATTGTGATGACAAACACATAGAGCATTGTAATGAAAAGGTCATGTAGCATTTTGCTGACAAAGGCATGGAGCATTGTGAGGACATGTGTCATGGAGCACTGTGATGACAAGCGTCACGGAGCATTGTGAATACAGGGGTCATCGAGCATTGGGATGACAAGTGCATGGATCATTGTGATGACAAGTTTCCTGGAGCACTGGGCTGAAAATGTTCATGGAGTGTTGTGATGACAGGCGTCATGGAGCCTTCTGATTATATTTGCCATGGAGCATTGTGATGAGTAGGTCGTGGAGCAATGGGCTGAAAATGTTCATGGATTATTGTGATGACAGGGATCATGGAACATTGTGATGACAAGGGAATAGCGCATGGTGATGACAAGGTCCTGGAGCATTGTGATGTGAAGGCCATGGAGACTTATGATGACAAGTCTCATGGAGCATTCTGATGAAAAGGGGCATGGAGCATTGTGATTACAGGGGTCTTGGAGCACTGTGATGACTAGGGCATGGAGCATTGTGATGAAAAGGCCATGGAGCATTCTGATGACATGTGTCATGGAGCTTTGTGATGAAAAGGGCATGGATCATTGTGATGAAAAAGGTATGGAGCCTTGTCATGACAAGGTACTAGGAGCATACTGATGTCAAGTGTCAGGGAGCATTGTGATAACAAGTGTACTGAGCATTGTGATGACAAAGATCATGGAGCATTGTGATGAGAAGACCATGGATAATTGTGATGATGAGCGTCATGTTGTGTTGTGATGATAAGTGTTATGGAACTTTGTGATAACAAGGGTTTGGAGCATTATGATTACAGAGGTCATGGACAATACTGATTTCATTGTGATGAGAATAGCCTGAAGCATTATGATGATGGGCATGGTGCACTGTGATGACAGGGTTCATGGAGCATTGAGATGAAAAGTGGCATGTGGCATTGTGATTACAAGGGTCTTGGAGCATTGTGATGACAAGGGCATGGAGCATTTTGATGAGAAGGCCATGGAACATTCTGATGATAAGTGTCATGGAACCTTGTGATCACTAGGCCGTGGATCATTGTGATGGCAGGGGTCATGGTGCATTGTTATGACAAGCATAATGGAGCATTATGATGAGAAGGGCATGGAACATTGGTCTGAAATGTTTCATGTATTATTGTGATGAGAGTGGGCATGGAGCATTGTGATTACAAGGGCACGGAACACTGTGATACATGGGTCATGCAGGATTGTAATGACAAGGGCATGGAGCATTGTGATGAGAAGGGCATCGAGCATAGTGATGACAAGTGTCATGGAGCTTTGTGATGACAAGGGCATGGAGCAATGTGATGAGAGGGTTCATGGACCATTGTGATTACAGGGGTGAGGGAGTATTGTGATGACTAGTTATGGAACATTGTGATATCTCTGGTGAGAGAGAATTTTGATGAGAAGTGCATGGACCATTGTGAATACAAGGTTTATGGAGCATTTCAATGACAAGGCTGTGGACCGTTGTGATGAAATGCACGTGGCACTTTGTGATGATAATGGTCATGGAGCATTGTTCTGACAAAAACATGGTGCATTGTGATGACAAGTGTCAAAGAGAATTGAGATGAATAGTTCATGGAGCATTGTGGTTACAAAGGTCACAGAGCCTTGTGATGACACGGGCATGGACCACTGTGATGACAAACTTTATGAAGCATTGTCATGACCGGAGTCATGGAGCATTGTGATGACAGGGGTCATGGAGCATTGTGATGACAAAGGCATGGAGCATTGTGGTGACAGGGGTATGGAGCATTGGTCTGACAAGTTTCATAGATTATTGTGATGACAGTGGACATGGTGCATTGTGATGACATAGGCACGGAACATGGTGATGAGAAAGTCATGGAGTATTGTGAAGAGAGGTGTCAGGGAACACTGTGATGATATATGTCATGGTCCATTGCGATGACAATGGCATGGAGCATTGTGATGCAAAATGTAATGGAGGATTGTGATGACAAATATAATGGAACATTGTGATGACTAGGGCTTGGAGCATTATGATGACAAGGGCCATTGAGAATTTTCATGACAAGGTCATGAAGCATTGTGATGACAAGGTCCTGGAGCATTGTGATGATAAAACCATGGAGCCTTGTGATGACAAGTCTCATGGAGCATACTGATGAAAAGGGGCATGGAGCATTGTGATTACAGGGATCGTGGAATATTGTGAGGACAAGGGCATGGAGCACTGTGAGGAGAAGGCCAAGGAGCATTCTAATGACATGTGTCATTGAGCTTTGTGATGACAAGGGCATGGAGCATTGGTCTAATAATTTTCATGGATTATAGCGATGACATTTGGAAAGGCGCATTGTGATGACAAGGGCATGGAACATTGTTATGACCAGGTCATGCAGTATTGTGAAGACAGGTGTCAGGGAGCATTGTCATGACATATGTAATGGCCCATTGTGATGACAATGGCATGGAGCATTGTGATGCCAATTGTCATGGAGGATTCTGATGACAAAGGTAATTGAGCACTGTGATGACAATGGCTGGGAGCATTGTGATGACAAGAGTCAGGGAGCATTGTGCTGACAAGTGCATGGATAATTGTGATGATAAGGGTCATGGAGCATTCTGATGACAAGCTTGTGGTGTGTTTTGATGACAATGGCATGGAGCATTGTGATGAAAACGGCATGGGGCATTGTGATGAAAAAAGCATGGGGCATTCTGGTGAAAAAGGCATGGAGCCTTTCCGTGACAGGGTTCAAGGAGCATTCTGACGACAAGTGTCAGGGAGCATTGTGATGACAAGTGTATTGAGAATTGTGTTGACAATGGCCATGGAGCATTGTGATGAAAAGGGCATGGAATATTGTGATGACAGGCAGCATGGAGCGTTGCGATGACAAGTGTTATGGAATATTGTGATCACAAGTGTTTGGAGAATTGTGATGACAGAGGACATGGATCATTTTGATTTCAATGAGCATGAAGTATTGTGATGACAAGGGCATGCAGCAATGTGATACCCAGGTCCATGGAGGATTGTGATGAAAATAGTAATGGAGTATTGTGATGACAAGTGAACAGAGCATTGTAATGACAAGGTCATGTAACATTTTGCTGACAAAGACATGGAGCATTGTGATGACAGGTGTCATGGAGCACTGTGATGACAAGCGTCACAGAGCATTGTGAATACTGGCGTCATGGAGCATTGGGATGTCAAGTGCATGGATCATTGTGATGACAAGGGTCGTGGAGCACTGGGCTGAAAATGTTCATGGAGTGTTGTGATGATAGGGGTCATGGAGCATTGTGATGACTAGGGAATGGAGCATTGTGATGACAAGAGCCCCAGATCATTTTGTTGTCAGGTGTCATGGAGTGTTGTGATGACAGTGGCCATGCAGCATTGTGATGATATTGGCCATGGAGCATTGTGATGAGTAGGTGGTGGAACATTGCGCTGAAAATGTTCATGAATTATTGTGATGACAGGGGTCATGGAGCATTGTGATGACAATGGCTTGGAGCATTGTGACGACAAGTGTATTGAGCATTGTGATGACAAAAATCATGGTGCATTGTGATGAGAAGACCATGGATTATTGTGATGACCAGCGTCATGGGGCATTGTGATGACAAGTGTTATGGAACATTGTGATCACAAGTGCTCCGAGCATTATGATGACAGAGGTCATGGAGCATTTTGATTTCATTGTGATGACAATAGCCTGAAGCATTATGATGATGGGCATGGTGCATTGTGATGACAGGGTTCATGGAGCATTGAGATAAAAAGGGACATGGAGTATTGTGATTACAGGGGTCTTGGAGCACTGTGATGACAAGAGCATGGAGCATTGTGATGTGAAGGTCATGGAATATTCGGATGACATGCGTCATTGAGCTTTGTGATGCCAAGGGCATGGAGCATTGTGATTACAGGGGTCTTGTGCATTGTGATGACAAGTGTCATGGAGCTTTGTGATGACAAGGCCGTGGAACATTTTGATGGCATGGTCATGGAGCATTGTTATGACAGGGGTAATGGAGCATTTTGATCAGAAGGGCATGGAGCATTGGTCTGAAATATTTCATGGATTATTGTGATGAGAGTGTGCATGGAGCATTGTGATGACAAGGTCATGGAACACTGTGATACATGGGTCATTGGTCATGGAGCTTTGCGATGACAATTCATGGAGCATTGTGATGACAAGGGCATGGAGCATTGTGATGATAGGGGCATGGAGCATTGGTCTGACAAGTTTCATATATTATTGTGATGACAGTGGACATGGTGCATTGTGAGGACAAGGAAATGGAGCATTGTGATTACAGGGGTCTTGGCACATTGTGATGAAAAGGGCATGGATCACTGTGATGAAAATAGCATGGAGCCTTGTCATGACAGGGTTCAAGTAGCATACTGATGACAAGTTTCAGGGAGCATTGTGATGACAAGTCTACTGAGCATTGTGATGACAAAGGTCATGGAGCATTGTGATGAGAAAACATTGGATAATTTTGATGATGAGCGTCATGTGGTGTTGTGATGATAAGTGTTATGGAACATTGTGATCACAAGGGTTCGGAGCATTATGATGACAGAGGTCATGGAGCATTTTGATTTCACTGTGATGACATTAGCCTGAAGCATTATGATGATGGGCATCGTGCATTGTGATGACAGGGTTCATGGAGCATTGAGATGTAACGGGGCACGGTGCATTGTGAATACAGGTGTCACGGAGCATTGGGATGACAAGGGCATGCATCATTTTGATGAGAAGGGTCATGGAGCATGGGCTGAAAATGTTCATGGAGTATTGTGATGACAGGGGTCATGGAGTATTTTGATGACAAGGGAATGGAGCACTATGATGACAACGTCTTGGAGCACTGTGATGTGAAGACCATACAACCTTGTGATGACTAGTCTCATGCAGCATTCTGATGAAAAGGCGTAGGGAACATTGTGATTACAGGGGTCTTGGAGCATTGAGATGACAAGGGCATGGAACATTATGATGAGAAGGCCATGGAGCATTCTGATGACATGCGTCATGGAGCTTTGTGATGACAATTGCAAGGAGCATTGTGATCACAGGGGTCTTGGAGCATTGTGATGAAAAGAGCATGGATCATTGTGATGAAAAAGGCATGGAGCCTTGTCATGAAATAGTTCAAGGTGCATACTAATGGCAATAGTCAGGGAGCATTTTGAGGATAAGTGTATTGAGCATTGTGATGACAAAAATCATGGTGCATTGTGATGAGAAGACCATGGATAACTGTGATGACCAGCGTCATGCGGCATTGTGATGACAAGTGTTATGGAACATTGTGATCACAAGGGTTTTTAGCCTTGTGATGACAGAGGTCATGGAGCATTTATTGATTTCATTGTGATGACAATAGCATGAAGCATTATGATGATGGGCTTGGTGCACTGTGATGGCAGCGTTCATGGAGCATTGTGATGAAAAGTGGCATGGAGCATTGTTCTGACAAGTTTCATGGATTATTGTGATAAGAGTGGGCATGCCACATTGTGACGACAAGGGCATGGAACACTGTGATGACAAGGTCCTGGATTATTGTGAAGAAAGGTGTCAGGGAGCATTGTGATGAAATATATCATGTTCCAGTTTGATGACAATATCATGGAGCATTTTGATGCCAAGTGTCATGGAGGATT
This sequence comes from Mesoplodon bidens, assembly GCF_964165515.1. Taxonomy (NCBI): domain Eukaryota; kingdom Metazoa; phylum Chordata; class Mammalia; order Artiodactyla; family Ziphiidae; genus Mesoplodon; species Mesoplodon bidens. Next base: position 1,877,960 of record NW_027671170.1, read on the forward strand.
GTTGTGACAAAGTAAAGGAGAATTGTGATGACAAGGGCATGGAGCATTGTGATATCAAGGGCCATTGATAATTTTAATGTCCAGGTCGTGAAACATTGTGATGACAAGGGCATGGAGCTTCCTATGACAGAGGTCATGGAGCATCGCGATTACATGTACATGGATTATTGTGATGACAAGAGCATATAACATTGTGATGTGAAGTGCCAGGGAGCACTGCAATGACAAGGACGTGGAGAATTGTGAGGACAAGGGACACTGAGCTTTGAGATGACAAGGCATGGAGCATGGTGATGGCAAAACCGTGGAACATTGTGATGAGAAGACCTTGGGTAATTGTGATGTCGAGCATCATAGATCACTGTAAGGACAAGGGACATGAAGCATTGTGATGACAGGTGTCAGGGAGCATTGTGATGAGAGGGGTCATGGAGCATTGTGATGACAAGGGCATGAAGCATTGTGATGACAAGTGCATGGAACATTGTGATGGGAAGTGCATGGAGCATTGCAATGACAAGTGCATGGAGAATTGTGATGACGAGAGCATGTAACATTGTGATGAGATGTGTCATGTAGCATTGTGATGACAAGGACGTGGAGAATTCTGATGACAAGGGATATGGAGCATTGTGATAACCAGGGCAAGGAGCATTGTGATGACAGGGGTCATGGAGCATGATTATGACAAGGGTCATGGGACATTCTGACAAAAGATATCACTTATGAAGGGAATGTAAACATGGCTACATATGAACTGAATTAGGGAAGAGAAGATATTCTCACATTTAGAAAACACTCTTATGCTTGCTTAACGGGAAAGAGAGGTGGGGAGATGCACAAAACAAAAGTTTGATATTAGCACAGGAACCGTTCCATAATCCAAAAACAGAAGAGACAAGCCCTACTCCTTCCTCAGTGAACGGAACTCAACATCCCTATTCCCCGCAGAGAAATATATCTGACTAGTAAGAATTTTAAAACCTATGTATTGATATGTCTCCGTAAGGGAACCAAGTGTGTCTAGAATGACATAAACATGGCACTGAGAATCAGATCAAACCCACTATAAAAATGAATTTCAAAACAAAACACAAAAACAGTAAAATTCTTACACAATTCCTTCAGGGGTTCTGATGAAACCTGGAATGACCCTATGTACAATGACAGCTGGATGTGGCATAAGGCTGGTCACTTGGGACTGAGAGGACTGGTGAGATTGGATGAAAAAATGCAGACCCTTTAAAGAAATAATGCCTGCCACCCATTCCATGGTTCCCAACTCTCCAGGTAGAAAGGAATATAACTACAGTTATAACATGTATGGGAACGTAGAGAATGGAAACACTCTGATGGTGAAAGGTTTCTAAAACTCTACGATTTTTTCTCTCCTTGTGCTCCACTTTGACATTCCAACTGCTTTACTATCAATCTCCCAACTTAGAGAGCCAGACCCTATAACATCCTGATTCACACAGTGGGCAAATTGTGCAGAGGATATAAGGGAAGAGAGAGAACCAATGAGAGAATAGCTGTAGGCATTTGGACGGCCACATGTCACTCTAATTTCCCATCACGAAGAGGAATTAACCAAAGTCTCAGCCTGCCACCCCCAGAACAAGTATAGGTCCTGAAGCAAAATTGTGGATTTGCGGTCAGCTCACAAAAACGCGAGTTGAAAAATGGAGCTCAGGGCCACAGCAATTCACTAACCAGCAGACTTATAAAGGAATACTCTCTTCCAAAAGTCTGTTGAGGGAAAGCCACGAGGCAGAATTGAAAAAGAGGCAGAATGGCATGAAACAGAATTCAAGAGGTACATTGGAATCACCTTTAAACACAGGAAAAGCATCACAACTTCGAAAATTATGGAAATGGCCATAAAGAGCATATGGGTTTTCACGTGAATATATTCAGGAGAAGATGCATACGCCATTTTTGGCCAAGCAAGCAAGCGGGCAATGCAAATCTGCACTACAAAGAAGTATCACTTCCCAACATTCAAAAGGGACATCCACAAAATGTGTAAAAACCAGAAAGGCAAGACAGGCCCTGGAGAACAGGGAGCCTTGTTATGCTGATGGGTGGGATGTAAATTGCCAACTGCCTCTCTGGAGGAGTGCATTGTGTTCCCTAAAACAAGTAAACAACAGAGCTACAGAGCCAAGGGCGCTTGCAGTCTAGGGAATATACCTTGGGAAAACTGAAAAAAAACAATAAGACACAGCCACCCCAAAATTTAGGGCTGCACTGCTTACAAGAACCTCAACTTGTATACACCTTAAATTTCTCAGGAAAGATAAAAATCGTTTAAAAATTTGTGGTACTTATCTCCGATGGATTATCCCTCAACCATGAAATCAATGTCATAAGACCAGTAGCAGCAAAATGAGTGGATTCAGGTAATATGATTCTAAGTGAAGTAATTCACACAGAAAATGAAACTTATCATAATATATCACTTATGAAAATCCTGTAAACATGGCTACACATGAACTGAGTTAGGAAAGAGAACAGAGTCTCATATTTAGAAAACACTCTTATGCCTGCTTAAGGGGGAAGGAGAGGTGGGGTGATGCATAAAACCAGAGTTTGATATTAGTACAGGTACCGTTACAAAAACCAACTATGGAATAGACAAGACCTACACTTTCCTCAATGAAAGGGACGCAACATCCCATATTCTGCGCAGAGTATTATATCTTACTAGTAAGAATATTAAAACCTATGCATTGATATGTCTCCGTAAGCGAATCAAGTGTGTCTTGACTGGCATAAACATGGCAGCGAGAATCAGCTCAAACCCACTATAAAAAGGAATTTCAAAAACAAAACCAAAAACAGGAAAATTCTTTAAAATTCCTTCAGGGTCTCTGATGAAACCTGGAATAACCCTGTCTACAATGACAGCTGGATGTGGCATAAGGCTGGACAGTTGGGACTGAGAGGATTGGTGAGTTTGGGTGAGCAAATGCAGACCCTTTAAAGCAATAATGCATGGCTCCCATTCCATGGGTCCAAACTCTCCAGGTTGAAGGGAATATTACTATACCTGTAACATGTACAGGAAACCTAGAGAATGGAAACACTGTGAATATGAAAGTTTTCTTAAACTCAATGAATAGTCCCTCTCCTGGAGCTCCAGTGTGACTTTCCTACTGCTCTACTATCAATCTCCCAACTTGGAGAGACAGCCCCTTGAACCTCCTGGTTCTCACAGGTTGCCAATTTGGCAGAGCATGAAAGGGAAGAGGGAGAACCAATGAGAGAGTAGCTGTTAGGAATTTGGACGGGCACATGTCACTCTAGTTTTCCGTTAGGAAGAAGAATTAACCAAAGTGTCAGCCACCCACCGGGAACCAGTATAGGTCCTGAACCAAAATTTTGGACTTGTGTTCAGCTCACAGAAAACGAGTTGAATAATGGACCTCAGGGGCACAGCAATTCACAAACTGCCAGAGTAATAAAGGAAAACTATCGTCCAAAAATCTGTTGAGCGAAGTCAAAGACGTGGACTTGAAAGAGAGTCAAAGTAGCAGGAAACAGATTCCATGACGTATGTTGGAACAGCCTTTAAAGCACAGGACGAGGGGCACAACTTCAACAATGATGCACTTGGCCAAAATGGGCGTAAGCGTTTTCTCCTGAATATATTCAGGAGAAAACGCATACGCCCTTTTTCACGAAGGAAGCAAGACGGCAATGCAAATCTGCACTACAAAGTAGTATCACTTCCCCCCAATCAAAAGGGATATCCACAAAATGTGTAAAAACCAGAAAGGCAAACAGGTCCTGGAGAACAGGGAACTTTGTTATGCTGATGGGCGCGATGTAAATTGCCAACTGCCTCTGTGGAGGAGTGCATTGTGTTCCCTAAAAGAAGTAAACAACAGAGCTACAGAGCCAAGGGTGCTTCCAGTCTAGGGAATATACCTTGGGTAAAGTGAAAATCAATAAGCCAGAGTCACCCAAAAATTTTGGGCTGCACTGCTTACAATAACATCAACTTGGGTACACCTTAAATATCCCAGGAAATATAAAAATGGTTCAAAATATTGTGGTTGTTATGTACGATGGAATATGCCTCAGCCATGAAATCAATTTCATAAGACCAGTTGCAGCAAAATGACTGGATTCAGGTACGATGATTCTAAGTGAACTAAGTCACACAGAAAAAGAAACTTATCATAAGATATCACTTATGAAGATCCTGTAAACATGGCTACACTTGAACAGAGTGAGGAAAGAGAAAAGAGCCTCACATATAGAAAACACACTTATGCCTGCTTAAGGGGGATGGAGAGGTGGGGTGATGCATAAAAACCAAAGTTTGATATAAGCACAGGTACCTTTCCAAAAACCAAATATGGAATGACAAGACCTACTCCTTCCTCAGTGATAGGGACTCAAAACCCCATATTTCCCACAGAGGAATATATCTGACTAGTAAGAATCTTAAAACTTATGTATTGATATGTCTCCGCAAGGGAAACAAGTGTGTGTAGACTGGCATAAACATGGCAGCGTGAATCAGCTCAACCCACTATAAAAAGAATTTCAAAAACAAAGCAAAAAAACAGGGAAATTCTTTACAATTCCTTCAGGGTCTCTGATGAAACCAGGTATGACCCTGTCTACAATGACAGCTGGATGTGGAATAATGCTGGACACTTCGGACTGAGAGGATTGGTGAGACTGGGTGAGCAAATGAAGACCCTTTAAAGCAATAATGCATGGCACCCATTCCATGCGTCCCAACTCTGCAGGTTAAAGGGAATATTACTACAGCGATAACATGTACGGGAAACATAGAGAATGGACACACTGCGAATACGAAAGGTTTCTAAAACTCAACGAATAGACCTCTCCTGGTGTTACGGTTTGACTTTCCAACTGTTTTACTATCATTCTCCCAACTTGGAGAGACAGACCCTTTAACCTCCTGTTCCAACACGTTGCCAATTATGCAGATGGTGAAAGGAAAGTGGGAGAACCAATGAGAGAGTAGCTGTTAGGCATTTGGACGGGCACATGTCACTCTAATTTCCAGGCAGGAAGAAGAATTAACCAAAATCTCAGCCACCCACCGGGAACCAGGATAGATCCTGAACCAAAATTTTGGACTTGCGTTCAACTCAAAAAAAACGAGTTGAAAAATGGAGCTCAGATGCACCGCAATTCACAAACTGGCAGAGTAATAAAGGACAACTGTTGTCCAAAAATCAGTTGAGGGAAGTCAACGAGGCGGACGTGAAAGCGAGGCAGAATAGCAGGAAACAGATTTCAAGAGGTACGTTGGAATCGCCTGCAAAGCATAGGAAGAGGGACACAACATCGACACTGATGCACTTGGACAAAAATGGTGTATGCGTTTTCTCCTAAATATATTCAGGAGAAAACACATACGCCCTTTTTGGACAAGCAAGCAAGCGGGCAATGCAAATCTGCACTATAAAGAAGTATCAGTTCGCACCAGTCAAAAGGGACATCCACAAAATGGGTTAAAACTAGAAATGCAAGACAGGCCCTGGAGAACAGGGAGCGTTGTTTTTCTGATGGGCGGGATGTAAATTGCCAATGGACTCTCAGGAGGAGTGCATTGTGTTCCCTAAAACAAGTAAACAACAGAGCTACAGAGCCAAGGGCGCTTCCACTCTAGGGAATATACCTTGGGATAACTGTATATCAATAAGACAGGCCAACCCCAAAATTTAGGGCTCCAGTGCTTACAAGAACCACAACTTGCTACACCTTAAATATCCCAGGAAATATACAAATGGTTCAAAAAATTGTGGTACTTACATACGATGGAATATCCCTCAGCCATGAAATCAATGTCGTAAGACCAGTAGCACCAAAATGACTGGATACAGGTACTATGTTTCAAAGTGAAATAAGTCACTCAGAAAAATAAACTTATCATAAGATAGCACTTATGAAGATCCTGTAAATATGGCTACACATGAACTGAGTTAGGAAAGAGAACAGAGTCTCACATTTAGAAAACACTCTTATGCCTGCTTAAGGGGGATGGAGAGGTGGGGTGATGCATACAACCAGAATTTGATATAAACACCGGTACCGTTCCAAAAACCAGCTATGGAATAGACAAGACCTACAGCTTCCTCAGTGAAAGGGACTCAAAACCCCATATTTCTGACAGAGGAATATATCTGACTAGTAAGAATCTTAAAACCTATGTATTGATATGTCTGTGTTAGGGATTCAAGTGTGTCTAGAGTGGCATAAACCTGGCAGCAAGAATCAGCTCAAACACACTATAAAAAGCAATATCGAAAGCTATTCAAAAAAACAGGGAAATTCTTTACAATTCCTTCAGTGTCCCTGATGAAACCTGGAATAAACCTATCTACAATGACAGCTGGAAGTGGCATAAGGCTGGACACTTGGGACTGAGAGGATTGGTGAGATTGGGTGAGCAAATGCAGACCCTTTAGCACAATAATTCATGGCACCCATTCCATGGGTCCCAACTCTCCAGCTTGAAGGGAATATTACTACAGCTATAACATGTACCGGAAACCTAGAGAATGGACACACTCTGAATACGAAAGCTTTCTAAAACGCAACAAATAGTCCCTCCCCTGGTGCTCCAGCTTGAAATTCCAACTGCTTTACTATCAACCTCCCAACTTGGAGATACAGCCCATTTAACCTCCTGGTTCCCACAGGTTGCCAATTTGGCAGAGGATGGAAGGGAAGAGGGAGAACTAATGAGAGAGTAGCTGTTAGGCATTTGGACGGGCACATGTGACTCTAAATTCCCGGTCTGAAGAAAAATTAACAAGAGTCTCAGCCACACACCAGGAACCAGTATAGGTCCTGAACGAAAAATTTGGACTTGTGTTCAGCTCACAAAAAACTAGTTGAAAAATGGAGCTCAAGGGCACAGCTATTCACAAACTAACAGATTAATAAAGGACAACTATCGTCCAAAAATCTGTTGAGGGAAGGCAAAGAGGCAGAATTGAAAGCGAGGCAGAATAGCAGAAAACAGATATCAAGAGGTACGTAGGAATCACTTGTAAAGCACAGGAAGCAGGGCACAACTTCGATAATGATGCACTTGGACAAAAAGAGCGTCTGCGTTTTCACCTGAATATATTCAGGAGAAAACGCAGACGCCCTTTTTGGCCAAGCAAGCAAGCAGGCAATTCAAATCTGCACTACAAAGAAGTATCACTTCCCACCAGTCAAATGGGACATCCACAAAATATGTAAAAACCAGAAAGGCAAGACAGGCCCTGGATAACAGGGAGCCTTGTTATGCTGATGGATGGGATGTAAAATGCCAACTGCCTCACTGGACGAGTGCATTGCATTCCCTAAAACAAGTAAACAACAGAGCTACAGAGCCAAGGGCACTTCCAGTCTAGGGAATATACGTTGGGGAAACTGAAAATCAATAAGACAGAGCCGCCCCCATATTTAGGGCTGCACTGCTTACAAGAACCTCAACTTGGGTACACCTTAAATATCCAAGGAAATATAAAAATGGTTCAAAAATTGTGGTACTTACGTACGATGGAATATCCCTCAGCCGTGAAATCAATGTCATAAGACCAGTAGCAGCAAAGTGAGTGCATTCAGGTACGATGATTCTAAGAGAAATAAGTCAAACAGAAAAACAAACTTATCATAAGATATCACTATGAAGATCCTGTAAACATGGCTACACATGAACTGAGTTAGGAAAGAGAACAGAGTCTCACATTTAGAAAACACACTTATGCCTGCTTAAGGGGGAAGGAGAGGTGGGTTGATGCATAAATCCAGAGTTTGATATAAGCACAGGAACCCTTCCAAAAACCAACTATAGAATAGACAAGACTTACACCTTCCTCAGTGAAAGGGACTCAAAACCCCATATTTCCGGCAGAAGAATACATCTGACTAGTAAGAATCTTAAAACCTATGTATAGATATATCCCCGTAAGGGAATCAAGTGTGTCTAGACTGGCATAAACATGGCAGCGAGAATCAGCTCAAACCCGCTATAAACAGGAATTTCAAAACCAAAACAAAAAACAGGGAAATTCTTTACATTTCCTTCAGGGTCTCTGAGGAAACCTGGAATGACCCTATGTACAATGACAGCTGGATATGGCATAAGCCTGGACACTTGCGACTGAGAGGATTGGTGAGATTGGGTGAGCAAATGCAGACACTTTAAAGCAATAATGCATGGAACACATTCCATGGGTCCGAACTCTCCAGGTTGAAGGGAACATTACTACAGTCTTAAAATGTACGGTAATCCTAGAGAATGGACACAATGTGAATACGAAAGGTTTCTAAAACTCAACGAATAGTCCCTCTCCTGGTGCTCTGGTTTGAGTTTCCAACTGCGTTACTATCAATCTCCCAGCTTGGAGAGACAGCCCCTTTAACCTCCTGGTTCCCACAGGTTGCCAATTTGGCAGAGGATGGTATGGAAGAGGGAGAACCAATGAGAGAGTAGTTGTTAGGCATTTGGACGGGCTCATGTCACTCTAATTTCCTGGCAGGAAGAAGAATTAACCAAAGTCTCAGCCACCCACCGGGAACCAGTAGAGGTCCTGAACCAAAATTTTGGACTTGTGTTCAGCTCACAATAAACGAGTTGAACCATGGAGCTCATGGGCACAGCAATTCACAAACTGGCAGATTAATAAAGGACAACTATTGTGCAAAAATCTGTTTAGGCAAGGCAACGAGGCGGACTTGAATGCGAGGCCGAATAGCAGGAAACTGATTTCAAGAGGTACTTAGGAATCGCCTGTAAAGCACAGGAAGAGGGGAACAACATCGACAGTGATTCACTTGGCCAAAAAGTGCGTATGCATTTCTCCTGAATATATTCAGGAGAAAACGCATACGTCCTTTTTGGCAAGCAAGCAAGCGGGCAATGTAAACCTGCTCTACAAAGAAGTATCTCTTCCCACCAGTCAAAAGGGACATCCACAAAATGTGTAAAAACCAGAAAGGCAAGACAGGCCCTGGAGAACAGGGATCCTTGTTATGCTAATGGGCGGGATTTAAATTGCCAAGTTGCTCCCTGGAGAGGTGCATTGTGTACCCTAAAACAAGTAAATAACAGAGCTCCAGAGCCAAGGGCACTTGCAGTCTAGGGAATATACCTTGGGAAAACTGAAAATCAATAGGACAGAGCCACCCCCAAATTTAGGGTTGCACTGCTTACAAGAACCTCAACTTGGGTACACCTTAAATAACCCAGGGAATATAAAAATGGTTAAAAAAGTTGTGGTACTTACGTACGATGGAATATTCCTCAGCCATGAAATCAATGTCATAAGACCAGTAGCAGCAAAATGAGTGGATTCAGGTACGATGATTCTAAGTGAAATAAGTCACACAGAAAATGTAACTTATCATAAGATATCACTTATGAAGTTCCTGTAAACATGGCTACACATGAACAAAGTTAGGAAAGAGAACAGTGTCTCACATTTAGAAAACACTCTTATGCCTGCTTAAGAGGGAAGGAAAAGTGGGGTGATGCATAAAACCAGAGTTTGATATAAGTACAGTTACTCTTCCAAAAACCAACTATGGAACAGACAAGACCTACACCTTCCTCAGTGAAAGGGACTCAAAACACCATATTTCCCGCAGAGTTATATATCAGACTAGTAAAGATCTTAAAACATATGTACTGATATGTCTGGGTAAGGGACTTAAGTGTGTCTAGACTGGGATAACCATGGCAGCAAGAATCAGCCCAAACCAACTATAAAAAGGAATTTCAAAAACAAAACAAGACACAGGGAAATTATTTACAATTCCTTCAGGGTCTCTGAAGAAACCTGGAATTACCATATCTAAAATGACAGTTGGATGTGGCATAAGGCTGGACACTTGGGAATGAGAGGATTGGTTAGATTAGGGGAGCAAATGCAGACCCTTTAAAGCAATAATGCCTGGCACCCATTCCATGGGTCCCAACTCTCCAGGTTGGAGGGAATACTACTACAGCTATAACATGTATGGGAAACCTAAAGAATGGACACAATGTGAATACGAATGGTTTCTAAACTCAATGATTAGTCCCTCTCCTGGTGCTGTGGTTTGACTTTCCAACTGCTTTACTATAAATCTCCCAACTTGGAGAGACAGGCCCTTTAACCTCCTGGTTCCCACAGGTGGCCAATTTGGCAGAGGATGGAAGGGAAGAGGGAGAACCAATGAGAGAGTAGCTGTTAGACATTTGGACGGGCATATTTCACTCTAATTTCCCGGAAGGAAGAATAATTAAACAAAATCTCAGCCACCCACCGGGAACCAGTATAGGTCCTGAACAAAAATTTTGGACTTGCGTTCAGCTCACAAAAAAACGAGTAGAATAATGGAGCTCAGTGTCACAGCTATTCACAAACTGGCAGAGTAATAAAAGACAACTATCGTCCAAAAATATGTTTAGGAAAGGCAACGAGGCAGACTTGAAAGCGAGGCAGAATAGCAGGAAACAGATATCAAGAGGTACGTAGGAATCACTTGTAAAGCACAGGAAGCGGGGCACAACTTCGACAATTATGCAGTTGCCCAAAAAGTGCATATGCAATTTCTCCTGAGTATATTCTGGAGAAAACGCATACGCACTTTTTGGCCAAGCATGAAATTGGGCAATTCAAATCTGCACTACAAAGAAGTATCTCTTTGCACCGGTGAAAAGGGACATCCACAAAATGTGTAAAAACCAGAAAGGCAAGACAGGCCCTGGAGAAGAGGGAGCCCTTTTATGCTGATGGTCGGGATGTAAATTGCTAACTGCCTCACTGGAGTAGTGTATTGCGTTCACTAATACAAATAATCAACAGTGCTACCGAGCCAAGGTCACTTCCAGGCTAGGGGATATAGCTTGGGAAAACTGAAAATCAATAAGACAGAGCCACCCCCAAATTTAGGGCTGCACTGCTTACAAGATCCTCAACTTGGGTACATCTTAAATATACCAGGAAATATAAAAATGGTTCAAAAATTGTGGTACTTACGTACGATGGAATATCCTTTAGCCATGAAATCAATGTCATAAGAAGAGTAGCAGCAAAGTGAGTGGATTCAGGTACGATGATTCTAAGTAAAATAAGCCACAAAGAAAAATAAACGTATCATAAGATATCACTTATGAAGATCCTGTAAACATGGCTACACATGAACTGAGTTAGGAAAGGGAAAAAAATCTCACATTTACAAAACTCTCTTATGCCTGCTTAAGGGGGAAGGAGAGGTGGGGTGATGCATAAAACCAGAGTTTGATATAAGCACAGGTACCGTTCCATAACCAACTATGCAATAGACAAGACCTACACCTTCCTCAGTGACAGGGACTCCAAAACCCATCTTTTCCGCAGGGGAATATATCTGACTAGTAAGAATCTTAAAACCTATGTATTGATATATCTCCATAAGGGAATCAAGTGTGTCTACACTGGCATAAACATGGCAGCGAGAATCAGCTCAAACCCAATATAAACAGGAATTTCACAAACAAAACAAAAAAACAGGGAAATTCTTTACAATTCCTTCAGGTTCTCTGATGGAACCTGGAATGACCCTATCTACAATGACAGCTGGATGTGGCATAAGGCTGGACACTTGGGACTGAGAGGATTGGTGAGATTGGGTGAGCAATTGCAGTCGCTTTAAAGCAATAATGCATGGCCCCCATTCCATGGGTCCCAAATCTCCAGGTTAAAGTAATATTACTACAGCTATAACATGTACGGGAAACCTAGAGAATGGACACACTGTGAATACGAAAGTTTTCTAAAACTCAACGTATATTCCCACTCGTGGTGCTCCGGTTTGACATTCCAACTACTTTACTATCAATCTCCCAACTTGGAGAGACAGCCCCTTTAACCTCCTCATTCGCACAGGTTGCCAATTTGGCAGAGGATGGAAGGGAAGAGGGAGATCCAATGAGACATTAGCTGTTAGGCATTTGGACGGGCACATGTCTCTCTAATTTCCCAGCAGGAAGAAGAATTAAACAAAGTCTCAGCCACCCACCGGGAACCAGTATAGATCCTGAACCAAATATTTGGACTTGCATTCAGCTCACAAAAAACGAGTTGAAAAATGGATCTCAGGGGCACAGCAATTCACAAACTGGCAGAGTAATAGAGGACAACTATCGTCCAAAAATCTGTTGAGGGAAGTCAACGAGGCCGACTTGAAAGAGAGGCAGAATAGCACTAAACACATTTCAAGAGGTGCGTTGGATTCGCCTGTAAAGCACAGGAAGAGGGGCAAAACTTCGACAATGATGCACTTGGCCAAAAAGGGCGTATGTGTTTTCTCCTGAATATATTCAGGAAAAAACGCATACGCCCTTTTTGGCCAAGCAAGCAAGCAGGCAATGCAAATCTGCACTATAAAGAAGTATCACTTCCCACCAGTCAAAAGGGATATCCACAAAATGTGTAAAAACCAGAAATGCAAGACAGGCCCTGGAGAACAGGGAGCCTTGTTATGCTGATGGGCGAGATGTAAACTGGCAACTGCCTCACTGGAGGTGTGCATTGTGTTCCCTAAAACAAGGAAACATCAGAGCTACAGAGCCAAGGGCTCTTCCAGTCTAGGGAATATACCTTGGGGAAACTGAAAATCAATAAGACAGAGCCACCACCAAATTTAGGGCTGCACTGCTTACAAGAACCTCAACTTGGGTACACCTTAAATATCACAGGACATATATAATATGGTTCAAATATTGTGGTACTTACGTACGATGGAATATCCCTCAGCCATGAAATCAATGTCATAAGACCAGTAGCAGCAAAGTGAGTGGATTCAGGTACGATGATTCTAAGTGAAATAACACACACAGGAAAAGAAACTTATCATAATATATCACTTATGAAGATCCTCTAAACATGGCTACACATGAACTGAGTTAGCAAAGGGAACAGAGTCTCACATTCAGAAAACTCTCTTATGCCTGCTTAACGGGGAAGGAGAGGTGGGGTGAGGCATAAAACCAGAGTTTGATATAAGCACAGGTACCGTTCCAAAAACCAACTATGGAATAGACAAGACCTACACCTTCCCCACTGAAAGGGACTCAAAACCCCATATTTCCCACAGAGGAATATATCTGACTAGTAAGAATCTTAAAACCTATGTAATGATATATCTCCGTAAGGGAATCAAGTGTGTCTAGACTGGCATAAACATGGCAGCGAGAATCAGCTCAAACCCACTATAAACAGGAATTTCAAAAACAAAACAAAAAAACAGGGAAATTCTTTACAATTCCTTCAGGGTCTCTGATGGAACCTGGAATGACCCTATCTACAATGACAGCTGGATGTGGCATAAGGCTGGACACTTGGGACTCAGAGGACTGGTGAGATAGGGGGAACAAATACAGTCGCTTTAAAGCAATAATGCATGGCCCCCAATCCATGGGTCCCAAGTCTCCAGGTTGATGGGAATATTACTACAGCTATAACATGTACGGGAAACCTAGAGAATAGACACACTGTGAATACGAAATGTTTCTAAAACTCAACGAATAGTCCCTCTCGTGGTGCTCCAGTTTGACATTCCAACTGCTTTACTATCAATCTCCCAACTTGGAGAGTCAGACTCTTTAACCTCCTGGTTCGCACGGGTTGCCAACTTTCCAGAGGATGGAAGGGAAGAGGGAGAACCAGTGAGAGAGTAGCTGTTAGACATTTGGACGGGCACATGTCTCTCTAATTTCCCAGCAGGAAGAAGAATTAAACAAAGTCCCAGCCACCCACCGGGAACCAGTATAGGTCCTGAACCAAATTTATGGACTTGCATTCAGCTCATAAAAAACGAGTTGAAACATGGAGCTCAGGGGCACAGCAATTCACAAACTGGCAGAGTAATACAAGACAACTATAGTCCAAAAATCTGTTGAGGGAAGTCATCGAGGCCGACTTGAAAGTTGGGCAGAATAGCAGGAAACACATTTCAAGAGGTGCGTTGGATTCACCTGTAAAGCACAGGAAGAGGGGCACAACTTCAACAGTGATGCACTTGGCCAAAAAGGGCGTATGTTTTTGCTCCTGAATATATTCAGGAGAAAACGCATATGCTCTTTTTGGCCAAGCAAGCAAGCGGGCAATGCAAATCTGCACTACAAAGTAGTATCACTTCCCACCGGTCAAAAGGGACATCCACAAAATGTGTAAAAACCAGAAAGGCAAAACAGGCCATGAAGAACCGGGAGCATTGTTATGCTGAGGGGCGGGATGTAAATTGCCAACTGCCTCACTGGAGGAGTGCATTGAGTTCCCTAAGAAAAGTAAACAACAGAGCTACAGAGCCAAGGGCACTTCCAGTCTAGGGAATATACATTGGGAAAACTGAAAATCAATAAGACAGAGCCACCCCCAAATTTAGGGCTGCACTGCTTACAAGATCCTCAACTTGGGTACACCTTAAATATACCAGGAAATATAAAAATGGTTCAAAAATTGTGGTACTTACGTACGATGGAATATCCTTTAGCCATGAAATCAATGTCATAAGAAGAGTAGCAGCAAAGTGAGTGGATTCAGGTACGATGATTCTAAGTAAAATAAGCCACAAAGAAAAAGAAACGTATCATAAGATATCACTTATGAAGATCCTGTAAACATGGCTACACATGAACTGAGTTAGGAAAGAGAAAAGACTCTCACATTTACAATACTCTCTTATGCCTGCTTAAGGGGGAAGGAGAGGTGGGGTGATGCATAAAACCAGAGTTTGATATAAGCACAGGTACCGTTCCATAACCAACTATGCAATAGACAAGACCTACACCTTCCTCAGTGACAGGGACTCCAAACCCCATCTTTTCCGCAGGGGAATATATCTGACTAGTAAGAATCTTAAAACCTATGTATTGATATATCTCCATAAGGGAATCAAGTGTGTCTACACTGGCATAAACATGGCAGCGAGAATGAGCTCAAACCCAACATAAACAGGAATTTCACAAACAAAACAAAAAAACAGGGAAATTCTTTACAATTCCTTCAGGTTCTCTGATGGATCCTGGAATGACCCTATCTACAATGACAGCTGGATGTGGCATAAGGCTGGACACTTGGGACTGAGAGGATTGGTGAGATTGGTTGAGCAATTGCAGTCGCTTTAAAGCAATAATGCATGGCCCCCATTCCATGGGTCCCAAATCTCCAGGTTAAAGTAATATTACTACAGCTATAACATGTACGGGAAACCTAGAGAATGGACACACTGTGAATACGAAAGTTTTCTAAAACTCAACGTATATTCCCACTCGTGGTGCTCCGGTTTGACATTCCAACTACTTTACTATCAATCTCCCAACTTGGAGAGACAGCCCCTTTAACCTCCTCATTCGCACAGGTTGCCAATTTGGCAGAGGATGGAAGGGAAGAGGGAGATCCAATGAGACATTAGCTGTTAGGCATTTGGACGGGCACATGTCTCTCTAATTTCCCAGCAGGAAGAAGAATTAAACAAAGTCTCAGCCACCCACTGGGAACCAGTATAGGTCCTGAACCAAATATTTGGACTTGCATTCAGCTCACAAAAAACGAGTTGAAAAATGGATCTCAGGGGCACAGCAATTCACAAACTGGCAGAGTAATAGAGGACAACTATCGTCCAAAAATCTGTTGAGGGAAGTCAACGAGGCCGACTTGAAAGAGAGGCAGAATAGCACTAAACACATTTCAAGAGGTGCGTTGGATTCGCCTGTAAAGCACAGGAAGAGGGGCACAACTTCGACAATGATGCACTTGGCCAAAAAGGGCGTATGTGTTTTCTCCTGAATATATTCAGGAAAAAACGCATACGCCCTTTTTGGCCAAGCAAGCAAGCGGGCAATGCAAATCTGCACTATAAAGAAGTATCACTTCCCACCAGTCAAAAGGGATATCCACAAAATGTGTAAAAACCAGAAATGCAAGACAGGCCCTGGAGAACAGGGAGCCTTGTTATGCTGATGGGCGAGATGTAAACTGGCAACTGCCTCACTGAAGGTGTGCATTGAGTTCCCTAAAACAAGGAAACATCAGAGCTACAGAGCCAAGGGCTCTTCCAGTCTAGGGAATATACCTTGGGGAAACTGAAAATCAATAAGACAGAACCACCCCCAAATTTAGGGCTGCACTGCTTAGAAGAACCTCAACTTGGGTACACCTTAAATATCACAGGAAATATATAATATGGTTCAAATATTGTGGTACTTACGTACGATGGAATATCCCTCAGCCATGAAATCAATGTCATAAGACCAGTAGCAGCAAAGTGAGTGGATACACGTACGATGACTCTAAGTGAAATAAGTCACACAGGAAAAGAAACTTATCATAATATATCACTTATGAAGATCCTCTAAACATGGCTACACATGAACTGAGTTAGCAAAGGGAACAGAGTCTCACATTCAGAAAACTCTCTTATGCCTGCTTAACGGGGAAGGAGAGGTGGGGTGAGGCATAAAACCAGAGTTTGATATAAGCACAGGTACCGTTCCAAAAACCAACTATGGAATAGACAAGACCTACACCTTCCCCACTGAAAGGGACTCAAAACCCCATATTTCCCGCAGAGGAATATATCTGACTAGTAAGAATCTTAAAACCTATGTAATGATATATCTCCGTAAGGGAATCAAGTGTGTCTAGACTGGCATAAACATGGCAGCGAGAATCAGCTCAAACCCACTATAAACAGGAATTTCAAAAACAAAACAAAAAAACAGGGAAATTCTTTACAATTCCTTCACGGTCTCTGATGGAACCTGGAATGACCCTATCTACAATGACAGCTGGATGTGGCATAAGGCTGGACACTTGGGACTCAGAGGATTGGTGAGATAGGGGGAACAAATACAGTCGCTTTAAAGCAATAATGCATGGCCCCCAATCCATGGGTCCCAAGTCTCCAGGTTGATGGGAATATTACTACAGCTATAACATATACGGGAAGCCTAGAGAATGGACACACTGTGAATACGAAATGTTTCTAAAACTCAACGAATAGTCCCTCTCGTGGTGCTCCAGTTTGACATTCCAACTGCTTTACTATCAATCTCCCAACTTGGAGAGTCAGACCCTTTAACCTCCTGGTTCGCACAGGTTGCCAACTTGGCAGAGGATGGAAGGGAAGAGGGAGAACCAGTGACAGAGTAGCTGTTAGACATTTGGACGGGCACATGTCTCTCTAATTTCCCAGCAGGAAAAATAATTAAACAAAGTTCCAGCCACCCACCGGGAACCAGTATAGGTCCTGAACCAAATTTATGGACTTGCATTCAGCTCATAAAAAACGAGTTGAAACATGGAGCTCAGGGGCACAGCAATTCACAAACTGGCAGAGTAATACAGGACAACTATAGTCCAAAAATCTGTTGAGGGAAGTCATCGAGGCCGACTTGAAAGTTGGGCAGAATAGCAGGAAACACATTTCAAGAGGTGCGTTGGATTCGCCTGTAAAGCACAGGAAGAGGGGCACAACTTCAACAGTGATGCACTTGGCCAAAAAGGGCGTATGTTTTTGCTCCTGAATATATTCAGGAGAAAACGCATATGCTCTTTTTGGCCAAGCAAGCAAGCGGGCAATGCAAATCTGCACTACAAAGTAGTATCACTTCCCACCGGTCAAAAGGGACATCCACAAAATGTGTAAAAACCAGAAAGGCAAAACAGGCCATGAAGAACCGGGAGCATTGTTATGCTGAGGGGCGGGATGTAAATTGCCAACTGCCTCACTGGAGGAGTGCATTGAGTTCCCTAAGAAAAGTAAACAACAGAGCTACAGAGCCAAGGGCACTTCTAGTCTAGGGAATATACCTTGGGAAAACTGAAAATCAATAAGTCAGAGCCACCCCCAAATATAGGGCTGCACTGCTTAGAAGAACCTCAACTTGGGTACAGCTTAAATATCCCAGGAAATATAAAAATGGTTCAAAAATTGTGGTACTTACGTACGATGGAATATCCCTCAGCCATGAAATCAATGTCATAAGACCAGTAGCAGCAAAGTGAGTGGATTCAGGTTTGATGATTCTAAGGGAAATAACTCACACAGAAAAAGAAACTTATCATAAGATATCACTTATGAAGATAATGTAAACATGGCTACACATGAACTGAGTTAGGAAAGAGAACAGAGTCTCACATTTAGAAAACACTCTTATGCCTGCTTAAGGGGGAAGGAGAGGTGGGGTGATGCATAAAAGCAGAGTTTGATATAAGCACATGTACCGTCCCAAAAAAAACCATGGAATAGACAAGACCTACACCTTCCTCAGTCAAAGGGACTCAAAAGCCCATATTTCCCGCACAGGAATACATCTGACTAGTAAGAATCTTAATACCTATGTATTGATATGTCTCCATAAGGGAATCAAGTTTGTCTAGACTGGCATAAACATGGCAGCAAGAATCAGCCCAAACCCACTATAAACAGGAATTTCAAAAACAAAACAAAAAACAGGGAAATTCTTTACAATTACTTCAGGGTCTCTGACGAAACCTGGAATGACCCTATCTACATTGACAGCTTGAAGTGGCTTAAGGCTAGACACTTGGGACTGAGAGAATTGGTGAGATTGGATGAGCAAATGCAGACCCTTTAAAGCAATAATGCATGGCACCCATTCCATGGGTCCCACCTCTCCAGGTTGAAGGGAATATTAATACAGCTATAACATGTACGGGAAACCTAAAGAATGGACACACTGTGAATACGAAATGTTTCTAAAACTCAACGAATAGTCCCACTCCTGGTTCTCCGATTTGACTTTCCAACTGCTTTACTATCAATCTCCCAACTTGGAGAGACAGCCCCTTTAACCTCCTGGTTCCCACAGGTTGTCAATTTGGCAGAGGATGGAAGGGAAGAGGGAGAACCAATGAGAGAGTTGTTGTTAGGCATTTGGAAGTGCACATGTCACTCTAATTTCCCGGCAGGAAGAAGAATTAACCAAAGTCTCAGGCACCAACCAGGAAACAGTATAGTTCCTGAACTAAAATTTTGGACTTGCATTCAGCTCACAAATAATGAGTTGAAACATGGAGCGCAGGTGCACAGCAATTCACATACTGGCAGAGTAATAAAGGACAACTATTGTCCAAAAATCTGTTGCGGGAAGGCAACAAGGTGGACTTGAAAGCGAGGCAGAATAGCAGGAAACAGCTTTCAAGAGGTACGTTGGAATTGACTGTAAAGCACAGGAAGAGGGGCACAACTTCAACAGTGATGCACATGGCCAAAAAGGGCGTATATATTTTCTAGTGAATATATTCAGGAGAAAACGCGTACGCCATTTTTGGCCAAGCAAGCAAGCGGGCAATGCAAATCTGCACTACAAGAAGTATCTCTTCCCACTGGTCAAAAGGGACATCCATAAAATTTGTAAAAACCAGAAAGGCAAGACAGGCCCTGGAGAACAGGGTGCCTTGTTATGCTGATGGGTGGGATGTATGTTGCCAACTGCCTAACTGGAGTAGTGCATTTTGTTCCCTAAAACAAGTAAACAACAGAACTACAGAGCAAAGGGCACTTCCAGTCTAGGGAATATACCTTGGGAAAACTGAAAATCAATAAGACAGAGCCACCCCCAAATTTAGGGCTGCAATGCTTACAAAAACCTCAACTTGCATACACCTTAAATATCCCAGGATATATAAAAATGGTTCAAAAAATTGTGGTACTTACCTAGGATGGAATATCCCTCGGCCATGAAATCAATGTCATAAGACCAGTAGCAGCAAAGTGAGTCGATTAAGGTACGATGATTCTAAGTGAAATAAGTCACACAGAAAAAGAAACTTATCATAAGATATCACTTATGAAGATCCTGTAAACATGGCTACACATGAACTGAGTTAGGAAAGAGAACTTAGTCTCACATTTAGAAAACACTCTTATGCCTGCTTAAGGGGGAAGGAGAGGTTGGGTGATGCATAAAACCAGAGTTTGGTATAAGCACAGGTACCGTTCCAAAAACCAACTATGGAATAGACAAGACCTACACGTTCTTCAGTGAAAGAGACTCAAAATCCCATATTTCCCGCAGAGGAATATATCTGACTAGTAAAAATCTTAAAACCTATGTATTGATATGTCTCCGTAAGGGAATCAAGTGTGTCTAGACTGGCATAATCATGGCAGTGAGAATCAGCTGAAACCCACTATAAAGAGGAATTTCAAAACAAAAGAAAAAAACAGGGAAATCCTTTACAATTCTTTCAGTGTCCCTGATAAAACCTGGAATGACCCTATCTACAATGACAGCTGGATGTGGCATAATGCTGGACACTTGGGACTGAGAGGATTGGTGAGATTGGGTGAGCAAATGCAGTCGCTTTAAAGCAATAATGCATGGCCCCCATTCCATGGGTCCCAACTCTCCAGGTTGAATGGAATATTACTATAGCTATAATATGTACGGGAAACCTAGAGAATGGACACACTGTGAATATGAAATTTTTCTAAAACTCAATGAACAGTCCCTCTCGTGGTGCTCCAGTTTGACATTCCATCTGCTTTACTATCAATCTCCCAACTTGGAGAGACAGCCCCTTTAACCTCCTGGTTCGCACAGGTTGCCAATTTGGCAGAGGATGGAAGGAAAGAGGGAGAACCAATGAGAGAGTAGCTGTTAGGCATTTGGATGGGCACATGTCACTCTAATTTTCCGACAGGAAGAAGAATTAACCAAAGTCTCAGCCACCCAGCGGAAACCAGTATAGGTCCTGAACCAAATTTTTGGGCTTGCGTTCAGCTCACAAAAAACGAGTTGATAAATGGAGCTCAGGGTCACAGTAATTCAGAAACTGGCATAGTAATAAAGGACAACTATCGTCCAAAAATCTGTTGAGGGAAGGCAACGAGGCCGACTTGAAATCGAGGCAGAATAGCAGGAAACAGATTTCAAGAGGTGCGCTTGAATCGAATGTAAAGCACAGGAAGAGGTGCACATCTTCACCAATGATGCACTTGGCCAAAAAGGGCGTATGCGTTTTCTCCTGAATATATTCAGGCGAAAACGCATACGCCCTTTTTGGCCAAGCAATCAAGCGGGCAATGCAAATATGCAATACAAAGAAGTATCACTTCCCACCGGTCAAAAGGGACATCCACAAAATGTGTAAAAACCAGAAATGCAAGACAGGACCTGGAGAACAGGTAGCCTTTTTATGCTGACGGGCAGGATGTAAATTGCCAACTGGCTCACTGGAGGAGTTCATTGTGTTCCCTAAAACAAGTAAACAACAGAATAACAGAGCCAAGGGCACTTCCATTCTAGGGAATATACCTTGGGAAAATTGAAAATGTATAAGACAGAGCCACCCCCATATTTAGGGCTGCACTGCTTCAAGAACCTCAACTTGGGTACACCTTAGATATTCCAGGAAATATAAAAATGGATCAAAAAATTGTGGTACTTACGTAAGATGGAATATCCCTCAGCTTTGAAATCAATGTCATAAGACCAGTAGCAGCAAAGTGAGTGGATTCAGGTACGATGATTCTAAGTGAAATAAGTCACACAGGAAAAGAAACTTATCATAAGATAGCAATTATGGAGATCCTGTAAACATGACTACACTTGAACTGAGTTAGGAAAGAGAACAGCGTCTCACATGTAGAAAACCCTCTTATGCCTGCTTAAGGGGGAAGGAGACATGGGGTGACACATAAAAATAGAGTTTGATATAAGCACAGGTTCCGTTCCAAAAACCATCTGTGGAATAGACAAGACCTACACCTTCCGCAGTGAAAGGGACTCAAAACCCCGTATTTCCCACAGAGGAATATATCTGACTACAAAGAACCTTAAAACCTATGTATTGATATGTCTGCATAAGGGAATCAAGTGTGTCTTGACTGGCAAAAACATGGCAGCGAGAATCAGCTCAAACCCACTATAAACAGGAATTTCAAAAACAAAACAAAAAAAAACAGGTAAATTCTTTAAAATTCCTTCAGGGTCTCTGATGGAACCTGGAATGACCCTATCTACAATGACAGCTGGATGTGGCATAAGGCTGGACCCTTGGGACTGAGAGGATTGTTGAGATTGGGTGAACAAATGCAGTCGCTTTAAAGCAATAAAACATGGCCCCCATGTCATGGGTCTCAACACTCCAGCTTGAAGGGAATATTACTAAAGCTATAACATGTACGGGAAACCTAGAGAATGGACACACTGTGAATACAAAAGGTTTCTAAAACTCAAAGAATAATTCCTCTCGTGGTGCTCCAGTTTGACATTCCAACTGCTTTACTATCAATCTCCCAAGTTGGAGAGATAGCCCCTTTAACATCCTGGTTCGCATATGTTGTCAATTTGGCAGAGTACGAACGGGAAAAGTGAGAACCAATGAGAGAGTAGCTGTAAGGCATTTGGACAGGCACATGTCACTCTTATTTCCCGGCATGAAGAAGAATTAATCAAAGTCTCATCTTCCTGCCAGGAACGAGTATAAGTCCTGAACCAAAATTGTGGATTTGCGGTCCGCTCACAAAGAAGCGAGTTGAAAACCGGATCTCAGGGTCACAGCAATTCCCAAACTGCCAGATTTATAAAGGACAACTATCGTCCAAAAATATGTTGAGGGAAGGCAATGATGCGGACGTGTAAGCGAAGCAGAATAGCAGGAAACAGATTACAAGAGGTACATTGGAATTGCCTTTAAAGCACAGGAAGAGGGGCACTACTTCAACAATGATGCACTTGGCCCAAAGGGCATAGGCGTCTTCTCCTGAATATATTCAAGAAAAAACGCATATGCCCTTTTTGGTCAAGCAAGCAAGCGGGTAATGCAAATCTGCCCTACAAGAACGACCACATCCCACTTGTCAAAAGGGACATCCGAAAAATATGTAAAAACCAGAAAGGCAAGACAGGCCCTGGAGAACAGGGAGCCTTGTTAGGCTAATGGGCAGGATGTAAATTGCCAACTGCCTCTCTGGAGGAGTGCATTGTGTTCCCTAAAAAATATACCACAGAGCTACAGAGCCAAGGGCAGTTCCAGTCTAGGGAATATACCTTGGGAAACTGAAAATCAGTAAGTCAGAGACACCCCAAAATTTAGGGCTGCACTGCTTACAAGAACCTCAACTTGGGTACACCTTAAATATTTCAGCAAATATAAAAATGGTTCAAAAAATTGTGGTACTTACGTACGATTGAATATCCCTTAGACATGAAATCAATATCATAAGGCCAGTAACAGAAAAATGAGTGGATTCAGGTACGATGATTCTAAGTGAAATTAGTCACACAGAAAAAGAAACTTATCATAAGATATCACTTATGAAGTTCCTGAAACCATGGCTACACATGAACTGAGTTAGGAAAGATAACAGAGTAACGAATATTATCATAAGATATCACTCATATGGTAAATGTACACATCGCTACACATGAATAGAATTACAAACACAACAGAGTCACACATTTAGAAAACAAACTTCTGCCTGCTTAAGGGGAAAGGCGAGGTGGGGTGATGCATAAAACCACAGTTTTAAATTAGCACAGATACTGTTACATTAACCAAGTATGCAATAGACAACACCTACTCCCGGCACAATGAACTGGACTCGACACCCCCTATTCATTTCAGAGGAATATATCTGACTCTAAGTATTTTAAAACACATGCATTCTCATGTCACCATAAAGGAATCATATGTGTGTATAATGGCATGAACACAGCACTGAAATTCAGCTAAACCACCTTATAAAAATAAGTTTCAAAAGCAAAATTCAAAAACAGCGAAACAGAGAGAAATCTTAAAATTACGTTCAGGGCCTGTGATCCAACCTGGATTGACCACCTTTACACCCACAGCTGGATGAGACATATGACTGGACACTTGGGGCTGACAAGTTTCCTCAGGTTGTGTGAGCAAAAGAACACCACTTAGAGCAATACCGTGTGCTACCCATTCTAGTGGTCCCAAATCTCCTGGTTTAAGGGAATCTTCCTACAGTTAAAACATGCATGGGAATCCCAGTGGATGGTACACTGTGTAATTGTGAAAGTTTTCTAAAAGGTACCTCATTTTTCCTTTCATCGTGCTCGGCTTCGCCATTCCATCTGCATTACTAAAAATCTCCTCACTTGGAGTGTCAGCGCCTTTACCCTCCTGTTATGCACAGTTTGCAAATTGTGCAGAGGATGAACAGGAAGAGGGGAAACAAATGAGAGATTAGCTGTAGGTGTTTGGATGGGCACATATCACCCTAGTTTCCCATCAGGAAGAAGAATTAACCAAAGGTTCAGCCTGAAGCCCCGGAACCAGACTAGGGCCTAAAGCCATCCTGCGGTATTGCAGCCAGCTCACAAATAGGCGAGTTGAAAAATGGAAATCAGGGGCACAGCAATTCACAAACTTGCAGAGTTATAAAGGACAACTATCATCCAGAAATATATTGAGGTAAGGCCGTGAAGAGGATTTGAATGCAAGGCAGAATTGAAGGAAACAGATTTCAAGAGGTACATTGGAGTCATCTTTAAAGCACATGAAAAGCGACAGAACTTCAACAATGTTGCCCTTGGCCGAAAAGGGAGTATGTGTATTTTCTTGAATATATTCGTGAAAAAATGCATACACCCTTTTTGGCCAAGCAAGCCATCAGGCATTGCAAATCCACACTACATAGAAGTGTACCTTACCTCCAGTCAAAAGGGCCATCCACAAATAGTGTAAAAACCACAAATGCAGGACAGACCATAGAGAAAAGGGAACCTGGTTACACCGTTTGACAGGATGTAAATTGCCAACAGCCTCTCTGAAGAACTGTATGTTGTTTTCTAAAACAGAGCTACATAGCATAGCACACTTCCACTCATGGGCGTGTATTTTGGGAAAACTAAAAATCCACAACACACAGCCAGCCCAAAGTTTAGGGCTGCTCTGTTTACAAGAACCTCGACTTCAGTACACTTTAAATATCCCAGGAAAGGAAAAAAAAAATGGATATAGATGTTGTGGTACTTATATAAAATGGAATGTCACTCACATAAAATCAATGTCATAAGGCCAATAACAGCATAATGAGTGGCTTTAGGTACGATGATGCTAAGTGAAATGAGCCACAAAGAAAAATAAACATATTGTAATATATCACTTATAGAGGGAATGTAAACATGGCTACACATGAACTGAATTTCAAAAGAGAACAGAGTTACACATTTAGAAAACACACTTATGCCTCCTTAAGTGGAAAGGTGACGTGGGGTGATGTGTAAAAGCAGAGTTTGAAATTAGCACAGATCCCATTCCATATACCAAATATGTAATAGAAAAGATCTACTCCTTTCTGAATGAACTGGACACCAAACACCCTATTCACTGAAGATGAATATATCTGACTGGTAATAATCTTGAAACCTATGTATTTATATGTTTCCATAATGGAATCAAGTGTATGTAGATTGGCATAAACACAGATCAATGGAACAGGACATAAAGCCCAGAGATAAACGTACATACCTATGGCTATCTCATCTATGACAAATGAGCTAAGGATATACAATGGAGGAAAGACAGTCTCTTCAGTAATTGCTGCTGTGAAAAGTGGACGCCTACACATAAAAGAATGAAATTAGAACACTCCATAACACCATACACAAAAATAAACTCTAAATGGATTAGAGATCTAAATATAAGACCAGACACGATAAAACTGTTAGAGGAAACCATAGGCAGAACACTCTATGACATAAATCACAGCAAGATCCTTTTTGACTCACCTCCTAGAGAAATGGAAATAAAAACAGAAATCAACAAATGGGACCTAATGAAACTTAAAAGCTTTTACACAGTATAGGAAAACTTAAACAAGATACAAAAACAACCCTCAGAATTGAAGAAAATATTTTCAAATGAAGCAATTGACAAAGGATTAATCCCCATACTTTACAAGCACCTCATGTAGCTCAATATCACAAAAACAAAGAACCCAATCCAAAAACGGGCAGAAAACCTAAATAGACATTTCTCCAAAGAAGATATACAGATTACAAAGAAACACATGAAAGGATGCTGAACATCACTAATCATTAGAGAAATGCAAATCAGAACTACCGTGAGGTATCACCTCACAGCAGTCAGAGTGGCAATCATCAAAAAAATCTACAAAACAATAAATGCTGGAGAGGGCTTTATTGGAGAAAAGGGAACACACTTGCACTGTGGGTGGGAATGTAAATTGATATGGGCACTAGGGAGAACAGTACAGAGGTTCCTCTAAATAACTAACAATAGAGGTACCATACAACAAAACAATCCAACTACTGGGTATTTGCCTTGTGAAAACCGTAATTCAAAAAGAGTTATGTAGAAAAAATGTTCATTGCATCTCTATTTACAATAGCCAGGATACAGAGACAACCTAAGTGTCCATCGACAGATGAATGGATAAAGAAGATCTGGCACATATATACAATGGAATATTACTCAGCCATAAAAAGAAGCAAAACTGAGTTATTTGTACTGAGGTGGATGGACTTAGAATCTGTCCTACACAGTGAAGTAAGTCAGAAAGGGAAAAACAAATACTGTATGTTAACAGAGATATATGGAATCTAATGAAGAAATAAAAAATATTTTGAAGAACCTAGTGGCAGGACAGGATTAAGGACACATACGTAGAGAAAGGACTTGAGGACACCGGAAGGGGGATGGGTAAGCTGGGACGAAGTGAGAGAGTGGCATGGACATAAATACATTACCAAATGTAACACAGATAGCTACTGGGAAGCAGCCACATAGAACAGGGAGATCAGCTCGGTGCTTTGTGACCACATAAAGGGGTGGGATATGGAGTGTGGGAGGGAGATGCACGAGGGAGGGGATCTGGTGATATTTGTATATGTATAGCTGATTCACTTTGTTGTACAGCAGAAACTAACACTCCATTGTAAAACAATTATACTCCAATAAACGTGTAAAAGGAAAAAAAAAACAGAATGTCCAGGGATAAACCTACACACCTATGGTCAACTAATCTATGACAAATGAGGCAAGACTATACAATGGAGATAAAACAGTCTCTTCAATCATTGTTGATGGGAAATATGGACAGCTACATGTAAAAGAATGAAATTAGAACACTCCCCAACACCATACATAAAAATATATTCAAAATGGATTAGAGACATTAATGTAAGATGGGACAGTATAAAACTCTGAGAGGAAAACTTACGAAGGATACTCTGACGTAAATCACAGCAAGATCTTTTTTGATCCACCTCCTATAGTAATGAAATAAAAAAGAAAACTAAACAGATGGGACCTAATGAAATGTAAAAACTTTTTTCAAAGCAAAGGAAACTGCAAAAAAGACAAAAAGACAACCCTCAGAATGGCAGAAAATATTTGCAAACGAATCAATGGACAAATAATTAATCTCCAATATATATATAAACAGCTCATGCAGCTCAATATTAATGAAACAAACAAACCAATACAAAAATGGAAGAAGAACTAAATAGACATTTCTTCCAAGAAGACAAAGAGATGGCCAGTACACACATGAAAATCTGTTCAACATCACTAATTATTAGAGAAATGGAAATGGAATCTACAATGAGGTATCACGTCACACCTGTTAGAATGGGCATAATCAGAAAATCTACAAACAACAAATGCTGGAGAGGGTGTGGAGAAAAGGAACCTTCTTCCACTATTTTTGGGAATGTAAATCGATATAGTCTCTATGGAGAACAGTATGGAGGTTCCTTAAAAAACTAAAAATAGAATTACCATATAATCCAGCAATCCCACTACTGAGCATATACCCAGAGAAAACCATAAATCAAAAAAGACACATTCACCACAATGTTCATTGCAGCACTATTTACAATAGCCAGGTAATGAAATCAACCTAACTGCCCACAGACAAATGAATGGATAAAGATGTGGTACATATATACAATGGAATATTACTCAGCCACACATAGGAATGAAATTGGGTCATCTGTAGAGACCTTGATGGATCTAGAGACTCTCATACAGAGTGAAATAAGTCAGAAAGAGAAAAAACCAATATTGTGTGTTAATGCATATATGTGGAACCTAGAAAAATGGTACAGATGAACCAGTTTGCAGGGCAGAGATAGAGACACAGATGTAGAGAACAAACATATGGACACCAAGGTGGTAATGCCATGTGAGGGTGGTGGTGGGATGAATTGGGAGACTGGGATTCATATGTGCACACTTATATGTATAAAATAGATATGCAATAAGAACTGGCTGTATAAAAAAAATAAATAAATTGAAAAAAAATTAAAAATAAATAAATAAAATTTAATAAAATAAACCAAAAATAGTTTTTCCCTTCACATAGACGTCTTTATATTAATGCATTATTTCCATGTTTATATCTCCAAATTAAAAAAAAGAAGAAATAAAATCTACCTTGAACCAGAAAGAAAAAAAAAAAAAAAACAGAACCCACCAGTTATACAGAGGAAAACCTTATCAGGGCACTTGCTCAAGTGGTAAAAAATTCTTAATTTGGTCAGAGGTGGGAAATCATCTCCCATGCAGTGAGCAGCACTCCCCCCCAACAAGGAGCATCCTCATTGCAAAGCTGGGGGTCTGTGTCGAGGTGTCTGTGAGTAAATGTGAGCTGAGCCCCAGTCCTGCAGCAGCTGAACTCTTCCCACCCTTTCCAGGTAAAACACATGAATATGTACAAGCACTTGCAAGCCTAGAGGAAGGGCTGTGGAGCCACACCAGCGACAGCACGCAGGCTGACTTGGTGCCTGCAGGCCAGCCAGGAAGGTCCTGGCCCCAGATGCTCTTCTGGAAGCTTTCCATTTCCCTGCCTGAGATACCCCTGTTGCCACGGCCCACACTGCTTTTTTACTTCCTCACCTCTGCCTGGGGAGAAATTCCAGCGGCAGGTATGGGTGACACATCCTCTTCTTTAAAAGGTGGCAGCCTGGCAACTCCTGCAGAAAGTCCAGCAGAGCCCCACTCACACTGGGCCACCCACAAAGCCACAGCCCCACACTCCCTCCCACCACCCCAGCCCCGACACTGCTGACAGGGCAGAGAATATGGCGTCAGTCACAGCTACAGGGGCTCTTGCTGACTGGAGAGGTGTTTATATTGACCTCAACACAGGCACACCTGGGGAGGGCTGGCAGGCAGTGTCAGGCTGCCCAAATCAGCAAATCCTCACCTCTCAGGGGCTCACAGTTGCAGAAAATGAACCTTGCTAAACGGGCCAGGCCCAAGGAAAAGGTGTGGGCTCTTGAGAGTCAGGATAGACAAGGGGCTGCAGCTGCGGCTTGTTTTCTTATCATTTTATCTGGTCCATGAGTGGAAAACAACTTCAAGAAGACCCTCTCCTAATGAGAGGAACCCAGGAGTCAGGGAGAGGAGTGATGGTGGTTGGAGACAGACGCCTGGTGCCGTTGCTGCAGTGGAAGTGTCTGGAAGACCAGGCAGAGAGAGGCTGCACAGAGTGATAGCCAGGGTCACAGACCTGTCAGAGCTGCTGTTTGTTAGTTCAAGTCCTGCTCTGAGGTGTTCTGTGTCAGCTGTGAGTGACAGGTGAGCTGGGGGTTCTCTGCAAGGTGGGCTATGTGCACAGTTCCTGTGTGTCCAGCCCTGCTCGGGTACCTGCCCAGGGGAGCTCTGTATCCTGGTAAGGGCCTGACTATGAGAGCCCCATGGGCTGCTGGGTAGCTGCACAGGTGAGCTCCATACCCTGGGAGGGACTTGATCATGAGAGCCCCGTGGGCTGTGGGGTGGGGGTGCAGCCCAGGTGAGCTCCATAACCTGGGATTGGCCTGACCACGAGAGCCCCATGGGCTGCTGGAGACCTGATAATGCATATCAGGACAGTCAGTGAAGCCACCGAGGATATACATCCAGTAACTCCTATTTCCTACACACTGCAGGTCATTCTACCATCCACCAGGCCATGGCATTCTGTATTAGACTTCAATGATGCCTTCTTCTGTATTCCATTCATCTCAGAGTCACAAGAATTTTTGGCTTGTGAGTGGCAGGACACAACATGAAACCAATGCAATAATGCTGGGCCGTCCTTCCCCAATGGTTCAAAAATCCCCACACCATCATTGGGGAAATGTCCTCTAAAGACCTAAAAGTTCTACCTCTGTGAAAGGGAACCCTCCTTCAATATGCAGAGGACATTCTGATCACCAGGCCTACTAAAGACACCTCTGAACGACCTAGCCAATAAAGGATAGAAGGTGTCCAAGAAAAAGGCTCAAATATCCCAGGCTAAGGTGACATGCCTGGGCTTCATTCTCACAGATATTCGGAGAAACGCATCCCAGGATAGGGAAGAAGCCATTTGCAGCCTTACCTCTTCTAAAACTAGAAGACAGCTTAGGGGTTCCTGGGGAGGACAAAGTTTTCTGCATCTGGATCCCTAACTACAGTCTAATATCTGGGCCTCTACATGAAACACTGACACGAAATGATGATGATCCTTTTGAATAGAATCCAGAAGCAGCCTCTCAAGAATGGAAAGAGCAGTCAATTAAGACCCTTGCCCAGGAACTCCCTAATTTAGCTAAACCTTTGACCTTTACATACCCGGTCAAAGGTTAATCAACCTTGGAGCCTTAGTGCAAAAACTGGGACCACTTGAAATGGAGCAACACAAGAATGCCCTTCAGGTATGATAAACTATGGTCACCAAGGTCTTTGCCCACCGACTCATCAGGCCAGTATACTGGGGTATCTAAAAAGCTGGAAATCAGCAGCCCGCAAGGCCAGCTCCCTCCTAAGGGAAAAGGACCCCACGTGGTGATCCTAACCACCCATCATGCCCTGAAGTTGCAGGAGTCGCTCTGTGGACACACTCACCTCGAGTGAGGAGGCCCTCCAACTCCAACCTCCAGAGAGACAAACGGGGGCAACGGGCCCCCAAGATGACTTGTGTGACCATCACTTGACCTGGAGTTTCTCTCAGAAAACAACAAGACTGTGCCCCGAAAGAGCAGACTACTGCTTGTAGGACTTACTGCACCCAGAGGGGAGCTAATAAGCTGGGAGGGGAAACATATATCATGCTTTCACCATAGAAAACCCTACAGACACCGTGGTGATTGTAACCAATATGACCGGCTGGACTGCTGGCTACTTCTAAAGGCCGTTGTCTCAGTGGACGTCATGGTCCTGGACCACCACTGACCGTGGACTGTCTGGGAGTTGTGCGGGCAGGGCTCTGACACATGGTGCTGTTTGTACATTAATTCAGGGACCTAATTAAAGAAAGCACAGACTACTGGTCATAGCATCTAGGCTGACAAAAAACGTCAGCCTAAGATTGCCGAACAAATGTGGGGTGGGGTGAAAGCTGCCACTGCAGCATCTCTGCGCATCTCCTTCCTGGAACTTAAAGGTCATTAGAATCTATAACACTTCCAGGGCTCGTGCTCAGGCAGACGAGAAGTGAGGAAGGAGGCCTTGGGACAATCAACCTCACCTGGAGGCTGGTGGGGAGACGTTCTGACCCTCCCCCCATGTATCAGGGCTCACACCACAGCATGAAGCAGTTACAAAACAGGGGTCTGCACCATCAACACCCCAAAAATGAGGAACATAACAAAAAGCAGAGGAGGTGTTCATCTCCGGCAACGTTCATTAAAAATTCCTGGGAGATATAAAGAGAATCTGGGCAATAAAATAAAGTCTAAGCTGTTTTTCCATTGTGCTTTGTCTAATTTTACGTGCTCCTAGGGCTCCGCATGCAGAGGTCCCACACCCGGCATTTCAGATCCGATTTCCTAGTGCAGAATGGCTGGGTCGACACCTCAGCTAGCGGGGTCCCATGCAGACTCCGTGACATAGAGCCTGAGCTGCAGCCAACCCAGCCTTCGAGAGCTCCATGCCCTCCCTCCCACTGACGCTGCCTTGATCCCTACATAGCAGCCCAGCCCACAGCCCGTGGGGGAGTGCACGCTCTCAACTCTCCATTCTGTTTTCAAAATAATGTTTACTTTGCTTCTGAACCAAACTCAGTCTTGATCTTTTGGCTCCAATGACACTGGGCACGGGGACTCCCGTTGGGGTCCACTCTGGAGGATCAGTAACAGAAATTGAGAACATTGTAACTTCAATGAACAGGTGTGAGAGCCAAACTATAGTTAACATAGAGCAGTGTATAATGCTCGGGTAAAATAGATGTTTTTAAGACTTACATTTGATATTTCCATCACTTTACTGTAAGCAAGTTCAGTGAACACGTCTGTCTTATTTGTCAGGTCCTCATTAGAGAAATGAAGTGATTTATTTCCATGGATGTACATCGAATACTCTTGGCTGAAGCTTCAATCGTGTTTTGAATGCTTTTCCATTGAAAATGATACCTCTCTTTCAGTTCCCCCATTTCTGAGAAGTATAAAATCTTATAATTTATTATTACCAAAGGGGGAAGGTAGGAGAAGGGATAAATTAACAGTTTGGGATTAACACATACACACTGCTATGTATAAAATAGATCATCAACAAGGAACTACTGTATAGCACAGGGAACTACACTGAATATTTTGCAATAACCTATAAGGGGAAATAATCTGAAAAAGAATATATATATTTATTGACATCATCTATCAATGACAGATAAAATGTAACCTAAGCAAGGCCGATGGTGAGCGCTTCTGACCCTGAAGATTTCAATCATCTAAAGTTTGGGCTCTGCCTATTTCCCAAGGCCCTTAATGGACATACGTGCAGCCGTAGCTTAAAAATTCCCCAGTTTGGGGTTCGGGGAGGCACTGATTTGGAAAAATCCCTGGTGTTCTCCTTATATGCACGGGACCCTTCCTACAGCTAAAACATGCTTGCCACACCTAGAGGATGGTACACCGTTTGATCGGAAAGAATTTGGAAAAGGCACCTCATCTCCTCATTGCTTGGCGCTCGGGGTCACCCCTCCAGCATCTTTCCTAACAATCTCCTCACTTGGGGATATCAGCACCGTCAACATCCTATTGCACACTGTTTGGAATTTGTCTAGAGGATGAAGCGGAAGGATGAGAAAAATTTAGAGACAAGTCTTAGGTGATCAGACAGGCACATGCCACTCTAATTTCCAATCCAGAAGACAAATTCATCAAAGGCTAGAATTGCCCACGGAAACAGAATAGGGCTAGAGGAAATCCCGCTGTTTTGTGTCCAGTTTCCAAAAACACAAGTTGAAAAATGGAACTCAGGGTCACTAAAATTCATGAAACTGCAGAGTTGAAATTATCTATCGTCGAAAAATGTCTTGAGGTAAGCCACAGAAAAAGACTTGTAAGCAAGGGAGAGTGGCAGGAAACATATTTGAAGAGGTAGAAAGGACTCCCCATTAAAGCACAAGAAAAGGGGCTGAACATCGCCAATGATGCAGTTGGCCCAAAAGGGCGTATGCAATTTTTCTGAATATATTCAAGTAAAGGCCATACACACTTTTGATCCAACCAAACAGGTGGGCACTGGAAATCAATACTACAAAATGTATCACTTCACATCAGTCAGAAGGGCCATCCACATAAAGTGTAAAGACCAGAAATGCAGGACACGGCGAGGAGAAAAGGGAACCCTGTGAGGCTGATAGTGGAAATGGAATTTGCCAACAGCCACTCTGGAGAAGTGTATTGTGTTTGCTAAAACATCTTAAAAATGAGCTACAGAGCATAGGGCACTTGCACTCATGGGCGTATACCTTGGGAAAAACAAAAATCAACAGGAAACAGGCACCCCAACGTTTACCACCTGTCTGTTAAAAAGGGCCTCCACTTGGATATAACCTAAATGTCCCTGGAAGGATAAAATGGATAAAAGACATGGGGTACTTATGTAGAGTGGAATATTACTCATCCAGAAATCAATGAAATAAGGCCAGTTGGAACAACTCTGGAGGAGTTACATACGATCATTCTAAGTGACATATGTCAGAAAAAAAAAAGACACATATCATAAGATGTCACTTAAAGGTGGAATCAAAAATGGCTACACATGAAATAAACTACAAAACAGAAACATAGTCAAATATGTAGAAAATAGACATAAGGCTGCTAAATGGGAAAGGTGGGGAATGGTGAGGTATTATCCAGGAGGTTGAAATTAGCAAAGTTACCATTCCAAGTATCAAATTGAATAACTGACAAGGCCTACACAGTACCTCAAAGAACTGAACTCAGCTCACTCAAGTAATTGGAAAATAATACATATGACTGGTAAGCATCTGAAAAAAAAAATTATTGTTGTCTCACAGTACATGAATCAAGTGGATGTACAGCAGCAAAAAACAGAGCTTTGAAAATTAGCTGTATCAATATAAAAATAAATTTAAAAAATATTTATAAAAACAGTGAGACAGACAAAAATTCTTACAACTTTTGTTGAAGGGCTATGATGTAACATAGATTGAACACATGTAGACCCACAGCAGGATGATATATAAGGCTGGAAGCTATGCACACTAAGAGATGTTAGAGAGGCTGGGTGAGGAAATGCAGACCTTTTAAATACTGCCTGGTCCCCATTCCATGGGTCCCAAATCTGCAGGTTCAAGGGAATATTCTGACAGCGAAAATATGCCTGGGAAACCGAGATGAATGTACACCGTGTGCTCAGGAAAGGTGTCTAAAATGCACCTCATTTTTGATCTCCTGGTGCTGGGGTTCGCCATTCCAGCCACATTACTAACAATCTCCCCACATGGAGAATCAGCACCTTTAACCTCCTGTGTCACACAGTTTGCAATTTGTGCAGAGGATAAATGGGAAGATGGGGAACCAATGAGAGATTAGCTGTAGGGGTTTTGACAGGCACATGTCACTCGAATTTCCCATTAGGAAGAAGAATTAAACAGAGGCTCAGCCTGCCTCCTCAGAACCAGAATAGGACCGGAAGCAATCCAATGGTTTGGCGGCCAGCTCACAAAAAGCGAGTTGCAAAATGGAGCTCAGGAGCAGACAATTCAAAGACCTGCAAAGATATAAATGATAACCAACGTCCAAAAATATATTCAGGTAAGGCAACGAAGAGGATCTGAATGAGAGGCAGAATTGCAGGAAACAGATTTCAAAAGGTAGATTGTACTCACATTTAAAGCATATGAAAAGCAGCAGAATTTCTAAAATGATGCAGTTGGGCAAAAGGGTGTATGTGTTTTTTCGTGAATATCTTCAGGAAAATAAAACACATACAGAGTTTTTGGCCAACCAAGCAAGCGGGAAATGCAAATGTGCACAACAAAGAAGTCTCAATTTCCACTGCTCACAAAGGCCATCCAAAAAATGTGTACAAACCAGAAATGCAGGAGAGGCCATGGAGAACAGGGAGCCTAGTCACACTGATGGGTGGGGTATAAATATCCAAGAGCCACTCTGAAGAAGTGTATGCTGTTTCCTAAAACATCAAAAATACAAGGCCCCCGAGCAAAGGGGTTTTCAATTCATGGGCATATAACTTGGGAAGACTAAATATCAACAAGACACAGGCACCCCATAGTTTAAGGCTGCTCTGCATACAAGAACCTCAACTTCGGTACACCTAAAATATCCCAGGAAAAAGAGAAATGCCTAAAGAACTTGTGGTAATTTTGTACAACATAATATCACTCAGACGTGAAATCAATGTATATAAGGCCAGTAGCAGCATAATGAGTGGATTTAGGTATGATGATTCTAAGTGAAATTAGTCACACAGATAAAAGAATCTTATCATAAGATATCACTTACAAAGGGAATGTCAACATCACAGCACATGAAATGAATTAAGAAAGAGAACAGAGACTCACATTTAGAAAACACTCTTATGCCTCCTTAAGGGGAAAGCAGAGGTGGGGTGATGCATAAAACGAGAGTTTGATATTAGAACAGGTACCATTCCATAAACCAAATACAGAAGAGACAAGATCTACACCTACCTCAGTGAACGGGACTCAAAACGACTATTCCTCGCACAGGAATATATCTGACTAGTAAGAATCTTAAAAACCTATGTATTGATATGTCTCCGTATGGGAATCAAGTGTGTCTACACCGTCATAAACATGTCAGTGAAAATCAGCTCAAACCCATTATAAAACTGAATTTCAAATACAAAACAAAAAAACAGCGAAATTCTTACACAATTCCTTCAGGGGTTCTGATGAAACCTGGAATGACCCTATCTGCAAAGACAGCTGGATGAGACATAAGGCTGGACACTTGGGACTGAGAGGACTGGTGAGATTGGGAGAGAAAATGCAGACCCTTTACAGTACTAATGCATGCCACCATACCATGGGTCCCAAATCTCCAAGTAGAAGGGAATATCACTACAGATATAACATGTATGAGAAACCTAGAGAAAGGACACCCTGTGATGGCAAAAGTTTTCTAAAAGTCTCCAAATTTTTCCTCTCCTTGTGCTCCAGTTTGGCATTCCAACTGCCTTACTATCAATCTCCCAAGTTAGGAGAGTCAGCTCCTATAACCTCCTGGTTCGCACAGTTTGCTAATTGTGCAGAGGAGGAAAGGGAAGAGGGAGAACCAATCAGAGAGTAGATGTAGGCATTTGGACGGACACATGCCACTCTAAATTCCCGTCAGGAAGAAGAATTACCAAAGCCTCAGCCACCCGCAGGGAACAGTATAGCCACCCCTGGAAGCAGTACAGGTCCTGAAGCAAAATTGTGTATTTGCGGTCAGCTCCCAATAATGGGATTTGAAAATTGGTGCTCAGGGGCACAGCAATTCACAACCCTGAGAGTTTTAAAGGACTACTCTCTCCCAAAAATCTGTTGAGGGAAGGCAACGAAGCGGACTTGAAAATGAGGTAGAATTGCACAAAACATATTTCAAGAGGTAAATTGGAATCACCTTTAAAGCCAGGAAAGGCATCACAACTTCGACAATGATGCACTTGGCCAAAAATGGCGTATGCCTTTTCTCCTGAATGTATTCAGGAGAAAACGCATACGACCTTTTTGGCCAATCAAGCAAGCACACAGTGCAAATCCACACTACAAAGAATTGTCACTTCCCACCGGTCAAAAGGGACATCCGATAATCTGTAAAAACCAGAAAGGCAAGAGAGAGATGAGAAGGGCATGAAGAAATGTTATCCCAAGGGTCATGGAGGATTGTGAGGACAAGCGAATGGAGCATTGTGATGACAAGATTATGTAGCATATTGCTGACAAAGGCATGGAGCATTGTGATGACAAGTTTCATGGAGCACTGTGATGACAAGCGTCACGGAGCATTATGATTACAGGGGTCATGGAGAATTGGGATGACAAGGGCATGGAGCATTTTGATGACAAAGGTCCCGGATCATTGTGTTGTCAGAATTCATGGAGCGTTGTGATGACAGTGGTCATGGAGCATTGTGATTACAGGGGTCATGGAGCATTGTGATGAGAAGGTCAAGGAACATTGGGCTGAAAATGTTCATGGAGTATTGTGATGACAGGGGTCATGGAGCACTGTGATGACAAGCTACTGGAGCATTGTGATGAGAAGACCATGGAGCCTTGTGATGACAAGTCTCATGGAGCAATCTGATGAAAAGGGGCATGGAGCTTTGTGATTACAGGGGACTTGGAACATTGTGATGAAAAGGGCAAGGAGCATTGGGATGAGAAGACCATCGAGCGTTCTGATGACATGCATCATGGAGCTTTGTGATGAAAAGGGCATGGAGCATTGTGATTACAGGGGCTTTGGAGCACTGTGAGGAAAATGGCATGGAACATTGTGATGAAAAAGGAATGGAGCCTTGTCATGACAGGGTTCAAGGAGCATACAGATGACAAGTGTCAGGGAGCATTGTGATGACAAGGGTATTGAGCATTATGATGAAAAATTTCATGGAGCATTGTGATGAGAAGACCATGGATAATTGTGATGATGAGCCTCATGGGGCGTTGTGATGCTAAGTGTTATGGAACATTTTGATCACAAGGATTTGGAGCATTGTGATGACAGAGGTCATGGAGCATTTTGATTTCACTCTGATGAAAATAGCATGAAGCATTATGATGATGGGCAAGGTGCATTGTGATGACAGGGTTCATGGAGCATTGAGATGAAAAGGGGCATGGAGCATTCGGATGACATGCATCATGGAGCTTTGTGATGACAAGGGCATGGAGCATGGTGAATGAGAAGGCCAAGGAGCATACTGATGACATATTTCATGGAGCTTTGTGATGACAAGGGCATGGAGCATTGTGATTACAGGTGTCGTGGAACATTGTGATGAGAAGGGTCATGGAGACTTGTGATGACAAGGACAAGGAACATCGTGATGGGAGGGGTCATGGAGCATTGTTATGACAGGGGTAATGGAGCATGGTGATGACAAGGGCATGGAGCATTGTGATGACAAGGTCATAGATTATTGTGAAGACATGTGTCATGGAGCATTATGATGACATATTTCATGGTCCACTGTGAAGACAATGGCATGGAGCATTGAGATGACAAATGTTATGGAGGATTGTGATGACAAAGGTAATGGAGCATTGTGATGACAAGGAATTGGAGCACTGTGATGACAAGGGTCAAGGAGCATTGTGATGACAAGCGCATGGATCATTGTGATGACAATGTCCATTGAGAATTTTGATGAAAAGGTCGTGAAGAATTGTGATGACAAAGGCATGTAGATTGCTATGACAGGGGTCATGGGGCACTGCGATGACAATTGCATGGAGAATTGTGATGACAAGAGCAGGTAACATTGTGATGAGAACTGTCATGGAGCATTGCGATGACAAGGATGTGGAGAATTGTGATGACAAGAGCATGTAACATTGTGATGAGAACTGTCATGGAGCATTGTGATGACAAGGACTTGGAGAATTGTGATGACAAGGGACATGAAAATTGTGATTACCAGGGCATGGAGCATTGTGATGCCAAGACCGTGGAGCACTGAGATGAGAAGACCATGGATAATGGTGGTGACAAGAATCATGGAGCACTGTAATGACAAAGGGCATGGAGCATTGTGATGACAGGTGTCATGGAACATTGTGATGACAGTGGTGATAGATATTTGGGATGACAAAGGTCATGGAGCATTCTGATGACAAGCTTGTGGAGTACTGTGATGACAAAGCATGTAACCCTGTGATGAGAAGTGTCATGGAGCACAGTGATGCCAAGAACGTGGAGAATTTTGATGACAGGGAACATGGAGCATTGTGATGACCAGTGCATGGAGCATTGTGATGGCAAGACCGTGGAGCATTGTGATGAGAAGACCATGGATAATTGTGATGAGGAGCGTCATGGAGCACTGTAATGACAAGTGGTATGGAGCACTGTGATGACAGGGGTCATGGAGAATTGTGATGACAAGGGTCATGGAGCATTCTTATGACAAGTGTGTGGAGTATAGTGATGACAATGGCAAGGAGCATTGTGATGAAAAGGGCATTGAGCATTGTGATGAAAAAGGCATGGAGCCTGTTCATGAAAGGGTTCAAGGAGCATTCTGACGACAAGTGTCAGGGAGCATTGTGATGACAAGTGTATTGAGAACTGTGATGAAAAAGATGATGGAGCATTGTGACGACAAGGGCATGCAGTATTGTGATGACAGGCGTCATGGAGCATTGTGATGACAAGTGTTATGTAAAATTGTGATCACAAGGATTTGGAGCATTGTGATGACAGAGGTCATGGAACTTTTTGATTTCAAGGAGCATGGAGCATTGTGATGACAGGGGTCATGGAGCACTGTGATGTCAGTGGTCATGGAGCATTTTGATGAAAAGGGTCATGGAGCATTTTGATGACAGGTGTTATGGAACATTGTGATGTCAGGGGTCATCGAACATTGTGATGATAAGTGCATGTAGCATTCTGATGACAGGAGTCATGGAACATTGTGATGACAGGGTTGAGGGAGTATTGTGATGAATAGTGATGTAACATTGTGATATCAGTTGTGGGAGAGCATTTTGGTGAGAAGTGCATGGAGCATTGTAAAGACAAGGTTTATGGAGACTTGTGATGACAACATTGTGGAACACTGTGATGAGAAGCGCATGGCACATTGTGATGACAAGGGTCACGGAGCATTGTGATGAAATGTTCATGGAGCATTGTGGTAACAAAGGTAACAGAGCCTTGTGATGATGCGGGCATGGACCATTGTGATGACAAATGTTATGAAGCATTGTGATGACTGGAGTCACGGAGCATTGTGATGACAGGGGTCATGGAGCATTGTGATGACAAGGGCATGGAGCACTGTGCTGAGAATGGCATAGAGCATTGTGATGACAAGTGTCAAAGAGCATTGTGATGAAAAGTTCATGGAGCATTGTGATTAAAAAGGTCACAGAGACTGTCGAGGGCATGGACCATTGTTATGACAAAGGTCATGTAGCATTGTGATGACAGGGTCATGGAATATTGTGATTACAGGGGTGAGGGAGTA
Source organism: Mesoplodon bidens (assembly GCF_964165515.1). Taxonomy (NCBI): domain Eukaryota; kingdom Metazoa; phylum Chordata; class Mammalia; order Artiodactyla; family Ziphiidae; genus Mesoplodon; species Mesoplodon bidens. The sequence goes on from NW_027671170.1 coordinate 1,918,387, forward strand.
TTGTGATGACTAGTTATGGAACATTGTGATATCGCTGGTGAGAGAGTATTTTGATGAGAAGTGCATGGAGCATTGAGATTACACGGTTTATGGAGCATTTCAATGACAAGGTTGTGGACCGTTGTGATGAAATGCGTGTGGCACTTTGTGATAACAATGGTCATGGAGCATTGTTCTGACAATGTCATGGTGCATTGTGATGACAAGGGTCCCAGAATATTGTGATGAAAAGTTCATGGAGCATTGTGGTTACAAAGGTCACAGAGCCTTATGATGACGCGGGCATGGACCATTGTGATAACAATCTTTATGAAGCATTGTGATGACTGGAGTCACGGAGCATTGTGATGACAGCGGTCATGGAGCATTGTGATGACAAGGGCATGGAGCATTGTGATGACAGGGGCATGGAGCATTGGTCTGACAAGTTTCATAAATTATTGTGATGAGTGTGGGCATGGTGCATTGTGATGACAAGGGCACGGAGCATGGTGATGAGAAGGTCATGGAGTATTGTGAAGACAGGTGTCAGGGAACACTGTGATGACATATGTCATGGTCCATTGCAATGACAATGGCATGGAGCATTGTGATGCCAAATGTAATGGAGGATTGTGAGGACAAATATAATGGAGCATTGTGATGACTAGGGCTTGGAGCATTATGATGACAAGGGCCATTGAGTATTTTCATGACAAGGTCATGAAGCATTGTGATGACAAAGTCCTGGAGCACTGTGATGAGAAAACCATGGAGCCTTGTGATGACAAGTCTCATGGAGCACACTGATGAAAAGGAGCATGGAGCATTGTGATTACACGGGTCGTGGAACCTTGTGAGGACAAGGGCATGGAGAACTGTGAGGAGAAGGCCAAGGAGCATTCTAATGACTTGCGTCATTGAGCATTGTGATGACAAGGGCTTGGAATATTGTGATTACAGTGGTCTTAGAGCATTGTGATGAAAAGGGCATGGATCACCTTGATGAAAAAGGCATGGAGCCTTGTCATTACAGGGTTCAAGGAGCATACAAACAACAAGTGTCAGGAGGCATTTTGATGACAAGTGTATTGAGCATTGTGATGACAAGGTCCTGGAGCATTGTGATGAGAAAACCATGGAGCCTTGTGATGACAAATCTCATAGAGCATACTGATGAAAGGAGCATGGAAAACTGGGATTACAGGGGTTTGGAACATTGTGATTACAAGGTCATGGAGCATTGTGATGAAAAGGTCATGGAGTATTGTGATGACATGCGTCATGGAGCATTGTGATGACAAGTGTTATGGAACATTGTGATTAGAAGGGTTTGGAGCATTGTGATGATAGAGGTCAGGAATCATTTTGATTTCAAGGAGCATGGAGCATTGTGATGACAAGGGCTTGAAGCAATGTGATCCCAAGGCTCACGGAGGATTGTGATGACAATGGAAATGGAGTATTGTGATGACAAGCGCATAGAGCATTGTAATGAAAAGGTCATGTAGCATTTTGCTGACAAAGGCATGGAGCATTGTGAGGACATGTGTCATGGAGCACTGTGATAACAAGCGTCACGGAGCATTGTGAATGCATTGGCCATGGAGCATTGGGATGACAAGGGCATGGATCATTGTGATGACAAGTTTCCTGGAGCACTGGGCTGAAAATGTTCATGGAGTGTTGTGATGACAGGGGTCATGGAGCCTTGTGATGATATTGGCCATGGAGCATTGTGATGAGTAGGTCGTGGAGCAATGGGCGGAAAATGTTCATGGATTATTGTGATGACAGTGATCATGGAACAGTGGGATGACAAGGGAATGGAGCATAGTTATGACAAGGTCTTGGAGCATTGTGATGTGAAGACCACGGAGACTTGTGATGACAAGTTTCATGGAGCATTCTGATGAAAAGGGGCATGGAGCATTGTGATTACAGGGGTCTTGGAGCATTGTGATGACTAGGGCATGGAGCATTGTGATAAGAAGACCATGGAGCATTGTGATGACATGCGTCATGGAGCTTTGTGATGACAAGGGCATGGAGCATTGTGATTACAGGGGTCTTGGAGCATTGTGATGACGAGGGCATGGAGCATTGTGATGAGAAGGCCATGGAGCATTCTGATGCATGCGTCATGGAGGTTTATGATGACAAGGGCATGGAGCATTGTGATTACAGGGATCTTGGAGCATTGTGATGAAAAGGGCATGGATCATTGTGATGAAAAAAGGCATGGAGCCTTGTCATGACAGGGTTCAAGGAGCATACTGATGACAAGTGTCAGGGAGCATTGTGATAACAAGTGTATTGAGCATTGTGATGACAAAGATCATGGAGCATTGTGATGAGAAGACCATGGATAATTGTGATGATGAGCGTCATGGGGTGTTGTGATGATAAGTGTCATGGAACATTGTGATAACAAGGGTTTGGAGCATTATGATTACAGAGGTCATGGAGAATATTGATTTCATTGAGATGACAATAGCCTGAAGCATTATGATGACGGGCATGGTGCACTGTGATGACAGGGTTCATGGAGCATTGAGATGAAAAGTGGCATGTTGCATTGTGATTACAAGGGTCTTGGAGCATTGTGATGCAAGGGCATGGAGCATTTTGATGAGAAGTCCATGGAACTTTCTTATGACAAGGGTCATGGAACCTTGTGATGACTAGGAAGTGGAACATTGTGATGGCAGGGGTCATGGTGCATTGTTATGACAGGCGTAATGAAGCATTATGATGAGAAGGGCATGGAACATTGGTCTGAAATGTTTCATGTATTATTGTGATGAGAGTGGGCATGGAGCACTGTGATGACAAGGGCACGGAACACTGTGATACATGGGTCATGCAGGGTTGTAATGACAAGGGCATGGAGCATTGTGATGAGAAGGGCATCGAGCATTGTGATGACGAGTGTCATGGAGCATTGTGATGACAAGGGCATGGAGCAATGTGATGAGAGGGTTCATGGAGCATTGTGATTACAATGACTTGGTGCATTGTGATGCCAAGGGACATGGAGGTTTTTGATGACAAATCATGGAGCATTTTGATGACAAGGGCATGGTGCATTGTGATGAGAAGGGCAGGGAGCCTTTTGATGACCAGGTCATTCAGCAATTTGATAAAAAGTGTAATGGAACATTTTGATGGCAGTGGTTATAGAACATTGTGATGTCAGGAGTCTTGGAGCTTTGGGATGAAAAGGGTCATGGACCATTTTGCTGACAGGTGTTATGGAACATTGTGATGACAGGGCCATGGAACATTGTGATTACAGGGGTGAGGGAGTATTGTGATGACTAGTGATGGAACTTTTTGATATCTCTGGTGAGAGAGCATTTTGATGAGAAGTGTATGGAGCATTGTGATTACAAAGTTTATGGAGCATTTCAATGACAAAGTTGTGGAGCGTTGTGATGAAATGCGCGTAGCACTTTGTGATGACAATGGTCATGGAGCATTGTTCTGACAAAGACATGGTGCATTATGATGACAAGTGTCACAGAGAATTGTGATGAAAAGTTCATGGAGCATTGTGGTTACAAAGGTCACAGAGCCTTGGAATGACGCGGGCATGGACCACTGTGATGACAAACGTTATGAAGCATTGTGATGACTGGAGTCACGGAGCATTGTGATGACAGGGGTCATGGAGCATTGTGATGACAAGGGCATGGAGCATTGTGATGACAGGGGCATGGAGCATTGGTCTGACAAGTTTCATATACTATTTGATGAGTGTGGGCATGGTGCATTGTGATGACGAGGGCACGGAGCATGGTGATGAGAAGGTCATGGAGTATTGTGAAGACAGGTGTCAGGGAACACTGTGATGACATATGTCATGGTCCATTGCGATGACAATGGCATGGAGCACTGTGATGCCAAATGTAATGGAGGATTGTGATGACAAATATAATGGAGCATTGTGATGACTAGGGCTTGGAGCATTATGATGACAAGGTCCATTGAGAATTTTCATGACAAGGTCATGAAGCATTGTGATGACAAGGTCCTGGAGCATTGTGATGAGAAAACCATGGAGCCTTGTGATGACAAGTCTCATGGAGCATACTGATGAAAAGGGGCATGGATCATTGTGATTACAGGGGTCGTGGAACATTGTGAGGACAAGGGCATGGAGCACTGTGAGGAGAAGGCCAAGGAGCATTCTAATGACATGCGTCATTGAGCTTTGTGATGACAAGGATATGGAACATTGTGATTACAGTGGTCTTGGAGCATTGTGATGAAAAGGGCATGGATCACCTTGATGAAAAAGGCATGGAGCGTTGTCATGACAGGTTTCAAGGAGCATACAGACAACAAGTGTCAGGGAGCATTTTGATGACAAGTGTATTGAGCATTGTGATGACAAGGTCCTGGAGCATTGTGATGAGAAAACTATGGAGCCTTGTGATGACATATCTCATGGAGCATACTGATGAAAAGGGACATGGACCATTGGGATTACAGGGGTTTGGAACATTGTGATTACAATGTCTTGGAGCATTGTGATGAAAAGGGCATGGAGTATTGTGATGACATGCGTCATGGAGCATTGTGATGACAAGTGTTACGGAATATTGTGATTACAAGGGTTTGGAGCATTGTGATGACAGAGGTCATGGATCATTTTGATTTCAAGGAGCATGGAGCATTGTGATGACAAGGGCATGAAACAATGTGATCCCAAGGCTCACGGAGGATTGTGATGACAATGGAAATGGCATATTGTGATGACAAGCGCATAGAGCATTGTAATGAAAAGGTCATGTAGCATTTTGCTGACAAAGGCATGGAGCATTGTGAGGACATGTGTCATGGAGCACTATTATGACAAGCGTCACGGAGCATTGTGAATGCAGGTGTCATGGAGCATTGGGATGACAAGGGCATGGATCATTGTGATGACAAGTTTCCTGGAGCACTGGGCTGAAAATGTTCATGGAGTGTTGTGATGACAGGGGACGTGGAGCCTTTTGATGATATTGGCCATGGAGCATTGTGATGAGTAGGTCGTGGAGCAATGGGCTGAAAATGTTCATGGATTATTGTGATGACAGGGATCATGGAACATTGGGATGACAAGGGAATGGAGCATGGTGATGACAAGGTCCTGGAGCATTGTGATGTGAAGACCATGGAGACTTGTGATGACACGTCTCATGGAGCATTGTGATGAAAAGGGGCATGGAGCATTGTGATTACAGGGGTCTTGGAGCATTGTGATGACAAGGGCATGGAGCATTTTGATGAGAAGGCCATGGAGCATTCTGATGACATGTGTCATGGAGCTTTGTCATGACAAGGGCATGGAGCATTGTGATTACAGGGATCTTGGAGCATTATGATGAAAAGGGCATGGATCATTGTGATGACAAAGGCATGGAGCCTTGTCGTGACAGGGTTCAAGGAGCATACTGATGACAAGTGTCAGGGAGCATTGTGATAACAAGTTTATTGAGCATTGTGATGACAAAGATCATGGAGCATTGTGATGAGAAGACCATGGATAATTGTGATGATGAGCGTCATGGGATGTTGTGATGATAAGTGTTATGGAACATTGTGATAACAAGGGTTTGGAGCATTATGATTACAGAGGTCATGGAGAATATTGATTTCATTGTGATGACAATAGCCTGAAGCATTATGATGATGGGCATGGTGCACTGTGATGACAGGGTTTTTGGAGCATTGAGATGAAAAGGGGCATGGGGCATTGTGATTACAAGGGTCTTGGAGCATTGTGATGGCAAGGGCATGGAGCATTTTGATGAGAAGGCCATGGAACATTCTGATGACAAGTGTCATGGAACCTTGTGATGACTAGGCCATGGAACATTGTGATGGTAGGGGTCATGGTGCATTTTTATGACAGGCATAATGGAGCATTATGATGAGAAGGGCATGGAACATTGGTCTGAAATGTTTCATGTATTTTTGTGATGACAGGGGTCATGGAACATTGTGATGACAAGGAAATGTAGCATTGTGATTAGAAGACCATCGAGACTTGTGATGACAAGTCTCATGGAGCATTCTGATGAAAAGGGGCATGGAGCATTGTGATTACAGGTGTCTTGGAACACTGTTATGACAAGGGCTTGGAGCATTGTGAAGAAAAGGCCATGGAGCATTCTGATGACAAGCGTCATGGAGCATTGTGATAACAAGTGTATGGAGCATTGTGATGAAAAGGGCATGCAGCATTGGTCTAATATGTTTCATGGATTATTGAGATGACAGTTGGAATGGCGCATTGTGATGACAATAATCCCGGATCACTGTGTTGTCAGGGGTCATGGAGTGTTGTGATGACAGTGTTCCTGGACCATTGTGATGATACTGTTCATGGAGCATTGTGGTGAGAAGGTCGTGGAGCATTGGGCTGAAAATATTCATGGAGTATTGTGATGACAGGGGTCATGGAACATTGTGATGACAAGTAAATGTAGCATTGTGATTAGAAGACCATGGACACTTGTGATGAGAAGTCTCATGGAGCATTCTGATGAAAAGAGGCATGGAGCATTGTGATTACAGGTGTCTTGGATCATTGTTATGACAAGGGCTTGGAGCATTGTGAAGAAAAGGCCATGGAGCATTCTGATGACAAACGTCATGGAGCATTGTGATGACAAGGGCATGGAGCATTGGTCTAATAAGTTTCACGGATTATTGCGATGACAGTTGGTTTGGCACATTGTGATGAAAAGGGCATGGAGCATTGTGATCACCAGGCCATGCCATATTGTGAAGACAGGTGTCAGGGAGCACTGTGATGACATATGTAATGACCCATTGTGATGACAATGGCATGGAGAATTGTGATGACAAGGTTTATGCAGCATTGTGATGACAAGATTGTGGAGCACTGTGATGACAAGCACATGGTGCATTGAGATGACATATGTCATGGAGCATTGTGCTGACAAGCGCATGGAGAATTGTGATGACAAGGGTCATGGAGCATTGTGCTGAGAAAGGCATAGAGCATTGTGATGACATGGGTCAAAGAGCATTATGATTTAAAGTTCATGGAGCATTGTGGTTAAAAAGGTTACAGAGACTGTTGATGACGAGGGCCTGTACCATTCTGATGACAAAGGTCATGAACCATTGTGATGACTGGAGTCACGGAGCATTGTGAAGACAGGGGACATGGAGCATTGTTATGACAGAGGTTATGGAGAATTTTGATTTCATCTTACTGACAATAGCCAGAAGCATGATGATGATGGGCATGATGCATTGTGATGACATGGTTCATGGAGCACTGAGATGAAAAGGGACATGTTGCATTGTGATTACAGGGGTCTTGGAGCATTGTTAGGACAAGGGCATTGAGCATTTTGATGAGAAGTCCATGGAATATTCTGAGGACATGTGTCATGGAGCTTTGTGATGACAAGGGCATGGAGCATTGTGATGACAGGAGTCAACGAACATTGTGATGACAGGGGTGAGGGAGCATTGTGACGAATAGTGATGTAACATTGTGATATCAGTGGTGAGACAGCATTTAGTTGAGAAGAGCATGGAGCATTTTCATGACAAGGTTTATGGAGCATTGTGATGACAAGATTGTGGAGCACTGTGATGACAAGAGCATGGTGCATTGTGATGACATGTGTCTTGGAGCATTATCCTGAACAGCACATGGAGCATTGTGATGACAAGCGTAATGGAGCATTGTGCTTAGAAAGGCCTAGAGCATTGTGATGACAAGGGTCAAAAAGCATTGTGATGAAAAGTTCATGGAGCATTGTGCTTAAAATGGTCACAGAGACTGTTGATGATGAGGGCATGGACCATTGTGATGACAAAGGTCATGGAGCATTGTGATTACTGGAGTCACGGAGCATTGTGATGACTGGGGTCATGGAGTATTTTGATAACAATGGCATGGAGCATTGTGATAACAAGGGCATGTAACTTTGGTCTAAAATGTGTCATGGATTATTGCAATGACATTTGGAATGGCGCATTGTGTTTACAAGGGCATGGAGCATTGTGATGAACAGGTCATGCGTTATTGTGAAGACAGGTGTCAGGGAGCATTGTAATGACATATGTAATAACCCATTGTGATGACAATGGCATGGATCACTGTGATGCCAACTGTCATGGAGGATTCTGATGACAAAGGTAATGGAGCATTGTGATGACAATGGCTTGGAGCATTGTGATGACAAGGGTCAGGGAGCATTCTGATGACAAGCTTGTGCAGTATTTTGATGACAATGGCATGGAGCATTGTGATGAAAACGGCATGGGACATTGTGATGAAAAAGGCATGGAGCCTTTTCGTGACATGGTTCAAGGAGCATTCTGACAAGTATCAGGGAGCATTGTGATGACAAGTGTATTGAGAATTGTGATGACAAAGGTCATGGAGCATTGTGATGAAAAGGGCATGGAGTATTGTGATGACAGGCATCATGGATCGTTGTGATGACAAGTGTTATGGAACATTGTGATCACAAGGGTTTGGAGCATTGGTATGACACAGGTCATGTATCATTTTGATTTCAAGGAGCATGGAGCATTGTGATGTCTAGGACATGAAACCATGTGATCCCACGGTTCATGGAGGATTGTGATGACAATGGTAATGGAATATTGTGATGACAAGCGCATAGAGCATTATAATGACAAGGTCATGTAGCATTTTGCTGACAAAGGCATGGAGCATTGTGATGACAGGGGTCATGGAGCACTGTAATGACAAGCATCACGGAGCATTGTGATTACAGGGTTCATGGATCATTGGGATGACAAGGGCCTGGATCATTGTGATGACAAGGGTCATGGAATATAGGGCTGAAAATGTTCATGGAGTATTGTGATGAGAGGGGTCATGGAGCATTGTGATGTCTAGGGAAATGAACACTGTGATGACAAGACTCTCGGATCATTGTGTTGTCAGGTGTCATGGAGCATTGTGATGATATTGGTCATGGAGCACTGTGATGAGAAAGTTATGGAACATTGGGATGAAAATGTTCATGGAGTATTGTGAAGACAGGGGTCATGGAGAATTGTGATGACAAGGGAATGGAGCATAGTGATGACAATGTCCTGGAGCATTGTGATGAGAAGAACATGGAGACTTGTGATGACAAGTCTCATGGAGCATTCTGATGAAAAGGGGCATGGAGCATTGTGATTACTGGGGTCTTGGAGCATGGTGAAAACAAGGGCTTGGAGCATTGTGAGGAAAAGGCCATGGAGCACTCTGCAGACAGGCGTCATGGAGCTTTGTGATGACAAGGGCATGGAACATTGTGATTAAACGGGTCTTGGAGCTTTGTGCTGAAAAGGGCATGTATCATTGTGATGAAAAAGGCATGGAGCCTTTCCATGAAAGGGTTCAAGGAGCATACAGACAACACGTGTAGGTAACATAGTGATGGCAAGTGTATTGAGCACTGTGATGAAAAATTTCATGGAGCATTGTGATGAGAAGACCATGGATAATCGTGATGATGAGCGTCAGTGGTGTTGTGATGATAAGTGTTATGGAACATTGTGATCACAAGAGTTTGGAGCATTATGATGGCAGAGGTCATTGAGCATTTTGATTTCATTGTGATGACAACAGCCTGAAGCATTATGATGATCGGCATGGTGCATTGTGATGACAGGGTTCATGGAGCATTGAGATGAAAAGGGGAATGGAGCATTGTGATTACAGAGTTCTTGGAGCATTGTGATGACAAGGGCAAGGAGCATTGTGATGAGAAGGCCATGGAACATTCTGATGACATGCGTCATGGAGCTTTGTGATGACAAGGGCATGGAGCATTTTGATGACAGGGGCTTGGAGCATTGTTCTGACATGTTTCATAGATTATTGTGATGACAGTGGGCATGGTGCATTGTGATGACAAGCGCATGGAGCACTGTGATGAGAAGGTCATGGAGCATTGTGAAGACAGGTGTCAGGGAGCATTGTGATGATATATGTCATGGTCCATTGCGATGACAATGACATGGAGCATTGTGATGCCAAATATAATGGAGGATTGTGATGACAAATATAATGGAGCATTGTAATGACTAGGGCTTGGAGCATTATGATGACAAGGGCCATTGAGAATTTTCATGACAAGGTCGTGAAGCATTGTGATGACAAGGTCCTGGAGCATTGCGATGAGAAAACCATGGAGCCTTGTGATGACAAGTCTCATGGAGCATACTGATGACAAGGGGCATGGAACATTGTGATTACAGGGGTCTTGGAGCATTGTGATGACATGTGTATGGATCATTGTGATGAGAAAGCCACTGAATATTCTGATGACATGTGTCATGGAACTTTGTGATGACTAGGCCGTGGAACACTGTGATGGCAGGGGACATGGTGCATTGTTATGACAGAAGTAATGGAGCATTCTGATGAGAACGGCATGGAACATTGGTCTGAAATGTTTCATGGATTATTGTAATGATAGTGGGCATGGAGCATTGTGATGAAAAGGGTACGGAACACTATGATACATGAGTCATGCAGGATTGTAATGACAAGGGCATGGAGCATTGTGAAGAGAAGGGCATTGAGCATTGTGATGACAAGTTTCATGGAGCTTTTTGATGACAAGGGAATTGAGCAATGTTACGAGAGGGTTCATGGAGCATTTTGATGACAATGACATGGAGCATTGTGATGTCATGGGTCATGGAATTTTGTGATGTAAAGTCATGGAGCATTTTGATGACAAGGGCATGGTGCATTGTGATGAGAAGGGGAGGGAGCATTTTGATGACCGTGTCATGCAGCAATTTGATGAAAAGTCTAATGGAACATTGTGATGTCAGTGGTCTTGGAGCTTTGGGATGATATGTGTCATGGAGTATTTTGATGACCGGGGTTATGGAACATTGTGATGTCAGGGGTCATGGAACATTGTGATGATATGGGGATGTAGCAGTGTGATGACAGGGTCATGGAACATTGTGATTAAAGGGGTGAGGGAGTATTGTGATGACTAGTGATGGACACTGTGATATCTCTCGTGAGAGAGCATTATGATGAGAAGTGCATAGAGCATTGTGATTAAAAAGTTTATGGAGCATTGCAATGACAAGGTTGTGGACGATTGTGTTGAAATGCGCGTGACACATTGTGATGACAATGGTCATGGAGCATTGTTCTGACAAAGACATGGAGCATTGTGATGACAAGGGTCACAGAGCATTGTGATGAAAAGTTCATGGAACATTGTGGTTACAAAGGTCACAGAGCCTTGTGATGACGCAGGCATGGACCATTGTGATGACAAACGTTATGAAGCACTGTGATGACTGGAGTCACGGAGCAATGTGATGATAGGGTTCAAGGAGCATTATGATGACAAGGGGATGGAGCACTGTGATGACAGGGTCATGGAGCATTTGTCTGAGAAGTTTGATAGATTATTGTGATGACAGTGGGCATGGTGCATTGTGATGACAAGGGCATGGAGCATTGTGATGACAAGGGCATCGAATACTGTGAAGACTGGTGTCAGGGAGCATTGTGATGACATATGTCATGGTCCATTGTGATGACAATGGAATGGAGAAATGTGATGCCAAATGTAATGGAGGATTGTGATGACAAATATAATGGAACATTGTGATGACTAGGGCTTGGAGCATTATGATGACAAGGGCCATTGAAAATTTTCATGACAAGGTCGTGAAGCATTGTGATGACAAGGTCCTGGAGCATTGTGATGAGAAAACCATGGAGCCTTGTGATGACAAGTCTCATGGAGCATACTGATGAAAAGGGGCATGGAGCACTGTGATTACAGGGCTCTTGCAACATTGTGATGACAAGGGCATGGAGCATTGTGAGGAGAAGACCAAGGAGCGTACTAATGGCAAGTGTCATTGAGCTTTGTGATGACAAGCGCATGGATCACTGTGATCACATGTGTCTTGGAGCATTGTGATGAAAAGGGCATGGATCATTATGACGAAAAAGGCATGGAGCCTTGTCAAGAAATGGTTCAAGGAGCATACAGACAAAAAGCGTCAGGGAGCATTTTGATGACAAGTGTATTGAGCATTGTGATGACAAAGGTCATGGAGCATTGTCATGAGAAGACCATGGATAATTGTGATGACGAGCATCATGGGACATTGTGATGACAAGTGTTACACTATATTGTGATCACTAGGGTTTGAAGCATTGTTATGACAGAGGTCAGGGAGCATTTTGATTTCATTGTGATGACAATAGCATGAAGCATTTTGATGAAGGGCATGGTGCATTGTGATGACAGGGTTCATGGCTCATTGAGATGAAAAGGGGCATGGAGCATTGTGATTACCGGGGTCTTGGAGCATTGTGATGAGAAGGGTCATGGAGCCTTGTGATGACAAGGCCATGGACCATCGTGATGGCAGGGTTCATGGAGCATTGTTATGAAAGTGGTAATGGAGGATTGTGATGGCAAGGGCGTGGAACATTGTGATGAGTAGGCCATGGAGCATTCTGATGACATGTGTCATGGAGATTTGTGATCACAAGGGTATGGAGCAATGTGATGAGAGCATTCATGGAGCATCGTGATGACAATGACATGGAGCATTGTGAATCCAAGTGTCATGGATCTTTTTGATGAAAAATTTCATGGAGCATTTTGATGACAAGGGTGTTGTGCATTGTGCTGAGAAGGGCAGGGAGCATTGTGATGAGAGGGTCATGGAGCAATTTGATGAAAACGGTCATGGAACATTTTGATGGCAGGGGTTATGCAATATTGTGATGTCAGGGGTCATGGAACATTTTGATGAAACGGGTCATGGAGCATTTTGATGACAGGGTTTATGGAACATTGTGATGTCAGGGGTCATCAAACATTGTGATGATAATGCATGTAGCATTGTGATGACAGGAGTCATGACACATTGTGATGACAGGGGTGAGGGAGCATTGTGATGAAAAGGGCATGGATCATTGTGATGATAAAGGCATGGAGCCTTCTCATGACAGGGTACAATGAGCATACAGACAACAAGTGTCAGGGAGCATTTTGATGACAAGTGTATTGAGCATTGTGATGACAAAGATCAAGGAGCATTGTGATGAGAAGACCATGGTTAATTGTCATGACGAGAGTCATGGGACATTGTGATGACAAGTGTTATGGAATATTGTGATCACAAGGGTTTGGAGCATTGTTATGACAGAGGTCATGGAGCATTTTGATTTCATTGTGATGACAATAGCATGAAGCATTATGATGATGGGCATGGTGCATTGTGATGACAGGGTTCATGGATCATTGAGATAAAAAGGGGCATGGAGCATTGTTATTACAGGGATCTTGGAACATTGTGATGAGAAGGGTCATGGAGCTTGTGATGAAAAGGCCATGGAACACCGTGATGGCAGGAGTCATGGAGCATTATTATGAAAGGGGTAATGGAGCATTGTGATGGCAAGGGTGAGGTTCATTGTGAGGAGAAGGCCATGGAGCATTCTGATGACATGTGTCATGGAGCTTTGTGATGACAAGGGCATGGAGCAATGTGATGAGAGCGTTCATGGAGCATCGTGATGACAATGACATGGAGCACTGTGATCCCAAGCGTCATGGATCTTTGTGATGACAAAGGTCATGGAGCATTTTGATGACAAGTGTGTTGTGCATTGTGATGAGAAGGGCAGGGAGCATTTTGATGACAGTGTCATGGAGCAAATTGATGAAAAGGATCATGGAGCATTTTGATGACAGGGGTGATGGAACATTGTGTTGTCAGGGGTCATCGAATATTGTGATGATAATGCATGTAGCATGTTGATGACAGGAGTTATGGAACATTGTGATGCCAGGGGTGAGGGAGTATTGTGACGAATAGTGATGTAACATTGTGATATCAATGGTGAGAGAGCAATTTGATGAGATGTGCATGGAGCATTGTAATGACAAGTTTTATGGAGCATTGTGATGACAAGTTTGTGGAGCACTCTGATTACAAGCGAATGGTGCATTGTGATGACATGTGTCATGGAGCATTGTTCTGACAAGCGCATGGAGCATTGTGATGACAAGTGGCATGGAGCATTGTGATGAGAAAAGCATAGAGCATTGTGATGACAAGGGTCAAAGAGCATTGTGATGAAAAGTTCATGGAGCATTGTGGTTAAAAAGGTCACAGAGACTGTTGAAGAAGAGGGCATGGACCATTGTGATGACAAAGTTCATGAAGCATTGTGATGACTGGAGTCACGGAGCATTGTGATGACAGTGGTCATGGGGCATTGTGATAACAAGGGCATGGAGCATTGTGATGACAAGGGCATGGAACATTGGTCTAATAAGTTTCATGGATTATTGTGATGACAGTTGGAATGGTGCATTGTGATCACAAGGGTATGGAGCATTGTGATGAGCAGGTCATGCAGTATTGTGAAGACAGGTGTCATGGAGGATTCTGATGACAAAGGTAATGGAGCACTGTGATGAAAATGGCTTGGAGCATTGTGATGACAAGGGTCAGGGAGAATGGTGCTGACAAGTGCATGCAGAATTGTGATGACAAGTGTCATGACAGGGGTCATGGAGCATTTTTCTTACAAAGGCATGTAGCATTGTGATGACAAGGGTCACGGAGCATTGTGATGAAAAGATCATGGAGCATTGTCGTTACAAAGGTCACAGAGCCTTGTGATGACGCGGGCATCGACCACTGTGATGACAAATGTTATGAAGCATTGTGATGCCTGGAGTCACGGAACATTGGGATGACAGGTGTCATGGAGCATTGTGATGACAAGGGCATGGAGCATTGTGATGAGAAGGTCATGGAGTATTGTGAAGATAGGTGTCAGGGAGCATTGTGATGACATATGTCATGGTCCATTGCGATGACAATGGCAGGGAGTATTGTGATGCCAAATGTAATGGAGGATTGTGATGACAAATATAATGGAGCATTGTGATGACTAGGGCTTGGAGCATTATGATGACAAGGGCCATTGAGAATTTTCATGGCAAGGTCGTGAAGCATTGTGATGACAAGGTCCTGGAGCATTGTGATGAGAAAACCATGGAGCCTTGTGATGACAAATCTCATGGAGCATACTGATGAAATGGGGCATGGAGCATTGTGATTACAGGGGTCTTGGAGCACTGTGATGACAAGGGCATGGAGCATTTTGAAGAGAAGGCCATGGAACATTCTGATGACATGTGTCATGGAGCTTTGTGATGACAAGGGCATGGAGCATTGTGATTAAAGGGGTCTTGGAGCATTGTGATGACAAGTGTCTTGGAGCCTTGTGATGACAAGGTCGTGGAACATTGTGATGGCAGGGGTCATGGATCATTGTTATGATAGGGGTCATGGAGCATTGTGATGAGAAGGGAAAGGAGCATTGTGATTTCAAGGTTTATGGAGCATTGCGATGACAAATTTGTGGACCGTAGTGATGAAAAGTGCGTGGCACACTGTGATGACAAGGGTCATGGAGCATTTTTCTGACAAAGGTATGGAGCATTGTGATGACAATTGTCACGGAGCATTGTGATAAATAGATCATGGAGCATTGTGGTTACAAAGGTCACAGAGCCTTGGGATGATGCGGGCATGGACCATTGTGATGACAAATGTTATGAAGCATTGTGATGCCTGGAGTCACGGAGCATTGTGATGACATGGGTCATGGAGCACTGTGATGACAAGGGCATGGAGCATTGTGATGACAGGGGCATGGAACATTTTGATGAGAAGTTCATGGAATATTTTGAAGAAAGATGTCAGGGAGCATTGTGATGACATATGTCATGGTCCATTGCGATGACAATGGCCGGGAGCGTTGTGATGCCAAATGTAATGGAGGACTGTGATGACAAATATAATGCAGCATTGTGATGACTAAGGCTTGGAGCATTATGATGACAAGGGCCATTGAGTATTTTCATGACAAGGTCATGAAGCATTGTGATGACAAGGTCCTGGAGCATTGTGATGAGAAAACCATGGAGCCTTGTGATGACAAATCTCATGGAGCATACTGAAGAAAAGGGACATGGACCATTGTGATTATAGGGGTCTTAGAACATTGTGATGACATGGGCATGGAGCATTGTGA
Source organism: Mesoplodon bidens (assembly GCF_964165515.1). Classification (NCBI taxonomy): domain Eukaryota; kingdom Metazoa; phylum Chordata; class Mammalia; order Artiodactyla; family Ziphiidae; genus Mesoplodon; species Mesoplodon bidens. Next base: position 1,934,486 of record NW_027671170.1, read on the forward strand.
GGAGAAGGCCAAGGAGCATTCTAATGATATGCGTCATTGAGCTTTGTGATGACAAGGGCATGGAGCATTGTGATTACAGTGGTCTTAGAACATTGTGATGACATGGGCATGGAGCATTGTGAGGAGAAGGCCAAGGAGCATTCTAATGACATGCGTCATTGAGCTTTGTGATGACAAGGGCATGGAGCATTGTGATTACAGGGGTCTTGGAGCCTTGTGAAGAAAAAGGCATGGATCACTGTGATGATAAAGCATGGAGCCTTCTCATGACAGGGTACAATGAGCATACAGACAACAAGTGTCAGGGAGCATTTTGATGACAAGTGTATTGAGCATTGTGATGACAAAGATCAAGGAGCATTGTGATGAGAAGACCATGGTTAATGTCATGACGAGAGTCATGGGACATTGTGATGACAAGTGTTATGGAATATTGTGATCACAAGGGTTTGGAGCATTGTTATGACAGAGGTCATGGAGCATTTTGATTTCATTGTGATGACAATAGCATGAAGCATTATGATGATGGGCATGGTGCATTGTGATGACAGGGTTCATGGATCATTGAGATGAACAGGGGCATGGAGCATTGTGATTACAGGGGTCTTGGAGCATTGTGATGAGAAGGGTCATGGAGCCTTGTGATGACAAGGCCATGGAACATCGTGATGGCAGTAGTCATGGAGCATTGTCATGACAGGTGTAATGGAGCATTGTGATGGCAAGGCCATGGTGCATTGTGAGGAGAAGGCCATGGAGCATTCTGATGACATGTGTCATGGAGCTTTGTGATGACAAGGGCATGGAGCAATGTGATGAGAGCGTTCATGGAGCATCGTGATGAAAATGATATGGAGCACTGTGATCCCAAGCGTCATGGATCTTTGTGATGATAAAGGTCATGGAGCATTTTGATGACAAGTGTGTTGTGCATTGTGATGAGAAGGGCAGGGAGCATTTTGATGAGAGGGTCATGGAGCAATTTAATGAAAAGGGTCAAGGATCATTTGGATGACAGGGGTGATGGAACATTGTGTTGTCAGGGGTCATCGAATATTGTGATGATAATGCATGTAGCATGTTGATGACAGGAGTTATAGAACATTGTGATGCCAGGGATGAGGGAGTATTGTGACGAATAGTGATGTAACATTGTGATATCAAGGGTGAGAGAGCATTTTGATGAGAAGTGCGTGGAGCATTGTGATGACAAGGTTTATGGAGCATTGTGATGACAAGATTGTGGAGCACTCTGATGACAAGCGAATGGTGCATTGTGATGACATGTGTCGTGGAGCATTGTTCTGACAAGCGCATGGAGCATTGTGATGACAAGTGTCATGGAGCATTGTGCTGAGAAAGGCATAGAGCATTGTGATGACAAGGGTCAAAGAGCATTGTGATGAAAAGTTCATGGAGCATTGTGGTTAAAAAGGTCACAGAGACTGTTGATGACGAGGGGATGGACCATTGTGATGACAAAGGTCATTAAGCATTTTGATGAGTGGAGTCACGGAGCATTGTGATGACAGTGGTCATGGAGCAATGTGATAACAAAGGCATGGAGCATTGTGATGACAAGGGCATGGAGCATTGGTCTAATAAGTTTCATGGATTATTGTGATGACAGTTGGAATGGTGCATTGTGATGACAAGGTTATGGAGCATTGCGATGACCAGGTCATGCTGTATTGTGAAGACAGTTGTCATGGAGGATTCTGATGACAAAGGTAATGGAGCATTGTGATGACAATGGCTTGGAGCATTGTGATGACAAGGGTCAGGGAGCATGGTGTTGACAAGTGCATGCAGAATTGTGATGACATGTGTCATGACAGGTGTCATGGAGCATTTTTCTTACAAAGGCATGTAGCATTGTGATGACAAGGGTCACGGAGCATTGTGATGAAAAGATAATTTAGCATTGTCGTTACAGTGGTCACAGAGCCTTGTGATGACACGGGCATCGACAACTGTGATGACAAATGTTATGAAGCATTGTGATGCCTGGAGTCACGGAACATTGGGATGAGAGGTGTCATGGAGCATTGTGATGACAACGGCATGGAGCATTGTGATGAGAAGGTCATGGAGTATTGAGAAGATAGGTGTCAGGGAGCATTGTGATGACATATGTCATGGTCCATTGCGATGACAACGGCTGGGAGCATTGTGATGCCATATGTAATGGAGGATTGTGATGACAAATATAATGGAACATTGTGATGACTAGGGCTTGGAGTATTATGATGACAAGGGCCATTGAGAATTTTCATGGCAAGGTCGTGAAGCATTGTGATGACAAGGTCCTGGAGCATTGTGATGCGTAAACCATGGAGCCTTGTGATGACATATCTCATGGAGCATACTGATGAAATGGGGCATGGAGCATTGTGATTACAGGGGTCTTGGAGCACTGTGATGACAAGGCATGGAGCATTTTGAAGAGAAAGCCATGGAACATTCTGATTACATGTGTCATGGAGCTTTGTGATGACAAGGGCATGGAGCATTGTGATTACAGGGGTCTTGGAGCATTGTGATGACAAGTGTCTTGGAGCCTTTTGATGACAAGGTCGTGGAACATTGTGATGGCAGGGTTCATGGATCATTGTTATGATAGGGGTAATGGAGCACTGTGATGAGAAGGGAAAGCAGCATTGTGATTTCAAGATTTATGGAGCATTGCGATGACAAATTTGTGGACCGTTGTGATGAAAATCGCGTGGCACATTGTGATGACAAGTGTCATGGAGCATTTTTCTGACAAAGGCATGGAGCATTGTGATGACAAGGGTCACAGAGCATTGTGATGAATAGTTCATGGAGCATTCTGGTTACAAAGGCCACAGAGCCTTGGGATGACGTGGGCATGGACCACTGTGATGACAAATGTTATGAAGCATTGTGATGCCTGGAGTCACGGAGCATTGTGATGACAGGGATCATGGAGCACTGTGATGACAAGGGCATGGAGCATTGTAATGACAGGGTCATGGAGCATTTTGATGAGAAGTTCATGGAGTATTTTGAAGAAAGGTGTCAGGGAGCATTGTGATGACATATGTCATGGTCCATTGCGATGACAATGGCAGGGAGCATTGTGATGCCAAATGTAATGGAGGATTGTGATGACAAATATAATGGAGCATTGTGATGACTAGGGCTTGGAGCATTATGATGACAAGGGCCATTGAGAATTTTCATGACAAGTCATGAAGCATTGTGATGAAAAGGTCCTGGAGCATTGTGATGAGAAAAACATGGAGCCTTGTGATGACAAATCTCATGGAGCATACTGAAGAAAAGGGGCATGGACCATTGTGATTACAGGAGTCTTAGAACATTGTGATGACATGGGCATGGAGCATTGTGAGGAGAAGGCCAAGGAGCATTCTAATGACATGCGTCATTGAGCTTTGTGATGGCAAGGGCATGGAGCATTGTGATTATAGGGGTCTTGGAGCACTGTGATGAAAAGGGCATGGATCATTGTGATGAAAAAGGCATGGAGCCTTCTCATAACAGGGTACAATGAGCATACAGAGAACAAGTGTCAGGGAGCATTTTGATGACAAGTGTATTGAGCATTGTGATGAGAAGACCATGGATAATTGTGTTGATGAGAGTCATGGGACATTGTGATGACAAGTGTTATGGAATATTGTGATCACAAGGGTTTGGAGCATTGTTATGACAGAGGTCATGGAGCATTTTGATTTCATTGTGATGACAATAGCATGAAGCATTATGGTGATGGGCATGGTGCATTGTGATGACAGGGTTCATGGATCATTGAGATGAAAAGGGGCATGGAGCTTTGTGATTACAGGGGTCTTGGAGCATTGTGATGAGAAGGGTCATGGAGCCTTGTGATGACAAGGCCATGGAACATTGTGATGGCAGGAGTCATGGAGTATTGTTATGACAGGGGTAATGGAGCATTGTGATGGCAAGGGCGTGGTGCATTGTGAGGAGAAGGCCATGGAGCATTCTGAGGACATGTGTCATGGAGCTTTGTGATGACAAGGGCATGGAGTAATGTGATGAGAGCGTTCATGGAGCATCGTCATGACAATGACATGGAGCACTGTGATCCCAAGCGTCATGGATCTTTGTGATGACAAAGGTCATGGAGCATTTTGATGAAAAGTGTGTTGTGCATTGTGATGAGAAGGACAGGGAGCATTTTGATGACAGGGTCACGGAGCAAATTGATGAAAAGGACCATGGAGCATTTTGATGACAGGGGTGATGGAACATTGTGTTGTCAGGGGTCATCGAATATTGTGATGATAATGCATGTAGCATGTTGATGACAGGAGTTATGGAACATTGTGATGCCAGGGGTGAGGGAGTATTGTGACGAATAGTGATGTAACATTGTGATTTCAATGGTGAGAGAGCATTTTGATGAGAAGTGCATGGAGCATTGTGATGACAATGTTTATGGAGCTTTGTGATGACAAGATTGTGGAGCACTCTGATGACAAGCGAATGTTGCATTGTGATGACATGTGTCGTGGAGAATTGTTCTGACAAGCGCATGGAGCATTGTGATCACAAGTTTCATGGAGAATTGTGTTGAGAAAGGCATAGAGCATTGTGATGACAAGGGTCAAATAGCATTGTGATGAAATGTTCATGGAGCATTGTGGTTAAAAATGTCACAGAGACTGTTGATGACGAGGGCATGGACCATTGTGATGACAAAGGTCATGAAGCATTGTGATGACTGGAGTCACGGAGCATGGTGATGACAGTGGTCATGGAGCAATGTGATAACAAAGGCATGGAGCATTGTGATGACAAGGGCATGGAGCATTGGTCTAATAAGTTTCATGGATTATTGTGATGACAGTTGGAATGGTGCACTGTGATGACAAGGGTATGGAGCATTGTGATGACCAGTTCATGCAGTATTGTGAAGACAGGTGTCATGGAGGATTCTGATGACAAAGGTAATGGAGCATTGTGATGACAATGGCTTGGAGCATTGTGATGACAAGGGTCAGGGAGCATGGTGCTGACAAGTGCATGCAGAATTGTGATGACAAGTGTCATGACAGGGGTCATGGAGTATTTTTCTTACAAAGGCATGTAGCATTGTGATGACAAGGGTCACGGAGCATTGTGATGAAAAGATCATGGAGCATTGTCGTTACAAATGTCACAGAGCCTTGTGATGACACGGGCATCGACCACTGTGATGACAAATGTTATGAAGCATTGTGATGCCTGGAGTCACGGAACATTAGGATGACAGGTGTCATGGAGCATTGTGATGACAAGGGCATGGAGCATAGGGATGACAAGGGCATGGAGTATTGTGAAGATAGGTGTCAGGGAGCATTGTGATGACATATGTCATGGTCCATTGTGATGACAATGGCAAGGAGCATTGTGATGCCAAATGTAATGGAGGATTGTGATGACAAATATAATGGAGCATTGTGATGACTAGGGCTTGGAGTATTATGATGACAAGGGCCATTGAGAATTTTCATGGCAAGTTCGTGAAGCATTGTGATGACAAGGTCCTGGAGCATTGTGATGAGTAAACCATGGAGCCTTGTGATGACATATCTCTTGGAGCATACTCATGAAATGGGGCATGGAGCATTGTGATTACAGGGGTCTTGGAGCACTGTGATGACAAGGGCATTGAGCATTTTGAAGAGGAAGCCATGGAACATTCTGATGACATGTGTCATGGAGCTTTGTGATGACAAGGGCATGGAGCATTGTGATTACAGGGGTCTTGGAGCATTGTGATGACAAGTGTCTTGGAGCCTTTTGATGACAAGGTCGTGGAACATTGTGATGGCAGGGGTCATGGATCATTGTTATGATAGTGGTAATGGAGCATTGTGATGAGAAGGGAAAGGAGCATTGTGATTTCAAGGTTTATGGAGCATTGCGATGACAAATTTGTTGACCGTTGTGATTAAAAGTGCGTGGCACACTGTGATGACAAGGGTCATGGAGCATTTTTCTGACAAAGGCATGGAGCATTGTGATGACAAGGGTAACAGAGCATTGTGATGAACAGTTCATGGAGCATTGTGGTTACAAAGGCCACAGAGCCTTGGGATGACGTGGTCATGGACCACTGTGATGACAAATGTTATGAAGCATTGTGATGCCTGGAGTCACGGAGCATTGTGATGACAGGGATCATGGAGCACTGTGATGACAAGGGCATGGAGCATTGTAATGACAGGGTCATGGAGCATTTTGATGAGAAGTTCATGGAGTATTTTGAAGAAAGTTGTCAGGGAGCATTGTGATGACTTATGTCATGGTCCATTGTGATGACAATGGCAGGGAGCATTGTGATGCCAAATGTAATGGAGGATTGTGATGACAAATATAATGGAGCATTGTGATGACTAGGGCTTGGAGCATTATGATGACAAGGGCCATTGAGAATTTTCATGACAAGTCATGAAGCATTGTGATGACAAGTTCCTGGAGCATTGTGATGAGAAAACCATGGAGCCTTGTGATGACAAATCTCATGGAGCATACTGAAGGAAAGGGACATGGATCTTTGTGATTACAGGGGTCTTAGAACATTGTGATGACATGGGCATGGAGCATTGTGAGGAGAAGGCCAAGGATCATTCTAATGACATGCGTCATTGAGCTTTGTGATAACAAGGACATGGAGCATTGTGATTACAGGGGTCTTGGAGCATTGTGATGAAAAGGGCATGAATCATTGTGATGAAAAAGGCATGGAGCCTTCTCATGACAGGGTACAATGAGCATACAGACAACAAGTGTCAGGGAGCATTTTGATGACAAGTGTATTGAGCATTATGATGACAAAGATCAAGGAGCATTGTGATGAGAAGACCATGGTTAATTGTCATGACGAGAGTCATGGGACATTGTGATGACAAGTGTTATGGAATATTGTGATCACAAGGGTTTGGAGCATTGTTATGACAGAGGTCATGGAGCATTTTGATTTCATTGTGATGACAATAGCATGAAGCATTATGATGATGGGCATGGTGCATTGTGATGACAGTGTTCTTGGATCATTGAGATGAAAAGGGGCATGGAGCATTGTGATTACAGGGGTCTTGGAGCATTGTGATGAGAAGGGTCATGGAGCTTGTGATGACAAGGCCATGGAACACCGTGATGGCAGGAGTCATGGAGCATTGTTATGACAGTGGTAATGGAGCATTGGATGGCAAGCGTGAGGTGCATTGTGAGGAGAAGGCCATGGAGCATTCTGATGACATGTGTCATGGAGCTTTGTGATGACAAGGGCATGGAGCAATGTGATGAGAGCGTTCATGGAGCATCGTGATGACAATGACATGGAGCACTGTGATCCCAAGCATCATGGATCTTTGTGATGACAAAGGTCATGGAGCATTTTGATGACAAGTGTGTTGTGCATTGTGATGAGAAGGGCAGGGAGCATTTTGATGACAGGGACACGGAGCAAATTGTTGAAAAGGATCATGGAGCATTTTGATGACAGGGGTGATGGAACATTGTGTTGTCAGGGGTCATCGAATATTGTGATGATACTGCATGTAGCATGTTGATGACAGGACTTATGGAACATTGTGATGCCAGGGGTGAGGGAGTATTGTGACGAATAGTGATGTAACATTGTGATATCTATGGTGAGAGAGCATTTTGATGAGATGTGCATGGAGCATTGTGATGACAAGGTTTATGGAGCATTGTGATGACAAGTTTGTGGAGCACTCTGATGACAAGCGAATGGTGCATTGTGATGACATGTGTCGTGGAGCATTGTTCTGACAAGCGCATGGAGCATTGTGATGACAAGGGTTATGGAGCATTGTGCTGAGAAAGGCATAGAGCATTCTGATAACAAGGGTCAAAGAGCATTGTGATGTAATGTTCATGGAGCATTGTGGTTAAAATGGTCACAGAGACTGTTGATGACGAGGGCATGGATCATTGTGATGCAAACGTAGTGAAGCATTGTGATGACTGGAGTCACGGAGCATTGTGAAGACAGGGGCCATAGAGCATTGTGATAACAAGGGCATAGAGAATTGTGATGACAAGGGTATGGAACATTGGTCTAATATGTTTCATTGATTATTGCAATGACAGTTGGAATGGCGCATTGTGATGACAAGGTCATGGAGCATTGTGATGACCAGGTCATGCAGTATTGTGAAAACAGGTGTCAGGGAGTATTGTGATAACATATGTTATGGCCCATTGTGATGACAATGGCATGGAGCATTGTGATGCCAAGTGTCATGGAGGATTCTGATGACAAAGGTAATGGAGCATTGTGATGAGAAGACCATGGATAATTGTGGTGATGAGCCTCATGGGGCGTTGTGATGATAAGTGTTATTGAACATTTTGATCACAATGATTTGGAGCATTGTGATGACAGAGGTCATGGAGCATTTTGATTTCATTCTGATGACAGTAGCATGAAGCATTATGATGATGGGCATGGTGCATTGTGATGACAGGGTTCATGGAGCATTGAGATGAAAAGGGGCATGGAGCATTGTGATAACAGGGGTCTTGGAGCATTGTGATGACAAGGGCATGGAGCATCGTGAATGAGAAGGCCATGGAGCATTCTGATGACATGCGTCATGAAGCTTTGTGATGACTAGGGCATGGAGCATTGTGATTACAGGGGTCTTGGAGCATTGTGATGACAAGGGTCATGGAAACTTGTGATGACAAGGCTGTGGAACAGTGTGATGGCAGGGGTCATGGAGCATTGTTATGACAGGGGTAATGGAGCATTGTTATGACAAGGGCATGGAGCATTGGTCTGAAATGTTTCATGGATTATTATGATGAGTGGAGGCAAGGAGCATTGTGATGACAAGGGCACAGAACACTGTGATACATGGGTCGTGGAGGATTGTAATGACAAGCGCATGGAGCATTGTGAGAAGAATGGCATCGAGCATAGTGATGAAAAGCATCATGGAGACTGTAGTGACAAGGGCATGTAAAAATGTGATAAGAGGGTTCATGGAGCATTATGATAACAATGGCATGGAGCATTGTGATGCAAAGTGTCATGGAGATTTGTGATGAAAAAGGTCAGGGAGCATTTTGATGACAAGGCTGTGGTGCATTCTGTTGTGAAGGGCAGGGAGCATTGTGATGACAGGGTCATGGAGCATTTGATGAAAAATGTCTTGGAACATTTTGATGACAGGGGTTATGGAACATTGTGATTTCAGGGTCATGGAACATTTTCATGACAGGGGTTATGGACCACTGTGATGACAGGGGAGTGGTTGTATTGTGAGGACTAGTGAGGGAACATTTTGATATCAGTGGTGAGAGAGCATTTTGATAAGACGAGCAGGGAGCATTGTGATGACAAGGTTTACGGAGCATTGTGATGACAATGTTGTGGATCACTGTGATGTAAAGCGCATGGCACATTGTGATGACATGGGTCAGGGAGCATTGCACTGACAAGCACATGGAACTTTGGGTTGACAAGGGTCATGGCGCATTGAGTTGACAAAGTGACGGAGCATTGTGATGACAAGTGTAACGGAGCATTGTGATGAAAAGTTCATGGAGCATTGCGGTGAAAAAGTTCACAGAGCCTTGTGATGATGAGGGCATGGATCATTGTGATGACACAGGTCATGAAGCCTTGTGATGACTGGAGTCACGGAGCATTGTGATGACATGGGTCATGGAGCATAGTGATAACAAGGGCATGGAATATTGTGAAGACCAGGTCATGCAGTATTGTCAAGACTGGTGTCAGGGAGCATTGTGATGACATATGTAATGTACCATTGTGATGAAAATGGCCTGGAGCATTGTGATAAAAATTGTTTTGGAGGATTCTGATGACAAAGGTAATGGAACATTGTGATGACAATGGCTTGGAGAATTGTGATGACAAGGGTCAGGGAGCATTGTGCTGAAAAGTGCATAGAGAATTGTGATGACAAAGGTCATGGAGCATTCTGATGACAAGCTTGTGGAGTATATTGATGATAATGGCATGGAGCATTGTGATGAAAATGGCATGGGGCATTGTGATGAAAAAGGCATGGAGCCATTTCCTGACAGGGTTCAAGGAGCATTCTGTCGACAAGTGTCAGGAATCATTGTGATGATAAGTGTATTGAGAATTGTGATGACAAATGTCATGGAGCATTGTGATGAAAAGGGAATGGAGTATTGTGATGACAGGCATCATGGAGCGTTGTGATGACAAGTGTTATGGAACATTGTGATCACAAGTGTTTGGAGCATTGTGATGACAGAGGTCATGTATCATTTTGATTTCAAGGAGCATGGAGGATTGTGATGACAAGGGCATGAAACAATGTGATCCCAAGGATCATGGAGGATTGTGATGACAATGGTAATGGAGTATTGTGATGACAAGTGCATAGAACATTGTAATGAAAAGGTCATGTAGCATTTTGCTGACAGAGGCATGGAGCATTGTGATGAGAAGACCATGGTGCCTTGTGATGATATATCTCATGGAACATTCTGATGAAAAGGGGCATGGAGCCTTGTGATTACAGGGGTCGTGGAGCACTGTGATGACAAGGGCATGGAGCATTGGGATGAGAAGGCCATGGAGCCTTGTTATCACAGGGTTCAAGGAGCATACTGACGACAAGTGTCAGGGAACATTGTGATGACAAGGGTATTGAGCATTGTAGTGACAAAAGTCATGGAGCATTGTGATGAGAAGACCATCGATAATTGTGATGACGAGCGTCATGGGGAGTTGTGATGATAAGTGTTATGGAAGATTTTGATCACAAGGATTTGGAGCATTGTGATGAGAGGGGTCATGGAGCATTATGATTTCATTGTGATGACAATAGCATGAAGAATTATGATGGTGGGCATGGTGCATTGTGATGACAGGGTTCATGGAGCATTGAGATGAAAAGGGGCATGGAGCATTGTGATTACAGGGGTTTTGGAGCATTATGATGACAGGTTTAATGGAGTATTGTGATGGCAAGAGCAAGCAGCACTGTGATGAGATGGCCATGGAGCATTCTGATGACATGCGTCATGAAGCTTTGTGCCGACAAGTGCATGAAGCAATGTGATGAGAGCGATCATGGAGCATTGTGATGACAGTGACATGGAGCATTGTGATGCCAAGGGTCATGGATCTTTGTGATGACAAAGTCATGGAGCATTTTGATGACAAGTGTGTTGTGCTTTCTGATGAGAAGGGCAGGGAGCATTGTGATGACAGGGTCATGGAGCAATTTGATGTAAAGGGTTATGTAACATTTTGATGACATGGGATATGGAACATTGTGATGTCATGGGTCATGGAACATTTTCATGACAGGGGTTATGGACCATTGTGATGACAGGGGAGTGGGTGGATTGTGATGACTAGTGAGGGAACATTTTGATATAAGTGGTGAAAGAGTATTTTGATAAGACGTGCAAGGAGCATTGTGATGACATGGGTCATGGAGCACTGTGCTGACAAGCGCATGGAACATTGTGATGACAAGGGTCATGGAGCATTGAGTTGACAAATGGACGGAGCATTGTGATAACAAGTGTCACGGAGCATTGTGATGAAAAGTTCATGGAACATTGTGGTGACAAAGTTCACAGAGCCTTGTGATGATGAGGGCATGGGTCATTGTGATGACACAGGTCATGACGCCTTGTGATGATTGGAGTCAAGGAGCATTGTGAGAACTGTGGTCAAGAAGCACTGTGATGAAAATGGCATGGAGCATTGTGATGACAGTGGCATGGAGCATTGGTCTGACAAGTTTCATGGATAATTGTTTTGACAGTGGGCATGGCACATTGTGAGGACAAGGTCATGGAGTATTGTGAAGACAGGTGTCAGGGAGCATTGTGATGACATATTTCATGTTCCATTGTGATGACAATGGTATGGAGCATTTTGATGCCAAGTGTCACTGAGGATTGTGATGAAAAATGTAATGGAGCATTGTGGATGACAAGGGCTTGGAGCAATGTGATGACAAGTGTTATGGAGCATTTTGATGACAACGGCCATTGAGAATTTTGATGAAAAGGTCGTGAAGCATTGTGATGACAGAGGCATGGAGCTTGCTATGACAGGGATCATGAGGTATTGTGATGACATGTGAATGGAGAATTGTGATGACAAAACATGTAACATTGTCTTGAGAACTGTCATGGAGCATTGTGATGACAAGGACGAGGAGAATTGTAATGACAAGGTACATGGAGCCTTGTGATGACCAGGGCATGGAGCATTGTGATGGCAAGACCTTGGAGCATTGTGATGAGAAGACCATGGATAATTGTGATGAAGAGCGTCATGGAGCACTATAATGACAAGGGGTATGGAGCATTGTGATGTCAGGGGACATGGAGCATTTTGATGACAGGGCTTATGGAACATTGTGATGTCATAGGTCATCGAACATTGTGATGATAAGTTCATGTAGCATTGTGATGACAGGAGTCATGGAACATTGTGATGACAGGGGTGGGGAGTATTGTTATGAATAGAGATATAACATTGTGATATCAGTGGTGAGAGAGCATATTGATGAGAAGTGCATGGAGCATTGTGATGACAAGGTTAATGGAGCATTGTAATGACAAGATTGTGGAGCAGTTTGATGGCAAGCGCATGTTGCACTGTGATGACATGTGTCATGGAGCATTGTGCTGACAAACGCATGGAGCATTGTGATGACAACGGTCATGGAGCATTGTGCTGAAAAAGGCAGAGAGTATTGTGAAGACAAGGGTCAAAGAGAATTGTGATGAAAATTTCATGGAGCCTTGAGGTTAAAAAGGTCACAGAGACTGTTGATGACGAGGGCATGGACCATTGTGATGACAAAGGTCATGAAACATTGTGATGACTGGACTCACGGAGCATTGTGATGACATGGGTCATGGAGCATTGTGATAACAAGGGCATGGGACATTGTGATGAAAAGGGCATGGAGCATTGGTCTAATAAGTTTCATGGATTATTGCAATGACATTTGGAATGGGGCATTGTGATGACAAGGGCATGGAACATTGTGAATACCAGGTCATGCAGTATTGTGGCGACTGGTGTCAGGGAGCATCGTGATGACATATGTAATGGCCCATTGTGATGACAATGGCCTGGAGCATCGTGATGCCAAGTGTCATGGAGGTTTCTAATGACAAAGGTAATGCAGCATTGTGTTGAAAATGGCTTAGAGCATTGTGATGACAAGTGTCAGGGAGCATTGTGCTGACAAGTGCATGGAGAATTGTGATGACAAAGGTCATGGAGCATTCTGATGACAAGCTTGTGGAGTATTTTGATGACAATGGCATGGAGCATTGTGATGAAAACGGCGTGGGGCATTGTGATGAAAAAGGCATGCAGCCTTTTTGTGACAGTTTTCAAGGAGCATTCTGACGACAAGTTTCAGGGAGCATTGTGATGACAAGTGTATTGAGAATTGTGATGACAAAAGTCATGGAGCATTGTGATGAATAGGGCATGGAGTATTGTGATGACAGGCATCATGGAACGTTGTGATTACAAGTGTTATGGAACATTGTGATCACAAGTGTTAGGAGCATTGTGATGACAGAGGTCATGGATCATTTTGATTTCAAGGAGCATGGAGCATTGTGATGACAAGGGCATGAAACAATGTGATCCCAAGGTTCATGGAGGATTTTGATGACAATGGTAATGGAGTATTGTGATGACAAGCGTATAGAACATTGTAATGACAAGGTCATGTGGCACTTTGCTGACAAAGGCATGGGCATTGTGATGACCGGTGTCATGGAGCACTGTGATGACAAGCGTCACGGAGCATTGTGAATACAGGGGTCATGGAGCATTGGGATGACAAGTGCATTGATGATTTTGAAGACAAGTGTCATGGAGCATTGGGATGAAAATGTTCATGGAATATTGTGATGACAAGGGACAAGGATTGTTGTGATGACAGGGGTCATGGAGCATTGTGATGATAAGGAACTGGAGCATTGTGATGAGAAGACCATGGAGCCTTGTAATGATATGTCTCATGGAACATTCTGATGAAAAGGGGCATGGAGCCTTGTGATTACAGGGGTCGTGGAGCACTGTGATGACAAGGGCATGGAGCATTGGGATGAGAAGGCCATGGAGCCTTGTCATCACAGGGTTCAAGGAGCATACTGACGACAAGTGTCACAGAACATTGTGATGACAAGGGTATTGAGCATTGTGGTGACAAAAGTCATGGAGCATTGTGATGAGAAGACCATGGATAATTGTGATGACGAATGTCATGGGGTGTTGTGATTATAAGTGTTATGGAACATTTTGATAACAAGGATTTGGAGCATTGTGATGAGAGAGGTCATGGAGCATTATGATTTCATTGTGATGACAATGGCATGAAGCATTATGATGGTGGGCATGGTGCATTGTGATGACAGGGTTCATGGAACATTGAGATTAAAAGGGGCATGAAGCATTGTGATTACAGGGGTCTTGGAGCATTGTGATGAGAGGTGTAATGGAGCATTGTGATTGCAAGTGCATAGAGCACTGTGATGAGAAGGCCATGGAGCATTCTGATGACATGTGTCATGGAGCTTTGTGACGACAAGGGCATGAAGCAATGTGATGAGAGCGATCATGGAACATTGTGATGGAAATGACATGGAGCATTGTGATGCCAAGTGTCATGGATCTTTGTGATGACAAATTCTTGGAGCATTTTGATGACAAGGGTGTTGTACATTGTGATGAGAAGGTCAGGGAGCATTGTGATGACAGTGTCATGCAGCAATTTTATGAAAAGCGTCATGGAGCATTTTGATGACAGGGGTTATGGAATATTGTGATGTCAGGGGTCATGGAACATTTTCATGACAGGGGTTATGGACCATTGTGATGACAGGGGAGTGGGTGTATTGTGATGACTAGTGAGGGAACATTTTGATATCAGTGGTGAGAGAGCATTTTGATAAGACGTGCAATGAGCATTGTGATGACAAGGTTTATGGAGCATTGTGATGATATGGGTCATGGAGCACTGCGCTGAGATGCACATGGAACATTGTGATGACAAGGGTCATGGAGCATTGAGTTGACAAACGGACGGAGCATTGTGATAACAAGTGTCACGGAGCATTTTGATGAAAATTTCATGGAGCAATGTGGTGACAAAGTTCACAGAGCCTTGTGATGATGAGGGCATGGATCATTGTGATGACACAGGTCATGACGCCTTCTGATGACTGGAGTCACGGAGCATTGTGAGAACTGGGTTCATGGAGCATTGTGATGACAAGGGCATGGGGCATTGTGAAGACAGGGTCATGGAGCATTGGTCTGACAAGTTTCATGGATAATTGTGTTGACAGTGGGCATGGCACATTGTGAGGACAAGGTCATGGAGTATTGTGAAGACAGGTGTCAGGGAGCATTGTGATGACATATTTCATGTTCCATTATGATGACAATGGCATGGAGAATTGTGATGCCAAGTGTTTTGGAGGATTGTGATGACAAAGGTAATGGAGCATTGTGATGACAAGGGCTTGGAGCATTGTGATGACAAGGGTCATGGAGCATTTTGATGAGAACGGCCATTGAGAATTTTGACGAAATGGTCGTGAAGCATTGTGATGACAGAGGCATGGAGCTTGCTATGACAGGGGTCATGGGGTATTGTGATGACATGTGCATGGAGAATTGTGATGACAATGGTACGTAACATTGTGAGGAGAACTGTCATGGAGCATTGTGGTGACAAGGACGTGATGAATTGTGATGACAAGTGACATGGAGCATTGTGATGTAAGGGGACATGTAGCATTTTGATGAAAAGGGTCATGGAGCATTTTGATGAGAGGGCTTATGGATCATTGTGATGTCATAAGTCATCGAATATTGTGATGATATGTGCATGTAGCATTGTGAAGACAGGTGTCATGGAACATTGTGATGACAGGGGTGGGGGAGTATTGTGATGAATACTGATGTAACATTGGGATATCAGTGGTGAGAAAGCATATTGATGAGATGTGCATGGAGCATTGTGATGACAAGGTTAATGGAGGATTGTGATGACAAGATTGTGGAGCACTGTGATGACAAGCACGTGGTGCATTGTGATGACGTGTCATGGAGCATTGTGCTGACAAGCGCATGGAGCATTGTGATGACAACGGTCATGGAGGATTGTGCTGAGAAATGCATAGAATATAGTGATGACAAGCGTCAAAGAGCATTGTGATGAAAATTTCATGGAGCATTGAGGTTAAAAAGGTCACAGAGACTGTTGATGACGAGGGCATGGACCATTGTGATGACAAAGGTCATGAAGCATTGTGATGACTGGAGTCACGGAGCATTGTGATAAAAAGGGCATGGAGCATTGTGATGACAAGGGTTGGAACATTGGTCTAATAAGTTTCATGGATTATTGCAATGACAGTTGGAATGGCGTATTGTTATGACAAGGGCATGGAGCACTGTGAAGACCAGGTCATGCAGTATTGTGAAGACTGGTGTCAGGGAGCATTGTGATGACATATGTAATGGCCCATTGTGATGACAATGGCATGGAGCATTGTGATGCCAAGTGTCATGGAGGATTCTGATGACAAAGGTAATGGAGCATTGTGATGACAATGGCTTGGAGCATTGTGATGACAAGGGTCTGGGAGCATTGTGCTGGCAAGTGCATGGAGAATTGTGATGACACGGGTCATGGAGCATTTGGATGACAAACTTGTGGAGAATTTTGATGACAATGGCATGGATTATTGTAGGACAATGGCATGGGGCATTGTGATGAAAACAGCATGGAGCCTTTTCTTGACAGTGTTCAATGGTCATTCTGACGACAAGAGTCAGGGAGCATTGTGATGACAAGTGTATTGAGAATTGTGATGACAAAGGTCATGGAACATTGTGATGAAATGGGCATGGAGTATTGTGATGACAGGCATCATGGAGCGTTGTGATGACAAGTGTTATGGAACATGGTAATCACAAGGGTTTGGAGCATTGCAATGACAAAGGTCATGGATCATTTTGATTTCAAGGAACATGGAGCATTGTGAAGACAACTGCATGAAGCAACGTGATCCCAAGTTTCATGGAGGATTGTCATGACAAAAGTAATGGAGTATTGTGATGACAAGCGCATAGAGCATTGTAATGAAAAGGTCATGTAGCATTTTGCTGACAAAGGCATGGAGCATTGTGACGACAGGTGTCATGGCGCACTGTGATGACAAGTGTCACAGAGCATTTTGAATACAGAGGTCATGTAGCATTGGAATGACTAGGGCACGGATCATTTTGATGACAAGTGTCATGGAGTTTGGGCTGAATATATTCATGGAGTATTGTGATGACAGGTGTCATGGAACATTGTGATGACTAGGTAATGGGGCATTGTTATGACAAGAGACCCGGATCATTGTGTTGTGATGACAGTTGTCATGGAGCATTGTGATGATATTGGTCATGGAGCATTGTGATGAGAAAGTCATGGAGCATTGGGCTGACAATGTTCATGGAGTGTTGTGATGACAGGTGTCATGGAGCATTGAGATGACAAGGTACTGGAGCACTGTGATGAGAAGACCATGGAGCCTTGTGATGATATGTCTCATGGAACATTCTGATGAAAAGGGGCATGGAGAATTGTGATTACAGGGGTCGTGGAGCACTGTGATGAAAAGGGCATGGAGCATTGGGATGAGAAGGCCATGGAGCCTTGTCATCACAGGGTTCAAGGAGCATACTGACGACAAGTGTCAGGGAGCATTGTGAAGACAAGGGTATTGAGCATTGTGGTGACAAAAGTCATGGAGCATTGTGATGAGAAGACCATGGATAATTGTGATGACAAGCGTCATGGGGCGTTGTGATGATAAGTGTTATGGAACATTTTGATCACAAGGATTTGGAGCATTGTGATGAGAGGGGTCATGGAGCATTATGATTTCATTGTGATGACAATAGCATGAAGCATTATAATGGTGGGCATGGTGCATTTTGATGACAGGGCTCATGGAGCATTGAGATGAAAAGGGGCATGGAGCATTGTGATTACAGGGGTCATGGAGCATTGTGATGACAGGTGTAATGGAGCATTGTGATGGCAAGGGCATGGAGCACTGTGATGAGAAGGCCATGGAGCATTCTGATGACATGCGTCATGGAGCTTTGTGACGACAAGGGCATGAAGCAATGTGATGAGAGCGATCATGGATAATTGTGATGACAATGACATGGAGCATTGTGATGACAAGGGTCATTGATCTTTGTGATGACAAATTCATGGCGCATTTTGATGACAAGGGCGTTGTGCATTGTGATGAGAAGAGCAGGGAGCCTTGTGATGACATGGTCATGGAGCAATTTGATGAAAAGGTCATGGAACATTTTGATGACAGGGGTTATGGAACATTGTGATGTCAGGGGTCATGGAACATTTTCATGACAGGGGTTATGGACCATTGTGATGACAGGGGAGTGGGGGTATTATGGTGACTAGAGATGGAACATTTTGATATCAGTGCTGAGAGAGCATTTTGATAAGACGTGCAAGGAGCATTGTGATGACAAGATTTATGGAGCATTGTGATGACATGGGTCATGGAGCACTGTGCTGACAAGCGCATGGAACATTGTGATGACAAGGGTCATGGAGCATTGAGTTGACAAAGGGACGGAGCATTGTGATAACAAGTTTCACGGAGCATTGTGATGAATAGTTCATGGAGCAATGTGGTGACAAAATTCACAGAGCCTTGTGATGATGAGGGCATGCATCATTGTGATGACACAGGTCATGAAGACTTGTGATGACTTGAGTCACGGAGCATTGTGAGAACTGGTGTCATGGAGCATTGTGATGACAAGGGCATGCAGCATTGTGATGACAGGGTCATGGAGCATTGTGAGAACTGGTGTCATGGAGCATTGTGATGACAAGGGCATGCAGCATTGTGATGACAGGGTCATGGAGCATTGGTCTGACAAGTTTCATGGATAATTGTGTTGACTGTGGGCATGGCACATTGTGATGACAAGGGCATGGAATATTGTGAAGACAGGTGTCAGGGAGCATTGTGATGACATATTTCATGTACCATTGTGATGACAATGGTATGGAGCATTGTGATGTCAAGTGATTTGGAGGATTGTGTTGACAAAGGTAATGGAGCATTGTGATGACAAGGGCTTGGAGCATTGTGATTACAAGGTTCATGGAGCATTGTGATGACACCGGCCATTGAGAATTTTGAAGAAAAGTTCGTGAAGCATTGTGGTGACACAGGAATGGAGCTTGCTATGACAGGGGTCATGGGGTATTGCGATGACATGTGCATGGAGAATTGTGATGACAAAAGACATGGAGCACTGTGATGAGAACTGTCATGGAGCAATGTGATGACAAGGACGTGGAGAATAGTGATGACAACGGACATGGAGCACTGTGATGACCAAAGCATGGAGCATTGTGATGGCAAGACCGTGGAGCATTGTGATGAGAAGACCATGGATAATTGTGATGACGAGCGTCATGGAGCACTGTAATGACAAGGGCTATGGAGCATTGTGATGTCATGGGACATGGAACATTTTGATGAAAAGGGTAATGGAGCATTTTGATGACATGGCTTATGGAACATTCTGATGTCATAGGTCATCGAACATTGTGATGATAAGTGCATGTAACATTGTGATGACAGGAGTCATTGAACATTGTGATGATAGGGGTGAGGGAGTATTGTGATGAATAGTGATATAACATTGTGATGTCAGTGGTGAGAGAGCATATTGATGAGAAGTGCATGGAGCATTGTGATGACAAGGTAAATGGAGCATTGTGATGACAAGATTGTGGAGAACTGTGATGACAAGCACATGGTGCATTCTGATGACATGTGTCATGGAGCATTGTGCTGACAAGCGCATGGAACATTGTGATTACAACGGTCAAGGAACATTGTGCTGAGAAAGGCATAGAGTATTGTGATGACAAGGGTCAAAGAGCATTGTGATGAAAATTTCATGGAGCATTGAGGTTAAAAATGTCACAGAGACTGTTGATGACCAGGGCATGGACCATTGTGATGACAAAGGTCATGAAGAATTGTGATGACTGGAGTCACGGAGCATTGTGATAACAAGGGCATGGAGCATTGTGATGACAAGGGCAGGGAACATTGGTCTAATAAGTTTCATGGATTATTGCAATGACAGTTGGAATAGCGCATTGTGATGACAAGTGCATGGAGCATTGTGATGACCAGGTCATGCAGTATTGTGAAGACAGGTGTCAGGGAGCATTGTGATGACATATATAATGTCCCATTGTGATGACAATGGCATGGAGCATTGTGATGCCAAGTGTCATGGAGGATTCTGATGACAAAGGTAATGGAGCATTGTGATGACAATGGCTTGGAGTATTGTGATGACAAGGGTCAGGGAGCATTGTGCTGGCAAGTGCATGGAGAATTGTGATGCACACGTCATGGAGCATTTGGATGACAAGCTTGTGGAGTATTTTGATGACAATGGCATGGATTATTGTGAGGAAATGGCATGGGGCATTGTGATGAAAACAGCATGGAGCCTTTTCTTGACAGTGTTCAATGGTCATTCTGACGACAAGAGCCAGGGAGCATTGTGATGACAAGTGTATTGAGAATTGTGATGACAAAGTTCATGGAACATTGTGATGAAAAGGACATACAGTATTGTGATGACAGGCATCATGGAGCGTTGTGATGACAAGTGTTATGGAACATTGTGATCACAAGGGTTTGGAGCATTGCGATGACAGAGGTCATGGATCATTTTGATTTCAAGGAGCATGGAGCATTGTGATGACAAGGGCATGAAGCAATGTGATCCCAGTGTTCATGGAGGACTGTGATGATAATGGTAATGGAGTATTGTGATGACAAGCGCATAGAGCATTGTAATGACAAGGTCATGTAGCATTTTGCTGACAAAGGCATGGAGCATTGTGATGACAGGTGTCATGGCGCACTGTGATGACAAGTGTCACAGAGCATTGTGAATACAGAGGTCATGGACCATTGGGGTGACTAGGGCATGGAACATTTTGATGACAAGGATCATGGAGTTTGGGCTGAATATATTCATGGAGTATTGTGATGACATGGGTCATGGAGCATTGTGATGACTAGGTAATGGGGCATTGTGATGACAAGAGTCCCGGATCATTGTGTTGTCAGGTGTCATGGAGTGTTGTGATGACAGTGGTCATGGCGCATTGTGATGATATTGGTCATGGAGCATTGCGATGAGAAAGTCATGGAGCATTGGGCTGAAAATGTTCATGGAGTATTGTGATGACACGTGTCATGGAGCATTCAGATGACAAGTTTGTGGAGTACTGTGCTGACAAAGCATGTAACACTGTGATGAAAAGTGTCATGGAATATAGTGATGCCAAGAACTTGGAGTATTGTGATGACCAGGGCATGGAGCATTGTGATGGCAAGACCGTGGAGCATTGTGATGAGAAGGCCATGGATAATTGTGATGAAGAGTGTCATGGAGCACTGTAATGACAAGGGTTATGGAGCATTGTGATGTCAGGGGACATGGAGCATATTGATGAAAAGGTTAATGGAGCATTTTGTTGACAGGTCTTATGGAACATTGTGATGTCATAGGTCATCGAACATTGTGATGATAAGTGCATGTAGCATTGTGATGACAGGAGTCATGGAACATTGTGATGACAGTGGTGGGGGAGTATTGTGATAAATAGTGATGTAACTTTGTGATATCAGTGGTGAGAGAGCATATTGATGAGAAGTGCATGGAGCCCTGTGATGACAAGGTTAATGGAGCATTGTGATGACCAGATTGTGGAGCACTGTGATGACAAGCGCATGGTGCACTGTGATGACATGTGTCATGGAGCATTGTGCTGACAAGCGCATGGAGCATTGTGATGACAACGGTCATGGAGCATTGTGCTGAGAAAGGCATAGAGTATTGTGATGACAAGGGTCAAAGAGTATTGTGATGAAAATTTCACGGAGCATTGAGGTTAAAAATGTCACAGAGACTGTTGATGATGAGGGCATGGACCATTGTGATGACAAAGGTCATGAAGCATTGTGATGACTGGACTCACGGAGCATTGTGATGACATGGGTCATGGAGCATTGTGATAACAAGGGCATGGAGCATAGTGATGACAAGGTCATGGAGCATTGGTCTAATAAGTTTCATGGATTATTGCAATGACATTTGGAATGGCGCATTGTGATGACAAGGGCATGGAGCATTGTGAAGACCAGGTCATGCAATATTGTGAAGACTGGTGTCAGGGAGCATTGTGATGACATATGTAATGGCCCATTGTGATGACTATGGCATGGAGCATTGTGATGCCAAGTATCATGGAGGATTCTGATGACAAATGTAATGGAGCATTGTGATGACAATGGCTTGGAGCATTGTGATGACAAGGGTCAGGGAGCATTGTGCTGACAAGTGCATGGAGAATTGTGATGACAAAGGTCATGGAGCATTCTGATGACAAGCTAGTGGAGTATTTTGATGACAATGGCATGGAGCATTGTGATGAAAACGGCATGGGACATTGTGATGAAAAATGCATGGATCCTTTTCGTGACAGGTTGCAAGGAGCATTCTGACGACAAGAGTCAGGGAGCCTTGTGATGACAAGTGTATTGAGAATTGTGATGACAAAGGTCATGGAGCAATGTGATGAAAAGGCCATGGAATATTGTGATGACAGGCATTATGGAGAATTGTGATGACAAGTGTTATGGAACATTTTGACCACAAGTGTTTGGAGCATTGTGATGACAGAGATGGTGAATCATTTTGATTTCAAGGAGCATGGAGCATTGTGATGACAAGGGCATGAAACAATGTGATCCCAAGGTTCATGGAGGATTGTGATGACAATGGTAATGGAGTATTGTGATGACAAGTGCATAGAGCATTTTAATGACAATGTCATGTAGCATTTTGCTGAAAATGGCATGGAGCATTGTAATGACAGGGGTCATTGAGCATGGTGATGAGAAGTTCATGGAGCATTGGGCTGAAAATGTTCATGGAGTATTTTGATGACAGGTGTAATGGAGCATTGTGATGACAAGGTACTGGAGCATTGTGATGAGAAGACCATGGAGCCTTGAGATGATATGTCTCATGGAACATTCTGATGAAAAGGGGCATGGAGCCTTTTGATTACAGGGGTTGTGGAGCACTGTGATGACAAGGGCATGGAGCATTGGGATGAGAAGGCCATGGAGCGTTGTCATCAAAGGGCTCAAGGAGCATACTTAGGACAAGTGTCAGGGAGCTTTGTGATAACAAGGGTATTGAGCATTGTGGTGACAAAAGTCATGGAGCATTGTGATGAGAAGACCATGGATAATTGTGATGAGGAGAGTCATGGGGCGCTGTGATGATAAGTGTTATGGAATATTTAGATCACAAGGATTTGGAGCATTGTGATGAGAGAGGACATGGAGCATTATGATTTCATTGTGATGACAATAGCATGAAGAATTATGATGGTGGCCATGTTGCATTGTGAAGACAGGGCTCATGGAGCATTGAGATGAAAAGGGGCATGGATCATTGTGATTACAGGGGTCTTGGGGCATTGTGATGACAGGTGTAATGGAGCATTGTGATGGCAAGGGCATGGAGCACTGTGATGAGAAGGCCATGGATCATACTGATGACATGCATCATGGAGCTTTGTGACGACAAGGGCTTGGATCAATGTGATGAGAGTGATCATGAAGCACTGTGATGACAATGAAATGGAGCATTGTGATGATAAGGGTCATGGATCTTTATGATGACAAAGTCATGGAGCATTTTGATGACAAGGGCGTTTTGCATTGTGATGAGAAGGGCAGGGAGCATTGTGATGACAGGGTCATGGAGCAATTTGATGAAAAGGGTCATGGAACATTTTGAAGACAGGGTTTATGGAATATTGTGATGTCAGGGGTCATGGAGCTTTTTCATGACAGGTGTTATGGACCAGTGTGATGACAGGGGAGTGGGTATATTGTGATGACTAGTGAGGGAACATATTGATATCAGTGGTGAGAGAGTATTTTGATAAGACGTGCAAGGAGCATTGTGATGACAAGGTTTATGGAGCATACTGATGACATGGGTCATGGAGCACTGCACTGACAAGCACATGGAACATTGTGATGACAAGGGTCATGGAGCATTGAGTTGACAAAGCGATGGAACATTGTGGTAACAAGTGTCACGGAGCATTGTGATGAAAAGTTCATGGAGCATTGTGGTGACAATGTTCACAGAGCCTTGTGATGATGTGGGCATGGATCATTGTGATGACACAGGTCATGAAGCCTTGTGATGACTGGAGTCACGGAGCATTGTGAGAACTGGTGTCATGGAGCATTGTGATGACAAGGGCATGGAGCATTGTGATGACAGTGGCATGGAGCACTGGTTTGACATGTTTCATGGATAATTGTGTTGACATTGGGCATGGCACATTGTGATGACAATGTCATGGAGTATTGTGAAGACAGGTGTCAGGGAGCATTGTGATGAAATATTTCATGTTCCATTGTGATGACAATGGCATGGAGCATTGTGATGCCAAGTGTTTTGGAGGATTGTGATGACAAAGGTAATTGGGCATTGTGATGACAAGGGCTTGGAGAATTGTGATGACAAGTGTCATGGAGCATTTTGATGACAACGGCCATTGAGAATTTTGATGAAAATGTCATGAAGCATTGTGAAGACAGAGGCATGGAGCTTG
Organism: Mesoplodon bidens; assembly: GCF_964165515.1. Classification (NCBI taxonomy): domain Eukaryota; kingdom Metazoa; phylum Chordata; class Mammalia; order Artiodactyla; family Ziphiidae; genus Mesoplodon; species Mesoplodon bidens. The sequence goes on from NW_027671170.1 coordinate 1,959,313, forward strand.
CTATGACAGGGGTCATGGGGCATTGCGATGATATGTGCATGGAGAATTTTGATGGCAAAAACATGTAACATTGTGAAGACAACTGTCATGGAGCATTGTGAAGGCAATGACGTGAGGATTGTGATGACAAGGGACATGGAGCATTGTGATGACCAGGGCATGGAGCATTGTGATGACAAGATTGTGGAGCACTGTGATGACAAGCGCATGGTGCATTGTGATGACGTGTCATGGATCTTTGGGCTGACAAGTGCATGGTGCATTGTGATGACAACGGTCATGGAGCATTGTGCTGAGAAAGGCATAGAGCATTGTGATGACAAGTGCCAAAGTGCATTGTGATGAAAATTTCATGGAGCATTGAGGTTAAAAATGTCACAGAGACTGTTGATGATGAGGACATGGAACATTTTGATGACAAAGGTCATGAAGAATTGTGATGACTGGAGTAACGGAGCATTTTGATAACAAGGCCATGAGCATTGTGATTACAAGGGCATGGATCATTGGTCTTATAAGTTTCATGGATTATTGCAATGTAAGTTGGAATGGCGCATTTTGTTGACAAGGGCATGGAGCATTGTGAAGACCACGTCATGCTGTATTGTGAAGACAGGTGTCAGGGAGCATTGTGATGACATATGTAAAGGCCCAATGTGATGACAATGGCATGGAGCATTGTGATGCCAAGTGTCATGGAGGATTCTGATGACAAAGGTAATGAAGCTTTGTGATGACAATGGCTTTGAGCATTGTGATGACAAGGGTCAGGGAGCATTGTGCTGGCAAGTGCATGGAGAATTGTGATGACATGGGTCATGGAGCATTTCGATGACAAAATTGTGGAGTATTTTGATGACAATGGCATGGAGCATTGTGATGAAAATGGCATGGGGCTTTGTGATGAAAACAGCATGGAGCCTTTTAGTGACAGGGTTCAAGGAGCATTCTGAGGACAAGTGTCAGGGAGCATTGTGATGACAAGTGTTATGGAACATTGTGATCACAAATTTTGGAGCATTGTGATGACAGAGTCATGGATCATTTTGATTTCAAGGAGCATGGAGCATTGTGATGACAATGGCATGAAGCAATATGATTCCAAGGTTCATGGAGGATTGTGATGATAATGGTAATGCAGTTTTGTGATGACAAGCGCATAGAGCATTGTAATGACAATGTCATGTAGCATTTTGCTGACAAAGGCATGGAGCATTGTGATGACAGGTGTCATGGATCACTTTGGTGACATGCGTCACTGAGCATTGTGAATACAGGGGTCATAGAGCATTGGGATGACAAGGGCATTGATCATTGTGATGATAAGCGTCATGGAGCATTGGGCTTAAAATGTTCATGTAGTATAGTGATGACAGGGATCATGGAGCATTGTGATGAGTAGGGAATTGAGCATTGTGATGACAAGAGTCCCGTATCACTGTGTTGTTAGCGGTCATGGTGTGTTGTGATGACAGTGGTCATGGAGCATTGTGATGATATTTGTCATGGAGCATTGTGATGAGAAGGTCATGGAGCATTGGGCTGAAAATGTTCATGGAGTATTGTGATTACAGGGGTCATGGAACATTGTGATGACAAGGAAATGTAGCATTGTGAATAGAAGTCCATGGAGACTTGTGATGACAAGTCTCATGGAACATTCTGATGAAAAGGGGCATGGGGCATTGTGATTACAGGAGTCTTGGAACATTGTTATGACAAGGGCATGGAGCATTGTGAGGAGGCCATGGAGTATTCTGATGACATGCGTCATGGAGCTTTGTGATGACAAGTGCATGGAGCACTGCGATTACAGGTGTCTTGGAGAATTGTGATGAAAAGGGCATGGAGCCTTGTCGTGATATGGTTCAAGGAGCATACTGATGACAAGTGTCAGGGAGCATTGTGATGACAAGTGTATAGAGCATTGTGATGACAAGGGTTATGGAGCATAGTGATGAGAAGATCATGGATAATTGTGATGATGGGCGTCATGGGGTGTTGTGATGATAAGGGTTATGGAACATTGTGATCAAAAGAGTTTGGAGCATTGTGATGACAGAGGTCATCGTGCATTTTGATTTCATTGTGATGACAATAGCCTGAAGCATTATGATGATGGGCATGGTGCATTGTGTTGAAAGGGATCATGGAGCATTGAGATGAAAAGGGGCATGGAGCATTGTGATTACAAGGGTCTTGGAGCATTGTGATGAGAAGGGCAAGGAGCATTGTTCTGAAATGTTTCATGGATTATTGTGATGAGAGTGGGCATGGAGCATTGTGATGACAAGGGCACGGAACACTGTGATACATGAGTCAATGAGGTTTGTAATGACAAGGACATGGAGCATTGTGATGAGAAGGGCATCGAGCATTGTGATGACAAGTGTCATGGAGCTTTGTGATGACAATGACATGGAGCATTGTGATGCCAAGGGTCATGGAGTTTTGTGATGACAAAGGTCATGGAGCATTTTGATGACAAGTGTGTGGTGCATTGTGATGAGAAAGGCAGGGAGTATTTTTGTGACAAGGTTATTCAGGAATTTGATGAAAAGTGTAATGGAATATTTTGAAGACAGGGGTTATAGAACATTGTGATGTCAGGGTTCTTGGAGCTTTGGGATGAAAAGGATCATGGAGCATTTTGATGACAGGGGTCATGGAATATTGTGATTACAGGGTGAGGGAGTATTGTGACGACTAGTGATGTAACACTGTGATATCTCTTGTGAGAGAGCATTTTGATGAGAAATGCATGGAGCATTGTGATTACAAGGTTTATGGAGCATTGCAATGAAAATTTGTGGACCGTTGTGAGGAAAAGCGTGCGGCACATTGTGATGACAAGGGACATTGAATATTTTTCTGCCAAAGGCATGGAGCATTGTGATGACAATGGTCATGGAGCATTGTGATGAAAAGTTCATGGAGCATTGTGGTTCCAAATGTCACAGAGCCTCGTGATGATGCGGGCATGGACCATTGTGACGGCAAACGTTATGCAGCATTTTGATGACTGGAGTCACGGAGCATAGTGATGACAGGGGTAATGGAGCACTGTGATGACTAGGGCATGGAGCATTGTGATGACAGGGGCATGAAACATTGGTCTGACCAGTTTCATAGAGTATTGTGATGAGAGTGGGCATGGTGCATTGTGATGACAAGGGCATGGTGCATTGTGATGAGAAGGTCATGGAGTATTGTGAAGACAGCTGTCAGGGAGCACTGTGATGACATATGTCATGGTCCATTGTGATGACATTGGCAGGGAGCATTGTGATGCCAAATGTAATGGAGGATTGTGATGACAAATAAAATGGAGCATTGTGATGACTAGGGCTTGCAGCATTATGATGAGAATGGCCACTGAGAATTTTTATGACAAGGGCATGAAGCATTGTGATGACAAGCTCCTGGAGCATTGTGATGAGAAAATCATGGAGCCTCGTAATGACAAGTCTCATGGAGCATACTGATGAAAAGGGGCATGGAGCACTGTGATTACAGGGGTCTTGGAGCATTGTGATGAGAAGTGTCATGGAGCCTTGTTATGACAAGTCCATGGAACATCGTGATGGCAGGGGTTAAGGAGCTTTGTAATGACAGGGGTAATGGAGCATTGTGATGGCAAGGTCATGGATCATTGTGATGAGAAGGCCATGGAGCATTCTGATGACATGTGTCATGGAGCTTTGTGATGACAAGGGCATGGAGCAGTGTGATTACAGGGGTCTTGGAGCATTGTGATGAAAAGGGAATGGATCATTGTGATGAAAACGGTATGGAGCCTTGTCATGACAGGGTTCAAGGAGCATACAGACAACAAGTGTCAGGGAGCATTTTGATGACAAGTGTATTGAGCATTGTGATGACAAAGGTCATGGAGCATTGTGATGAGAAGACCATGGATAATTGTGATGGCGAGCGTCATGGGCATTGTGAGGACAAGTTTTATGGAATATTGGGATCACATGGGTTTGGAGCATTGTTATGACAGCGGTCATGGAGCATTTTGATTTCATTTTGATGACAATAGCATGAAGCATTACGATGATGGGCATGGTGCAATTTGATGAGAGGGTTCATGGATCCTTGGGATGAAAAGGGGCATGGAACACTGTGATTACAGGGGTCTTGGAGCATTGTAATGACAAGGGCATGGAGCATTGTGATGAGAAGGCCATGGAGCATTCTGATGACATGAGTCATGGAGCTTTCTGATAACAAGGGCATGGAGCATTTTGATTACAGGGGTATTGGAGCATTATCATGCAAACGACATGGATCATTGTGATGAAAAAGTCATGGAGACTTGTCATGACAGGGTTCAAAGAGCATACTGACGACAAGTGTCAGGGAGCATTTTGATGACAAGTGTATTGAGCATTGTGATGACAAAAGTCATGGAGCATTGTGATGAGAAGGGTCATTGAGCCTTGTGATGACAAGTCCATGGAACATCGTAATGGCAGGGGTCATGGAGCATTGTGAGGAGAAGGGATGGAGCATTCTGATGACATGCGTCATGGAGCTTTGTGATGACACGGGCATGGAGCAATGTGATGAGAGCTTTCATGGAGCATTGTGAAGACAAAGACATGGAGCATTGTGATGCCAAGGGTCATGGAACTTTGTGTTGAAAAGGACATGGAGCATTTTGATAACAATGGCGATGTGCATTCTGATGAGAAGGGCAGGGAGCATTGTGATGACAGTGTCATGGAGCAATTTGATGCAAAGGGTCATGGAAAATTTTGATGACAGGGGTTATGGAACATTGTGATGTCAGGGGTCACGGATCAATTTGATGAAAATGGTCATGGAGCATTTTGATGACAGGGGTTATGGAACATTGTGATGTCAGGGGTCATCGAACATTGTGATAATAATTGCAAGTAGCATTGTAATGACAGGAGTCATGGAACATTGTGATGACAGGGGTGAGGGAGTATTGTGATGAATAGTGATGTAACATTGTGATATCAGTGGTGAGAGAGCATTTTGATGAGAAGTACATGGAGCCTTGTGATGACAAGGTTTATGGAGCATTGTGATGACAAGTTTGTGGAGCGCTGTGAAAACACGCGCATGGCGCATGGTGATGACATGTGTCATGGAGCATTGTGATGAGAAGACCATGGACAATTTTAGATGACGGGCGTCATGGGGCACTGTGATGACAAGTGTTATGGAATATTGTGATCACAAGGGTTTGGATCATGGTTATGTCAGAGGTCATGGAGCATTTTGATGTCATTGTGATGACAATAGCATGAAGCATTATGATGATGGGTATGGTACATTGTGATGAGAGGGTTCATGGTTTATTGAGATGAAAAGGGACATGGAGTATTGTGATTTTAGAGGTCTTGGAGCATTGTGATGAGAAGGGTCATGGAGCCTTGTGATGAAAAGGCCTTGGAACATCGTGATGTCAGGGGTCATGGAGCATTGTGATGACGGTGTAATGGAACATTGTGATGGCAAGGGCAACGAGCATTGTGATGAGAAGGCCATGGAACTTTCTGATGATATGCGTCATGGAGCTTTTTGAAGACAAGTGCATGGAGCAATGTGATGAGAGCGTTTATGGATCTTTGTGATGACAAAGTCATGGAGCACTTTGATGACAAGGGCGTTGTGCATTTTGATGAGAAGTGCAGGGAGCATTGTGATGACAAGTGCATGAAGCAATGTGGTCCCAAGATTCTTGGAGGATTGTGATGACAATGGAAATTCAGTGTTGTGATGACAAGCACATAGAGCATTGTAATGACAAGGTCATGAGGCATTTTGTTGACGAAGGCATGGATCATTGTGATGATAGGTGTCATGGAGCACTGTGATGACAAGCGTCACGGAGCATTGTGAATACAGGGGTCATGGAGCATTGGGATGACAAGGTCATGGAGCACTGGGCTGAAAATTTTCATGGAGTATTGTGATGACTGGAGTCATGGAGCATTGTGATGACAGAGGTCATGGAGAATTTTGATTTAATTGTGCTGACAATAGCTGGAAGCATTATGATGATGGGCATGATGCATTTTGATGACAGGGTTCATGGAGCATTGAGATTTAAGGGGCATGGAGCATTGTGATTACAGGGGTCTTGGAGCATTGTGATGACAAGGGCATGGAGCCTTTTGATGAGAAGGCCATGGGACATTCTGGTGACATGTGTCATGCAGCTTTTTGATGACAAGGGCATGGAGCATTGTGATTACCAGGGTCTTGGATCATTGTGATGGCAAGGGTCATGGAGTCTTGTGATGACAAGGCCGTGAAACATTGTGATGGCAGGGGTCATGGAGCATTGTTATGACAGAGTTAATGGAGCATTGTGATGAGAAGGGTCATGGAGCCTTGTGATGACAAGGCCATGGAACATCGTGATGGCAGGGATCATGGAGCATTGTCATGACAGGGGTAATGGAGCAATGTGATGGTAAGGGCATGGAGCATTGTGATGAGAAGGGCATCGAGCATTGTGATGACAAGTGTCATGGAGCTTTGTGATGACAAAGGCATGGAGAAATGTGATGAGAGAGTTCATGGAGAATTGTGATGACAGGAGTCATGGAGCAATGTGATGACAGAGGTCATGGAGAATTTTGATTTAATTATGCTGACAATAGCTGGAAGCATTATGAAGATGGGCATGATGCATTTTGATGACAGGGTTCATGGAGCATTGAGATTAAAAGGGGCATGGAGCATTGTGATTACAGGGGTCTTGGAGCATTGCAATGACATGTGTCATGGAGCCTTGCGATGACAAGGCCGTGGAACATTGTGATGGCAGGGGGCATGGAGCATTGTTATGACAGGGATAATGGAGCATTTTGATGAGAAGGGTATGGAGCATTGTGATTCCAAAATTTATTGAGCATTGCGATGACAAATTTGTGGACCGTTGTGTCGAAAACTGCGTGACACACTGTGATGACAAGGGTCATGGAGCATTTTTCTGGGAAAGGCATGGAGCATTGTGATGACAAGGGTCACGGAGCATTGTGATGAAAAGTTCATGGAGCATTGTGGTTACAAAGGTCACAGAGCCTTGTGATGATGCGGGCATGGACCATTGGGATGACAAATGTTATGAAGCTTTGTGATAACTGGAGTCACGGAGCATTGTGATGACAGGGGTCATGTAGCATTGTGATGAAAAGGGCGTGGAGCACTGTGATGAGAGCGGCATGGAGCATTAGTCTGAAAAATTTCATAGATTATTGTGATGACAGTGGACATGGTGCTTTGTGATGACAAGGGCATGGAGCGTTGTTATGAGAAGGTCATGGAGTATTGTGAAGACAGGTGTCAGGGAGCATTGTGATGACATATGTCATGATCCATTGCGATGACAATGGCAGGGAGCATTGTGATGCAAATATAATGGAGGATTTTGATGATAAATATAATGGAGCATTGGGATGACAATGGCTTGGAGCATTGTGATGCCAAGGGTCAGGGAGCATTGTGCTGACAAGGGCATGGAGAATTGTGATGACAAGGGTCATGGAGCTTTCTGATGGCAAGCTTGTGGAGTATTTTGATAACAATAGCATGCAGCATTGTGATGAAAACGGCATGGCACATTGTGATGAAAAACCCATGGAGCCTTTTCGTGACAGGTTTCAAGGAGCATTCTGACGACAGTTGTCAGGGAGCATTTTGATGACAAGTGTATGGAGAATTGTGATGACAAAGGTCATGGAGCATTGTGATGAAAAGGGCATGCAGTATTGTGATGACAGGCATCATGGAGTTTTGTGATGACAAGTGTAATGGAACATTGTGATCACAAGGGTTTAGAGCATTGCGATGACAGAAGTCATGGATCATTTTGATTTCAAGGAGCATGGAGCATTGTGATGACAAGGGCATGAAGCAATGTGATCCCAAGGTTCATGGAGGATTGTGATGACAATGGTAATGGAGTATTGTGATGACAAGCGCATAGAGCATTGCAATGACAATATCATGTAGCATTTTGCTGACAAAGGCATGGAGCATTGTGACGACAGGTGTCATGGAGCACTGTGATGACAAGCGTCACAGAGCATTGTGAATACAGGTGTCATGGAGCATTGGGATGACAAGGGCATGGATCATTGTAATGACAAATGTCATGGAGCATTGGGCTGAAAATGTTCATGGAGTTTTTTGATGACAGGGGTCATGGAGCACTGTGATGACAGAGGTCATGGAGAATTTTGATTTCATTGTGCTGACAATAGCCGGAAGGATTATTATGATGGGCATGATGCATTGTGATGACATGGTCCATGGAGCATAGAGATGAAAAGGGGCATGGAGCATTGTGATTACAGGGGTCTTGGAGCATTGTGATGACAAGGGCATGGAGCATTGTGATGAGAAGGCCATGGAGCATTCTGATGACATTAGTCTGGGAGCTTTGTGATGACAAGGGCATCGAGCATTTTGATTACAGGGGTCTTGGAGCATTATCATGCCAACGGCCTGGATCATTGTGATGAAAAAGGCATGGAGCCTTGTCATGACAGGGTTCAAGGAGCACACTGACGACAAGTGTCAGGGAGCATTGTGATGACAAGTGTATTGAGCATTGTGATGACAAATGTGATGGAGCATTGTTATGAGAAGACCATGGATAATTGTGATGATGAGCGTCATGGGGTGTTGTGATGATAAGTGTTATGGAACATTGTGATCACAAGGTTTTGGAGCACTGTGATGACAGAGGTCATGGAGCATTTTGATGTTATTGTGATGACAATAGCCTGAAGCATTATGATGATGGGCATAGTGCACTGTGATGACAGGGCTCATGGAGCATTGAGATGAAATGGGGCATGGAGCATTATGATTCCAAGGGTCTTGGAGCATTGTGATGACAAGGGCATGGAGCATTGTGATGAGAAGGCCATGGAACATTCTGATTACATGCATCATGGAGCTTTGTGATGACAAGCGCATGGATCATGGTGATTAAAGGGGTCTTGGAGCATTGTGATGACAATTGTCATGGAGCCTTGTGATGACAAGGCCGTGGAACATTGTGAAGGCAGGGTTCATGGAGCATTGTTACGACAGGTGTAATGGAGCAATGTGATGAGAAGGGCATGGAGCACTGGTCTGAAATATTTCATGGATTATTGTGATGAGAGTGGGCATGGAGCATTGTGATGACAAGGGCACTGAACACTGTGATACATGGGTCATGGAGGATTGTAATGACAAGGGCATGGAGCATTGTGATTAGAAGGACATCGAGCATTGTGATGAAAAGTGTCATGGAGCTTTGTGATGACAAGGGCATGGAGCAATGTGATGAGAGGGTTCATGGAGCATTGTGATGACAATGACATGGATCATTGTGATGCAAAGTGTCATGGAGCTTTGTGATGACAAAGGTCATGGAGCATTTTGATGACAAGGGTGTGGTGCATTGTGATGAGTAGTGCAGGGAGCATTTTGATGACAGGGTCATGCAGCAATTTGATGAAAAGTGTAATGGAATATTGTGATGACTGTGGTTATAGAACATTGTGATGTCAGGGGTCATGGAGCTTTGGGATGAATATGGTCATCGAGCATTTTGATGACAGGGGTTATGGAATATTTTGATGTCAATGGTCATGGAACATTGTGATGATAAAGGGATGTAGCACTGTGATGACAGGAGTCATGGAATATTGTGTTTACAGGCGTGAGGGAGTATTCTGATGACTATTGATGGAACACTGTGATATCTCTGGTGAGAGAGCATTTTGATGAGAAGTGCATGGAGCATTGTGATTACAGGGTTTATGGAGCATTGCAATGACAAGGTTGTGGAATGTTGTGATGAAAATCGTTTGGCACATTGTGATGACAAGGGTCATGGGGCATTGTTCTGACAAAGACAAGGAGCATTGTGATGACAAGGGTCACGGAGCATTGTGATGAAAAGTTCATGGAGCATTGTGGTTACAAAGGTCACAGAGCCTTGCGATGACGCGGGTATGGACCATTTTGATGACAAACTTTATGAATCATTGTGATGACTGGAGTCACGGAGCATTGTGATGACAGGGGTCATGGAGCATTCTGATGACAAGGGCATGGAGCATTGTGATGACAGGAGCATGGAGCAATTGTCTGACAAGTTTCATAGATTATTGTGATGACATTGGACATGGTACATTGTGGTGACAAGCATATGGAGCATTGTGATGAGAAGGTCATGGAGTATTGTGAAGACAGGTGTCAGGGAGCATTGTGATGATATATGTCATGCTCCATTATGATGACAATGGCAGGGAGCATTGTGATGCCAAATGTAATGGAGGATTGTGATGACAAATATAATGGAGCATTGTGATGACTAGGGCATGATGAATTGTGATGACATGGTCCATGGAGCACTGAGATGAAAAGGGGCATGGAGCATTGTGATTACAGGGTACTTGGAGCATTGTGATGACAAGGGCATGGAGCATTTTGATAAGAATTCTATGGAATATTCTGATGACATGTGTCATGGAGCTTTGTGATGACTAGTGCTTGGAGCATTATGATGACAAGGGCCATTGAGAATTTTCATGACAAGGTCGTGAAGCATTGGGATGACAAGGTCCTGGAGCATTGTGATGACAAAACCATGGAGCCTTGTGATGACAAGTCTCATGGAGCATACTGATGAAAAGGGGCATGGAGCATTGTGATTACAGGGGTATGGGAACATTGTGGTCACAAGGGCAAGGAGCATTGTGAGGAGAAGACCAAGGAGCATTCTCATGACATGCGTCATTGAGCTTTGTGATGACAAGGGCATGGAGCATTGTGACTACAGGGGTCTTGGAGAACTGTGATGACAAGCGTCATGGAGTATTGTGAATACAGGGGTCATGGATCATTGAGATGACAAGGGCATGGATCATTGTGATGACAAGGGTCATGGAGCATTGGCCTGAAAATGTTCAAGGATTATTGTGATGAGAGGGGTCATGGAGAATTGTGATGACTAGGGAATGGAGCATTGTGATGACAAGAGTCTCGGATCATTGTGTTGTCAGGTGTCATGGAGTTTTCTGATGACAGTGGTCATGGAGCATTGTGATGATATTGGTCATTGAGCATTGTGATGAGAAGGTCATGGAGCATTGGGCTGAAAATATTCATGGAGTATTGTGAAGGCAGGGGTCATGGAGCATTGGGATAAGAAGGGTCATGGAGCATTTTGATGACAGGGGTTATGGATCATTGTGATGCCAGGTGTAATGGAACATTGTGATAATAAGGGCATGTAGCATTGTGATGACAAGGATCATGGAACATTGTGATTAGAGGGGTGAGGGAGTATTGTGATGACTAGTGATGGAACATTGTGATATCTGTGGTGAGAGAGCATTTGGATGAGAAGTGCATGGAGCATTGTGATTCCAAGGTTTACGGAGCATAGCGATGACAAGGTTTTGGACCGTTGTGATGAAAAGTGCGTGGCACTTTGTGATGACAAGGGTCATGGAGCATTGTTCTGGCAAAGGCATGGATCATTGTGATGACAAGGGTCATGGAGCATTGTGATGAAAAGTTCATGTAGCATTGTGGTTACAAAGGTCACAGAGCCTTGTTATGATGCAGGCATGGACCATTGTGATGAGCAATGTTATGAAGCACTGTGATGACTGGAGTCAAGGAGCACTGTGATGACAGGGGTCATGGAGCATTGTGATGACAAGGGCTTGGGGCACTGTGATGAGAGGGGCATGGAGCATAGGTCTGACAAGTTTCATAGATTATTGTGATGACAGTGGACATGGTGCATTGTGATGACAAGGGCATGGAGCGCTGTGATGAGAAGGTCATGGATTATTGTGAAGACAGGTGTCAGGGAGCATTGTGATGACATATGTCATGATCCATTGCGGTGACAATGGCAGGGAGCATTGTGATGCCAAATGTAATGAAGCATTGTGATGACTAGGGCTTGGAGCATTATCATGACTAGGGCCATTGAGAATTTTCAGGACAAGGTCGTGAAGCATTGTGATGACAATATCCTGGAGCATTGTGATGATAAAACCATGGAGCCTTGTGATGACAAGTCTCATGGAGCATACTGATGAAAAGGGGCATGGAGCATTGTGATGACAGGTGTTATGGAACATTGTGATGTCATAGGTCATCGAATATTGTGATGATAAGTACATGTAGCATTGTGATGACAGGAGTCATGTAACATTGTGATGACAGGGGTGAGGGAGCATTGTGACGAATAGTGATGTAACATTGTGATATCAATGGTGAGAGAGCATTTTGTTGAGAAGTGCATGGAGCATTGAGATGACAAGGTTAATGGAGCATTGTGATGACAAGATTGTGGAGCAATGTGATGACAAGCGCATGGTGCATTTTGATGACATTTGTCTTGGACCATTGTCCTAACTAGCACATGGAGGATTGTGATGACAAGGGTCTTGGAGCATTGTGCTTAGAAAGGCACAGAGCATAGTGATGACAAGGGTGAAAGAGCATTGTGATGAAAAGTTCATGGAGCATTGTGGTTAAAAAGGTCACAGAGACTGTTGATGACGAGGGCATAGAACATTGTGATGACAAACGTCCTGAACAATTGTGATGACTGGAGTCACGGAGCATTGTGATGATAGGGTTCATGGAGCATTGTGATGACAAGGGCATGGAGCATTGGTCTAATAAGTTTCATGAATTATTGCGATGACAGTTTGAATGGCACATTGTGATGACAAGGGCATGGAGCATTGTGATGAACAGGTCATGCATTATTGTGAAGACAGGTGTCAGTGAGCACTGTGATGACATATGTAATGGCCCATTGTGATGACAATGGCATGGAGCATTGTGATGCCTATGTCATGGAGGATTCTGATGACAAAGGTAATGGAACATTGTGATGACAATGGCTTGGAGCATTGTGATGACAAGTGTCTGGAAGCATTGTGCTGGCAAGTGCATGGATAATTGTGAAGACACGGGTCATGAAGCCTTTGGATGACAATCTTGTGGAGTATTTTGATGACAAAGGCATGGATTATTGTGATGAAAATGGCATGGGGCATTATGATGAAAACGGCATGGAGCCTTTTCGTGACAGGGTTCAAGGAACATTCTGACGATGAGTGTCAGGAATCATTGTGATGACAAGTGTATTGAGAATTGTGATGACAAAGGTCATGGAGCATTGTGATGAAAAGGGCATGGAGTACTGTGGTGACAGGCATCATGGAGCGTTGTGATGACAAGTGTTATGGAACATTGTGATCAAAAGTGTTTGGAGCAATGTGATGACAGAGGTCAGGGATCATTTTTATTTCAGGGGCATGGATCACTGTGATGACTAGGACATGACTCAATGTGATCCCAAGGTTCATGGAGGATTGTGATGACAATGGTAATGGAGTATTGTGATGACAAGCGAATAGAGCATTGTAATGACAAGTTCATGTAGCATTTGCTGACAAAGCCATGGAGCATTGTGATGACAGGTGTCATGGAGCACTGTGATGACAAGCGTCACGGATCATTGTGAATACAGGGGTCATGGAACATTGAGATGACAAGGGCATGGATCATTGTGATGAAATGGGTCATGGAGCCTTGGGCTGAAAATGTTCAAGGAATATTGTGATGAGAGGGGTCATGGAGCATTGTGATGACTAGGGAATGGAGCATTGTGATGACAAGAGTCTCGGATCATTGTGTTGTCATGTGTCATGGAGTTTTGTGATGACAGTGCTCATGGAGCATTGTGATGATATTGGTCATTGAGCATTGTGATGAGAAGGTCATGGAGCATTGGGCTGAAAATGTCCATGGAGTATTGTGAAGGCAGGGGTCATGGAGCATTGTGATGAAAAGGGAATGGAGCATAGTGATGACAAGGTCCTGGAGCATTGTGATGAGAAGAACATGGAGACTTGTGATGACAAGTCTCATGGAGCATTCTGATGAAAAGGGGCATGGAGCATTGTGATTACAGGGCTCTTGGAGCATTGTGATAACAAGGGATTGGAGCATTGTGAGGAAAATGCCATGGAGCACACTGCTGATATTCTTCATGGAGATTTGTGATGACAAGCTCATGGAGCATTTTGATTAAAGGGGTCATGGAGCATTGTGATGAAAAAGGCATGGAGCCTTGTCATGACAGGGTTCAAGGAGCATACAGACAACAAGTGTCAGGGAGCATTGTGTGACAAGTGTATTGAGCCTTTTGATGACAAATTTTATGGAGCATTGTGATGAGAAGACCATGGATATTTGTGATGATGAGCGCCAGGGGGTGATGTGATGATAAGTGTTATGGAAGATTGTGATCACAAGGGTTTGGAGCATTATGATGACAGAGGTCATGGAGCATTTTGATTTCATTGTGATGACAATAGTATGAAGCATTATGATGATGGGCATGGTGCATTGTGATGACAGGGTTCATGGAACATTGAGATGAAAAGGGGCATGGAGCATTGTAATTACAGGGGTCTTGGAGCATTGTGATGACAAGGGCATGGAGCATTGTGATGAAAAGTCCATGGAACATTCTGATGACATCCGTCATGGAGCTTTGTGATGCCAATGGCATGGAGCATTGTGATTACCAGGGACTTGGATCATTGTGATGGCAAGGGTCATGGAGTCTTGTGATGACAAGGCCGTGAAATATTGTGATGGCAGGGGTCATGGAGCATTGTTATGACAGAGGTAATGGAGCATTGTGATGAGGAGGGTCATGGAGCCTTGTGATGACAAGGCCATGGAACATCGTGATGGCAGGGGTCATGAGGCACTGTCATGAGTGGGGTAATGGAGCATTGTGATGGCAAGGGCATGGGGCATTTTGATGAGAAGTGCATCGAGCATTGTGATGACAACTGTCCTGGAGCATTGTGATGACAAAGGCATGGAGAAATGTGATGAGAGGGTTCATGGAGAATTGTGATGACAATGACATGGAGCATTGTGCTGCAAAGTATCATGGAGCTTTTTGATGAGAAAGGTCATTGAACATTTTTATGACAAGGGCGTTGTGCATTGTGATGAGAAAGGCAGGGAGCATTTTGATGACAGGGTCATGCAGCAATTTGATGAAAAGTGTAATGGAACATGTTGATGACAGGGGTTATAGAACATTGTGATGTCAATGATCATGGAGCTTTGGGATGAAATGGGTCATGGAGCATTTTGATGACAGGGGTTATGGAACATGGTGATGTCAGGGGTCATGGAACATTGTGATGATAAGGGCATGTAGCATTGTGATGACAGGGGTCATGGAATATTGTGATTAGAGGGGTGAGGGAGTATTGTGATGACTAGTGAAGGAACATTGTGATATCTCTGGTGAGAGAGCATTTGGATGAGAAGTGCATGGAGCATTGTGATGACAAGGTTTATGGAGCATTGTGATGACAAGATTGTGGAGCACTGTGATGACAATCGCATGGTGCATATTGATGACATGTGTCGCGGAGCATTGTGCTGACCAGCACATGGAGCATTGTGATGAAAAGGGTCATGGAGCATTGTGCTGAGAAAGTCATAGAGCATTGTGATGACAAGGGTCAAAGAGCATTATGATGAAAATTTCATGGAGCATTGTTGTTTAAAAGGTCACAGAGGGCTTCCCTGGTGGCGCAGTGGTTTAGAGTCCGCCTGCCGATGCAGGGGACACGGATTCGTGCCCCGGTCTGGGAAGATCCCACATGCCGCGGAGCGGCTGGGCCCGTGAGCCATGGCCGTTGGGCCTGCGCGACCGGAGCCTATGCTCCGCAACGGGAAAGGCCACAACAGTGAGAGGCCCACATACCGCAAAAAAAAAAAAAAAGGTCACATAGACTGTTGATGATGAGGGCATGGACCATTGTGATGAGAAAATTCATGAAGCATTGTGATGACTGGATTCACGGAGCACTGTGATGACAGGGTTCATGGAGCATTGTGATAACTACGCATGTAGCATTGTGATGACAAGGGCATGGAGTATTCTAATAAGTTTCATGGATTATTGCGAAGACAGTTGGAATGGCGCATTGTGATCACAAGGGCATGGAGCTTTGTGATGACCAGGTCATGCAGTATTTTGAAGACAGGTGTCAGGGAGCATTGTGATGACATTTGTAATGGCCCATTGTGATGACAATGGCATGGAGCATTATGATGCCAAGTTGCATGGAGGATTCTGATGACAAAGGTAATGGAGCATTGTGATGACAATGGCTTGGGGCATTGTGATGACAAGGGTCAGGGAGCATTGTGCTGACAAGTGCATGGAGAATTGTGATGACAAGGGTCATGGAGCATTCTGATGACATGCTTGTGAATTATAGTGATGACAATGGCATGGAGCATTGTGATGAAAACGGCATGGGACATTGTGAAGAAAAAGGCATGGAGCCTTTTCATGACAGGGTTCAAGGAGCATTCTGACAAAAAGTGTCAGGGAGCATTGTTATGACAAGGGCATGGAGTATTGTGATGACAGGCATCATGGAGCGTTGTGATGACAAGTGTTGTGGAACATTGTAATCACAAGTGTTTGGAGCATTGTGATGACAGAGGTCATGGATCATTTTGATTTCAAGGAGCATGGAGCATTGTGATGACAAGGACATGAAGCAATGAGAACCCAATGTTCATGGAGGATTGTGATGACAATGGTAATGGAGTATTGTGATGACAAGCGCAAAGAGCATAGTAATGACCATGTCATGTAGCATTTTGCTGACAAAGGCATGGAGCATTGTGATGACAGGTGTCTTTGAGCATCGTGATGACAAGTGTCATGGAGCCTTGTGATGACAACGCCGTGGAACATTGTGATGGCAGGGGTCATGGAGCATTTTTAAGAGAGGGGTAATGGAGCATTTCGATGAGAAAGGCATGGATAATTTTGATGACGAGCGTAATGGGGAACTGTGATGACATGTGTAATGGAATATATTGATCACAACGGTTTTGAGCATTGTTATTACAGAGGTCATGGAGCATTTTGATTTCATTGTGATGACAATATTATGAATCATTATGATGATGTGCATGCTGCATTGTGATGACAGGTTTCATGGGTCATTGAGATGAAAATGGACATGGACCATGGTGATTACAAGGTTATTGGAGCATTGTGAGGAGAAGGGTAATGGAGCCTTGTGATGACAAGTCCATGGAACAACGTGATGGCAGGGATCATGGAACATTGTTATGACAGGTGTCATGGAGATTTGTGATGACAAGGGCATGGAGCAATGTGATGAGAGCGTTCATGGAGCATTGTGATGACAATGACATGGAGCACTGTGATGCCAAGGGTCATGGAGCATCTTGATGACAAGGGCATTGTGCAATGTGATGAGAAGTGCAGGGAACATTGTGATGACAGGGTCATGGAGCAATTTGATGAAAAGTGTCATGGAGCATCTTGATGATAGGGTTTATGAAACATTGTGATGTCAGGGGTCATCGAACATTGTGATGATAAGTGCATGTAGCATTGTGATGACAGGAGTCATGGAACATTGTGATGATGAGTGCGGGAGTATTGTGATGAATAGTGATGTAACATTGTGATATCAGTTGTGAGAGAGCATTTTGATGAGAAGTCATGGAACATTGTGATGACAATGTATACGGAGCATTGTGATGACATGTGTCACGGAGCACTGTCCTGACAAGCACATGGAGCACTGTGATGACAAGGGTCATGGAGCATTGTTCTGAGAAAGGCATAGAACATTGTGATGACAAAGGTCAGAGAGCATTGTGATGAAAAGTTTATAGAGCATTTTGGTTAAATATTCACAGAGACTGTTGATGACGAGGGCATGGACCATTGTGATGAAAAAGGTCATTAAACATTGTGATGATTGGAGTCACGGAGCATTGTGATGACAGGGGTCATAGAGCATTGTGATAACAAGGGGATGAAGCATTGTGATGACAAGGGCATGGAGCATTGGTCTAATAAGTTTCATGGATTATTGTGATGACATTTGGAATGGCGCATTGTGATGACAAGGTCATGGAGCATAGTGATGACCAAGTCATGCAGTATTGTGAAGACAGTTGTCAGGGAGCATTGAAATGACTTATGTAATGGCCCATTGTGATGACAATGACATGGAGCATTGTGATGCCAAGTGTCATGGAGGATTCTGATGACAAATGTAATGGAGCATTGTGATGACAATAGCTTGGAGCTTTGTGACGACAAGGATCATGGAGCATTCTGCTGACAAGTGCATGGAGAATTGTGATAACAAGGGTCATGGAGGATTGTGATGACAAGATTGTAGAGTATTTTGATGACAATGGCATAGAGCATTGTGATGAAAAATGCATGGGACATTGTGATTAAAAATGCATGGAGCCTTTTCGTGACAGTGTTCAAGGAGCATTCTGACGACAAGTGTCAGGGAGCATTGTGATGATATGTGTATTGAGAACTGTGATGACAAAGGTCATGGAGCATAGTGATGGAAAGGGCATGGAGTACTGTGATGACAGGCATCATGGAGCGTTGTGATGACAAGTGTTATGGAACATTGTTATCACAAGTGTTTGGAGCATTGTGATGAGAGAGGTCATGGATCATTTTGATTTGAAAGAGCATGGAGCATTGTGATGACAAGGACATGAAGCAATGTGATACCCAGGTTCATGGAGGATTGTGATGACAATGGTAATGGAGTATTGTGATGACAAGCACATAGAGCATTGTAATGACAAGGTCATGTAGCATTTTGCTGACAAAGGCATGGAGCATTGTGATGACAGGTGTCATGCAGCACTGTGATGACAAGCGTCATGGAGCATTGTGAATACAGGGGTCATGGAGCATTGGGATGACAAGTGCATGGATGATTGTGATAACAAGGGTCATGGAGCATTGGGCTGAAAATGTTCATGGAGTATTGTGATAACAGGGGTCATGGAGCATTGTGATGACAGAGGTCTTTGAGAATTTTGATTTCATTGTGCTGACAATAGCCTGAAGCATTATGATAGTGGGCATGATGCATTGTATTGACAGGGTTCATGGAGCATTGAGATGAATAGGGGCATGGAGCATTGAGATAACAGGGATCTTGGAGCATTGTGATGACAAGGGCATGGAGCATTTTGATGAGAAGGCCATGGAACATACTGATGACATTTGTCATGGAGTTTTATGATGACAGGAGCATGGAGCATTGTGATTACAGTGGTATTGGAGCATTGTGATGAAACGGGCATGGCTCATTGTGATGAAAAAGGCATGGAGGCTTGTCATGACAGGGTTCAAGGAGCATACAGACAGCAAGTGTTAGGGAGTATTTTGATGACAAGTGTATTGAGCATTGTGATGACAAAAGTATGGAGCATTGTGATGAGAAGACCAAGGATATTTGTGATGACGAACGTCATGGGTCACTGTGATAAAAAGTGTTATGGAATATTGTGATAGCAAGGGTTTGGAGCATTGTTATGACAGAGGTCATGGAGCATTTTGATTTCATTGTGATGACAATAGCATGAAGCATTATGATGATGGGCATGGTGCATTGTGATGACAGGTTTCATGGATCAGTGAGATGAAATGGGGCATGGAGCTCTGTGATTACAGGGGTCTTGGAGCATTGTGATGAGACGGGTCATGGATCCTTGTGATGAAAAGGCCATGGAACATCGTGATGGCTGTGGTCATGGAGCATTGTTATGACAGGGGTAATGGAGCATTGTGATGGCAAGGGCATGGAGCATTGTGATGAGAAGGCCATGGAGCATTCTGATGATATGTGTCATGGAGCTTTGTGATGACAATGGCATGGAGCTTTCTGATGCCAAGCGTCATTGATCTTTGTGATGGCAATGGTCATGGAGCATTTTGATGCAAGGGCGTTGTGCACTGTGATGAGAAGGGAAGGAAGCATTTTGATGACAGGGTCATGGAGCAATTTGATGAAAAGTGTCATGGAACATTTTGATGACAGGGGTTGGGGAACATTGTGATGTCAGTGGTCATCGAATATTGTGATGATAATACATGTAGCATTGTGATGACAGGTGTCATGGTACATTTTGATGACAATGACTTGGAGCATTGTGATGCCAAGGGTCATGGATCTTTTTGATGACAAAGGTCAAGGAGCATTTTGATGAAAAGTGCAATGTGCATTGGGATGAGAAGGGCAGGGAGCATTGTGATGGCAGGGGTCAAGGAGCATTGTTATTACAGTGGTAATGGAACATTGTGACGACAAGGGCATAGAGCATTTTGATGAGAAGGCCATGGAACATTCTGATGACATGTGTCATGGAGTTTTGTGATGACAAGGGCATGGAGGTTTGTGTTTACAGGGGTCTTGGAACTTTGTGATGACACGTGTCATGGAGCCTTGTGATGACAAGGTCCTGGAGTATTGTGATGAGAAATCCATGGAGCCTTGTGATGACAAATCTCATGGAGCATACTAATGAAAAGGGGCATGGTCCATTGTGAATACTGGGGTCTTGGAACATTGTGATGACAATGGCATGGAGCATTGTAAGGAGAAGGTCAAGGAGCATTCTAATGACATGCGTCATTGAGCTTTGTGATGACAAAGGCATTGAGCATTGTGATTACAAGTGTCTTGGAGCATTGTGATGAAAAGGGCATGGATCATTGTGATGAAAAAGTCATGGAGCCTTGTCATGAGAGGTTTCAAGGATCAAAGAGACAACAAGTGTCAGGGAGAATTTTGATGACAAGTGGATTGAGCATTGTGATGACAAACATCATGGAGCATTGTGATGAGATGACCATGGATAATTTTGATGACGAGTGTCATGGGGAATTGTGATGACAACTGTTATGAAATATTGTGATCACAAGGGTTTGGAGCATTGTTATGACAGAGTTCATGAAGCATTCTAGTTTCATTGGGATGAGAATAGCATGAAGCATTATGATGATGGGCATGGTGCATTGTGATGACAGGGTTCATGGATCATTGAGATGAAAAGGGGCATGGAGCATTGTGATTACAGAGGTCTTGGAGCATTGTGATGAAAAGGGTCATGGAGTCTTGTGATGACAAGGCCATGGAACATCGTGATGGCAGTGGTCATGTAGCATTGTTATGACGGGGTAATGGAGCATTGTGATGGCAAGGACATGGAGCATTGTGATGAGAAGGCCATGGAGCATTCTGATTACATGTGTCATGGAGATTTGTGATGACAAGGTCATGGAGCAATGGGATGAGAGCGTTCATGGATCATCATGATGACAATGACATGGAGGTTTGTGATGCCAAGCGTCATGGATGTTTGTGATGACAAATGTCATGGAGCATTTTGATGACAAGGTCGTTGTGCATTGTGATGAGAAGGGCAGGGTGCATTGTGATGACAGGGTCATGGAGCAATTTGATGAAAATGGTCATGGAACATTTTGATGACTGGGTTTGTGGAACATTGTCATGTCAGGAGTCACGGAGCATTTTTTGATGAAAAGGGTCATGGAATATTTTGATGACAGGAGTCATGGAACATTGTGATGACAGGGATGAGGGTGTATTGTGACGAATAGTGATGTAACACTGTGATATCAGTGGTGAGAGAGCATTTTGATATGAAGTGCATGGAGCATTGTGATGACAAGGTTCATGGAGCATTGTGATGACAAGATTGTGGAGCACTGTGATGACAAGCGAATGGTGCATTGTGATGACATGAGTCGTGGAGCATTGTGCTGACAAGCCCATGGAGCATTGTTATGACAAGGGTCATGGAGCATTGCGCTGAGAAAGGCATAGAGCATTGTGATGACAGGGGTCAAAGAGCATTGTGATGAAAAGTTCATGGAGCATTGTGGTTAAAAAAGACACAGAGACTGTTGATGATGAGGGCATGGACCATTGTGATGACAAAGGTCATGAAGCATTGTGATGACTGCAGTCACGGAGCATTGTGATGACAGGGGTCATGGAGCATTGTGATAACAAGTGTATGGAGCATTGTGATGACAAGGGCATGGAGCATTGGTCTAATAAGTTTCATGGATTATTGCGATGACAGTTGGAACGGTGCATTGTGATGACAACGTCATGGAGCATTGTGATGACCAGATCAGTCAGTATTGTAAAGACAGCTGTCCTGGAGCATTGTGATGACATATGTAATGGCCCATTGTCATGACAATGGCATGGAGCATTGTGATGCCAAGTGTCATGGAGGATTCTGATGACAAATGTAATGGAGCATTGTGATGACAATGGCTTGGGGCATTGTGATGACAAGGGTCAGGGAGCATTGTGCTGACAAGTGCATGGAGAATTGTGATTACAAGGGTCATGGAGCATTCTGATGACAAGCTTGTGGTGTATTTTGATGACAATGACATGGAGCATTTTGATGAAAGCGGCATGGGGCATTGTGATGAAAAAGGCATGTAGCCTTTTCGTGACAGGGTTCAAGGAGCATTCTGACAACAAGAGTCAGTGAGCACTGAGATGACAAGTGTATTGAGAATTATGATGACAAATGTCATGGAGCATTGTGATGAAAAGGGCATTGAACTTTGTGATGACATGTGTTATGGAACATTGTGATCACAAGGGTTTGGAGCATTGTGATGACAGAGGTCATGGATCATTTTGATTTCATGGAGCATGGAGCATTGTGATGACAAGGGCATGAAGCAATGTGATCCCACGATTCATGGAGTATTGTGATGAGAAGGGCATAGAGCATTGTAATGACAAAGTCATGTAGCATTTTGCTAACAAAGCCATGGAGCATTGTGATGACAGGTGTCATGGAGCACTGTAATGACAATCGTCACAGAGCATTGTGAATACAGGTGCCATGGAGCATTGGGATGACAAGCTCATGGATCTTTGTGATGACAAGGGTTATGGAGCATTGGGCTGAATACGTTCATGGAATATTGTGATGATAAAGGTCTTGGAGCATTGTGTAGAGAGAGGTCATGGAGAATTTTGATTTCATTGGGCTCACAATACCCTGAAGCATTATGATGATGGGCATGATGCATTGTGATGACAGGGTTCATGGAGCCTTGACATGAAAAGGGGCATGGAGCATTGTGATTACAGAGGTCTTGGAGCATTGTGATGAAAAGGGTCATGGAGTCTTGTGATGACAAGGCCATGGAACATCGTGATGACAGTGGTCATGTAGCATTTTTATGACGGGGTCATGGAGCATTGTGATGGCAAGGGCATGTAGCATTGTGATGAGAAGGCCATGGAGCATTCTGATTACATGTGTCATGGAGATTTGTGATGACAAGGTCATGGAGCAATGTGATGAGAGCGTTCATGGAGCATCATGATGACAATGACATGGAGGTTTGTGATGCCAAGCGTCATGGATGTTTGTGATGACAAAGGTCATGGAGCATTTTGATGACAAGGTCGTTGTGCATTGTGATGAGAAGGGCAGGGAGCATTGTGATGACAGGGTCATGGAGCAATTTGATGAAAATGGTCATGGAACATTTTGATGACTGGGTTTGTGGAACTTTGTCATGTCAGGGGTCATGGAGCATGTTTTGATGAAAAGGGTCATGGAATAGTTTGATGACAGGAGTCATGGAACATTGTGATGACAGGGATGAGGGTGTATTGTGACGAATAGTGATGTAACACTGTGATATCAGTGGTGAGAGAGCATTTTGATATGAAGTGCATGGAGCATTGTGATGACAAGGTTCATGGAGCATTATGATGACAAGATTGTGGAGCACTGTGATGATAAGCGAATGGTGCATTGTGATGACATGTGTCGTGGAGCATTGTGCTGACAAGCCCATGGAGCATTGTTATGACAAGGGTCATGGAGCATTGTGCTGAGAAAGGCATAGAGCATTGTGATGACAGGGGTCAAAGAGCATTGTGATGAAAAGTTCATGGAGCATTGTGGTTAAAAACGACACAGAGACTGTTGATGATGAGGGCATGGACCATTGTGATGACAAAGGTCATGAAGCATTGTGATGACTGCAGTCACGGAGCATTGTGATGACAGGGGTCATGAAGCATTGTGATAACAAGTGTATGGAGCATTGTGATGACAAGGGCATGGAGCATTGGTCTAATAAGTTTCATGGATTATTGCGATGACAGTTGGAATGGCGCATTGTGATGACAACGGCATGGAGCATTGTGATGACCAGATCAGTCAGTATTGTAAAGACAGCTGTCCTGGAGCATTGTGATGACATATGTAATGGCCCATTGTCATGACAATGGCATCTAGCATTGTGATGCCAAGTGTCATGGAGGATTCTGATGATAAATGTAATGGAGCATTGTGATGACAATGGCTTGGGGCATTGTGATGACAAGGGTCAGGGAGCATTGTGCTGGCAAGTGCATGGAGAATTGTGATGACAAGGGTCATGGAGCATTCTGATGACAAGCTTGTGGTGTATTTTGATGACAATGGCATGGAGCATTTTGATGAAAGCGGCATGGGGCATTGTGATGTAAAAGGCATGTAGCCTTTTCGTGACAGGGTTCAAGGAGCATTCTGACGACAAGAGTCAGTGAGCACTGTGATGACAAGTGTATTGAGAATTGTGATGACAAATGTCATGGAGCATTGCGATGAAAAGGGCATTGAGCTTTGTGATGACATGTGTTATGGAACATTGTGATCACAAGGGTTTGGAGCATTGTGATGACAGAGGTCATGGATCATTTTGATTTCATGGAGCATGGAGCATTGTGATGACAAGGGCATGAAGCAATGTGATCCCACGATTCATGGAGTATTGTGATGACAAGGGCATTGAGCATTGTAATGACAAAGTCATGTAGCATTTTGCTAACTAAGCCATGGAGCATTGTGAATACAGGTGCCATGGAGCATTGGGATGACAAGCTCATGGATCTTTGTGATGACAAGGGTTATGGAGCATTGGGCTGAATATGTTCATGGAATATTGTGATGATAAAGGTCATGGAGCATTGTGTAGAGAGAGGTCATGGAGAATTTTGATTTCATTGTGCTCACAATACCCTGAAGCATTATGATGATGGGCATGATGCATTGTGATGACAGGGTTCATGGAGCCTTGAGATGAAAAGTGGCATGGAGCATTGTGATTACAGGGGTCTTGGAGCATTGTGAGGATAAGGGCATGGAACATTTTGATGAGAAAGCCATGGAACATTCTGATGACATGTGTCATGGAGCTTTGTGATGACAAGGGCAGCGAGCAATGTGATTAGAGTGGTCTTGAGCATAGTTGTGACAAGTGTCATGGAGCCTTGTGGTGACAAGACAGTGTAACATTGGGATGGCAGGGTTCATGGAGCATTGTTATGACAGGTGTAATGGAGCACTGTGATAACAAGTGTCACAGAGCATTGTGAATACAGAGGTCATGGAGCATTGGGATGACTAGGGCACGGATCATTTTGATGACAAGGGTCATGGAGTTTGGGCTGAATATATTCATGGAGTATTGTGATGACGGGGGTCATGGAGCATTGTGATGACTCGGTAATGGGGCATTGTGATGACAAGTGTCCCGGATCATTGTGTTGTCAGGTGTCATGGAGTGTTGTGATGACAGTGGTCATGGAGCATTGTGATGATATTGGTCATGGAGCATTGCAATGAGAATGTCATGGAGCATTGGGCTGATAATATTCATGCAGTATTGTGATGACAGGGGTCATTGAGCATTGTGATGACAAGGGCATGGAGCTTTGTGATGACAGGGGCATGGATAATTGTGATGACAAGGGTCATGGAGCATTTTTTTTTTTTTTTTTTTTTTTTTTTTTTTTTTTTTTTGGTACGCGGGCCTCTCACTGTTGTGGCCTCTCCCCTTGCAGAGCACAGGCTCCGGATGCGCAGGCTCAGTGGCCATGGCTCACGGGCCCAGCTGCTCCACGGCATATGGGATCCTCCCGGACCGGGGCACGAACCCGCATCCCCTGCATCGGCAGGCGGACTCCCAACCACTGCGCCACCAGGGAGGCCCTAAAGAGAAGGCATTTTTTTGTTTGTTTTTTGGGGGTTTTTTTGGTCGCGCCTCACAGCATGCAGGATCCTACTTCCCCGACCAGGGATCGAACCCAGGCCCCCTGCAGTGGAAGCGCAGAGCCCTAACCACTGGACCACCAGGGAATTCCCCATGGAGCATTTTGATGACAAGTTTGTGGAGTATTGTGCTGACAAAGCATGTAACACTGTGATGAGAAGTGTCATGGAACATAGTGATGCCAAGAACTTGGAGAATTGTGATGACCAGGGCATGGAGCATTGTGATGGCAAGACCGTGGAGCATTGTGAGGAGAAGGCCATGTATAATTGTGATGAAGAGTGTCATGGAGCACTGTAATGACAAGGGGTATGGAGCCTTGTGATGTCAGGGGACATGGAGCATTTTGATGAAAAGTGTCATGGAGCATTTTGATGACAGGGCTTATGGAACATTGTGATGTCATAGGTCATCGAACATTGTGATGATAAGTGCATGTAGCATTGTGATGACAGGGGTCATGTAATATTGCAATGACAGGGTTGAGGGAGTATTGTGACAAATATTGATGTAGCATGGTGATATCAGTGGTGACAGTGCA
Source organism: Mesoplodon bidens (assembly GCF_964165515.1). Lineage (NCBI taxonomy): Eukaryota > Metazoa > Chordata > Mammalia > Artiodactyla > Ziphiidae > Mesoplodon > Mesoplodon bidens. The sequence continues at coordinate 1,985,913 of NW_027671170.1, forward strand.
TTTTGATGAGAAGTGCATGGAGAATTGTGATGACAAGTTTTATGGAGCATTGTGATGACAAGATTGTGGAACACTGTGATGACAAGCGCATGGTGCATTGTGATTACATGTGTCATGGAGCACTGTGCTGACAAGAGCCTGGAGAATTGTGATGACAAGGGTCTTGGAGCATAGGGCTGAGAAAGGCATAGAGCATTTTGATGACAAGTGTCAAAGAGCATTGTGATGAAAAGTTCATGGAGCATTGTGGTTAAAAAGGTCACAGAGACTGTTGATGACGAGGACATGGACCATTGTGATGACAAAGGTTATGAAGCATTGTGATGACTAGAGTCACGGAGCATTGTGATGACAGGGGTCATGGAGCATTGTATTAACAAGGGCATGGAACATTGTCTAATAAGTTTCATGGATTATTGCGATGACAGTTTGAATGACGCATTGTGATGACAAGGGCCTGGAGCATTGTGATGACCAGATCATGCAATATTGTGAAGAGAGTTGTCAGGGAGCAATGTGATGACATATGTAATGGCCCATTTTGATGACAACAGCATGAAACATTATGATGATGGGCATGGTGCATTGTGATGACAGGGTTCATGGGTCATTGAGATGAAAATGGGCATGTAGCATTGTGACTACAGGGGCCTTAGAGCTTGTGATGAGAAGGGTCATGGAGCCTTGTGATGACAAGGCCATAGAACAACATGATGGCAGGTATCCAGAAACATTGTTATGACAGGTGTAATGGAGCATTCTGATGGCAAGGGCATGGAACATTGTGATGATATGGCCATGTAGCATTCTGATGACATGTGTCATGGAGCTTTGTGATGACAAGGGCATGGAGGAATGTGATGAGAGGTTTCATGGAGCATTGTGATGACAATGACATAGAGCACTGTGATGCCAAGGGTCATGGAGCTTTGTGATGACAACTCATGGATCATTTTGATGACAAGGGCATGGTGCATTGTGATGAGAAGGGCAGGGAGCATTTTGATGACCGAGTCATGCAGCAATTTGAAATAAACTGTAATGGAACATTTTGATGGCATGGGTTATAGAATATTGTGACGTCAGGGGTCATGGAGCTTTGGGATGAAAAGGGTCATGGAGCATTTTGATGACAGTGGTTATGGAATAGAGTGATGTCAGGGGTCATGGAACATTGTGATGTTAAGGGGATGTAGCATTGTGATGACAGGGTCATGGAACATTGTGATTACAGGGGTGAGGGAGTATTGTGATGACTAGTGATGGAACATTGTGATATCTCTGTTAAGAGAGCATTTTGATGAGAAGTGCATGGACCATTGTGATTACAATGTATATGGAGCACTGCAATAACAAGGTTGTGGACCGTTGTGATGAAATGTGCGTGGCACATTTTGATGACAATGGTCATGGAGCATTGTTCTGACAAAGACATGGAACATTGTGATGAGAAGGGTCACAGAGAATTGTGATGAAATGTTCATGGAGCATTGTGGTTACAAAGGTCACAGAGCCTTGTGATGATGCGGGCATGGACCATTGTGATGACAAACGTTATGAAGCATTGTGATGATTGGAGTCACGGAGCATTGTGATGACAGGGTTCATGGATCATTCTGATGACAAGGGCATGGAGCATTGTGATGACAGGTGCATGGAGCATTGGTCTGACAAGTTTCATAGATTACTGTGATGACAGTGTGCATGGTGCATTGTGATGTTAATGGCATGGAGCATTGTGATGAGAAGGTCATGGAGTATTGTGAAGACAGGTGTCAGGGAGCATTGTGATGACATATGGCATGGTCCATTGCGATGACAATGGCATGGATAATTTGATTCCAAATGTAATGGAGGATTGTGATGACTGGGGCTTGGAGCATTATGATGACAAGGGCCATTGAAAATTTTCATGACATGGTCGTGAAGCATTGTGATGAAAAGGTCCTGCAGCCCTGTGATGACAAAACCATGGAGCCTAGTGAAGACAAGTCTCATGGAGCATACTGATGAAAAGGGGCATGGAGCATTGAGAATACAGTGGTCTTGCAACATTGTGATGACAAGGGCATGGATCATTGTGAGGAGAAGACCAAGGAGCATTCTGATGGCATGCATCATTGAGCTTTGTGATGACAAGGGCATGGAGCATTGTGATGACAAGGGTCATGGAGCATTGTGATGACAACGGCCATTGAGAATTTTGGATGGAAATGTTGTGAAGCATTGTGATGACAAAGGCATGGAGCTTGCTATGTTATTGGTCATGTGGCATTGCGATGACATGTGCATGGAGAATTGTGATGACAAAAGCATGTAACATTGTGATGAGAACTGTCATGGAGCGTTGTGATGACAAGCACATGGAGAATTGTGATGACAAGGGGCATGGAGCATTCTGATGACAAGCTTGTGGAGTATTGTGCTGACAAAGCATGTAACACTGTGATGAGAAGTGTCATGGAACATAGTGATGCCAAGGACGTGGAGAATTGTGATGACAGGGAACATGGAGCATTGTGATGACCAGGGCATGGAGCATTGTGATGGCAACACCGTGGAGCCTTGTGATGAGAAGATCATGGATAATTGTGAAGACGAGCGTCATGGAGCACTGTAATGACAAGGGGTATGGAGCATTGTGATGTCAGGGGACATGGAGCCTTTTGATGAAAAGGGTCATGGAGCATTTTGATGACATGGCTTATGGAACATTGTGATGTCATAGGTCATCGAACATTGTGATGATAAGTGCATATATCACTGTGATGACAGGAGTCATGGAACATTGTGATGACAGGGGTGACGGAGCATTGTGACGAATAGTGATGTAACATTGTGATATCAGTGGTGAGAGAGCATTTTGTTGAGAAGTGCATGGAACATTGTGATGACAAGGTTTATGGAGCATTGTGATGACAAATTGTGGAGCACTGTGATGACAATTGCATGGTGTATTGTGATGACATATGTCTTGGAGTACTGTCCTGACCAGCACATGGAGCATTGTGATGACATGGGTCGTGGAGCTTCCTGCTTCGAAAGGCATAGAGCATTGAGATGACAAGGGTCAAAGAGAATTGTGATGAAATGTTCATGGAGCATTGTGGTTAAAAAAGTCACAGAGACTGTGGATGACGAGAACATGGACCATTGTGATGACAAAGGTCCTGAACCATTGTGATGACTGGAGTCATGGAGCATTGTGAATACAGGGGTCATGGAGCATTGGGATGACAAGGGCATGGATGATTGTGATGACAAGTGTCATGGAGCATTTGGCTGAAAATGTTCATGGAGTATTGTGATGACAGGGGTCATTGAGAATTGTGATGAGAGAGGTCATGGAAAATTTTGATTTCATTTTGCTGACAATAGCCGGAAGCATTATGATGATGGGCATGATGCATTGAGATGACAGGGTTCATGGAGCATTGACATGAAAAAGGGCATGGAGCACTGTGATTACAGGAGTCTTGGAGCATTGTGATGAAAAGGGCATGGAGCATTTTGATGGGAAGGCCATGGAACATTCTGATGACAAGTGTCATGGAGCTTTGTGATGACAAGGGCATGGAGCAGTGTGATTACAGGGGTCTTGGAGCATTGTGATGACAAGTGTCATAGAGCCTTGTGATAACAAGGAAGTGAAACATTGTGATGGCAACGTTCACGGAGCATTGTTATGACAGGGGTAATGGAGCATTGCGATGAGAAGGACATGGAGCATTGTGATTACAAGGTTTATGGAGCATTGCCATGACAAATTTGTGGACTGTTGTGATGAAAAGCGGTGGCACATTGTGATGACAAGTGTCATGGAGCATTTTTCTGACAAAGGCATGGAGAATTGTGATAACAAGTGTCACGGAGCATTGTGAAGGAAATTTCATGGAGCTTTGTGGTTACAATGGTCACAGAGCCTTGTGATGATGCGGGCATGGATCATTGTGATGAGAAATGTTATGAAGCATTGTGATGCCTGGAGTCACGGAGCATTGTGATGACATGGGTCATGGAGCACTGTGATGCCAAGGGCATGGAGCATTGTGATGTCAGGGGCATGGAGCATTCGTCTGAATACCTTCAGAGATTATTGTGATGACAGTGGACATGGTGCATTGTGCTGACAAGGGCATGGATCATTGTGATGTGAATGTCATGGATTATTGTGAAGACAGGTGTCAGGGAGCATTGTGATGTCATATGTCATGATCCATTGCGATGACAATGGCATGGAGCATTGTGATGACAAATGAAATGGAGGATTCTGATGACAAATATAATGGAGCATTGTGATGACTAGGGCTTGGAGCATTATGATGACAAGGGTTATTGAGAATTGTCATGACAAGGTACAGAAGCATTGTGATGACAAGGTCCTGTAGCATTGTGATGAAAAAACCATGGAGCCTTGGGATGAAAAATCTCATGGAGCATACCGATGAAAAGGGGCATGGAGCATTGTGATTACAGGGGTCTTAGAGCACTGTGATGAAAAGGGCATGGAGCATTTGGATGAGAATGCCATGTAACATTCTGATGACATGTGTCATGGAGCTTTGTGATGACAAGGGCATGGAGCATTGTGATTACAGGAATCTTGGAGCATTGTGATGACAAGTGTCATGGAGTATTGTGATGACAAGGCCGTGGAAAACTGTGATGGCAGGGGTCATGGAGCATTGTTATGAGAGGGGTAATGGAGCATTGTGATGGGAAGGGTCATGGAGCATTTTCATGACGGCGTTATGGAACATTGTGATGTAAGGTGTCATCGAACATTGTGATGATAAGTGCATGTACCATTGTGATGACAGTAGTCATGGACCATTATGATGACAGGGGTGAGGGAGTATTGTGACAAATAGTGATGTAACATTGTGATATCAGTGGTGAGAGAGCATTTTGATGAGAAGTGCATGAAGCATTGTGATGACAAGGTTTATGGAGCATTGTGATGACAAGATTGTGGAGCACTGTGATGACAAGTGCATGGTGCATTCTGATGACATGTGTCATGGAGGACTGTGCTGACAAGCGCATGGAGCATTGTGATAACAGGGGTCATGGAGCATTGTGATAACAAGGGTATGGAGCATTGTGATGAAAAGAGCATGGAGCATTGGTCTAATAAGTTTCATGGATTATTGCTAAGACAGTTGGAATGGTGCATTGTGATGACAAGGGCATGGATGATTATGATAACCAGGTCATGCAGTATTGTGAAGACAGGTGTCAGGGAGCATTGTGATGACATATGTAATGGCCCATTGTGATGACAATGGCATGGAGCATTGTGATGCCAAGTGACATGGAGGATTCTGATGACAAAGGTAATGGAGCATAGTGATGACAAAGGCATGCAGCATTTTGATGAGAAGACCATGGAACATTCTGATGACATGTGTCATGGAGCTTTGTGATGACAAGGGCGTGGAGCATTGTGATTAAAAGGGTCTTGGAGCATTGTGATGACAAGTGTCATGGAGTCTTGTGATGACAAAGCCGTGGAAAATTGTGATGGCAGGGGTCATGTAGCATTGTTATGAGAGGGTTAATGAAGCATTGTGATGAGAAGGGCAAGTAGCATTGTGATGAAAAGTTTTCTGGAGCATTGTGATGACATATTTGTAGACAGTTGAGATGAAAAGATCGTGGCACATTGTGATGACAAGGGTCATGGAGCATTTTTCTGACAATGGCATGGAGCATTGTGATGACAAGGGTCATGGAGCATTGTGAGGATAAGTTCTTGGAGCATTGTGGTTACAAAGGTCACAGAGCCTTGTGATGATGCGGGAAGGTAACATTGTGATGACAAATATTATAAAGCACTGTGATGACTGGAGTCACGGAGCATTGTGATGACAGGGGTCATGGAGCATTGTAATGACAAGAGCATGGAGCACTGGGATGACAAGGGCATGGGGCATTGTGATGAGAAGTTCATGGAGTATTTTGAAGAAAGGTGTCAGGGAGCATTGTAAAGACATATGTCATGGTCCTTTGCGATGAAAATGGCAGGGAGTATTGTGATGCAACATGTAATGGAGGATTGTGATGACTAGGGCTTGGAACATTATGATGACAAGGGCCATTGGGAATTTTCATGACAGTGTCGTGAAGCATTGTGATGACAAGTTCCTGGAGCATTGTGATAAGAAAACCATGGAGCTTTGTGATGACAAATCTCATGGAGCATAATGATGAAAAGGGGCATGGACCACTGTGATTACCGGGGTCTTGGAACATTGTGATAACAAGGGCATGGAGCAATGTGAGAAGAAGGCCAATGTACATTCTAATGACATGCGTCATTGAGCTTTGTAATGAAAAGGGCAAGGAGCATTGTGATTACAGAGGTCTTGGAGCATTTTGATGAAAGGGCATGGATCATTGTGATGAGAAAGTCATGGAGCCTTGTCATGACAGTGTTCAAGGAGCATAAAGACAACAAGTGTGAGGGAGCATTTTGATGTCAAGTGTATTGAGCATTGTGATGACAAAGGTCATGGAGCATTGTGATGAGAAAAGCATGGATAATTGTGATGACGAGTGTCAAGGGGCATTGTCCTGTCCACTGTTATGGAATATTGTGGTCACAAGGGTTTGCAGCATTTTTATGACAGAGTTCATGGAGAATTTTGATTTCATTGTGATGACAACAGCATGAAGCACTATGATGATGGTCATGCAGCATTGTGATGACAGGTTTCATGGATCATTGAGATGAAAAGGGGCATGGAGAACTGTGATTACAGGGGTCTTGGAAAATTGTGATGAGAAGTGTCATGGAGCCTTGTGATGACAAGGCGAAGGAACATCGTGATGGCAGGGGTCATTGAGCATTGTTATGACAGGTGTAATGGAGCATTTTGATGGCAATGGCATGGAGCATTGTCATGAGAAAGCCATGGAGCATTCTGATGACATGTGTCATGGAGCTTTGTGATGACAAGGGCATGAAGCAATGTGATGGGAGTGTTCATGGATCACTGTGATGACAATGACAAGGAGCATTGTGATGCCAAAGGTCATGGATATTTGTGATGACAAAAGTCATGGAGCATTTTCATGACAAGGGCGTTGTTCATTGTGATGAGAAGGGAAGGGAGCATTGTGATGACAGTATCATGGAGCAATTTGAAAAAAAGAGTCATGGAATATTTTGATGACGGGGTTATGGAACATTGTGATGTCAGGGGTCATCGAACATTGTGATGATAATTGCATGGACCAATGTGATGACAGGAGTCATGGAACATGATGATGACAGGGGTGAGGGAGTACTGTGACGAATAGTGATGTTACATTTTGATATCAGTGGTGAGAGAACATTTTGATGAGAAGTGCATGGAGCATTGAGATGACAAGGTTTATGGAGCATTGTGATGAAAAGATTGTGGAGCACTGGGATGACAAGCGCATGGTGCACTGTGATGACATGTGTCATGGAGCATGGGGCAGAGAAAGGCATAAAGCATTGTGATGACAAAGGTCAAAGAGCCTTGTGATGAAAAGTTCATGGAGCATTGTGGTCAAAATTGTCAGAGAGACTGTTGATGACGAGGGCATGGACAATTGTGATGACGAAGTTCATGAAGCATTGTGATGACTGGAGCAATGGAGAATTGTGATGACAGGGGTCATGGAGCATTGTGATAACAAGGGCATGGAGCACTGTGATGACAAGGGCATGGAGCATTGGTCTAATAAGTTTCATGGATTATTGCGATGACAGTTGGAACGGCACATTGTGATGAAAAGGGCATGGAACATTGGTCTCAAAAGTTTCATGGATTATTGCGATGACAGTTGGAATGGCGCATTGTGATGACAAGTGCATGGAGCATTGTGATAACGAGGTCATGCAGTAGTGTGAAGACAGGTGTCAGGGAGCACTGTGATGACATATGTCATGGTCCATTGCGATGACAATGTCAGGGATCATGGTGATGCCAAATGTAATGGAGGATTGTGATGACAAATATAATGGAGCATTGTGATGACTAGGGCTTTGAGCATTATGATGACAAGGGCCATTGAGAATTTTCATGACAAGATCGTGAAGCATTGTGATGAAAAAATATGGAGCATTGTGATGAGAAAACCATGGAGCCTTGTGATGACAGATCTCATGGAGCAAACTGATGAAAAGGGGCATGGAGCATTGTCATTACAGGGGTGTTGGAGCACAGTGAAGACAAGGGCATGGAGCATTTTGATGAGAAGGCCCAGGAACATTCTGATGACATGTGTCATGGAGCTTTGTGATGACAAGGGCATGGAGCATTGCGATTACAGGGGTCTTGGAGAATTGTGATGACAAGTGTAATGGAGTCTTGTAATGACGAGGCCGTGGAACTTTGTGATGGCCAGGGTGATGGTGCTTTGTGATGACCAGGTCATGCAGTATTGTGAAGACAGTTGTCAGGTGTCATTGTGATGACATATGTAATGGTCCATTGTGATGAGAATGGCAAGGAGCATTGGGATGCCAAGTGTCATGGAGAAATCTGATGACAAAGGTAATGGAGCATTTTGATGACCATGGCTCTGGGCATTGTGATGACAAGGGTCATGGAGCATTCTGATGACAAGCTTGTGGTGTATTTTGATGACAACGGCATGGAGCATTGTGATGGAAACGGCATGGGGCATTGTGATGAAAAAGGCATGGAGACTTTTCGTGACAGGTTTCAAGGAGCATTGTGACGACAAGTGTCAGGGAGCATTGTGATGACAAGTGTATTGAGGATTGTGATGACAAAGGTCATGGAGCATTGTGATGAAAATGACATGGAGTATTGTGATGACAGGCATCTTGGAGCGTTGTGATGACAAGTGTTATGGAACTTTGTGATCACAAGGGTTTGGGGCATTGTGATGACATAGGTCATGGATCATTTTGATTTCAAGAAGCATGGAGCATTGCGAAGACAAGGGCATGAAGCAATGTGATCCCAAGGTTCATGGAGGATAGTGATGACAATGGTAATTGAGTATTGTGATGACAAGCGCATAGAGCATTGTAATGTCAAGGTCATGTAGCATTTTGCTGACAAAGGCATGGAGCATTGTCATGACAGGTGTCATGTAGCACTGTGCTGACAAGCGTCCTGGAGCATTGTGAATACAGGGGTCATGGAGCATTGGGATGACAAGGGCATGTATGATTGTGATGACAAGTGTCATGGAGCATTGGGCTGAAAAAGTTCATGGAGTATTGTGATAACAGGGGTCTTGGAGCATTGTGATGACAGAGGTCATGGAGAATTTTGATTTCATTGTGCTGACAATAGCCGGAAGCATTATGATGATGGGCATGATGCATTGTGATGACAGGGTTCATGGAGCATTGAGATGAATAAGGGCATGGAGCATTGTGATTACAGGGGTCTTGGGGCATTGTGATGACAAGGGCATGGAGCATTTTGATGAGAAGGCCATGGAACATACTGATAACATGTGTCATGGAGCTTTGTGATGACAAGGGCATGGAGCATTGTGATTACAGGGGTCTTGGTACATTGTGATGACAAGTGTCATGGAGCCTTGTGATGACAAGGCCGTGGAACATTGTGATGGCAAAGGTCATGTAGCATTGTTATGACAGGTGTAATGGAGTTTTGTGATGACATGGGCATGGAGCATTGTGATTACAAGGGTCTTGGAGCACTGTGATGAAAAGGGCATGGATCATTGTGATGAAAAAAGCATGGAGCCTTGTCATGACAGGTTTCAAGAAGCATACAGACAACAAGTGTCAGGGAGCATTTTGCCGACAAGTGTATTGAGCATTGTGATGACAAAGGTCATGGAGCATTGTGATGAGAAGACCATGGATAATTGTGATGACGAGTGTCATGGGGCATTGTGATGACAAGTGTTATGGAATATTTTGTTCACAAGGGTTTGGAGAATTGTTATGACAGAGGTCATAGAGCATTGTGAATTCATTGTGATGACAATAGCATGAAGCATTATGATGATGGGCATGGTGCATTTTGATGACAGGGTTCATGGATCATTGAGATGAAAAGGGGCATGGAGCATTGTGATTAGAGGGGTCTTGGAGCATTGTGATGAGAAGGGTCATGGATCCTTGTGATGAAAAGGCCATGGAACATCGTGATGGCTGTGGTCATGGAGCATTGTTTTGACAGGGGTAATGGAGCATTGTGATGGCAAGGACATGGAGAATTGTGATGAGAAGGCCATGGAGCTTTCTAATGACATTTGTCATGGAGCGTTGTGATGACAATGGCATGGAGCTTTCTGATGCCAAGCGTCATTGATCTTTTTGATGGCAATGGTCATGGAGCATTTTGATGGCAAGTGCGTTGTGCACTGTGATGTGAAGGGAAGGAAGCATTTTGATGACAGGGTCATGGAGCAATTTGATGAAAAGTGTCATGGAACACTTTGATGACAGGGGTTGGGGAACATTGTGATGTCAGTGGTCATAGAATATTGTGATGATAATGCATGAAGCATTGTGATGACAGGAGTCATGGTACATTGTGATGACAGGGGTGAGGGAGTATTGTGACGAATAGTGATGTAACATTGTGATATCAGTTGTGAGAGAGCATTTTGAAGAGAAGTGCAGGGAGCTTTGTGATGACAAGTTTTATGGAGCATTGTGATGAAAAGACTTTGGAGCACTGTGATGACAAGCTCATGGTGCATTGTGATGACATGTGTCGTGGAGCATTGTGCTGACAAGCACATGGAGCATTGTGATGACAAGGGTCATGGAGCATTGTGCTGAGAAAGGCATAGAGCATTGTGATGACAAGGGTCCAAGAGAATTGTGATGAAAAGTTCATGGAGCATTGTGGTTAAAATGTCACAGAGACTGTTGATGATGAGAGCATGGACCATTGTGATGACAAAGGTCATGAAGCATTGTGATGACTGGACTCACGGAGCACTGTGATGACAGGTGTCATGGAGCATTGTGATAACAAGGGCATGGTGCATTGTGATGACAAGGGCATGGAGCATTGTGATGACCAGGTCATGCAGTATTGTGAAGAGAGGTGTCAGGGAGCATTGTAATGACATACGTAATGGCCCATTGTGATGACAATGGCATGGAGCATTGTGATGCCAAGTGTCATGGAGAATTCTGATGACAAAGGTAATGGAGCATTCTGATGATAATGGCTTGGTGCATTGTGATGACAATGGTCAGGGAGCATTGTGCTGACAAGTGCATGGAGAATTGTGATGACAACGGTCATGGAGCATTCTGATGACAAGCTTCTGGAGTATTTTGATGACAATGGCATGGAGCATTGTGATGAAAATGGCATGGGACATTGTGATGGAAAAGGAATGGAGCATTTTCGTGACAGTGTTCAAGGAGCATTCTGACGACAAGTGTCAGGGAGCATTGTGATAACAAGTGTATTGATAATTGTGATGACAAATTTCATGGAGCATTGTGATGAAAAGGGCATGGAGTATTGTGATGATAGGCATCATGGAGCGATTTAATGACAAGAGTTTTGGAACTTTGTGATCACATGGGTTTGGAGCATTGTGATGACAGATGTCATGGATCATTTTGATTTCAAGGAGCATGGAACATTGTGATGAAAAGGGCATGAAGCAATGTGATCCCACGGTTCATGGAGGATTGTGATGACAATTGTAATGGAGTATTGTGATGACAAGGACATAGAGCCTTGTAATGACAAGTTCATGTAGCATTTTGCTGACAAAGCCATGGAGCATTGTGATGACATGTGTCATGGAGCACTGTGATGACAAGCGTCACGGAGCATTGTGAATACAGGGATCATGGAGCATTGCGATGACAAGGTCATGGATGATTGTGATGACAAGTGTCATGGAGCATTGGGCTGAAAATATTCATGGAGTATTGTGATGATAGGGGTCATGGAGCATTGTGATGAGAGAGGTCATGGAGAATTTTGATTTCATTGTGCTTACAATAGCCTGAAGCATTATGATCATGAGCATGATGCATTTTGATGACAGGGTTCATGGAGCATTGAGATGAAGAGGGGCATGGAGCACTGTGATTACAGTGGTCTTGGTTCATAGTGATGAAAAGTGTCATGGAGCCTTGTGATGACAAGCCTGTGGAACATTGTGATGGCAGGTGTCATGGAGCATTGTTATGACAGGGCTAATGGAGCATTGTGATGAGCAGGGCATGGAGCATGTGACTACAAGGTTTATGGAGCATTTTTCTGACAAAATCATGGAGCATTGTGATGACAAGAGTCACGGAGCATTGTGATGGAAATTTCATGGAGCACTGTGGTTACAAAGGTCACAGAGCCTTGTCATGACGCGGACATGGACCATTGTGATGACAACACTTATGAACCATTGTGATGCCTGGAGTCACGGTGAATTGTGATGACATGGGTCATGGAGCATTGTGATGACAAGGGCATGGAGCATTGTGATGTCAGGGGATGGAACATTGGTATGTCAAGTTTCATAGATTATTGTGATGACAGTTGGCTTGGTGCATTGTGATGACAAGGGCATGGATCATTGTGATGATAAGGTCATGGAGTATTGTGAAGACAGGTGTCAGGGAGCATTGTGATAAAATATGTCATGGTCCATTGCGATGACAATGTCAGGGAGCACGGTTATGCCAAATGTAATGGAGGATTGTGATGACAAATATAATGGAGCATTGTGATGACTAGGGCTTGGAGCATTATGATGACAAGGGCCATTGAGAATTTTCATGACAAGGTCGTGAAGCATTGTGATGACAAAATGCTTCAGCATTGTGATGAGAAACCCATGTAGACTTGTGATGAACAATCTCATGCAGCATACTGATGAAAAGGTGCTTGGAGCATTTTCATTACAGTGGTGTTGGAGCACGGTGATGACAAGGGCATGGAGCATTTTGATGAGAAGGCCATGGAACATTCTGATGACATGTGTCATGGAGCTTTGTGATGACAAGTTCATGAAGCATTGTGAATACTGGGGTCTTGGAGCATTGTGATTAAAAGTGTCATGGAGTCTTGTGATGACAAGACCGTGGAACATTGTGATGGCAGGGGTTATGGAGCATTGTGATGACAAGGTCATGCAGTATTGTGAAGACAGGTGTCAGGGAGCATTGCGATGACATATGTAATGGCCCATTGTGATGACAATTGCAAGGAGCATTATGATGCCAAGAGTCATGGAGGATTCTGATGACAAAGGAAATGGAGCATTGTGTTGACAGGGGTCAGGGAGCATTGTGCTGACAAGTGCATGGAGAATAGTGATGACAAGGGTCATGGAGCATTCTGATGACAAGCTTGTAGAGTATGTTGATGACAATGGCATTGAGCATTGTGATGAAAACGGAATGGGACATTGTGATGAAAAAGGCATGGGGCATTGTGATGATAAACGCATGGAGCCTTTTCGTGACAGGGTTCAATGAGCATTCTGACGACAAGTGTCAGGGAGCATTGTGAGGACAAGTGTATTGAGAATTGTGATGAAAAAGGTCATGGAGCATTGTGATGAAAATGGCATGGAGTATTGTGCTGACTTTCAGCATGTAGCGTTGTGATGACAAGTGTTTTGCAACATTGTGATCACAAGTGTTTGGAGAATTGTGATGACAGAGATCATGGATCACTTTGATTTCAAGGAGCATGGAGCATTCTGATGACAAGAGCATGAAGCAATGTGATCCCAAGGTTCATGGAGGATTGTGATGAGATTTGTAATGGAGTATTGTGATGAAAATCACATAGATCATTGTAATGAGAAAGTCATGTAGCATTTTGCTGACAAAGCCATGGAGCATTGTGATGACAGGTATCATGGAGCACTGTGATGACAAGCGTCACGGAGCATTGTGTATACATGGGTCATGGAGCATTGGGATGACAAGGGCATGGATCATTGTAATGGCAAAGGTCATGCAGCATTGGGCTGAAAATATTCGTGGAGTATTGTGATGACAGGGGTCATGGAGCATTGTGATGAGAGAGGTCATGGAGAATTTTGATTTCATTGCGCTGACAATAGCCGGAATCATTATAATGATGGGCATGATGCATTGTGATGACAGGGTTCATGGAGCATTGAGATGAAAAGTGGCATGGAGCATTGTGATTACAGGGGTCTTGGAGCATTTTGATGAGAAGGGTCATGGAGCCTGGTGATGACAAGACCATGGGACATTGTGATGCCAGGGGTCATGGAGCATTGTTATGACAGGGTTCACGGAGCATTGTGATGGACATTTCACGGAGCATTGTGGTTACTAAGTCACAGAGCCTTGTGATGACGCTGGCTTAGACAATTGTGTTGACAAATGTTATGAAGCATTGTGATGCCTGGAGTCAGGGAGCATAGTGATGACAGACGTCATGGAGCATTTTGATGACAAGGCCATGGAGCATTGTGATGTCTGGTCCATGGAGCATTGGTATGAAAGTTTTCATAGATAATTGTGATGACAGTGGACATGGTGCATTGTGCTGACAAGGGCATGGATCATTGTGATGAGAAGGCCATGGAGTATTGTGAAGATAGGTGTCAGCGAGCATTGTGATGACATATGTCATGGTCCATTGTGATGACAATGGCAGCGAGCATTGTGATGCCAAATGAAATGGAGGATTATGATGACAAATATAATGGAGCATTGTGAGGACTAGGGCTTGGAGCATTATGATGACAAGGGCCATTGAGAATTCTCAAGACAAGGTCGAGAAGCATTGCGATGACAAGGTCCTGGAGCATTGTGATGAAAAAACCATGGAGACTTGTGATGACAAATCTCATGGAGCATACTGATGAAAAGGGGCATGGAGCATTGTGATTACAGGGTTCTTGGTGCACTGTGATGACAAGGGCATGGAGCATGTTGATGAGAAGGCCATGGAACATTCTGATGACATGTGTCCTGGACCTTTGTGATGACAAGGGCATGGAGCATTGTGATTACAGGGGTCTTCGAGCATTGTGATGACAAGTGTCATGGAGTCTTGTGATGACAAGTCCGTCGAACATTGTGATGGCAGGTGTCATGGAGCATTGTTATTACAGGGTTATGGAGCATTGTTATGAGAAGTGCAGGGAGCATTGTGATTACAATGTTTATGGAATATTGCGATGACAAATTTGTGGACCTTAGTGATGAAAAGTATGTGGCACATTGTGAAGACAAGGGACATGGAGCATTTTTCTGACAAAGGCATGTAGCATTGTGATGACAAGGGTCACGGAGCATTGTGATGAAAAGTTCATGGAGCATTGTGGTTACAAAGGTCACAGAGCCTGGTGATGACACGGGCATGTACCACTGTGATGACAAATGTTATGAAGCATTGTGATGAATGGAGTCACGGAGCATTGTGATGACAGTGGTCATGGAGCATTGTGATGACAAGGGCATGGAGCATTGGGATGACAAGGGCATGGAGCATTGTGATGAGAAGTTCATGGAGTATTTTGAAGAAAGGTGTCAGGGAGCATTGTGATGACATATGTAATAGTCCATTGCGATGACAATGGCTGGGAGTATTGTGATGCCAAATGTAATGGAGGATTGTGATGACAAATATAATGGAGAATTGTGATAACTACGGCTTGGAGCATTATGATGACAAGGGCCATTGAGAATTTTCATGACAATGTCGTGAAGCATTTTGATGACAAGTTCCTGGAGCATTGTGATAAAAAACCATGGAGCCTTGTGATGACAAATCTCATGGAGCATACTGATGAAAAGGGGCATGGTCAACTGTGATTACCGGGGTCTGGGAACATTGTGATGACGAGGGCATGGATCAATGTCAGGAGAAGGCCAAGGAGCATTCTAATGACATGCGTCATTGAGATTTGTGATGACAAGGACATGGAGCATTGTGATTACACGGGTCTTGGAGCATTGTGATGAATAGGGCATGGATCATTGTGATGAGAAAGGCATGGAACCTTGTCATGACAGGGTTCAAGGAGCATACAGACAACAAGGGTGAGGGAGCATTTTGATGACAAGTGTATTGAGCACTGTGATGACAAATGTCATAGAGCATTTTGATGAAAAGACCATGGATAATTGTCATGACGAGTGTCAATGGACATTGTGATGACAAGTGTTATGGAATATTGTGATCACATGGGTTTGCAGCATTTTTATGACAGAGTTCATGGAGCATTTTGATTTCATTGTGATGACAATAGCATGAAGCACTATGATGATGGGCATGGTGCATTTTGATGACAGGGTTCATGGAACATTGAGATGAAAAGGGGCATGGAGCAGTGTGATTACAGGGGTCTTGGAGCATTGTGATGAGAAGTGTCATGGAGCCTTGTGATGACAAGCCCCAGGAACATCGTGATGGCAGGGTTCATGGAGCATTGTTATGAGAGTGGTAATGGAGCACTGTGATGAGTAGGGCAAGGACCATTGTGATTACAAAGTTTATGGAGCATTGCAATGACAAATTTTTGGACCGTTTTGATGAAAAGTGTGTGGCACATTGTGATGACAAGGGTCATGGAGCATTCTTATCACAAAGGCATGGAGCATTGTGATGACAAGTGTCACGGAACACTGTGATGAAAAGTTCATGGAACATTGTGGTTACAAAGGTCACAGAGCCTTGTGATGACTCGGGCATGGAACAATGTGATGACAAATTTGTGAAGCATTGTGATGACTGGAGTCACGGAGCATTGTGATGACAGGGGTCATGGAGAATTGTAATGATAACGACATGGAGCATTGTGATGACAGGGGCATGGAGCATTGTGATGAGAATTTCATAGATTATTTTGAAGAAACGTGCCATGGAGCATTGTGATGACATATGTCATAGGCCATTGCGATGACAATGGCAGGGAGCATTGTGATGCCAAATGTAATGGAGGATTGTGATGAAAAATATAATGGAGCATTGTGATGACTAGGGCCTGGAGCATTATGATGAGAAGGGCCATTGAGAATTTCAATGAAAAAGTCATGCAGCATTGTGATGACAAGGTCGTGGATCATTGTGATAAGAAAACCATAGAGCCTTTTGATGACAAATCTCATGGAGCATACTGATGAACAGGGGCATGGACCACTGTGATTACAGGGGTCTTGGAACATTGTGATAACAAGGGCATGGAAAACTGTGAGTAGAAGTTTAAGGAACATTCTAATGATATGCGTCATAGAGCTTTGTGATGACAAGGTCATGGAGCATTGTGATTACAGGGGTCTTGGAGCATTGTGAAGAAAAGGACATGGATCATTGTGATGAAAAAGGCATGGAGCCTTGTCATGAGAGGTTTCAAGGAGCATACAGACAACAAGTGACATGGGGCATTTTGGTGACATGTGTATTGACATTGTGATGACAATGATCATGGAGCATACTGATGAAAATGGGCATGGAGCATTGTGATTACAGGCGTCTTGGAGCACTGTGATGACAAGGCATGGAGCATTTAGATGAGAAGGCCATGGAACATTCTGATGACATGTGTCATGGAACTTTGTGATGACAAGGGCATGGAGCATTGTGATTACAGGGGTCTTGGAGCATTGTGATGACAAGTGTCTTGGAACCTTGTGATGACAATGCCGTGGAACATTGTGATGGCAGGGGTCATGGATCATTGTTATGATGGGTTAATGGAGCATTGTGATGAGAAGGGAAAGGAGCATTGTGTTTTCAATGTTTATGGACCATTGCGATGACAAATTTGTGGACCATTGTGATAAAAAGCGTGTGGCACATTTTGATGACAAGGGTCATGGAGCATTTTTCTGACAAAGGCATGGAGCATTGTGATGACAGGGTCAAGGAGCATTGTGATGAAAAGTTCATGGAGCATTGTGGTTACAATAGTCACAGATTTTTGTGATGATGCTGGCATGGACCATTGTGATGACAAATGTTATGAAACATTGTGATGACTTGGGTCACGGAGCAATGTGATGGCAGTGGTCATGGAGCATTCTGATAACAAGGGCATGGAGCATTGTGATGATAGGGGCATGGAGCATTGTGATGAGAAGTTCATGGAGTATTCTGAAAAAAGGCGTCAGGGAACATTGTGATGACATATGTCATGGTCCATTGCGATGACAATGGCAGGGAGCATTGTGATGCCAAATGTAACTGAGCGTTGTGAAGACAAATATAATGGAGCATTGTTATGACTAGGGCTTGGAGCATTATGATGACAAGGGCCATTGAGAATTTTCATAACAACGTCATAAAGCATTGTGATGAAAGGGTCCTGAGCATTGTGATAAGAAAACCATGGAGCCTTGTGATGACAAATCTCATGGAGCATAGTGATGAAAAGGGGTAGGGACGACTGTGATTACAGGCGTCTTGGAACATTGTGATGACAAGGTCATGGAGCATTGTGAGGAGAAGGCCAAGTAGCATTCTAATGATATGTGTCATAGAACATTGTGATTACAAGGGCATGGAGCATTGTGATTACAGTGGTCTTGGAGCATTGTGATGAAAAAGGCATGGATCATTGTGATGAAAAAGGCATGGAGCCTTGTCATGACAGGGTTCAAGGAACATACAGACAACACCTGACAGGGAGCACTTTGATGACAAGTGTATTGAGCATTGTGATGGCAAAGGTCATGGAGCATTGTGATGAGCAGACCATGGATAATTGTGATGACGAGTGTCATGGGGCATTGTGATGACAAGTGTTATGGAATATTGTGATCACAAGGGTTTGGAACATTTTTATGACAGAGTTCATGGAGCATTTTGATTTCTTTGTGATGACAATAGCATGAAGCATTATGATGACGGGAATGTTGCATTGTGATGACAGGGTCATGGATCATTTAGATGAAAAGGGGCATGGAGCAATGTGATTACAGTTGTCTTGGAGAATGTGATGAGAAGGGTCATGGAGCCTTGTGATGAAAAGGCCAAGGAACATCGTGATGGCAGTGGTCATGGAGCATTGTTATGACAGGGGTAATGGAGCATTGTGATGTCAAGGGCATGGAGCATTGTGATGAGAAGGCCACGGAGCATTCTGATGACATGTGTCATGGAGGTTTGTGATGACAAGGGAATGGAACAATATGAGGAGAGCGTTCATGGAGCATTGTGATGAAAATGACATGGAGCATTGTGATGCCAAGGGTCATGGATCTTTGAGATAACAAAGGTCATGGAGCATTTTTATGACAGGGCATTGTGCATTGTGATGAGAATGGCAGGGAGCATTGTGATGACAGGGTTATGGAGCAATTTGATAAAAAGTGTCATGGAACATTTTGATGAGAGGTGTTAGGGTACATTGAGATATCAGCGGTCATGGAGTATTTTGATGAAAAGGGTCATGGAGCATTTTGATGACAGGTGTTAAGGAACATTGTGATGTCAGGGGTCATCGAACATTGTGATGATATGTGCATGTACCATTGTGATGACAGGAGTCATGGAACATTATGATGATAGGGGTGAGCGAGTATTGTGACGAATAGTGATTTAACAATGTGATATCAGTGGAGAGAGAGCATTTTGATGAGAAGTGCATGGTGCTGACAAAGGCATAGAGCATTGTGATGACAGGTGTCATGGAGCACTGTGATGACAAGCATCACGGAGCATTGTGAATACAGAGGTCATGGAGCATTGGGATGACAAGGGCATGGATCATTGTGATGACAAGTGTCATGGAGCATTGGGCTGAAAATGTTCATGGAGTATTGTGATGACAGGGGTCATGGAGCATTGGGATGACAGAGGTCATGGAGCATTGTGTTGAGAAGACCATGGATAATTGTGATAATGAGAGTCATGGGGCATTGTGATGACAAGAGTTATGGAATATTGTGATCACAAGGGTTTGGAGCATTGTTATGACAGAGGTCATGGAGAATTTTGATTTCATTTTGATGACAGTAGCATGAAGCATTAAGATGATGTGCATGGTGCATTGTGATGACAGGGTTCATGGTTCATTGAGATGAAAAGGGGCATGGAGCATTGTGATTACAGGGGTCTTGGAGCATTGTGATGAGATCGGTCATGGAGCCTTGTGATGAGAAGACCATGGAACATTGTGATGACGGGTGTCATGGAGCATTGTTATGAGAGGTGTAATGGAGCATTGTGATGAGAAGGCCATGGAACATTGTGATTACAAGGTTTAGGGAGCATTGTGTTGAATAATTTGTGGACCGTTGGGATGACAAGTGTCATGAAAGGGTCATAGAGAATTTTTCTTACAAATGCATGGAGCATTGTGATGACAAGGGTCACGGAGCATTGTGATGAAATGTTCATGGAGCATTGTGGTTACAAAGGTCCCAGAGCCTTATGATGACGCGGGCATTGACCATTGTGATTACAAATGTTATGAAGCATTGTGATGCCTGGAGTCACAGAACATTGTGATGACATGGGCATGGAGCATTGTGATGAGAAGGTCGTGGAATATTGTGAAGACATGTGTCAGGAAGCATTGTGATGACATATGTCATGGTCCATTGTGATGACAATGGCAGGGAGCATTGTGATGACAAATGTAATGTAGGATTGTGATGACAAATATAAAGAAGCATAGTGATGACTAGGACTTGGAGCATTATGATGACAGGGGCCATTGAGTATTTTTATGACAAGTAATGTAGCATTGTGATGACAAGTTCCTGGAGCATTGTGATGAGAATACCATGGAGCCTTGTGATGACAAATCTCATGGAGCATACTGAAGAAAAGGGACATGGACCATTGTGATTACAGGGGTCTTGGAACTTTGTGATGACATGGGCATGGAGCATTGTGAGGTGAGGGCCAAGGAGCATTCTAATGCCATATGTCATTGAGCTTTGGGATGACAAGGGCATGGAGCATTGTGATTACAGGGGTCTTGGAACATGGTGATGAAAAGGACATGGATCATTGTGATGAAAATGGCATGGAGTCTTGTAATGACAGGTTTCAAGGATCATACAGACAATAAGTGTTAGGGAGCATTTTGATGACAAGTGTATAGAGCAATGTGATGACAAAGGTCATGGAGCATTGTGATGAGAAGACCATGGATAATTGTGATAATGAGAGTCATGGGGCATTGTGATGACAAGAGTTATGGAATATTGTGATCACAAGGGTTTGGAGCTTTGTTATGACAGAGGTCATGGAGAATTTTGATTTCATTTTGATGACAATAGCATGAAGCATTATGATGATGGGCATGGTGCATTGTGATGACAGGGTTCATGGTTCATTGATATGAAAAGGGGCATGGAGCATTGTGATTACAGGGGTCTTGGAGCATTGTGATGAGAACGGTCATGGAGCCTTGTGATGAGAAGACCATGGAACTTCGTGATGGCAGGTGTCATGGAACATTTTTATGACAGGTGTAATGGAGCACTGTGATGGCAAGGGCGTGGTGCATTGTGATGAGAAGGCCATGGAGCATTCTGATGACATGTGTCATGGAGCTTTGTAATGACAAGGGCATGGAGCAATGTGATGAGAGCGTTCATGGAGCATCGTGATGACAATGACATGGAGCATTGTGATGCCAAGTGTCATGGATTTTTGTGATGACAAATGTCATGGAGCATTTTGATGACAAGGGTGTTGTGCATTGTGATGAGAAGGGCAGGGAACATTTTGATGACAGGGTCATGGAGCAATTTGATGAAAAGCGTCATGGAGCATTTTGATGACAGGGGTCATGGAATATTGTGATGTCAGGGGTCATCGAATATTGTGATGAAAATGCATGTAGCATGGTGAAGATAGGAGTCATGGAACATTGAGAGGCCAGGGGAGAGGGTGTATTGTGACGAACTGTGATGTAATATTGTGATATCAGTGTTGAGAGAGCATTTTGATGATAATTGCATGGAGCATTTTGATGACAAGGTTTATGGAGCATTGTGATGACAAGATTTTGGAGCACTGTGATGACAAGCTAATGGTGCATTGTGATGACATGAGTCATGGAGCATTGTGCTGAAAAGCGCATGGAGCATTGTGATGACAAGGGTCAAAGAGCATTGTGATGAAACGTTCATGGAGCATTGTGGTTAAAAAGGTCACAGAGACTGTTGATGACGAGCGCATGGACCATTGTGATGACAAAGTTCATGAAGCATTGTGATGAGTGGAGTCACGTGGCATTGTGATGACTGTGGTCATGGAGCATTGTGATAAGAAGGGCATGGAGCATTGTGATGACAAGGGCATGGAGCATTGGTCTAATAAGTTTCATGGATTATTGAGATGACATTTGGAATGGCGCATTGTGATGACAAGGGCATGGAGCTTTGTGATGAGAAGACCATGGATAATTGTGATAACGAGAGTTATGGGGCATTGTGATGACAATAGTTATGGAATATTGTGATCACAAGGGTTTGGAGCATTGTTATGACAGAGGTCATGGAGCATTTGGTTTTCATTTTGATGACAATAGCATGAAGCATTATGATGATGGGCATGGTGCAATGTGATGACAGGGTTCATGGATCATTGAGATGAAAAGGGGCATGGAGCATTGTGATTACAGGGGTCCTCAGCATTGTGATGAGAACGGTCATGGAGCCTTTTGATGACAAGACCATGGAACATCGTGATGGCAGGTGTCATGGGGTATTTTTATGACAGGTGTAATGGAGCATTGTGATGGCAAGGGCGTGGTGCATTGTGCTGACAAGGCCATGGAGCATTCTGATGACGTGCAATGGAGCTTTGTAATGACAAGGGCATGGAGCAATGTGATGAGAGCATTCA
Source organism: Mesoplodon bidens (assembly GCF_964165515.1). Taxonomy (NCBI): domain Eukaryota; kingdom Metazoa; phylum Chordata; class Mammalia; order Artiodactyla; family Ziphiidae; genus Mesoplodon; species Mesoplodon bidens. The sequence goes on from NW_027671170.1 coordinate 2,008,679, forward strand.
TGGAGCATCGTGATGACAATGACATGGAGCATTGTGATGCCAAGTGTCATGGGTCATTGTGATGACAAATGTCATGGAGCATTTTGATGACAAGGGTGTTGTGCATTGTGATGAAAAGGGCAGGGAGCATTTTGATGACAGGTTCATGGAGCAATTTTATGAAAAGCGTCATGGAGCATTTTGATGACAGTGGTCATGGAACATTGTGATGTCAGGGGTCATCGAACATTGTGATGAAAATGCATGTAGCATGGTGAAGACAGGAGTCATGGAACATTGTGATGCCAGGTGTGAGGGAGTATTGTGACGAATTGTGATGTAACATTGTGATATCAGTGTTGAGAGAGCATTTTGATGATAATTGCATGGAGCACGGTGATGACAAGGTTTATGGAGCATTGTGATGACAAGCTAATGGTGCATTGTGATGACATGTGTCATGGAGCATTGTGCTGAAAAGCGCATGGAGCATTGTGATGACAAGGGTCAAAGAGCATTGTGCTGAATAGTTCATGGAGCATTGTGGTTAAAAAGGTCACAGAGACTGTTGATGACGAAGGCATGGACCATTGTGATGACCAGGGCATGGAGCATTGATCTAATAAGTTTCATGGATTATTGCGATGACATTTGGAATGGCGCATTGTGATGACAAGCGCCTGGTGCATCTTGATGATATTTGTCATGGAGCATTGTGCTGACAAGCGCATGGAACATTGTGAGGACAAGGATCAAAGGGCATTGTGCTGAAAAGTTCATGGAGCATTGTGGTTAAAAAGATCACAGAGACTGTTGATGACGAGGGCATGGACCATTGTGATGACAAAGGTCATGAAGAATTGTGATGACTGGAGTCACGTAGCATTGTGATGACAGGGTTCATAGAGCATTGTGATGAAAGGGCATGAAGCATTGGTCTAATAAGTTTCATGGATTATTGCGATGACAGTTGGAATGGCGCATTGTGATGGCAATGGCATGGAGCATTGTGATGACCAGGTCATGCAGTATTGTGAAGACAGGTGTCAGGGAGCATTGTGATGACATATGTAATGGCCCATTGTGATGACAATGGCATGGAGCATTGTGATGCCAAGTGTCATGAAGGATTCTGATGACAAAGGTAATGGAGCATTGTGATGACTATGGCTTGGAGCATTGTGATGACAAGCGTCAGGGAGCATTGTGCTGACAAGTGCATGGAGAATTGTGATGACACGGGTCATGGAGCATTTGGATGACAAACTTGTGGAGTATTTTGATGACAATGGCATGGAGCATTGTGATGAAAATGGCATGGGACATTGTGATTAAATAGGCATGGAGCATTTCCTGACAGTGTTCAAGGAGCATTCTGACGACAAGTGTCAGGGAGCATTGTAATGACAAGTGTATGGAGAATTGTGATGACAAATTTCAAGGAGCATTTTGATGAAAAGGGCATGGAGTATTGTGATGACAGGCATCATGGAGCGTTGTGATGACAAAGGATATTGAACTTTGTGATCACAAGTGTTTGGAGCATTGTGATGACAGAGGTCATGGATCATTTTGATTTCAGGAGCATGGAGCATTATGATGACAAGAGCATGAAGCAATCTGATCCCAAGGTTCATGGAGGATTGTGATGACAAGAGTAAGGGAGTATTGTGATGAAATGCGCATAGAGCATTGTAATGACAAGGTCATATAGCATTTTGCTGACAAAGGCATGGAGCATTGTGATGACAGGTGTCATGGAGCACTGTGATGACAAGCATCACGGAGCATTGTGAATACAGGGGTCATGGAGCATTGGATGACAAGGGCATGGATCATTGTGATGACAAGGGTAATGGAGCATTGGGCTGAAAATGTTCATGGAGTATTGTGATGACAAGGGCATGGAGCATTGTGATGAGAAGGTCATGGAATATTGTGAAGACATGTGTCAGGGAGCATTGTGATGACATATGTCATGGTCCATTGTGATGACAATGGCAGGGAGCATTGTGATGAGAAATGTAATGGAGAATTGTGATGACAAATATAATGGAGCATTGTGATGACTAGGGATTGGAGCATTATGATGACAAGGGTCATTGAGAATTTTCATGACAAGGTCGTGAAGCATTGTGATGACAAGGTCCTGGAGCATTGTGATGAGAAAACCATGGAGCCTTGTGATGACAAATCTCATGGAGCATACTGATGAAAATGGGCATGGAGCATTGTGATTACAGGGGTCTTGGAGCACTGTGATGACAAGGCATAGATCATTTTGATGAGAAGGCCATGGGACATTTTGATGACATGTGTCATGGAGCTTTGTGATGACAAGGGCATGGAGCATTGTGATTACAGGGGTCTTGGAGCATTGTGATGACAAGTGTCTTGGAGCCTTGTGATGACAATGCCATGGAACATTGTGATGGCAGAGGTCATGGATCATTGTTATGATGGGTTAATGGAGCATTGTGATTAGAAGGGAAAGGAGCATTGTGTTTTCAATGTTTATGGAGCATTGTGATGACAAAATTGTGGACCGTTTTGATAAAAAGCGTGTGGCACATTGTGCTGACAAGGGTCATGGAGCATTTTTCTGACAAAGGCATGGAGCATTGTGATGACAAGGGTCACGGAGCATTGTGATGAAAGTTCATGGAACACTGTGGTTACAAAGGTCGTCACAGATTCTTGTGATGATGCGGGCATGGACCATTGTGATGACAAATGTTATGAAGCATTGAGATGACTGGCGTCACGGAGCATTGTGATGACAGGGGTCATGGAGCATTGTGATGACAAGGGCATGGAGCATTGTGATGATAGGGGCATGGAGCATTGTGATGAGAAGTTCATGGAGTATTTTGAAGAAAGGTGTCAGGGAGCATTGTGATGACATATGCCATGGTCCATTGCGATGACAATGACAGGGAGTATTGTGATGCCAAATGTAATGTAGGATTGTGATGACAAACATAATGAAGCATTGTGATGACTAGGGCTTGGAGCATTATGATGAAAAGGGCCATTGAGAATTTTTATGACAAGTCATGTAGCATTGTGATGACAAGTTCATGGAGCATTGTGATGAGAATACCATGGAGCCTTGTGATGACAAATCTCATGGAGCATACTGAAGAAAAGGGACATGGACCATTGTGATTACAGGGGTCTTGGAACTTTGTGATGACATGGGCATGGAGCATTGTGAGGTGAAGGCCAAGGAGCATTCTAATGACATACGTCATTGAGATTTGTGATGACAAGGGAATGGAGCATTGTGAGTACAGGGGTCTTGGAACATTGTGATGAAAAGGACATGGATCATTGTGATGAAAATGGCATGGAGCCTTGTAATGACAGGTTTCAAGGATCATACAGACAATAAGTGTCAGGGAGCATTTTGATGACAAGTGTATTGAGCATTGTGATGACAAAGGTCATAGAGCATTGTGATGAGAAGACCATGGATAATTGTGATAACGAGAGTCATGGGGAATTGTGATGACAAGAGTTATGAAATATTGTGATCACAAGGATTTGGAGCATTGTTATGAAAGAGGTCATGGAGAATTTTGATTTCATTTTGATGACAATAGCATGAAGCATTATGATGAAGGGCATGGTGCATTGTGATGACAGGGTTCATGGATCATTGAGATGAAAAGGGGCATGGAGCATTGTGATTACAGGGGTCTTGGAGCATTGTGATGAGAACGGTCATGGAGCCTTGTGATGAGAAGTCCATGGAACATCGTGATGGCAGGTGTCATGGAGCATTTTTTTTGACAGGTGTAATGGAGCATTGTGATGGCAAGGGCGTGGTGCATTGTGATGAGAAGGCCATGGAGCATTCAGAAGACATGTGTCATGGAGCTTTGTAATGACAAGGGCATGGAGCAATGTGATGAGAGCGTTCATGGAGCATCGTGATGACAATGACATGGAGCATTGTGATGCCAAGTGTCATGGATCTTTGTGATGACAAATGTCATGGAGCATTTTGATGACAAGCATGTTGTGCATTGTGATGACAAGGGCCTGGAGCATTTTGATGTCAGGGTCATGGAGCAATTTGATGAAAAATGTCATGGAGCATTTTGATGACAGGGGTGATGGAACATTGTGATCTCAGGGGTCATCGAACGTTGTGATGAAAATTCATGTAGCATGGTGAAGACAGGAGTCATGGAACATTGCGATGCCAGGGGTGAGGGAGTATTGTGACGAATTGTGATGTAACATTGTGATATCAGTGTTGAGAGAGCATTTTGAGGATAATTGCATGGTGCATTGTGATGACAAGTTTTATGGCGCATTGTGATGACAAGATTTTGGAGCACTGTGATGACAAGTTAATGGTGCATTGTGATGACATGTGTCATGGAGCATTGTGCCGAAAAGCGCATGGAGAATTGTGATGACAAGGTTCAAAGAGCATTGTGATGAAAAGTTCATCGAGGATTGTGGTTAAAAAGGTCACAGAGACCGTTGATGAAGAGGGCATGGACCATTGTGTTGACAAAGTTCATGAAGCATTGTGATGCCTGGAGTCACGGAGCATTGTGATGACAGTGGTCATGGGGCATTGTGATAACAAGGGCATGGAGCATTGTGATGACAAGGGCATGGAGCATTGGTCTAATAAGTTTCATGTATTATTGCGATGACATTTGGAATGGCGCATTGTGATGACAAGGGCATGGAGCATTGTGATGAAAAGACCATGGATAATTGTGATAACGAGAGTCATGGGGCATTGTGATGACAAGAGTTATGGAATATTGTGATCACAAGGGTTTGGAGCATTGTTATGACAGAGGTCATGGAGCATTTTTATTTCATTTTGATAACAATAGCATGAAGCATTATGATGATGGGCATGGTGCAATGTGATGACAGGGTTCATGGATCATTGAGATGAAAAGGGTCATGGAGCATTGTGATTACAGGGGTCTTGGAGCATTGTGATGAGAACGGTCATGGAGCCTTGTGATGACAAGACCATGGAACATCGTGATGGCAGGTGTCATTGGGCATTTTTATGACAGATGTAATGGAGCATTGTGTTGGCAAGGGCGTGGTGCATTGTGAGGAGAAGGTCATGGAGCATTCTGATGACATGTGTCATGGAGCTTTGTAATGACAAGGGCATGGAGCAATGTGATGAGAGTATTCATGGAGCATCGTGATGACAATGACATGGAGCATTGTGATGCCAAGTGTCATGGATCTTTGTGATGACAAATGTCATGGAGCATTTTGATGACAAGGGTGCTGTGCATTGTGATGCGAAGGACAGGGAGCATTTTGATGACAGGGTCATGGAGCAATTTGATGAAAAGCGTCATGGAGCATTTTGATGACAGGGGTCATGGAACATTGTGATGTCAGGGGTCATCGAACATTGTGATGAAAATGCCTGTAGCATGGTGAAGACAGGAGTCATGGAACATTGCGATGCCAGGTGTGAGGGAGTTTTGTGACGAATTGTGATGTAACATTGTGATATCAGTGTTGAGAGAGCATTTTGATGATAATTGCATGGAGCACTGTGATGACAAGGTGTATGGAGCATTGTGATGACAAGATTTTGGAGCACTGTGATGACAAGCTAATGGTGCATTGTGATGACATAAGTCATGGAGCATTGTGCTGAAAAGCGCATGGAGAATTGTGATGAAAAGGGTCAAAGAGCATTGTGATGAAAAGTTCATGGAGCATTGTGGTTAAAAAGGTCACAGAGACTGTTGATGACGAGGGCATGGACCATTGTGATGAAAAAGTTCATGAAGCATTGTGATGACAGTGGTCATGGAGCATTGTGATAACAAGGGCATGGAGCATTGTGATGACAAGGGCATGGATCATTGGTCTAATAAGTTTCATGGATTATTGCGATGACATTTGGAATGGTGCATTGTGATGACAAGCGCATGGAGCATCTTGATGACATGTGTCATGGAGCATTGTGCTGACAAGCACATGAAGCATTCTGATGACAAGGGTCATGGAGCATTGTGCTGAGAAAGGCATAGAGCATTGTGATGACAAGGGTCAAAGGGCATTGTGCTGAAAAGAACATGGAGCATTGTGGTTAAAAAGATCACAGAGACTGTTGATGACGAGGGCATGGACCATTGTGATGACAAAGGTCATGAAGAATTGTGATGACTGGAGTCACGTAGCACTGTGATGACAGGGTTCATAGAGCATTGTGATGAAAGGGCATGATGCATTGGTCTAATAAGTTTCATGGATTATTGCGATGACACTTGGAATGGCGCATTGTGATGGCAATGGCATGGAGCATTGTGATGACCAGGTCATGCAGTATTGTGAAGACAGGTGTCAGGGAGCATTGTGATGACATATGTAATGGCCCATTGTGATGACAATGGCATGGGGCACTGTGATGCCAAGTGTCATGGAGGATTCTGATGACAAAGGTAATGGAGCATTGCGATGACAATGGCTTGGAGCATTGTGATGACAAGGGTCAGGGAGCATTGTGCTGACAAGTGCATGGAGAATTCTGATGACAACGGTCATGGAGCATTCTGATGACAAGCTTGTGGAGTATTTTGATGACAATGGCATGGAGCATTGTGATGAAAATGGCATGGGACTTTGTGATGAAAAAGTCATGGAGCCTTTTCGTGACAGTGTTCAAGGAGCATTCTGACGACAAGTGTCAGGGAGCATTGTAATGACAAGTGTATTGAGAATTGTGATGACAAAGTTCAAGGAGCATTTTGATGAAAAGGGCATGGAGTATTGTGATGACAGGCATCATGGAGCGTTGTGATGACAAAGGTTATTGAACTTTGTGATCACAAGTGTTTGGAGCATTGTGATGACAGAGGTCATGGAACATTTTGATTTCAGGAGCATGGAGCATTGTGATGACAAGAGCATGAAGCAATCTGATCCCAACTTCCATGGAGGATTGTGATGACAATAGTAATGGAGTATTGTGATGAAAAGCGCATAGAGCATTGTAATGACAAGGTCATGTAGCATTTTGCTGACAAAGGCATGGAGCATTGTGATGACTGGTGTCATGGAGCACTGTGATGATAATCATCACGGAGCATTGTGAATACAGGGATCATGGAGCATTGGGATGACAAGGGCATGGATCATTTTGATGAGAAGGGTCATGGAGCATTGGGCTGAAAATGTTCATGGAGTATTGTGATGACAGGGGTCATGCAGCATTGTGATGACAGAGGTCATGGAGAATTTTGATTTCATTGTGGTGACAATAGCCGGAAGCATTATGATGATGGGCATGATGCATTATGATGACAGGATTCATGGAGCATTGAGATGAAAAGGGGCATGGAGCATTGCGATTACAGGGGTCTTGGAGCATTGTGATGACAAGTGTCATGGAGACTTGTGATGATAAGGCCGTGGAACATTGTGATGGCGGGTGTCATGGTGCATTGTTATGAGAGGGGTAATGGAGCATTGTGATGAGAAGGGCATGGAACATTGTGATTACATGGTATATGGAGCATTGCGATGAATAATTTGTGGACCGTTGGGATGACAAGGGTCATGCAAGGGTCATAGAGAATTTTTCTTACAAAGTCATGGAGCATTGTGATGACAAGGGTCACGGAGCATTGTGATGAAATGTTCATGGAGCATAGTGGTTACAAAGGTCCCAGAGCCTTATGATGACGCGGGCATCGACCACTGTGATGACAAATGTAATGAAGCATTGTGATGCCTGGAGTCACGGAACATTTTGATGAGAGAGGTCATGGAGCATTGTGATGACAAGGGCATGGAGCATTGTTAAGAGAAGGTCGTGTAATATTGTGAAGACATGTGTCAGGGAGCATTGTGATGACATATGTCATGGTCCATTGTGATGACAATGGCAGGGAGCATTGTGATGACAAATGTAATGGAGGATTGTGATGACAAATATAATGGAGCATTGTGATGACTAGGGATTGGAGCATTATGATGACAAGGGCCATTGAGAATTTTCATGACAAGGTCGTGAAGCATTGTGATGACAAGGTCCTGGAGCATTGTGATGAGAAAACCATGGAGCCTTGTGATGACAAACCTCATGGAGCATACTGATGAAAAGGGGCATGGAGCATTGTGATTACAGGGGTCTTGGAGCACTGTGATGACAAGGCATGGATCATTTTGATGAGAAGGACATGGAACATTCTGATGACATGTGTCATGGAGCTTTGTGATGACAAGGGCATGGAGCATTGTGATTAAAGGGGTCTTGGAGCATTGTGATGACAAGTGTCTTGGAGACTTGTGATGACAATGCCGTGGAACATTGTGATGGCAGAGGTCATGGATCATTGTTATGATGGGTTTATGGAGCATTGTGATGAGAAGGGAAAGGAGCATTGTATTTTCAATGTTTATGGAGCATTATAATGACAAATTTGTGGACCGTTGTGATAAAAAGTGCGGGGCACATTGTGATGACAAGTGTAATGGAGCATTTTTCTGACAAAGGCATGGAGCATTGTGATGACAAGTGTCACGCAGCATTGTGATGAAAAGTTCATGGAGCACTGTGGTTACAACGGTCGTCACAGAATCTTGAGATGATGTGGGCATGGACCATTGTGATGACAAATGTTATGAAGCATTGTGATGACTGGATTCACGGAGAATGTGATGACAGGGGTCATGGAGCATTGTGATGACAAGGGCATGGAGCATTGTGATGATAGGGGCATGGAGCATTGTGATGAGAAGTTCATGGAGTATTTTGAAGAAAGGTGTCAGGGAGCATTGTGATGACATACGTCATGGCCCATTGCGATGACAAAGACAGGGAGCATTGTGATGCCAAATGTAATGTAGGATTGTGATGACAAACATAATGAAGCATTGTGATGACTAGGGCTTGGAGCATTATGATGAAAAGGGCCATTGAGAATTTTTATGACAAGTCATGTAGCATTGTGATGACAAGTTCCTGGAGCATTGTGATGAGAATACCATGAAGCCTTGTGATGACAAATCTCATGGAGCATACTGAAGAAAAGGGACATGGACCATTGTGATTACAGGGGTCTTGGAACTTTGTGATGACATGGGCATGGAGCATTGTGAGGTGAAGGCCAAGGAGCCTTCTAATGACATACGTCATTGAGCTTTGTGACGACAAGGGCATGGAGCATTGTGATTACAGGGGTCTTGGAACATTGTGATGAAATGGACATGGATCATTGTGATGAAAATGGCATGGAGCCTTTTAATGACAGGTTTCAAGGAACATACAGACAATAATTTTCAGGGAGCATTTTGATGACAAGCGTATTGAGCATTATGATGACAAAGGTCATAGAGTATTTTGATGAGAAGACCATTTATAATTGTGATAACGAGAGTCATGGGGCATTGTGATGACAAGAGTTATGAAATATTGTGATCACAAGGATTTGGAGCATTGTTATGACAGAGGTCACGCAGCATTTTGATTTCATTGTGATGAAAATGGCATGAAGCATTATGATGATGGGCATGGTGCATTGTGATGACAGGGTTCATGGATCATTGAGATGAAAAGGGGCATGGAGCATTGTGATTACAGGGGTCTTGGAGCATTGTGATGAGAACGGTCATGGAGCCTTGTGATGAGAAGACCATGGAACATCGTGATGGCAGGTGTCATGGAGCATTTTTTTGACAGGTGTAATGGAGCATTGTGATGGCAAGGGCGTGGTGCATTGTGATGACAAGGCCATGGAGCATTCTGATGACGTGCAATGGAACTTTGTATTGACAAGGGCATGGAGCAATGTGATGGGAGCGTTCATGGTGCATCGTGATGACAATGACATGGAGCATTGCGATGCAATGTGTCATGGATCTTTGTGATGACAAATGTCATGGAGCATTTTGATGACAAGGGTGTTGTGCATTGTGATGACAAGGACCTGGAGCATGTTGATTACAGGGTCATGGAGCAATATGATGAAAAGTGTCATGGAGCATTTTGATGACAGGGGTGATGGAACATTGTGATGTCAGGGGTCATCGAACATTGTGATGAAAATGCATGTAGCATGGTGAAGACAGGAGTCATGGAATATTGCGATGCCAGGGGTGAGTGAGTATTGTGACGAACTGTGATGTAACATGGTGATATCAGTGTTGAGAGAGCCTTTTGATGATAATTGCATGGAGCATTGTGATGACAAGGTTTATGGAGCATTGTGATGACAAGATTTTGGAGCACTATGATGACAAGCTAATGGTGCATTGTGATGACATGTGTCATGGAGCATTCTGCCGAAAAGCGCATGGAGAATTGTGAGGAAAAGGGTCAAAGAGCATTGTGATGAAAAGTTCATGGAGCATTGTGGTTAAAAAGGTCACAGAGACCGTTGATGACGAGGGCATGGACAATTGTGATGACAAAGTTCATGAAGAATTGTGATGCCTGGAGTCAAGGAGCATTGTGATGACAGTGTTCATGGAGCATTGTGATAACAAGGGCATGGAGCATTGTGATGACAAGGGCATGGAGCATTGGTCTAATAAGTTTCATGGATTATTGCAATGACATTTGGAATGGCGCATTGTGATGACAAGGGCATGGAGCATTGTGATGAGAAGACCATGGATAATTGTGATAACGAGAGTCATGGGGCATTGTGATGACAAGAGTTATGGAATATTGTGATCACAAGGGTTTGGAGCATTGTTATGACAGAGGTCATGGAGCATTTTGATTTCATTTTGATGACAATAGCATGAAGCATTATGATGATGGGCATGGTGCAATGTGATGACAGGGTTCATGGATCATTGAGATGAAAAGGGGCATGGAACATTGTGATTACAGGGGTCTTGGAGCATTATGATGAGAACGGTCATGGAGCCTTGTGATGACAAGACCATGGAAAATCGTGATGGCAGGTGTCATGCGGCATTTTTATGACAGGTGTAATGGAGCATTGTGATGGCAAGGGCGTGGTGCATTGTGAGTAGATGGTCATGGAGCATTCTGATGACATGTGTCATGGAGCTTTGTAATGACAAGGGCATGGAGCAATGTGATGAGAGTGTTCATGGAGCATCGTGATGACAATGACATGGAGCATTGTGATGCCAAGTGTCATGGATCTTTGTGATGACAAATGTCATGGAGCATTTTGATGACAAGGGTGTTGTGCATTGTGATGAGAAGGGCAGGGAGCATTTTGATGACAGGGTCATGGAGCAATTTGATGAAAAGCGTCATGGAGCATTTTGATGACAGGGGTGATGGAACATTGTGATGTCAGGGGTCATCGAACATTGTGATGAAGATGCATGTAGCATGGTGAAGACAGGAGACATGGAACATTGTGATGCCAGGTGTGAGGGAGTATTGTGACGAATTGTGATGTAACATTGTGATATCAGTGTTTAGAGAGCATTTTGATGATAATTGCATGGAGCACTCTGATGATAAGTTTTATGGAGCATTGTGATGACAAGATTTTGGAGCACTGTGATGACAAGCTAATGGTGCATTGTGATGACATGTGTCATGGAGCATTGTGCTGAAAAGCGCATGGATCATTGTGATGACAAGGTTCAATGAGCATTGTGATGAAAAGTTCATGGAGCATTGTGGTTAAAAAGGTCACAGTGACTGTTGATGACGAGGGCATGGACCATTGTGATGACAAAGTTCATGAAGCATTGTGATGACTGGAGTCACGGAGCACTGTGATGACAGTGGTCATGGAGCATTGTGATAACAAGGGCATGGAGCATTGTGATTACAAGGGCATGGAGCATTGGTCTAATAAGTTTCATGGATTATTGCGATGACATTTGGAATGGCTCATTGTGATGACAAGCGCATGGTGCATCTTGATGACATGTGTCATGGAGCATTGTGCTGACAAGCACATGGAGCATTCTGATGACAAGGGTCATGGAGCATTGTGCTGAGAAAGGCATAGAACATTGTGATGACAAGGGTCAAAGGGCATTGTGCTGAAAAGTTCATGGAGCATTGTGGTTAAAAAGATCACAGAGACTGTTGATGACGAGGGCATGGACCATTGTGATGACAAAGGTCATGAAGAATTGTGATGACTGGAGTCACGTAGCATTGTGATGACAGGGTTCATAGAGCATTGTGATGAAAGGGCATGAAGCATTGGTCTAATAAGTTTCACGGATTATTGCGATGACACTTGGAATGGCGCATTGTGATGGCAATGGCATGGAGCATTGTGATGACCAGGTCATGCAGTATTGTGAAGACAGGTGTCAGGGAGCATTGTGATGACATATGTAATGGCCCATTGTGATGACAATGGCATGGAGCATTGTGATGCCAAGTGTCATGGAGGATTCTGATGACAAAGGTAATGGAGCATTGCGATGACAATGGCTTGGAGCATTGTGATGACAAGGGTCAGGGAGCATTGTGCTGACAAGTGCATGGAAAATTCTGATGACAACGGTCATGGACCATTCTGAGGACAAGCTTGTGGAGTGTTTTGATGACAATTGCATGGAGCATTGTGATGAAAATGGCATGGGACATTGTGATGAAAATGTCATGGAGCCTTTTTGTGACAGTGTTCAAGGAGCATTCTGACGACAAGTGTCAGGGAGCATTGTAATGACAAGTGTATTGAGAATTGTGATGACAAAGTTCAAGGAGCATTTTGATGAAAAGGGCATGGAGTATTGTGATGACAAGAGCATGAAGCAATCTGATCCCAAGGATCATGGAGGATTCTGATGACAATAGTAATGGAGTATTGTGATGAAAAGCTCATAGAGCATTGTAATGACAAAGTCTTGTAGCATTTTGCTGACAAAGGCATGGAGCATTGTGATGACTGGTGTCATGGAGCACTGTGATGACAAGCATCACGGAGCATTGTGAATACAGCGATCATGGAGCATTGGGATGACAAGGGCATGGATCATTTTGATGACAAGGCTCATGGAGCATTGGGCTGAAAATGTTCATGGAGTATTGTGATGACAGGGGTCATGGAGCATTGTGATGACAGAGGTCATGGAGAATTTTGATTTCACTGTGGTGACAATAGCCGGAAGCATTATGATGATGGGCATGATGCATTGTGATGACAGGGTTCATGGAGCATTGAGATGAAAAGTGTCATGGAGCATTGTGATTACAGGGGTCTTGGAGCATTGTGATGACAAGAGTCATGGAGACTTGTGATGATAAGGCCGTGGAACATTGTGATGGCGGGTGTCATGGAGCATTGTTATGAGAGGGGTAATGGAGCATTGTGATGAGAAGGGCATGGAACATTGTGATTACAAGGTTTATGGAGCATTGTGATGAATAATTTGTGGACCGTTGTGATGACAAGTGTCATGCAAGGGTCATAGAGAATTTTTCTTACAAAAGCATGGAGCATTGTGATGACAAGGGTCACGGAGCATTGTGATGAAATGTTCATGGAGCATTGTGGTTACAAAGGTCACAGAGCCTTATGATGACACGGGCATCGACCACTGTGATGACAAATGTTATGAAGCATTTTGATGCCTGGAGTCACGGAACACTGTGATGACAGGGGTCATGGAGCATTGTGATGACAAGGGCATGGAGCATTGTTATGAGAAGGTCGTGTAATATTGTGAAGACATGTGTCAGGGAGCATTGTGATGACATATGTCATGGTCCATTGTGATGACAATGGCAGGGAACATTGTGATGACAAATGTAATGGAGGATTGTGATGACAAATATAATGGAGCATTGTGATGACTAGGGATTGGAGCATTATGATGACAAGGGCCATTGAGAATTTTCATGACAAGGTCGTGAAGCATTGTGATGACAAGGTCCTGGCGCATTGTGATGAGAAAACCATGGAGCCTTGTGATGACAAACCTCATGGAGCATACTGATGAAAAGGGGCATGGAGCATTGTGATTACAGGGGTCTTGGAGCACTGTGATGACAAGGCATGGATCATTTTGATGAGAAGGACATGGAACATTCTGATGACATGTGTCATGGAGCTTTGTGATGACAAGGGCATGGAGCATTGTGATTACAGGGGTCTTGGAGCATTGTGATGACAAGTGTCTTGGAGCCTTGTGATGACAATGCCGTGGAACACTGTGATGGCAGAGGTCATGGATCATTGTTATGATGGGTTAATGGAGCATTGTGATGAGAAGGGTATGGAGCATTGTGATGACAAGTTTTATGGAGCATTGTGATGACAAGATTTTGGAGCACTGTGATGACAAGCTAATGGTGCATTGTGATGATATGTGTCATGGTGCATTGTGCTGAAAAGCACATGGAGAATTGTGATGACAAGGTTCAACGAGCATTGTGATGAAAAGTTCATGGAGCATTGTGTTTAAAAAGGTCACAGAGACCGTTGATGAAGAGGGCATGGACCATTGTGATGACAAAGTTCATGAAGCAATGTGATGCCTGGAGTCACGGAGCATTGTGATGATAGTGGTCATGGGGCATTGTGATAACAAGGTCATGGAGCATTGTGATGACATGGGCATGGAGCATTGAGATGAAAAGCGTCATGGAGCATTTTGATGACAGGGGTCATGGAACATTGTGATGTCAGGGGTCATCGAACATTGTGATGAAAATGCATGTAGCATGGTGAAGACAGGAGTCATGGAACATTGTGATGCCAGGTGTGAGGGAGTATTGTGACAAATTGTGATGTAACATTGTGATATCAGTGTTGAGAGAGCATTTTGATGATAATTGCATGGAGCACTGTGATGACAAGGTTTATGGAGCATTGTGATGACAAGATTATGGAGCACTGTGATGACAAGCTAATGGTGCATTGTGATGACATGTGTCCTGGAGCATTGTGCTGAAAAGCACATGGAGCATTGTAATGTCAAGGGTCAAAGAGCATTGTGATGAAAAGTTCATGGAGCATTGTGGTTAAAAAGGTCACAGAGACTGTTGATGACGAGGGCATGGACCATTGTGATGACAAAGTTCATGAAGCATTGTGATGACTGGAGTCAGGGAGCATTGTGATGACAGTGGTCATGGAGCATTGTGATAACAAGGGCATGGAGCATTGTGAGGAAAAGGGCATGGAGCATTGGTCTAATAAGTTTCATGGATTATTGCGATGACATTTGGAATGGTGCATTGTGATGACAAGGGCATGGAGCATTGTGATGAGAAGACCATGGATAATTGTGATAATGAGAGTCATGGGGCATTGTGATGACAAGAGTTATGGAATATTGTGATCACAAGGGTTTGGAGCATTGTTATGACAGAGGTCATGGAGAATTTTGATTTCATTTTGATGACAATAGCATGAAACATTATGATGATGGGCATGGTGAAATGTGATGACAGGGTACATGGATCATTGAGATGAAAAGGGGCATGGAGCATTGTGATTACAGGGGTCTTGGAGCATTGTGATGAGAACGGTCATGGAGCCTTGTGATGACAAGACCATGGAACATCGTGATGGCAGGTGTCATGGGGCATTTTTATGACAAGTGTAATGGAGCATTGTGATGGCAAGGGCGTGGTGCATTGTGATGAGAAGGCCATGGAGCATTCTGATGACATGTGTCATGGAGCTTTGTAATGACAAGGGCATGGAGCAATGTGATGAGGGTGTTCATGGAGCATCATGATGACAATGACATGGAGCATTGTGATGCCAAGTCTCATGGATCTTTGTGATGACAAATGTCATGGAGCATTTTGATGACAAGGGTGTTGTGCATTGTGATGAGAAGGGCAGGGAGCATTTTGATGACAGGGTCATGGAGCAATTTGATGAAAAGCGTCATGGAGCATTTTGATGACAGGGGTGATGGAACATTGTGATGTCAGGGGTCATGGAACATTGTGATGAAAATGCATGTAGCATGGTGAAGACAGGAGTCATGGAACATTGTGATGCCAGGTGTGAGGGAGTATTGGGACGAATTGTGATGTAACATTGTGATATCTGTGTTGAGAGAGCATTTTGATGATAATTGCATGGAGCACTGTGATGACAAGGTTTATGGAGCATTGTGATGACAAGATTTTGGAGCACTGTGATGACAAGCTAATGGTGCAATGTGATGACATGTGTCATGGAGCATTGTGCTGTAAAGCGCATGGAGCATTGTGATGACAAGGGTCAAAGAGCATTGTGATGAAATGTTCATGGAGCATTGTGGTTAAAAATGTAACAGAGACTGTTGATGATGAGGGCATGGAGCATTGTGATGACTGGTGTCATGGAGCACTGTGATGACAAGCATCACGGATCATTGTGAATACATGGGTCATGGAGCATTGGGATGACAAGGGCATGGATCATTATGATGACAAGGGTCATGGAGCATTGGGCTGAAAATGTTCTTGGAGTATTGTGATGACAGGCGTCATGGAGCATTGTGATGACAGAGGTCATGGAGAATTTTGATTTCATTGTGGTGACAAAAGCCGGAAGCATCATGATGATGGGTATGATGCATTGTGATGACAGGGTTCATGGAGCATTGAGATGAAAAGGGGCATGGAGCATTGTGATTACAGGGGTCTTTGAGCATTGTGATGACAAGTGTCATGGAGACTTATGATGATAAGGCTGTGGAACATTGTGATGGCAGGTGTCATGGAGCATTGTTATGAGTGGGGTAATGTAGCATTGTGATGAGAAGGGCATGGAACATTGTGATTACAAGGTTTATGGAGCATTGCGATAAATAATTTGTGGACCATTGGGATGACAAGGGTCTTGCAAGGGTCATAGATAATTTTTCTTACAAAGTCATGGAGCATTGTGATGACAAGGGTCACGGTGCATTGTGATGAAATGTTCATGGAGCATTGTGGTTACAAAGGTCACAGAGCCTTATGATGACACGGGCATCGACCACTGTGATGACAAATGTTATGAAGCATTGTGATGCCTGGAGTCACGGAACATTGTGATGACAGGGGTCATGGAGCATTGTGATGACAAGGGCATGGAGCATTGTGATGAGAATGTCATGGAATATTATGAAGACGTGTCAGGGAGCATTGTGATGACATATGTCATGGTCCATTGTGATGACAATGGCAGGGAGCATTGTGATGAGAAATGTAATGGAGAATTGTGATGACAAATATAATGGAGCATTGTGATGACTAGGGATTGGAGCACTATGATGACAAGGGCCATTGAGAATTTTCATGACAAGGTCGTGAAGCATTGTGATGACAAAGTCCTGGAGAATTGTGATGAGAAAACCATGGAACCTTTTGATAACAAACCTCATGGAGCATACTGATGAAAAGGGGCATGGAGCATTTTGATTACAGGGGTCTTGGAGTACTGTGATGACAAGGCATGGATCATTTTGATTGGAAGGCCATGGAACATTCTGATGACATGTGTCATGGAGCTTTCTGATGACAAGGGCATGGAGCATTGTGATTACAGGGGTCTTGGAGCATTGTGATGACAAGTGTCCTGGAGCCTTGTGATGACAATGCCGTGGAACATTGTGATGGCAGAGGTCATGGATCATTGTTATGATGGGTTAATGGATCATTGTGATGAGAAGGTAAAGGAGCATTTTGTTTTCAATGTTTATGGAGCATTGTGATGACAAATTTGTGGACCGTTGTGATAAAAAGTGCGTGGCACATTGTGATGACAAGGGTCATGGAGCATTTTTCTGACAAAGGCATGGAGCATTGTGATGACAAGGGTCACGGAGCATTGTGATGAAAAGTTCATGGAGCACTGTGGTTACAACGGGCGTCACAGATTCTTCTGATGATGCGGGCATGGACCATTGTGATGACAAATGTTATGAAGTATTGTGATGACTGGAGTCACGGAGCAATGTGATGACAGGGGTCATGGAGCATTGTGATGACAAGGGCATGGAGCATTGTGATGATAGGGGCATGGAGCATTGTGATGAGAAGTTCATGGAGTATTTTGAAGAAAGTTGTCAGGGAGCATTGTGATGACATATGCCATGGTCCATTGCGATGACAATGACAGGGAGCATTGTGATGCCAAATGTAATGTAGCATTGTGATGACAAACATAATGAAGCATTGTGATGACTAGGGCTTGGAGCATTATGATGAAAAGGGCCATTGAGAATTTTTATGACAAGTCATGTAGCATTGTGATGACAAGTTCCTGTAGCATTGTGATGAGAATACCATGGAGCCTTGTGATGACAAATCTCATGGAGCATACTGAAGAAAAGGGACATGGACCATTGTGATTACAGGGGTCTTGGAACTTTGTGATGATATGGGCATAGAGCATTGTGCAGTGAAGGCCAAGGAGCATTCTAATGACATAGGTCATTGAGCTTTGTGATGACAAGGGAATGGAGCATTGTGATTACAGGGGTCTTGGAACATTGTGATGAAAAGGACATGGATCATTGTGATGAAAATGGCATGGAGACTTGTAATGACAGGTTTCAAGGATCATACAGACAATAAGTGTCAGGGAGCATTTTGATGACAAGTGTATTGAGCATTGTGATGACAAAGTTCATGGAGCATTGTGATGAGAAGACCATGGATAATTGTGATAACGAGAGTCATGGGGCATTGTGATGACAAGAGTTATGAAATATTGTGATCACAAGGATTTGGAGCATTGTTATGACAGAGGTCATGGAGCATTTTGATTTCATTTTGATGACAATAGCATGAAGCATTATGATGATGGGCATGGTGCATTGTGATGACAGGGTTCATGGATCATTGAGATGAAAAGGGGCATGGAGCATTGTGATTACAGGGGTCTTGGAGCATTGTGATGAGAATGGTCACGGAGCCTTGTGATGAGAAGACCATGGAACATCGTGATGGCGGGTGTCATGGAGCATTTTTTTTGACAGGTGTAATGGAGCATTGTGAAGGCAAGGGCGTGGTGCATTGTGATGAGAAGGCCATGGAGCATTCTGATGACATGTGTCATGGAGCTTTGTAATGACAAGGGCATGGAGCAATGTGATGAGAGCGTTCATGGAGCATCGTGATGACAATGACATGGAGCATTCTGATGCCAAGTGTCATGGATCTTTGTGATGACAAATGTCATGGAGCATTTTGATGACAAGGGTGTTGTGCATTGTGATGACAAGGGCCTGGAGCATTTTGATGTGAGGGTCATGGAGCAATTTGATGAAAAGTGTCATGGAGCATTTTGATGACAGGGGTCATGGAACATTGTGATGTCAGGGGTCATCGAACATTGTGATGAAAATGCATGTAGCATGGTGAAGACAGGAGTCATGGAACATTGCGATGCCAGGTGTGAGGGAGTATTGTGACGAATTGTGACGTAACATTGTGATATCAGTGTTGAGAGAGCATTTTGATGATAATTGCATGGAGCACTGTGATGACAAGGTTTATGGAGCATTGTGATGACAAGATTTTGGAGCACTGTGATGACAAGCTAATGGTGCAATGTGATGACATGTGTCATGGAGCATTGTGCTGAGAAAGCATAGAGCACTGTGATGACAAGGGTCAAAGAGCATTGTGCTGAAGAGTTCATGGAGCATTGTGGTTAAAAAGGCCACAGAGACTGTTGATGACAAGGGCATGGACCATTGTGATGACAAAGTTCATGAAGCATTGTGATGACTGGAATCACGGAGGATTGTGATGACAGTGGTCATGGAGCATTGTGATAACAAGGGCATGGAGCATTGTGATGACAAGGGCATGGACCATAGTCTAAAAAGTTTCATGGATTATTGTGATGACATTTGGAATGGCGCATTGTGATGACAAGCACATGGTGCATCTTGATGACATGTGTCATTGTGCTGACAAGTGAATGGAGCATTGTGATGACAAGGGTCATGGAGCATTGTGCTGAGAAAGGCATAGAGCATTGTGATGACAAGGGTCAAAGGGCATTGTGCTGAAAAGTTCATGGAGCATTGTGGTTAAAATGATCACAGAGACTGTTGATGACGAGGGCATGGACCATTGTGATGACAAAGGTCATGAAGAATTGTGATGACTGGAGACACGTAGCATTGTGATGACAGGGTTCATAGAGCATTGTGATGAATGGGCATGAAGCATTGGTCTAATAAGTTCCATGAATTATTGCGATGATAGTTGGAATGGCGCATTGTGAGGGCAATGGCATGGAGCATTGTGATGACCTGGTCATGCAGTATTGTGAAGACAGGTGTCAGGGAGCATTGTGATGACATATGTAATGGCCCATTGTGATGATAATGGCATGGAGCATTGTGATGCCAAGTGTCATGGAGGATTCTGATGACAAAGGTAATGGAGAATTGCGATGGCAATGGCTTGGAGCATTGTGATGACAAGGGTCAGGGAGCATTGTGCTGACAAGTGCATGGAGAATTGTGATGACAACGGTCATGGAGCATTCTGATGACAAGCTTGTGGAGTATTTTGATGACAATGGCATGGAGCATTGTGATGAAAATGGCATGGGGCATTGTGATGAAAAAGGCATGGAGCCTTTTTGTGACAGTGTTCAAGGAGCATTCAGACGACAAGTGTCAGGGAGCATTGTAATGACAAGTGTATTCAGAATTGTGATGACAAAGTTCAAGGAGCATTTTGATGAAAAGGGCATGGAGTATTGTGATGAAAGGCATCATGGAGCGTTGGGATGACAAAGGTTATTGAACTTTGTGATCACAAGGGTTTGGAGCATTGTGATGAGAGAGGTCATGGATCATTTTGATTTCAGGAGCATGGAGCATTGTGATGACAAGAGCATGAAGCAATCTGATCCCAAGGTTCATGGAGGATTGTGATGACAATAGTAATGGAGTATTGTGATGAAAAGCACATAGAGCATTGTAATGACAAGGTCATGTAGCATTTTGCTGACAAAGGCATGGAGCATTGTGATGACTGGTGTCA
Source organism: Mesoplodon bidens (assembly GCF_964165515.1). Taxonomy (NCBI): domain Eukaryota; kingdom Metazoa; phylum Chordata; class Mammalia; order Artiodactyla; family Ziphiidae; genus Mesoplodon; species Mesoplodon bidens. Next base: position 2,029,572 of record NW_027671170.1, read on the forward strand.
TGGAGCACTGTGATGACAAGCATCACGGAGCATTGTGAATACATGGGTCATGGAGCATAGGGATGACAAGGGCATGGATCATTGTGATGACAAGGGTCATGGAGCATTGGGATGAAAAGGGGCATGGAGCATTGTGATTACAGGGGTCTTGGAGCATTGTGATGACAAGTGTCATGGAGACTTGTGATGATAAGGCCGTGGAACATTGTGATGGTGGGTGTCATGGAGCATTGTTTTGAGAGGGGTAATGGAGCATTGTGATGAGAAGGGCATGGAACATTGTGATTACAAGGTTTATGTAGCATTGCGATGAATAATTTGTGGACCGTTGGGATGACAAGGGTCATGCAAGGGTCATAGAGAATTTTTCTTACAAAGGCATGGAGCATTGTGATGACAAGGGTCACGGAGCATTGTGATGAAATGTTCATGGAGCATTGTGGTTACAAAGGTCACAGAGCCTTATGATGACGCGGGCATCGACCACTGTGATGACAAATGTTATGAAGCATTGTGATGCCTGGAGTCACGGAACATTGTGATGACAGGGGTCATGGAGCATTGTGATGACAAGGGCATGGAGCATTGTGATGAGAAGGTCATGGAATATTGTGAAGACATGTGTCAGGGAGCATTGTGATGACATATGTCATGGTCCTTTGAGATGCCAATGGCAGGGAGCATTGTGATGACAAATGTAATGGAGGATTGTGATGACAAATATAATGGAGCATTGTGATGACTAGGGATTGGAGCATTATGATGACAAGGGCCATTGAGAATTTTCATGACAAGGTCATGAAGCATTGTGATGACAAGGTCCTGGAGCATTGTGATGAGAAAACCATGGAGCCTTGTGATGACAAACCTCATGGAGCATACTGATGAAAAGGGGCATGGAGCATTGTGATTACAGGGGTCTTGGAGCACTGTGATGACAAGGCATGGATCATTTTGATGAGAAGGACATGGAACAATCTGATGACATGTGTCATGGAGTTTTGTGATAACAAGGGCATGGAGCATTGTGATTACAGGGGTCTTGGAGCATTGTGATGACAAGTGTCTTGGAGACTTGTGATGACAATGCCGTGGAACATTGTGATGGCAGAGGTCATGGATCATTGTTATGATGGGTTAATGGAGCATTGTGATGAGAAAGGAAAGGAGCATTGTGTTTTCAATGTTTATGGAGCATTGTGATGGCAAATTTGTGGACCTTTGTGATAAAAAGCGCGTGGCACATTGTGATGACAAGGGTCATGGAGCATTTTTCTGACAAAGGCATGGAGCATTGTGATGACAAGGGTCACGGAGCATTGTGATGAAAAGTTCATGGAGCACTGTGGTTACAACGGTCGTCACAGATTCTTGTGATGATGCGGGCATGGACCATTGTGATGACAAATGTTATGAAGCATTTTGATGACTGGAGTCATGGAGCAATGTGATGACAGGGGTCATGGAACATTGTGATGACAAGGGCATGCAGCATTGTGATGATAGCGGCATGGAGCATTGTGATGAGAAGTTCATGGAGTATTTTGAAGAAAGGTGTCAGGGAGCATTGTGATGACATATGTCATGGTCCATTGCGATGACAATGACAGGGAGCATTGTGATGCCAAATGTAATGTAGGATTGTGATGCCAAACATAATGAAGCATTGTGATGACTAGGGCTTGGAACATTATGATGAAAAGGGCCATTGAGAATTTTTATGACAAGTCATGTAGCATTGTGATGACAAGTTCCTGTAGCATTGTGATGAGAATACCATGGAGCCTTGTGATGACAAATCTCATGGAGCATACTGAAGAAAAGGGACATGGACCATTGTTATTACAGGGGTCTTGGAACTTTGTGATGACATGGGCATGGAGCATTGTGAGGTGAAGGCCAAGGAGCATTCTAATGACATACGTCATTGAGCTTTATGATGACAAGGGCATGGAGCATTGTGATGACAATGGTCATGGAGCATTGGGCTGAAAATGTTCTTGGAGTATTGTGATGACAGGGGTCATGGAGCATTGTGATGACAGAGGTCATGGAGAATTTTGATTTCATTTTGGTGACAATAGCCGGAAGCATTATGATGATGGGCATGATGCATTGTGATGACAGGGTTCATGGAGCATTGAGATGAAAAGGGGCATGGAGCACTGTGATTACAGGGGTCTTGGAGCATTGTGATGACAAGTGTCTTGGAGCCTTGTGATGACAATGCCGTGGTACATTGTGATGGCAGGGATCATGGATCATTGTTATGATGGTTTAATGGAGCATTGTGATGAGAAGGGAAAGGATCATTGTGTTTTCAATGTTTATGGAGCATTGTGATGGCAAATTTGTGGACCTTTGTGATAAAAAGCGCGTGGCACATTGTGATGACAAGGGTCATGGAGCATTTTTCTGACAAAGGCATGGAGCATTGTGATGACAAGGGTCACGGAGCATTGTGATGAAAAGTTCATGGAGCACTGTGGTTACAACGGTCGTCACAGATTCTTGTGATGATGCGGGCATGGACCATTGTGATGACAAATGTTATGAAGCATTGTGATGACTGGAGTCACGGAGCAATGTGATGACAGGGGTCATGGAACATTGTGATGACAAGGGCATGCAGCATTGTGATGATAGGGGCATGGAGCATTGTGATGAGAAGTTCATGGAGTATTTTGAAGAAAGGTGTCAGGGAGCATTGTGATGACATATGTCATGGTCCATTGCGATGACAATGACAGGGAGCATTGTGATGCCAAATGTAATGTAGGATTGTGATGCCAAACATAATGAAGCATTGTGATGACTAGGGCTTGGAGCATTATGATGAAAAGGGCCATTGAGAATTTTTATGACAAGTCATGTAGCATTGTGATGACAAGTTCCTGTAGCATTGTGATGAGAATACCATGGAGCCTTGTGATGACAAATCTCATGGAGCATACTGAAGAAAAGGGACATGGACCATTGTTATTACAGGGCTCTTGGAACTTTGTGATGACATGGGCATGGAGCATTGTGAGGTGAAGGCCAAGGAGCATTCTAATGACATACGTCATTGAGCTTTATGATGACAAGGGCATGGAGCATTGTGATGACAATGGTCATGGAGCATTGGGCTGAAAATGTTCATGGAGTATTGTGATGACAGGGGTCATGGAGCATTGTGATGACAGAGGTCATGGAGAATTTTGATTTCATTTTGGTGACAATAGCCGGAAGCATTATGATGATGGGCATGATGCATTGTGATGACAGGGTTCATGGAGCATTGAGATGAAAAGGGGCATGGAGCACTGTGATTACAGGGGTCTTGGAGCATTGTGATGACAAGTGTCTTGGAGCCTTGTGATGACAATGCCGTGGTACATTGTGATGGCAGAGGTCATGGATCATTGTTATGATGGGTTAATGGAGCATTGTGATGAGAAGGGAAAGGATCATTGTGTTTTCAATGTTTATGGAGCATTGTGATGGCAAATTTGTGTACCGTTGTGATAAAAAGCGCGTGGCACATTGTGATGGCAAGTGTAATGGAGCATTTTTCTGACAAAGGCATGGAGCATTGTGATGACAAGGGTCACAGAGCATTGTGATGAAAAGTTCATGGAGCACTGTGGTTACAACGGTCGTCACAGATTCTTGTGATGATGCGGGCATGGACCATTGTGATGACAAATGTTATGAAGCATTGTGATGACTGGAGTCACGGAGCAATGTGATGACAGGCGTCATGGAGCATTGTGATGACAAGGGCATGGAGCATTGTGATGATAGGGGCATGGAGCATTGTGATGAGAAGTTCATGGAGTATTTTGAAGAAAGGTGTCAGGGAGCATTGTGATGACATATGTCATGGTCCATTGCGATGACAATGACAGGGAGCATTGTGATGCCAAATGTAATGTAGGATTGTGATGACAAACATAATGAAGCATTGTGATGACTAGGGCTTGGAGCATTATGATGAAAAGGGCCATTGAGAATTTTTATGACAAGTCATGTAGCATTGTGATGACAAGTTCCTGGAGCATTGTGCTGAGAATACCATGGAGCCTTGTGATGACAAATCTCATGGAGCATACTGAAGAAAACGGACATGGATCATTGTGATTACAAGGGTCTTGGAACTTTGTGATGACATGGGCATGGAGCATTGTGAGGTGAAGGCCAAGGAGCATTCTAATGACATACGTCATTGAGCTGTGATGCCAAGGGAATGGAGCATTGTGATTACAGGGGTCTTTGAACATTGTGATGAAAAGGACATGGATCATTGTGATGAAAATGGCATGGAGCCTTGTAATGACAGGTTTCAAGGATCATACAGACAATAAGTGTCAAGGAGCATTTTGATGACAAGTGTATTGAGCATTGTGATGACAAAGTTCATAGAGCATTGTGATGAGACGACCATGGATAATTGTGATAACGAGAGTCATGGGGCATTGTGATGACAAGAGTTATGAAATATTGTGATCAAAAGGGTTTGTAGCATTGTTATGACAGAGGTCATGGAGCATTTTGATTTCATTTTGTTGACAATAGCATGAAGCATTATGATGATGGGCATGGTGCATTGTGATGATAGGGTTCATGGATCATAGAGATGAAAAGGGGCATGGAGTATTGTGATTACAGGGGTCTTGGAACATTGTGATGAGAACGGTCATGGAGCCTTGTGATGAGAAGACCAGAGATCATCGTGATGGCAGTTGTCATGGAGCATTTTTTTGACAGGTGTAATGGAGCACTGTGATGGCAAGGGCGTGGTGCATTGTGATGACAAGGGCATGGAGCATTGGTCTAATAAGTTTCATGGATTATTGCGATGACATTTGGAATGGCGCTTTGTGATGACAAGCAAATGGTGCATCTTGATGACATGTGTCATGGAGCATTTTGCTGACAAGCACATGGAGCATTCTGATGACAAGGGTCAAAGGGCATTGTGCTGACAAGTTCATGGAGCATTCTGGTTAAAAAGATCACAGAGACTGTTGATGACGAGGGCATGGACCATTGTGATGACAAAGGTCATGAAGAATTGTGATGACTCTAGTCACGTAGCATTGTGATGACAGGGTTCATAGAGCATTGTGAAGAAAGGGCATGAAGCATTTGTCTAATAAGTTTCATGGTTTATTGCGATGACACTTGGAATGGCGCATTGTGATGGCAATGGCATGGAGCATTGTGATGACCAGGTCATGCAGTATTGTGAAGGCAGGTGTCAGGGAGCATTGTGATGACATATGTAATGGCCCATTGTGATGACAATGGCATGGAGCATTGTGATGCCAACTGTCATGGAGGATTCTAATGACGAAGGTAATGGAGCATTGTGATGACAATGGCTTGGAGCATTGTGATGACAAGGGTCAGGGAGCATTGTGCTGACAAGTGCATGGAGAATTGTGATGACAACAGTCATGGAGCATTCTGATGACAATCTTGTGGAGTATTTTGATGACAATGGCATGGAGCATTGTGATGAAAATGGCATGGGACTTTGTGATGAAAAAGTCATGGAGCCTTTTCGTGACAGTGTTCAAGGAGCATTCTGACGACAAGTGTCAGGGAGCATTGTAATGACAAGTGTATTGAGAATTGTGATGACAAAGTTCAAGGAGCATTTTGATGAAAAGGGCATGGAGTATTGTGATGACAGGCATCATGGAGCGTTGTGATGACAAAGGTTATTGAACTTTGTGATCACAAGGGTTTGGAGCATTGTGATGACAGAGGTCATGGATCATTTTGATTTCAGGAGCATGGAGCATTGTGATGACAAGAGCATGAAGCAATCTGATCCCAAGGTTCATGGAGGATTGTGATGACAATAGTAATGGAGTGTTGTGATGAAAAGCGCATAGAGCATTGTAATGACAAGGTCATGTAGCATTTTGCTGACCAAGGCATGGAGCATTGTGATGACAGGTGTCATGGAGCACTGTGATGACAAGCATCACGGAGTATTGTGAATACATGGGTCATGGAGCATTGGGATGACAAGGGCATGGATCATTGTGATGACAAGGGTCATGGAGCATTGGGATGAAAAGGGGCATGGAGCATTGTGATTACAGGGGTCTTGGAGCATTGTGATGACAAGTGTCATGGAGACTTGTGATGATAAGGCCGTGGAACATTGTGATGGCGGGTGTCATGGAGCATTGTTATGAGAGGGGTAATGGAGCATTGTGATGAGAAGGGCATGGAACATTGTGATTACAAGGTTTATGGAGCATTGCGATGAATAATTTGTGGACCGTTGGGATGACAAGGGTCATGCAAGGGTCATAGAGAATTTTTCTTACAAAGGCATGGAGCATTGTGATGACAAGGGTCACGGAGCATTGTGATGAAATGTTCATGGAGCATTGTGGTTACAAAGGTCACAGAGCCTTATGATGACGCGGGCATCGACCACTGTGATGACAAATGTTATGAAGCATTGTGATGCCTGGAGTCAGGGAACATTGTGATGACAGGGGTCATGGAGCATTGTGATGACAAGGGCATGGAGCATTGTGATGAGAAGGTCATGGAATATTGTGAAGACATGTGTCAGGGAGCATTGTGATGACATATGTCATGGTCCTTTGTGATGACAATGGCAGGGAGCATTGTGATGACAAATGTAATGGAGGATTGTGATGACAAATATAATGGAGCATTGTGATGACTAGGGATTGGAGCATTATGATGACAAGGGCCATTGAGAATTTTCATGACAAGGTCGTGAAGCATTGTGATGACAAGGTCCTGGAGCATTGTGATGAGAAAACCATGGAGCCTTGTGATGAAAAACCTCATGGAGCATACTGATGTAAAGGGGCATGGAGCATTGTGATTACAGGGGTCTTGGAGCACTGTGATGACAAGGCATGGATCATTTTGATGAGAAGGACATGGAACATTCTGATGACATGTGTCATGGAGTTTTGTGATAACAAGGGCATGGAGCATTGTGATTACAGGGGTCTTGGAGCATTGTGATGACAAGTGTCTTGGAGACTTGTGATGACAATGCCGTGGAACATTGTGATGGCAGAGGTCATGGATCATTGTTATGATGGGTTAATGGAGCATTGTGATGAGAAAGGAAAGGAGCATTGCGTTTTCAATGTTTATGGAGCATTGTGATGACAAATTTGTGGACCGTTGTGATAAAAAGCGCGTGGCACATTGTGATGACAAGGGTCATGGAGCATTTTTCTGACAAAGGCATGGAGCATTGTGATGACAAGGGTCACGGAGCATTGTGATGAAAAGTTCATGGAGCACTGTGGTTACAACGGTCGTCACAGATTCTTGTGATGATGCGGGCATGGACCATTGTGATGACAAATGTTATGAAGCATTGTGATGACTGGAGTCACGGAGCAATGTGATGACAGGGGTCATGGAGCATTGTGATGACAAGGGCATGCAGCATTGTGATGATAGGGGCATGGAGCATTGTGATGAGAAGTTCATGGAGTATTTTGAAGAAAGGTGTCAGGGAGCATTGTGATGACATATGTCATGGTCCATTGCGATGACAATGACAGGGAGCATTGTGATGCCAAATGTAATGTAGGATTGTGATGCCAAACATAATGAAGCATTGTGATGACTAGGGCTTGGAGCATTATGATGAAAAGGGCCATTGAGAATTTTTATGACAAGTCATGTAGCATTGTGATGACAAGTTCCTGTAGCATTGTGATGAGAATACAATGGAGCCTTGTGATGACAAATCTCATGGAGCATACTGAAGAAAAGGGACATGGACCATTGTTATTACAGGGGTCTTGGAACTTTGTGATGACATGGGCATGGAGCATTGTGAGGTGAAGTCCAAGGAGCATTCTAATGACATACGTCATTGAGCTTTATGATGACAAGGGCATGGAGCATTGTGATGACAATGGTCATGGAGCATTGTGATGACAATGGTGATGGAGCATTGGGCTGAAAATGTTCATGGAGAATTGTGATGACAGGGGTCATGGAGCATTGTGATGACAGAGGTCATGGAGAATTTTGATTTCATTTTGGTGACAATAGCTGGAAGCATTATGATGATGGGCATGATGCATTGTGATGACAGGGTTCATGGAGCATTGAGATGAAAAGGGGCATGGAGCATTGTGATTACAGGGGTCTTGGAGCATTGTGATGACAAGTGTCTTGGAGCCTTGTGATGACAATGCCGTGGTACATTGTGATGGCAGAGGTCATGGATCATTGTTATGATGGGTTAATGGAGCATTGTGATGAGAAGGGAAAGGATCATTGTGTTTTCAATGTTTATGGAGCATTGTGATGGCAAATTTGTGGACCTTTGTGATAAAAAGCGCGTGGCACATTGTGATGAAAAGGGTCATGGAGCATTTTTCTGACAAAGGCATGGAGCATTGTGATGACAAGGGTCACAGAGCATTGTGATGAAAAGTTCATGGAGCACTGTGGTTACAACGGTCGTCACAGATTCTTGTGATGATGCGGGCATGGACCATTGTGATGACAAATGTTATGAAGCATTGTGATGACTGGAGTCACGGAGCAATGTGATGACAGGGGTCATGGAGCATTGTGATGACAAGGGCATGGAGCATTGTGATGATAGGGGCATGGAGCATTGTGATGAGAAGTTCATGGAGTATTTTGAAGAAAGGTGTCAGGGAGCATTGTGATGACATATGTCATGGTCCATTGCGATGACAATGACAGGGAGCATTGTGATGCCAAATGTAATGTAGGATTGTGATGACAAACATAATGAAGCATTGTGATGACTAGGGCTTGGAGCATTATGATGAAAAGGGCCATTGAGAATTTTTATGACAAGTCATGTAGCATTGTGATGACAAGTTCCTGGAGCATTGTGCTGAGAATACCATGGAGCCTTGTGATGACAAATCTCATGGAGCATACTGAAGAAAACGGACATGGACCGTTGTGATTACAAGGGTCTTGGAACTCTGTGATGACATGGGCATGGAGCATTGTGAGGTGAAGGCCAAGGAGCATTCTAATGACATACATCATTGAGCTTTGTGATGACAAGGGAATGGAGCATTGTGATTACAGGGGTCTTGGAACATTGTGATGAAAAGGACATGGATCATTGTGATGAAAATGGCATGGAGCCTTGTAATGACAGGTTTCAAGGATCATACAGACAATAAGTGTCACGGAGCATTTTGATGACAAGTGTATTGAGCATTGTGATGACAAAGTTCATAGAGCATTGTGATGAGACGACCATGGATAATTGTGATAACGAGAGTCATGGGGCATTGTGATGACAAGAGTTATGAAATATTGTGATCACAAGGGTTTGTAGCATTGTTATGACAGAGGTCATGGAGCATTTTGATTTCATTTTGTTGACAATAGCATGAAGCATTATGATGATGGGCATGGTGCATTGTGATGATAGGGTTCATGGATCATAGAGATGAAAAGGGGCATGGATTATTGTGATTACAGGGGTCTTGGAGCATTGTGATGAGAACGGTCATGGAGCCTTGTGATGAGAAGACCATGGATCATCGTGATGGCAGTTGTCATGGAGCATTTTTTTGACAGGTGTAATGGAGCATTGTGATGGCAAGGGCGTGGTGCATTGTGATGAGAAGGCCATGGAGCATTCTGATGACATGTGTCATGGAGTTTTGTAATGACAAGGACATGGAGCAATGTGATGAGAGCGTTCATGGAGCATCGTGATGACAATGACATGGAGCATTGTGATGCCAAGTGTCATGGATCTTTGTGATGACAAATGTCATGGAGCATTTTGATGACAAGGGTGTTGTGCATTGTGATGACAAGGGCCTAGAGCATTTTGATGACAGGGTCATGGAGCAATTTGATGAAAAGCGTCATGGAGCATTTTGATGACAGGGGTCATGGAACATTGTGATGTCAGGGGTCATCGAACATTGTGATGAAAATGCACGTAGCATGTTGAAGACAGGAGTCATGGAACATTGCGATGCCAGGTGTGAGGGAGTATTGTGACGAATTGTGATGTAACATTGTGATATCAGTGTTGAGAGAGCATTTTGATGATAATTGCATGGAGCACTGTGATGACAAGGTTTATGGAGCATTGTGATGACAAGATTTTGGAGCACTGTGATGACAAGCTAATGGTGCATTGTGATGACATAAGTCATGGAGCATTGTGCTGAAAAGCGCATGGAGCATTGTGATGACAAGGGTCAAAGAGCATTGTGATGACAAGTTCATGGAGCATTGTGGTTAAATAGGTCACAGAGACTGTTGATGACGAGGGCATGGACCATTGTGATGACAAAGTTCATGAAGCATTGTGATGACTGGAGTCACGGAGCATTGTGATGACAGTGGTCATGGAGCATTGTGAAAACAAGGGCATGGAGCATTGTGATGACAAGGGCATGGAGCATTGGTCTAATAAGTTTCATGGATTATTGCGATGACATTTGGAATGGCGCTTTGTGATGACAAGCAAATGGTGCATCTTGATGACATGTGTCATGGAGCATTTTGCTGACAAGCACATGGAGCATTCTGATGACAAGGGTCATGGAGCATTGTGCTGAGAAAGGCATAGAGCATTGTGATGACAAGGGTCAAAGGGCATTGTGCTGAAAAGTTCATGGAGCATTGTGGTTAAAAAGTTCACAGAGACTGTTGATGACGAGGGCATGGACCATTGTGATGACAAAGGTCATGAAGAATTGTGATGACTCTAGTCACGTAGCATTGTGATGACAGGGTTCATAGAGCATTGTGAAGAAAGGGCATGAAGCATTTGTCTAATAAGTTTCATGGATAATTGCGATGACACTTGGAATGGCGCATTGTGATGGCAATGGCATGGAGCATTGTGATGACCAGGTCATGCAGTATTGTGAATGCAGGTGTCAGGGAGCATTGTGATGACATATGTAATGGCCCATTGTGATGACAATGGCATGGAGCATTGTGATGCCAAGTGTCATGGAGGATTCTAATGACGAAGGTAATGGAGCATTGTGATGACAATGGCTTGGAGCATTGTGATGACAAGGGTCAGGGAGCATTGTGCTGACAAGTGCATGGAGAATTGTGATGACAACGGTCATGGAGCATTCTGATGACAATCTTGTGGCGTATTTTGATGACAATGGCATGGAGCATTGTGATGAAAATGGCATGGGACTTTGTGATGAAAAAGTCATGGAGCCTTTTCGTGACAGTGTTCAAGGAGCATTCTGACGACAAGTGTCAGGGAGCATTGTAATGACAAGTGTTATGAGAAATGTGATGACAAAGTTCAAGGAGCATTTTGATGAAAAGGGCATGGAGTATTGTGATGACAGGCATCATGGAGCGTTGTGATGACAAAGGTTATTGAACTTTGTGATCACAAGTGTTTGGAGCATTGTGATGACAGAGGTCATGGATCATTTTGATTTCAGGAGCATGGAGCATTGTGATGAAAAGAGCATGAAGCAATCTGATCCCAAGGTTCATGGAGGATTGTGATGACAATAGTAATGGAGTGTTGTGATGAAAAGCGCATAGAGCATTGTAATGACAAGGTCATGTAGCATTTTGCTGACCAAGGCATGGAGCATTGTGATGACTGGTGTTATGGAGCACTGTGATGACAAGCATCACGGAGCATTGTGAATACATGGGTCATGGAGCATTGGGATGACAAGGGCATGGATCATTGTGATGACAAGGGTCATGGAGCATTGCGATGAAAAGGGGCATGGAGCATTGTGATTACAGGGGTCTTGGAGCATTGTGATGACAAGTGTCATGGAGACTTGTGATGATAAGGCCGTGGAACATTGTGATGGCGGGTGTCATGGAGCATTGTTATGAGAGGGGTAATGGAGCATTGTGATGAGAAGGGCATGGAACATTGTGATTACAAGGTTTATGGAGCATTGCGATGAATAATTTGTGGACCGTTGGGATGACAAGGGTCATGCAAGGGTCATAGAGAATTTTTCTTACAAAGGCATGGAGCATTGTGATGACAAAGGTCACGGAGCATTGTGATGTAATGTTCATGGAGCATTGTGATTACAAAGGTCACAGAGCCTTATGATGACGCGGGCATCGACCACTGTGATGACCAATGTTATGAAGCATTGTGATGCCTGGAGTCACAGAACATTGTGATTACAGAGGTCATGGAGAATTTTGATTTCATTGTGGTGACAATCGCCGGAAGCATTATGATGATTGGCAAGATGCATTGTGATGACAGGGTTCATGGAGCATTGAGATGAAAAGGGGCATGGAGCATTGTGATTACAGGGGTCCTGGAGCATTGTGATGACAAGTGTCATGGAGACTTGTGATGATAAGGCCGTGGAACATTGTGATGGTGGGTGTCATGGAGCATTGTTATGAGAGGGGCAATGGAGCATTTTGATGAAAAGGGCATGAAACATTGTGATTACAAGGTTTATGGAGCATTGCTATGAATAATTTGTGGACCGTTGGGATGACAATGGTCATGCAAGGGTCATAGAGAATTTTTCTTACAAAGGCATGGAGCATTGTGATGACAAGGGCATGGAGCATTGTGATGAGAAGGTCATGGAATATTGTGAAGACATGTGTCAGGGAGCATTGTGATGACATATGTCATGGTCCATTGTGATGACAATGGCAGGGAGCATTGTGATGACAAATGTAATGGAGGATTGTGATGACAAATATAAAGGAGCACTGTGATGACTAGGGATTGGAGCATTATGATGACAAGGGCCATTGAGAATCTTCATGACAAGGTCGTGAAGCATTGTGATGACAAGGTCCTGGAGCATTGTGATGAGAAAACCATGGAGCCTTGTGACGAAAAACCTCATGGAGCATACTGATGAAAAGGGGCGTGGTGCATTATGATTACAGGGGTCTTGGAGCACTGTGATGACAAGGCATGGATCATTTTGATGAGAAGGACATGGAACAATCTGATGACATGTGTCATGGAGTTTTGTGACGACAAGGGCATGGAGCATTTTGATTACAGGGGTCTTGGAGCATTGTGATGACAAGTGTCTTGGAGCCTTGTGATGACAATGCCATGGAACATTGTGATGGCAGAGGTCATGGATCATTGTTATGATGGGTTAATGGAGCATTGTGATGAGAAGGGGAAGGAGCATTGTGATTTTAATGTTTATGGAGCATTGTGATGACAAATTTGTGGACCGTTGTGATAAAAAACGCGTGGCACATTGTGATGACAAGGGTCATGGAGCATTTTTCTGACAAAGGCATGGAGCATTGTGATGACAAGGGTCACGGAGCATTGTGATGAAAATGGCATGGAATATTGTGATGACAGGCATTATGGAGAATTGTGATGACAAGTGTTATGGAACATTGTGACCACAAGTGTTTGGAGCATTGTGATGACAGAGGTGATGGATCATTTTGATTTCAAGGATCATGGAGCATTGTGATGACATGGGCATGAAACAATGTGATTCCAAGGTTCATGGAGGATTGTGATGACAATGGTAATGGAGTATTGTGATGACAAGTGCATAGAGCATTGTAATGACAATGTCATGTAGCATTTTGCTGACAATGGCATGGAGCATTGTGATGACAGGTGTCATGGAGCCCTGTGATGACATGCGTCACGGAGCATTATGAATACAGGGGTCATGGAGCATTGGGATGACAAGGACATGGATCATTGTGATGACAAGGGTCATGTAGCATTGGGATGAAAATGTTCATGGAATATTGTGATGACAAGGGACATGGAGTGTTGGGATGACAGGGGTCATGGAGCATTGTAATGACAGGGGTCATGGAGCATGGTGATGAGAAGTTCATTGAACATTGGGCTGAAAATGTTCATGGAGTATTGTGATGACTGGTGTAATGGAGCATTGTGATGACAAGGTACGGGAGCATTGTGATGAGAAGACCATGGAGCTTTGTGATGATATGTCTCATGGAGCATTCTGATTAAAAGGGGCATGGAGCACTGTGATGACAAGGGCATGGAGCATTGGGATGAGAAGGCCATGGAGCCTTGTCATCCCAGGGCTCAAGGAGCATACTTAGGACAAGTGTCAGGGAGCTTTGTGATAACAAGGGTATTGAGCATTGTGGTGACAAAAGTCATGGAGTATTGTGATGAGAAGACCATGGATAATTGTGATGACGAGCGTCTTGGGGCGTTGTGATGATAAGTGTTATGGAACATTTAGATCACAAGGATTTGGAGCATTGTGATGAGAGAGGACATGGAGCATTATGATTTCATTGTGATGACAATAGCATGAAGCATTATGATGGTGGGCATGGTGCATTGTGAAGACAGGGCTCATGGAGCATTGAGATGAAAAGGGGCATGGATCATTGTGTTTACAGGGGTCTTGGGGCATTGTGATGACAGGTGTAATGGAGCATTGTGATGGCAAGGGCATGGAGCACTGTGATGAGAAGGCCAAGGATCATTCTGATGACATGCGTCATGGAGCTTTGTCACGACAACGGCATGCATCAATGTGATGAGAGTGATCATGGAGCACTGTGATGACAATGACATGGAGCATTGTGATGACAAGGGTCATGGATCTTTCGGATGACAATGTCATGGAGCATTTTGATGACAAGGGCGTTGTGCATTGTGATGAGAAGGGCAGGGAGCATTGTGATGACAGGGTCATGGAGCAATTTGATGAAAAGGGTCATGGAACATTTTGATGACAGGGTTTATGGAATATCGTGATGTCAGGGGTCATGGAACTTTTTCATGACAGGTGTTATGGACCATTGTGATGACAGGGGACAGGGTGTATTGTGATGACTAGTGAGGGAACATTTTGATATCAGTGGTGAGAGAGCATTTTGATAAGACGTGCAAGGAGCATTGTGATGACAAGGTTTCTGGAGCATTGTGATGACATGGGTCACGTGGCACTGCACTGACAAGCACATGGAACATTGTGATGACAAAGGTCATGGAGCATTGAGTTGACAAAGGGATGGAGCATTGTGGTAACAACTGTCACGGAGCATTGTGATAAAAAGTTCATGGAGCATTGTGGTGACAATGTTCACAGAGCCTTGCGATTATGAGGGCATGGATCACTGTGATGACACAGGTCATGAAGCCTTGTGATGACTGGAGTCACGGAGCATTGTGAGAACTGGTGTCATGGAGCATTGTGATGACAAGGGCATGGAGCATTGTGATGACAGTGGCATGGAGCATTGGTTTGACAAGTTTCATGGATACTTGTGTTGACATTGGGCATGGCACATTGTGATGACAATGTCATGGAGTATTGTGAAGACAGGTGTCAGGGAGCATTGTGATGACATATTTCATGTTCCATTGTGATGACAATGGCATGGAGCATTGTGATGCCAAGTGTTTTGGAGGATTGTGATGACAAAGGTAATTGGGCATTGTGATGACAAGGGCTTGGAAAATTGTGATGACAAGTGTCATGGAGCATTTTGATGACAACGGCCATTGAGAATTTTGATGAAAAGGTCGTGAAGCATTGTGATGACAGAGGCATGGAGCTTGCTATGACAGGGGTCATGGGGCATTGCGATGATATGTGCATGGAGAATTTTGATGGCAAAACATGTAACATTGTGAAGAGAACTGTCATGGAGCATTGTGAAGACAAGGACGTGAGAAATGTGATGACAAGGGAGATGGAGCATTGTGATGACCAGGGCATGGAGCATTGTGATGGCAAGACCGTGGAGCCTTTTGATGAGTAGACCATGGATAATTGAGATGACGAGCGTCATGGAGCACTGTAATGACAAGGGATATGGAGCACTGTGATGTCAGGGGACATGGAGCATTTTGATGAAAAGCGTCATGGATCATTTTGATGACGGGTTATGGAACATTGTGATGTCATAGGTCATCAAACACTGTGATGATAAGTGCATGTAGCATTGTGATGAAAGGAGTCATGGAACATTGTGATGACAGAGGTGAGGGAGTATTGAGATGAACAGTGATGTAACATTGTGATATCAGTGGTGAGAGAGCATATTGATGAGAAGTGCATGGAGCATTGTGATGACAAGATTGTGGAGCACTGTGATGACAAGCGCATGGTGCATTGTGATGACGTGTCATGGATCATTGGGCTGACAAGTGCATGGAGCATTGTGATGACAACGGTCATGGAGCATTGTGCTGAGAAAGGCATAGAGCATTGTGATGACAAGGGCCAAAGTGCATTGTGATGAAAATTTCATGGAGAATTGAGGATAAAGATGTCACAGAGACTGTTGATGATGAGGGCATTCAACATTTTGATGACAAAGTTCATGAAGAATTGTGATGACTGGAGTAACGGAGCATTTTGATAACAAGGCCATGAGCATTGTGATTACAAGGGCATGGATCATTGGTCTTATAAATTTCATGGATTATTGCAATGTAAGTTGGAATGGCGCATTTTGATGACAAGGCATGGAGCATTGTGAAGACCATGTCATGCTGTATTGTGAAGACAGGTGTCAGGGAGCATTGTGATGACATATGTAATGGCCCATTGTGATGACAATGGCATGGAACATTGTGATGCCAAGTGTCATGGAGGATTTTGATGACACAGGTAATGAAGCTTTGTGATGGCAATGGCTTGGAGCATTGTGATGACAAGGGTCAGGGAGCATTGTGCTGGCAAGTGCATGGAGAATTGTGATGACACGGGTCATGGAGCATTTTGATGACAAAATTGTGGAGTATTTTGATGACAATGGCATGGAGCATTGTGATGAAAATGGCATGGGGCTTTGTGATGAAAAATGCATGGAGCCTTTTAGTGACAGGGTTCAAGGAGAATTCTGAGGACAAGAGTCAGGGAGCATTGTGATGACAAGTGTTATGGAACATTGTGATCACAAATTTTGGAGCATTTTGATGACAGAGTCATGGATCATTTTGATTTCAAGGAGCATGGAGCATTGTGATGACAATGGCATGAAGCAATATGATTCCAAGGTTCATGGAGGATAGTGATGACAATGGTAATGCAGTTTTGTGATGACAAGCGCATAGAACATTGTAATGACAAGGTCATGTAGCATTTTGCTGACAAAGGCATGGAGCATTGTGATGACAGGTGTCATGGATCACTTTGGTGACATGCGTCACTGAGCATTGTAAATACAGGTTTCATGGAGCATTGGGATGACAAGGGCATTGATCATGGTGATGATAAGCGTCATGGAGCATTGGGCTTAAAATGTTCATGTAGAATAGTGATGACAGGGATCATGGAGCATTGTGATGTGTAGGGAATTGAGCATTGTGATGACAAGAGTCCTGTATCACTGTGTTGTCAGCGGTCATGGTGTGTTGTGATGACAATGGTCATGGAGCATTGTGATGATATTGGTCATGGAGCATTGTGATGAGAAGGTCATGGAGCATTGGGCTGAAAATATTCATGGATTATTGTGATTACAGGGGTCATGGAACATTGTGATGACAAGGAAATGTAGCATTGTGAATAGAAGACCATGGAGACTTGTGATGACAAGTCTCATGGAGCATTCTGATGAAAAGGGGCATGGGGCATTGTGATTACAGGAGACTTGGAACATTGTTATGACAAGGACATCGAGCATTGTGAGGAGGCCATGGAGTATTCTGATGACATGCGTCATGGAGCTTTGTGATGACAAGTGCATGGAGCACTGCGATTACAGGTGTCTTGGAGAATTGTGATGAAAAGGGCATGGTGCCTTGTCATGATAGGGTTCAAGGAGCATACTGACGACAAGTGTCAGGGAGCATTGTATGACAAGTGTATAGAGCATTGTGATGACAAGGGTTATGGAGCATAGTGATGAGAAGATCATGGATAATTGTGATGATGGGCGTCATGGGGTGTTGTGATGATAAGGGTTATGGAACATTGTGATCAAAAGTGTTTGGAGCATTGTGATGACAGAGGTCATCGAGCATTTTGATTTCATTGTGATGACAATAGCCTGAAGCATTATGATGATGGGCATGGTGCATTGTGTTGAAAGGGTTCATGGAGCATTGAGATGAAAAGGGGCATGGAGCATTGTGATTACAAGGGACTTGGAGCATTGTGATGAGAAGGGCAAGGAGCATTGGTCTGAAATGTGTCATGGATTATTGTGATGAGAGTGTGCATGGAGCATTGTGATGACAAGGGCACAGAACACTGTGATACATGAGTCAATGAGGTTTGTAATGACAAGGACATGGAGCATTG
This sequence comes from Mesoplodon bidens, assembly GCF_964165515.1. NCBI lineage: Eukaryota > Metazoa > Chordata > Mammalia > Artiodactyla > Ziphiidae > Mesoplodon > Mesoplodon bidens. The sequence goes on from NW_027671170.1 coordinate 2,047,826, forward strand.
TGATGAGAAGGGCATGGAGCATTGTGATGACAAGTGTCATGGAGCTTTGTGATGACAAAGGTCATGGAGCATTTTGATGACAATGGTGTGGTGCATTGGGATGAGAAGGGCAGGGAGTATTTTGGTGACAAGGTTATGCAGGAATTTGATGAAAAGTGTAATGGAACATTTTGAAGACAGGGGTTATAGATCATTGTGATGTCAGGGGTCATGGAGCTTTGGGATGAAAATGATCATGGAGCATTTTGATGACAGGGGTTATGGAGCATTGTGATGTCAGGGGTCATGGAACATTGTGATTATAAGGGGATGTAGAATTGTGATGACTGGGGTCATGGAATATTGTGATTACAGGGTGAGGGAATATTGTGACGACTAGTGATGTAACACTGTGATATCTCTTGTGAGAGAGCATTTTGATGAGAAATGCATGGAGCATTGTGATTACAAGGTTTATGGAGCATTGCAATGAAAATTTGTGGACCGTTGTGAGGAAAAGTGCGCGGCACATTTTGATGACAAGGGACATTGAATATTTTTCTGCCAAAGGCATGGAGCATTGTGATGACAATGCTCATGGAGCATTGTGATGAAAAGTTCATGGAGCATTGTGGTTCCAAATGTCACAGAGCCTTGTGATGATGCGGGCATGGACCATTGTGATGGCAAACGTTATGCAGCATTGTGATGACTGGAGTCACGGAGCATTGTGATGACAGGGGTCATGGAGCATTGTGATGACTAGGGCATGGAGCATTGTGATGACAGGGGCATGAAACATTGGTCTGACCAGTTTCATAGAGTATTGTGATGAGAGTGGGCATGGTGCATTGTGATGACAAGGGGATGGAGCATTGTGATGAGAAGGTCATGGAGTATTGTGAAGACAGGTGTCAGGGAGCACTGTGATGACATATGTCATGGTTCATTGTGATGACATTGGCAGGGAGCATCGTGATGCCAAATGTAATGGAGGATTGTGATGACAAATATAATGGAGCATTGTGATGACTAGGGCTTGCAGGATTATGATGAGAATGGCCATTGAGAATTTTTATGACAAGGGCTTGAAGCATTGTGATGACAAGCTCCTGGAGCATTGTGATGAGAAAATCATGGAGCCTCGTAATGACAATCTCATGGAGCATACTGATGAAAAGGGGCATGGAGCACTGTGATTACAGGGGTTTTGGAGCATTGTGATAAGAAGTGTCATGGAGCCTTGTTATGACAAGTCCATGGAACATCGTGATGGCAGGGGTTAAGGAGCACTGTAGTGACAGGGGTAATTGAGCACTGTGATGGCAAGGTAATGGATCATTGTGATGAGAAGGCCATGGAGCATTCTGATGACATGCGTCATGGAGCTTTGTGATGACAAGGGCATGGAGCAGTGTGATTACAGGGGTCTTGGAGCATTGTGATGAAAACGGTATGGAGCCTTGTCACGACAGGGTTCAAGGAGCATACAGACAACAAGTGTCAGGGAGCATTTTGATGACAAGTGTATTGAGCATTGTGATGACAAATGTCATGGAGCATTGTGATGAGAAGACCATGGATAATTGTGATGACGAGCGTCATGGGCATTGTGAGGACAAGTTTTATGGAATATTGGGATCACATGGGTTTGGAGCATTGTTATGACAGCGGACATGGAGCATTTTGATTTCACTGTGATGACAATAGCATGAAGCATTATGATGATGGGCATGCTGCAATTTGATGAGAGGGTTCATGGTTCCTTGGGATGAAAGGGGCATGGAACCCTGTGATTACAGGGGTCTTGGAGCATTGTGATGTCAAGGGCATGGAGCATTGTGATGAGAAGGCCATGGAGCATTCTGATGATATGAGTCATGGAGCTTTGTGATAACAAGGGCATGGAGCATTTTGATTACAGGGGTACTGGAGCATTATCATGCAAACGACATGGATCATTGTGATGAAAAAGTCATGGAGACTTGTCATGACAGGGTTCAAAGAGCATACTGACGACAAGTGTCACGAGCATTTTGATGACATGTGTATTGAGCATTGTGATGACAAAAGTCATGGAGCATTGTGATGAGAAGTGTCATGGAGCCTTGTGATGACAACTCCATGGAACATCGTAATGGCAGGGGTCATGGAGCATTGTGAGGAGAAGGGGTGGAGCATTCTGATGACATGCGTCATGGAGCTTTGTGATGACACGGGCATGGAGCAATGTGATGAGAGCTTTCATGGAGCATTGTGATGACAAAGACATGGAGAATTGTTATGCCAAGTGTCATGGATCTTTGTGTTGAAAAGGACATGGAGCATTTTGATAACAAGGGTGATGTGCATTCTGATGAGAAGGGCAGGGAGCATTGTGATGACAGGGTCATGGAGCAATTTGATGCACAGGGTAATGGAACATTTTGATGACAGGGGTTATGGAACATTGTGATCTCAGGGGTCATGGATCAATTTGATGAAAATGGTCATGGAGCATTTTGATGACAGGGGTTATGGAACATTGTGATGTCAGGGGTCATCGAACATTGTGATAATAATTGCAAGTAGCATTGTGATGACAGGAGTCATGGAACATTGTGATGACAGGGGTGAGGGAGTATTGTGATGAATAGTGATGTAACATTGTGATATCAGTGGTGAGAGAGCATTTTGATGAGAAGTGCATGGAGCTTTGTGATGACAAGGTTTATGGAGCATTGTGATGACAAGTTTGTGGAGCGCTGTGAAGACACGCGCATGGCGCATGGTGATGACATATGTCATGGAGCATTGTGATGAGAAGACCATGGATAATTGTGATGACGGGCGTCATGGTGCATTGTGATGACAAGTGTTATGGAATATTGTGATCACAAGGGTTTGGATCATGGTTATGACAGAGGTCATGGAGCATTTTGATGTCATTGTGATGACAATAGCATGAAGCATTATGATGATGGGTATGGTACGTTGTGATGAGAGGGTTCATGGTTTATTGAGATGAAAAGGGACATGAAGTATTGTGATTTTAGAGGTCTTGGAGCATTGTGATGAGAAGGGTCATGGAGCATTGTGATGAAAAGGCTTTGGAACATCGTGATGTCAGGGGTCATGGAGCATTGTGATGACGGGGTTAATGGAACATTGTGATGGCATGGGCAAGGAGCATTGTGATGAGAAGGCCATGGAACTTTCTGATGATATGTCTCATGGAGCTTTTTGATGACAAGTGCATGGAGCAATGTGATGAGAGTGTTTATGGATCTTTGTGATGACAAAGTCATGGAGAACTTTGATGACAAGGGCGTTGTGCATTTTGATGAGAAGAGCAGGGAGCATTGTGATGACAAGTGCATGAAGCAATGTGATCCCAAGATTCTTGGAGGATTGTGATGACAATGGAAATGCAGTGTTGTGATGACAAGCACATAGAGCATTGTAATGACAAGGTCATGAGGCATTTTGTTGACAAAGGCATGGAGCATTGTGATGATAGGTGTCATGGAGCACTGTGATGACAAGCGTCACGGAGCATTGTGAATACAGGGGTCATGGAGCATTGGGATGATATGTTCATGGATCATTGTGATGACAAGCGTCATGGAGAACTGGGCTGAAAATTTTCATGGAGTATTGTGATGACAGGAGTCATGGACAATTGTGATGACAGAGGTCATGGAGAATTTTGATTTAATTGTGCTGACAATAGCTGGAAGCATTATGATGATGGGCATGATGCATTTTGATGACAGGGTTCATGGAGCATTGAGATTAAAAGGGGCATGGAGCATTGTGATTACAGGGGTCTTGGAGCATTGTGATGACAAGGGAAAGGAGCCTTTTGATGAGAAGGCCATGGGACATTCTGGTGACATGTGTCATGGAGCTTTGTGATGACAAGGGCATGGAGCATTGTGATTACAGCGGTCTTGGAGAATTGTGATGACAAGTGTCATGGAGCCTTATGATGACAAGGCCGTGGAACATTGTGATGGCAGGGGTCATGGAGCATTGTTATGACAGGGATAATGGAGCATTTTGATGAGAATGGTATGGAGCATTTTGATTCCAAAGTTTATTGAGCATTGCGATGACAAATTTGTGGACCGTTGTGACGAAAATTGCGTGACACACTGTGATGACAAGGGTCATGGAGCATTTTTCTGGCAAAGGCATGGAGCATTGTGATGACAAGGGTCACGGAGCATTGTGATGAAAAGTTCATGGAGCATTGTGGTTACAAAGGTCACAGAGTCTTGTGATGATGCGGGCATGGAACATTGTGATGACAAATGTTATGAAGCATTGTGATAACTGGAGTCACGGAGCATTGTGATGACAGGGGTAATGTAGCATTGTGATGAAAAGGGCTTGGAGCACTGTGATGAGAGTGGCATGGAGAATTGGTCTGACAAATTTCATAGATTATTGTGATGACAGTGGTCATGGTGCATTGTGATGACAAGGGCATGGAGCGTTGTGATGAGAAGGTCATGGAGTATTGTGAAGACAGGTGTCACGGAGCATTGTGATGACATATGTCATGGTCCATTGCGATGACAATGGCAGGGAGCATTGTGATGCCAAATGTAATGGAGGATTGTGATGATAAATATAATGGAGCATTGTGATGACAATGGCTTGGAGCATTATGATGACAAGGGTCAGGGAGCATTGTGTTGAAAAGGACATGGAGCATTTTGATAACAAGGGTGATGTGCATTCTGATGAGAAGGGCAGGGAGCATTGTGATGACAGGGTCATGGAGCAATTTGATGCACAGGGTAATGGAACATTTTGATGACAGGGGTTATGGAACATTGTGATCTCAGGGGTCATGGATCAATTTGATGAAAATGGTCATGGAGCATTTTGATGACAGGGGTTATGGAACATTGTGATGTCAGGGGTCATCGAACATTGTGATAATAATTGCAAGTAGCATTGTGATGACAGGAGTCATGGAACATTGTGATGACAGGGGTGAGGGAGTATTGTGATGAATAGTGATGTAACATTGTGATATCAGTGGTGAGAGAGCATTTTGATGAGAAGTGCATGGAGCTTTGTGATGACAAGGTTTATGGAGCATTGTGATGACAAGTTTGTGGAGCGCTGTGAAGACACGCGCATGGCGCATGGTGATGACATATGTCATGGAGCATTGTGATGAGAAGACCATGGATAATTGTGATGACGGGCGTCATGGTGCATTGTGATGACAAGTGTTATGGAATATTGTGATCACAAGGGTTTGGATCATGGTTATGACAGAGGTCATGGAGCATTTTGATGTCATTGTGATGACAATAGCATGAAGCATTATGATGATGGGTATGGTACGTTGTGATGAGAGGGTTCATGGTTTATTGAGATGAAAAGGGACATGAAGTATTGTGATTTTAGAGGTCTTGGAGCATTGTGATGAGAAGGGTCATGGAGCATTGTGATGAAAAGGCTTTGGAACATCGTGATGTCAGGGGTCATGGAGCATTGTGATGACGGGGTTAATGGAACATTGTGATGGCATGGGCAAGGAGCATTGTGATGAGAAGGCCATGGAACTTTCTGATGATATGTCTCATGGAGCTTTTTGATGACAAGGGCATGGAGCAATGTGATGAGAGTGTTTATGGATCTTTGTGATGACAAAGTCATGGAGAACTTTGATGACAAGGGCGTTGTGCATTTTGATGAGAAGAGCAGGGAGCATTGTGATGACAAGTGCATGAAGCAATGTGATCCCAAGATTCTTGGAGGATTGTGATGACAATGGAAATGCAGTGTTGTGATGACAAGCACATAGAGCATTGTAATGACAAGGTCATGAGGCATTTTGTTGACAAAGGCATGGAGCATTGTGATGATAGGTGTCATGGAGCACTGTGATGACAAGCGTCACGGAGCATTGTGAATACAGGGGTCATGGAGCATTGGGATGATATGTTCATGGATCATTGTGATGACAAGCGTCATGGAGAACTGGGCTGAAAATTTTCATGGAGTATTGTGATGACAGGAGTCATGGACAATTGTGATGACAGAGGTCATGGAGAATTTTGATTTAATTGTGCTGACAATAGCTGGAAGCATTATGATGATGGGCATGATGCATTTAGATGACAGGGTTCATGGAGCATTGAGATTAAAAGGGGCATGGAGCATTGTGATTACAGGGGTCTTGGAGCATTGTGATGACAAGGGAAAGGAGCCTTTTGATGAGAAGGCCATGGGACATTCTGGTGACATGTGTCATGGAGCTTTGTGATGACAAGGGCATGGAGCATTGTGATTACAGCGGTCTTGGAGAATTGTGATGACAAGTGTCATGGAGCCTTATGATGACAAGGCCGTGGAACATTGTGATGGCAGGGGTCATGGAGCATTGTTATGACAGGGATAATGGAGCATTTTGATGAGAATGGTATGGAGCATTTTGATTCCAAAGTTTATTGAGCATTGCGATGACAAATTTGTGGACCGTTGTGACGAAAATTGCGTGACACACTGTGATGACAAGGGTCATGGAGCATTTTTCTGGCAAAGGCATGGAGCATTGTGATGACAAGGGTCACGGAGCATTGTGATGAAAAGTTCATGGAGCATTGTGGTTACAAAGGTCACAGAGTCTTGTGATGATGCGGGCATGGAACATTGTGATGACAAATGTTATGAAGCATTGTGATAACTGGAGTCACGGAGCATTGTGATGACAGGGGTAATGTAGCATTGTGATGAAAAGGGCTTGGAGCACTGTGATGAGAGTGGCATGGAGAATTGGTCTGACAAATTTCATAGATTATTGTGATGACAGTGGTCATGGTGCATTGTGATGACAAGGGCATGGAGCGTTGTGATGAGAAGGTCATGGAGTATTGTGAAGACAGGTGTCACGGAGCATTGTGATGACATATGTCATGGTCCATTGCGATGACAATGGCAGGGAGCATTGTGATGCCAAATGTAATGGAGGATTGTGATGATAAATATAATGGAGCATTGTGATGACAATGGCTTGGAGCATTATGATGACAAGGGTCAGGGAGCATTGTGCTGACAAGTGCATGGAGAATTGTGATGACAATGGTCACGGAGCTTTCTGATGACAAGCTTGTGGAGTATTTTGATAACAATAGCATGCAACATTCTGATGAAAACGGCATGGGGCATTGTGATGAAAAACCCATGGAGCCTTTTAGTGACAGGATTCAAGGAGCGTTCTGACGACAATTGTCAGGGAGCATTTTGATGACAAGTGTTTTGAGAATTGTGATGACAAAGGTCATGAAGCATTGTGATGAAAATGGAATGGAGCAATGTGATGACAGGCATCATGGAGTGTTGTGATTACAAGTGTTATGGAACATTGTGATCACAAGGGTTTAGAGCATTGCGATGACAGAAGTCATGGATCATTTTGATTTCAAGGAGCATGGAGCATTGTGATGACAAGGGCATGAAACAATGTGATCCCAAGGTTCATGGAGGATTGTGATGACAATGGTAATGGAGTATTGTGATGACAAGCGCATAGAGCATTGCAATGACAATATCATGTAGCATTTTGCTGACAAAGGCATGGAGCATTGTGACAACAGGTGTCCTGGAACACTGTGATGACAAGCGTCACAGAGCATTATGAATACAGGTGCCATGGAGCATTGGGATGACAAGGGCATGGATCATTTTAATGACAAATGTCATGGAGCATTGGGCTGAAAATGTTCATGGAGTTTTGTGATGACAGGGGTCTTGGAGCACTGTGATGACAGAGGTCATGGAGAATTTTGATTTCATTGTGCTGACAATAGCCGGAAGGTTTATTATGATGGGCATGATGCATTGTGATGACATGGTCCATGGAGCATAGAGATGAAAAGGGGCATGGGGCATTGTGATTACAGGGGTCTTGGAGCATTGTGATGACAAGTGTCATGGAGACTTGTGATGATAAGACCGTGGAACATTGTGATGGCGGGTGTCATGGAGCATTGTTATGAGAGGGGTAATGTAGCACTGTGATGAGAAGGGCATGGAATATTGTGATTACAATGTTTATGGAGCATTGCGATGAATAATTTGTGGACCGTTGGGATGACAAGGGTCATGCAAGGGTCAGAGAATTTTTCTTACAAAGGCATGGAGCATTGTGATGAAAAGGGTCATGGAGCATTGTGATGAAATGTTCATGGAGCATTGTGGTTACAAATGTCACAGAGCCTTATGATGACGCGGGCATCAACCACTGTGATGACAAATGTTATGAATCATTGTAATGCCTGGAGTCACGGAACATTGTGATGACAGTGGTCATGGAGCATTGTGATAACAAGGGCATGTAGCATTGTGATGAGAAGGTCATGGAATATTGTGAAGACGTGTCAGGGAGGATTGTGATGACATATGTCATGGTCCATTGTGATGACAATGGCAGGGAGCATTGCGATGACAAATGTAATGGAGGATTCTGATGACAAATATAATGGAGCATTGTGATGACTAGGGATTGGAGCATTATGATGACAAGGGCCATTGAGAATTTTCATGACAAGGTCGTGAAGCATTGTGAGGACAAGGTCCTGGAGCATTGTAATGAGAAAACCATGGAGCCTTTTGATGACATATCTCATGGAGCATACTGATGAAAATGGGCATGGAGCATAGTGAATACAGGGGCCTTGGAGCACTGTGATGACAAGGCATGGAGAATTTTGATGAGAAGGCCATGGAACATTTTGATGACATGTGTCATGGAGCTTTGTGATGACAAGGGCATGGAGCATTGTGATTACAGGGGTCTTGGAGCATTGTGATGACAAGTGTCTTGGAGCCTTGTGATGACAATGCCGTGGAACATTGTGATGGCAGGGGTCATGGATCATTGTTATGATGGGTTAATGGAGCATTGTGATGAGAAGGGAAAGGAGCATTGTGTTTTCAATGTTTATGGAGCATTGTGATGAGAAATTTGTGGACCGTTGTGATAAAAAGCGTGTGGCACATTTTGATGACAAGTGTCTTGGAGCATTTTTCTGACAAAGGCATGGAGCATTGTGATGACAAGGGTCACGGAGCATTGTGATGAAAAGTTCATGGAGCATTGTGGTTACAAAGGTCACAGAGCCTTGTGATGACGCGGGCATGTACCACTGTGATGACAAATGTTAGGAAGCATTGTGATGAATGGAGTCACGGAGCATTGTGATGACAGGGGTCATGGAGCATTGTGATGACAAGGGCATGGAGCATTGTGATGAGATGTTCATGGAGTATTTTGAAGAAAGGTGTCAGGGAGCATTGTGATTACATATGTCATAGTCAATTGTGATGACAATGGCGGGGAGTATTGTGATGCCCAATGTAATGGAGGATTGTGATGACAAATATAATGGAGCATTGTGATAACTAGGGCTTGGACCATTGTGATGAAAAGAGCCATTGAGAATTTTCATGACAATGTCGTGAAGCATTGTGATGACAAGTTCCTGGAGCATTGTGATAAGAAAACCATGGAGCCTTGTGATGACAAATCTCATGGAGCATACTGAAGAAAAGGGGCATGGACCACTGTGATTACCGAGGTCTGGGAACATTGTGAAGACAAGGGCATGGATCAATGTCAGGAGAAGGCCAAGGAACATTCTAATGACATGCGTCATTGAGCTTTGTGATGACAAGGACATGGAGCATTGTGATTACAGGTGTCTTGTAGCATTGTGATGAAAAGGGCATGGATCATTGTGATGAGAAAGGCATGGAGACTTGTCATGACAGGGTTCAAGGAGCATACAGACAACAAGGGTGAGGGAGCATTTTGATGACAAGTGTATTGAGCACTGTGATGACAAACGTCATGGAGCATTTTGATGAGAAGACCATGGATAATTGTCATGACGCTTGTCAATGGGCATTGTGATGACAAGTGCTATGGAATATTGTGATCACTAGGGTTTGCAGCATTGTTATGACAGAGTTCATGGAGCATTTTGATTTCATTGTGATGACAATAGCATGAAGCACTATGATGATGGGCATGGTGCATTGTGATGACAGGGTTCATGGAACTTTGAGATGAAAAGGGGCATGGAGCATTGTGATTACAGGGTTCTTGGAGCATTGTGATGAGAAGTGTCATGGTGCCCTGTGATGAAAAGCCCCAGAAACATCGTGATGGCATGGTTAATGGAGCATTGTTATAAGAGTTGTAATGGAGCATTGTGATGAGATGTGCAAGGAGCATTGTGATTACAAGTTTTATGGAGCATTGCAATGACAAATTTGCGGACCGTTTTGATGAAAAGTGTGTGGCACATGGTGATGACAAGGGTCATGAAGCATTCTTATGACAAACGCATGGAGCATTGTGATGACAAGTGTCACGGAACACTGTGATGAAAAGTTCATGGAGCATTGTGGTTACAAAGGTCACAAAGCCTTGTGATGACGCGTGCATGGAACATTGTGATGACAAATTTAGTGAAGCATTGTGATGACTGGAGTCACGGAGCATTGTGATGACAGGGGTCATGGAGCATTGTGATGACAATGGCATGGAGCATTGTGATGACAGGGGCATGGAGCATTGTGATGAGAAGTTCATGGAGTATTTTGAAGAAAGGTGTCAGGGAGCATTGTGATGACATATGTCATGGTCCATTGCGATGACAATGGCAGGGAGCATTGTGATGCCAAATGTAATGGAGGATTGTGAGGACAAATATAATGGAGCATTGTGATGACTAGGGCTTGGAGCATTATGATGTGAAGGGCCATTGAAAATTTTCATAACAAGGTCATGAATCATTGTGATGACAATGTCCTGGAGCATTGTGATAAGAAAACCATGGAGCCTTGTGATGACAAATCTCATGGAGCATACTGATGAAAAGGGGAAGAGACCACTGTGGTTACAGAGGTCTTGGAACATTGTGATGACAAGGTCATGGAGCATTGTGAGGAGAAGTCCAAGGAGCATTCTAATGATATGCGTCATAGAACATTGTGATGACAAGGGCATGGAGCATTGTGATTACAGTGATATTGGAGCATTGTGATGAAAAAGGCATGGATCATTGTGATGAAAAATGCATGGAACCTTGTCATGACAGGGTTCAAGGAGCATACAGACAACAAGTGACAGGGAGCATTTTGATGACAAGTGTATTGAGCATTGTGATGGCAAAGGTCATGGAGCATTGTGATGAGCAGACCATGGATAATTGTGATGACGAGTGTCAAGGGGCATTGTGATGACAAGTGTTATGGAATATTGTGATCACAAGGGTTTGGAACATTGTTATGACAGAGTTCATGGAGCATTTTGATTTCTTTGTGATGACAAGAGCATGAAGCATTATGATGACGGGAATGTTGCATTGTGATGACAGGGTTCATGGATCATTGAGATGAAAAGGGGCACGGAGCATTGTGATTACAGTTGTCTTGGAGCATGTGATGAGAAGGGTCATGGAGCCTTGTGATGAAAAGGCCAAGGAACATCGTGATGGCAGTGGTCATGGAGCATTATTATGACATGGGTAATGGAGCATTGTGATGTCAAGGGCATGGAGCATTGTGATGAGAAGGCCATGGAGCATTGTGATGCCAAGGGTCATGGATATTTGTGATGACAAGGTCATGGAGCATTTTGATGACAAGGGCGTTGTGAATTGTGATGAGAAGGGCAGGGAGCATTGTGATGACAAGGTCATGGAGCAATTTGATGAGAAGTGTCATGGAACATTTTGATGAGAGGTGTTATGGAACATTGTGATATCAGGTGTCATGTAGCATTTTGATGAAAAGTGTCATGGAGCATTTTGATGACAGTTGTTATGGAACATTGTGATGTCTGGGGTCATCGAACATTGTGATGATAAGTGCATGTACCATTGTGATGACAGGAGTCATGGAACATTATGATGACAGGGGTGAGGGATTATTGTGACGAACAGTGATGTAACACTGTGATATCAGTGGTGAGAGAGCATTTTGATGAGAAATGCATGGAGCATTGTGATGACAATGTTTATGGAGCATTGTGATGACAAGATTGTGGAGCACTGTAATGACAAGCGCATGGTGCATCTTGATGACATGTGTCATAGAGCATTGTGCTGACAAGCGCATGGAGCATTGTGATGACAAGGGTCATGGAGCATTGTGCTGAGAAAGGCATAGAGCATTGTGATGAAAAGGGTAAAAGGGCATTGTGCTGAAAAGTTCATGGAGCATTGTGGTTAAAAAGTTCACAGAGACTGTTGATGACGAGCGCATGGACCATAGTAATGACAAAGGTCATGAAGATTTGTGATGACTGGAGTCACGTAGCATTGTGAGGATAGGGATCTTAGAGCATTGTGATGAAAGGGCATGAAGCATTGTTCTAATAATTTTCGTGGATTATTGCGATGACAGTTGGAATGGCGCATTGTGATGGCAATGGCATGGAGCATTGTGATGACCAGGTCATGTAGTATTGTGAAGACAGGTGTCAGGGAGCATTGTTATGACATATGTAATGGCCCATTGTGATGACAATGGCATGGAACATTGTGATGCCAAGTGTCATGGAGGATTCTGATGACAAAGGTAATGGAGCATTGCGATGACAATGGCTTGGAGCATTGTGATGCCAAGTGTCATGGAGGATTCTGAGGACAAAGGTAATGGAGCATTGTGATGACAATGGCATGGAGCATTGTGATGAAAATGGCATGGGGCATTGTGATGAAAAACCCATGGAGCCTTTTCCTGACAGTGTTCAAGGAGCATTCAGACGACAAGTGTCAGGGAGCATTGTAATGACAAGTGTATTGAGAATTGTGATGACAAAGTTCATGGAGCATTTTCATGAAAAGGGCATGGAGTATTGTGATGACAGGCATCATGGAGCGTTGTGATGAGAAAGGTTATTGAACTTTGTGATCACAAGAGTTTGGAGCATTGTGATGACATAGGTCATGGATCATTTTGATTTCAGGAGCATGGAGCATTGTGATGACAAGAGCATGAAGCAATGTGATCCCAAAGTTCATGCAGGATTGTGATGACAATAGTAATGGAGCATTGTGATGAAAAGCGCATAGAGCATTTTAATGACAAGGTCATGTAGCATTTTGCTGACAAAGGCATGGGACATTGTGATGACAGGTGTCATGGAGCACTGTGATGACAAGCATCACGGAGCATTGTGAATACATGGGTCATGGAGCATTGGGATGACAAGGGCATGGATCACTGTGATGACAAGTGTCATGGAGCATTGGGATGAAAATGTTCATGGAGTATTGTGAAGACAGGGGTCATGGAGCATTGTGATGACAGAGGTCATGGAGAATTTTGATTTCATTGTGGTGAAAATAGCCGGAAGCATTATGATGATGGGCATGATGCATTGTCATGACAGGGTTCATGGAGCATTGAGATGAAAAGGGGCATGGAGCATTGTGATTACAGGGGTCTTGGAGCATTGTGATGACAAGTGTCATGGAGAATTGTGATGATAAGGCCGTGGAACACTGTGAAGACGGGTGTCATGGAGCATTGTTATGAGAGGTGTAATGGAGCACTGTGATGAGAAGGGCATGGAACATTGTTATTAGAAAGTTTATGGAGCATTGCAATGAATAATTTGTGGACCGTTGGGATGACAAGGGTCATGCAAGGGTCAGAGAATTTTTCTTAAAAGGCATGGAGCATTGTGATGACAAGGGTCACGGAGCATTGTGATGAAATATTCATGGAGCATTGTGGTTACAAAGGTCACAGAGCCTTATGATGACGTGGGCATCGACCACAGTGATGACAAATGTTATGAATCATTGTGATGCCTGGAGTCACGGAACATTGTGATGACAGGGGTCATGGAGCATTGTGATGACAAGGGCATGGCACATTGTAATGAGAAGGTCATGGAATATTGTGAAGACATGTCAGGGAGCATTGTGATGACATATGTCATGGTCCATTGTGATGACAATGGCAGGGAACATTGTGATGACAAATGTAATGGAGGATTGTGATGACAAATATAATGGAGCATTGTGATGACTAGGGATTGGAGCATTATGATGACAAGGGCCATTGAGAATTTTCATGACAAGGTCATGAAGCATTGTGAGGACAATGTCCTGGAGCATTGTGATGAGAAAACGATGGAGCCTTGTGATGACAAATCTCATGGAGCATACTGATGAAAATGGGCATGGAGCATTGTGATTACAGGGGTCTTGGAGCACTGTGATGACAAGGCATGGAGCATTTTGATTAGAAGGCCATGGAACATTCTGATGACATGTGTCATGGAGCCTTGTGATGACAAGGGCATGGAGCATTGTGATTACAGGGGTCTTGGAACATTGTGATGACAAGTATCTTGGAGCCTTGTGATGACAATGCCGTGGAACATTGTGATGGCAGGGGTCATGGATCATTGTTATGATGGGTTAATGGAGCATTGTGATGAGAAGGGAAAGGAGCATTGTGTTTTCAATGTTTTTTTTTTTTTTTTTGATCTTCATTGCTTTATTGAGTACCTAAAAATTACAGATATTAGTTATAGGCCATTAAATAAATAGGTACTTTGTATGATATATTTGTTTGAATATAGTTGGGATACATATTTTCTTTTTTTTTTCTTTTTAATTTTTTTAATTAGTTTCTGCTTTATAACAAAGTGAATCAGTCATACATATACATCTGTTCCCACTTCCCTTCCCTCATGCATCTCCCTCCCTCCCACCCTCCACATCCCACCCCTCCAGGCGGTCACAGAGCATCGAGCTGATCTCCCTGTGCTCTGTGGCTGCTTCCCACTATCTATCTACCTTACGTTTGGTAGTGTATATATGTCCATGCCTCTCTTTCGCTTTGTCAAAGCTTACCCTTCCCCCTCCCCATATCCTCAAGTCCATTCTCAAGTAGGTCTGTGTCTTTATTCCCCTTTTGCCCCTAGGTCCTTCATGACTTTTTTTTTTTTTTTTTAAATTCCGTATATATGTGTTAGCATACGGTATTTGTCTTTCTCTTTCTGACTTACTTCACTCTGTATGACAGACTCTAGGTCTATCCACCTCATTACAAATAGCTCAGTTTCGTTTCTTTTTATGGCTGAGTAATATTCCATTGGATATATGTGCCACATCTTCTTTATCCATTCATCCGATGATGGACACTTAGGTTGTTTCCAGCTCCGGGCTATTGTGAATAGAGCTGCAATGAACATTTTGGTACATGTCTCTTTTGGAATTATGGTTTTCTCAGGGTATATGCCTAGTAGTGGGATTGCTGGGTCATATGGTAGTTCTATATTTAGTTTTTTAAGTTTAAGTTTAAGGAGCATTGTGATGACAAATTTGTGGACCGTTGTGATAAAAAGCGTGTGGCACATTTTGATGACAAGTGTCTTGGAGCATTTTTCTGACAAAGGCATGGAGCATTGTGATGACAAGGGTCACGGAGCATTGTGATGAAAAGTTCATGGAGCATTGTGGTTACAAAGGTCACAGAGCCTTGTGATGACGCGGGCATGTACCACTGTGATGACAAATGTTAGGAAGCATTGTGATGAATGGAGTCACGGAGCATTGTGATGACAGGGGTCATGGAGCATTGTGATGACAAGGGCATGGAGCATTGTGATGACAAGGGCATGGAGCATTGTGATGAGATGTTCATGGAGTATTTTGAAGAAATATGTCAGGGAGCATTGTGATGACATATGTCATGTTCCATTGCGATGACAATGGCAGGGAGTATTGTGATGCCCAATGTAATGGAGGATTGTGATGACAAATATAATGGAGCATTGTGATAACTAGGGCTTGGACCATTATGATGAAAAGAGCCATTGAGAAGTTTCATGACAATGTCGTGAAGCATTGTGATGACAACTTCCTGGAGCATTGTGATAAGAAAACCATGGAGCCTTGTGATGACAAATCTCATGGAGCATACTGAAGAAAAGGGGCATGGACCACTCTGATTACCGGGGTCTGGGAACATTGTGATGACAAGGGCATGGATCAATGTCAGGAGAAGGCCAAGGAACATTCTAATGACATGCGTCATTGAGCTTTGTGATGACAAGGACATGGAGCTTTGTGATTAAGGGGTCTTGGAGCATTGTGATGAAAAGGGCATGGATCATTGTGATGAGAAAGGCATGGAGACTTGTCATGACAGGGTTCAAGGAGCATACAGACAACAAGGGTGAGGGAGCATTTTGATGACAAGTGTATTGAGCACTGTGATGACAAAGGTCATGGAGCATTTTGATGAGAAGATCATGGATAATTGTCATGACGAGTGTCAATGGGCATTGTGATGACAAGTGTTATGGAATATTGTGATCACAAGGGTTTGCAGCATTGTTATGACAGAGTTCATGGAGCATTTTGATTTCATTGTGATGACAATAGCATGAAGCACTATGATGATGGGCATGGTGCATTGTGATGACAGGGTTAATGGTACATTGAGATGAAAAGGGGCATGGAGCATTGTGATTACAGGGTTCTTGGAGCATTGTGATGAGAAGTGTCATGGAGCCTTGTGATGACAAGCCCCAGAAACATCGTGATGGCATGGTTAATGGAGCATTTTTATGAGAGTGGTAATGGAGCATTGTGATGAGAAGTGCAAGGAGCATTGTGATTACATGGTTTATGGAGCATTGCAATGACAAATTTGCGGACCGTACTGATGAAAAATGTGTGGCACATTGTGATGACAAGGGTCATGGAGCATTCTTATGACAAAGGCATGGAGCATTGTGACGACAAGTGTCACAGAACACTGTGATAAAAAGTTCATGGAGCATTGTGGTTACAAAGGTCACAGAGCCTTGTGATGACGCAGGCATGGAACATTGTGATGACAAATTTAGTGAAGCATTGTGATGACTGGAGTCATGGAGCATTGTGATGACAGGGGTCATGGAGAATTGTGATGACAACGGCATGGAGCATTGTGATGACAGGGGCATGGAGCATTGTGATGAGAAGTTCATGGAGTATTTTGAAGAAAGGTGTCATGGAGCATTGTGATGACATATGTCATAGTTCATTGTGATGACAATGGCAGGGAGCATTGTGATGCCAAATGTAATGGAGGATTGTGATGAAAAATATAATGGAGCATTGTGATGACTAGGGCTTGGAGCATTATGATGAGCAGGGCCATTGAGAATTTTCATGACAAAGTCATGCAGCATTGTGATGACAAGGTCGTGGAGCATTGTGATAAGAAAACCATGGAGCCTTGTGATGACAAATCTCATGGAGCATACTGATGAAAAGGGGCATGGACCACTGTGTTTACAGGGGTCTTGGAACATTGTGATAACAAGGGCATGGAACACTGTGAGTAGAAGTTTAAGGAACATTCTAATGATATGCGTCATAGAGCTTTGTGATGACAAGGTCATGGAGCATTGTGATTACAGGGGTCTTGGAGCATTGTGAAGAAAAGGACATGGATCATTGTGATGAAAAAAGCATGGAGCCTTGTCATGAGAGGTTTCAAGGAGCATACAGACAACAAGTGTCATGGGGCATTTTGATGACATGTGTATTGTTCATTGTGATGACAAAGTTCATGGAGCATTTTGATGAGACGACCATGGATAATTGTGATGACGTGTGTCATGTGGCATTGTGATGACAAGTGTTATGGAATATTGTGATCACAAGGGTTTGGAACATTGTTATGACAGAGTTCATGGAACATTTTGATTTCTTTGTGATGACAAGAGCATGAAGCATTATGATGACGGGAATGTTGCATTGTGATGACAGGGTTCATGGATCATTGAGATGAAAAGGGGCACGGAGCATTGTGATTACAGTTGTCTTGGAGCATGTGATGAGAAGGGTCATGGAGCCTTGTGATGAAAAGGCCAAGGAACATCGTGATGGCAGTGGTCATGGAGCATTATTATGACATGGGTAATGGAGCATTGTGATGTCAAGGGCATGGAGCATTGTGATGAGAAGGCCATGGAGCATTGTGATGCCAAGGGTCATGGATATTTGTGATGACAAGGTCATGGAGCATTTTGATGACAAGGGCGTTGTGAATTGTGATGAGAAGGGCAGGGAGCATTGTGATGACAGGGTCATGGAGCAATTTGATGAGAAGTGTCATGGAACATTTTGATGAGAGGTGTTATGGAACATTGTGATATCAGGTGTCATGTAGCATTTTGATGAAAAGTGTCATGGAGCATTTTGATGACAGTTGTTATGGAACATTGTGATGTCTGGGGTCATCGAACATTGTGATGATAAGTGCATGTACCATTGTGATGACAGGAGTCATGGAACATTATGATGACAGGGGTGAGGGATTATTGTGACGAACAGTGATGTAACACTGTGATATCAGTGGTGAGAGAGCATTTTGATGAGAAATGCATGGAGCATTGTGATGACAATGTTTATGGAGCATTGTGATGACAAGATTGTGGAGCACTGTAATGACAAGCGCATGGTGCATCTTGATGACATGTGTCATAGAGCATTGTGCTGACAAGCGCATGGAGCATTGTGATGACAAGGGTCATGGAGCATTGTGCTGAGAAAGGCATAGAGCATTGTGATGAAAAGGGTAAAAGGGCATTGTGCTGAAAAGTTCATGGAGCATTGTGGTTAAAAAGTTCACAGAGACTGTTGATGACGAGCGCATGGACCATAGTGATGACAAAGGTCATGAAGATTTGTGATGACTGGAGTCACGTAGCATTGTGAGGATAGGGATCTTAGAGCATTGTGATGAAAGGGCATGAAGCATTGTTCTAATAATTTTCGTGGATTATTGCGATGACAGTTGGAATGGCGCATTGTGATGGCAATGGCATGGAGCATTGTGATAACCAGGTCATGTAGTATTGTGAAGACAGGTGTCAGGGAGCATTGTTATGACATATGTAATGGCCCATTGTGATGACAATGGCATGGAACATTGTGATGCCAAGTGTCATGGAGGATTCTGATGACAAAGGTAATGGAGCATTGCGATGACAATGGCTTGGAGCATTGTGATGCCAAGTGTCATGGAGGATTCTGAGGACAAAGGTAATGGAGCATTGTGATGACAATGGCATGGAGCATTGTGATGAAAATGGCATGGGACATTGTGATGAAAAACCCATGGAGCCTTTTCCTGACAGTGTTCAAGGAGCATTCAGACGACAAGTGTCAGGGAGCATTGTAATGACAAGTGTATTGAGAATTGTGATGACAAAGTTCATGGAGCATTTTCATGAAAAGGGCATGGAGTATTGTGATGACAGGCATCATGGAGCGTTGTGATGAGAAAGGTTATTGAACTTTGTGATCACAAGAGTTTGGAGCATTGTGATGACATAGGTCATGGATCATTTTGATTTCAGGAGCATGGAGCATTGTGATGACAAGAGCATGAAGCAATGTGATCCCAAAGTTCATGCAGGATTGTGATGACAATAGTAATGGAGCATTGTGATGAAAAGCGCATAGAGCATTTTAATGACAAGGTCATGTAGCATTTTGCTGACAAAGGCATGGGACATTGTGATGACAGGTGTCATGGAGCACTGTGATGACAAGCATCACGGAGCATTGTGAATACATGGGTCATGGAGCATTGGGATGACAAGGGCATGGATCACTGTGATGACAAGTGTCATGGAGCATTGGGATGAAAATGTTCATGGAGTATTGTGAAGACAGGGGTCATGGAGCATTGTGATGACAGAGGTCATGGAGAATTTTGATTTCATTGTGGTGAAAATAGCCGGAAGCATTATGATGATGGGCATGATGCATTGTCATGACAGGGTTCATGGAGCATTGAGATGAAAAGGGGCATGGAGCATTGTGATTACAGGGGTCTTGGAGCATTGTGATGACAAGTGTCATGGAGAATTGTGATGATAAGGCCGTGGAACACTGTGAAGACGGGTGTCATGGAGCATTGTTATGAGAGGTGTAATGGAGCACTGTGATGAGAAGGGCATGGAACATTGTTATTAGAAAGTTTATGGAGCATTGCAATGAATAATTTGTGGACCGTTGGGATGACAAGGGTCATGCAAGGGTCAGAGAATTTTTCTTAAAAGGCATGGAGCATTGTGATGACAAGGGTCACGGAGCATTGTGATGAAATATTCATGGAGCATTGTGGTTACAAAGGTCACAGAGCCTTATGATGACGTGGGCATCGACCACAGTGATAACAAATGTTATGAATCATTGTGATGCCTGGAGTCACGGAACATTGTGATGACAGGGGTCATGGAGCATTGTGATGACAAGGGCATGGCACATTGTAATGAGAAGGTCATGGAATATTGTGAAGACATGTCAGGGAGCATTGTGATGACATATGTCATGGTCCATTGTGATGACAATGGCAGGGAACATTGTGATGACAAATATAATGGAGCATTGTGATGACTAGGGATTGGAGCATTATGATGACAAGGGCCATTGAGAATTTTCATGACAAGGTCATGAAGCATTGTGAGGACAATGTCCTGGAGCATTGTGATGAGAAAACGATGGAGCCTTGTGATGACAAATCTCATGGAGCATACTGATGAAAATGGGCATGGAGCATTGTGATTACAGGGGTCTTGGAGCACTGTGATGACAAGGCATGGAGCATTTTGATTAGAAGGCCATGGAACATTCTGATGACATGTGTCATGGAGCCTTGTGATGACAAGGGCATGGAGCATTGTGATTACAGGGGTCTTGGAACATTGTGATGACAAGTATCTTGGAGCCTTGTGATGACAATGCCGTGGAACATTGTGATGGCAGGGGTCATGGATCATTGTTATGATGGGTTAATGGAGCATTGTGATGAGAAGGGAAAGGAGCATTGTGTTTTCAATGTTTTTTTTTTTTTTTTTTTTGATCTTCATTGCTTTATTGAGTACCTAAAAATTACAGATATTAGTTATAGGCCATTAAATAAATAGGTACTTTGTATGATATATTTGTTTGAATATAGTTGGGATACATATTTTCTTTTTTTTTTCTTTTTAATTTTTTTAATTAGTTTCTGCTTTATAACAAAGTGAATCAGTCATACATATACATCTGTTCCCACTTCCCTTCCCTCATGCATCTCCCTCCCTCCCACCCTCCACATCCCACCCCTCCAGGCGGTCACAGAGCATCGAGCTGATCTCCCTGTGCTCTGTGGCTGCTTCCCACTATCTATCTACCTTACGTTTGGTAGTGTATATATGTCCATGCCTCTCTTTCGCTTTGTCAAAGCTTACCCTTCCCCCTCCCCATATCCTCAAGTCCATTCTCAAGTAGGTCTGTGTCTTTATTCCCCTTTTGCCCCTAGGTCCTTCATGACTTTTTTTTTTTTTTTTTAAATTCCGTATATATGTGTTAGCATACGGTATTTGTCTTTCTCTTTCTGACTTACTTCACTCTGTATGACAGACTCTAGGTCTATCCACCTCATTACAAATAGCTCAGTTTCGTTTCTTTTTATGGCTGAGTAATATTCCATTGGATATATGTGCCACATCTTCTTTATCCATTCATCCGATGATGGACACTTAGGTTGTTTCCAGCTCCGGGCTATTGTGAATAGAGCTGCAATGAACATTTTGGTACATGTCTCTTTTGGAATTATGGTTTTCTCAGGGTATATGCCTAGTAGTGGGATTGCTGGGTCATATGGTAGTTCTATATTTAGTTTTTTAAGTTTAAGTTTAAGGAGCATTGTGATGACAAATTTGTGGACCGTTGTGATAAAAAGCGTGTGGCACATTTTGATGACAAGTGTCTTGGAGCATTTTTCTGACAAAGGCATGGAGCATTGTGATGACAAGGGTCACGGAGCATTGTGATGAAAAGTTCATGGAGCATTGTGGTTACAAAGGTCACAGAGCCTTGTGATGACGCGGGCATGTACCACTGTGATGACAAATGTTAGGAAGCATTGTGATGAATGGAGTCACGGAGCATTGTGATGACAGGGGTCATGGAGCATTGTGATGACAAGGGCATGGAGCATTGTGATGACAAGGGCATGGAGCATTGTGATGAGATGTTCATGGAGTATTTTGAAGAAATATGTCAGGGAGCATTGTGATGACATATGTCATGTTCCATTGCGATGACAATGGCAGGGAGTATTGTGATGCCCAATGTAATGGAGGATTGTGATGACAAATATAATGGAGCATTGTGATAACTAGGGCTTGGACCATTATGATGAAAAGAGCCATTGAGAAGTTTCATGACAATGTCGTGAAGCATTGTGATGACAAGTTCCTGGAGCATTGTGATAAGAAAACCATGGAGCCTTGTGATGACAA
This sequence comes from Mesoplodon bidens, assembly GCF_964165515.1. Lineage (NCBI taxonomy): Eukaryota > Metazoa > Chordata > Mammalia > Artiodactyla > Ziphiidae > Mesoplodon > Mesoplodon bidens. The sequence continues at coordinate 2,070,138 of NW_027671170.1, forward strand.
ATCTCATGGAGCATACTGAAGAAAAGGGGCATGGACCACTCTGATTACCGGGGTCTGGGAACATTGTGATGACAAGGGCATGGATCAATGTCAGGAGAAGGCCAAGGAACATTCTAATGACATGCGTCATTGAGCTTTGTGATGACAAGGACATGGAGCTTTGTGATTAAGGGGTCTTGGAGCATTGTGATGAAAAGGGCATGGATCATTGTGATGAGAAAGGCATGGAGACTTGTCATGACAGGGTTCAAGGAGCATACAGACAACAAGGGTGAGGGAGCATTTTGATGACAAGTGTATTGAGCACTGTGATGACAAAGGTCATGGAGCATTTTGATGAGAAGATCATGGATAATTGTCATGACGAGTGTCAATGGGCATTGTGATGACAAGTGTTATGGAATATTGTGATCACAAGGGTTTGCAGCATTGTTATGACAGAGTTCATGGAGCATTTTGATTTCATTGTGATGACAATAGCATGAAGCACTATGATGATGGGCATGGTGCATTGTGATGACAGGGTTAATGGTACATTGAGATGAAAAGGGGCATGGAGCATTGTGATTACAGGGTTCTTGGAGCATTGTGATGAGAAGTGTCATGGAGCCTTGTGATGACAAGCCCCAGAAACATCGTGATGGCATGGTTAATGGAGCATTTTTATGAGAGTGGTAATGGAGCATTGTGATGAGAAGTGCAAGGAGCATTGTGATTACATGGTTTATGGAGCATTGCAATGACAAATTTGCGGACCGTACTGATGAAAAATGTGTGGCACATTGTGATGACAAGGGTCATGGAGCATTCTTATGACAAAGGCATGGAGCATTGTGACGACAAGTGTCACAGAACACTGTGATAAAAAGTTCATGGAGCATTGTGGTTACAAAGGTCACAGAGCCTTGTGATGACGCAGGCATGGAACATTGTGATGACAAATTTAGTGAAGCATTGTGATGACTGGAGTCATGGAGCATTGTGATGACAGGGGTCATGGAGAATTGTGATGACAACGGCATGGAGCATTGTGATGACAGGGGCATGGAGCATTGTGATGAGAAGTTCATGGAGTATTTTGAAGAAAGGTGTCATGGAGCATTGTGATGACATATGTCATAGTTCATTGTGATGACAATGGCAGGGAGCATTGTGATGCCAAATGTAATGGAGGATTGTGATGAAAAATATAATGGAGCATTGTGATGACTAGGGCTTGGAGCATTATGATGAGCAGGGCCATTGAGAATTTTCATGACAAAGTCATGCAGCATTGTGATGACAAGGTCGTGGAGCATTGTGATAAGAAAACCATGGAGCCTTGTGATGACAAATCTCATGGAGCATACTGATGAAAAGGGGCATGGACCACTGTGTTTACAGGGGTCTTGGAACATTGTGATAACAAGGGCATGGAACACTGTGAGTAGAAGTTTAAGGAACATTCTAATGATATGCGTCATAGAGCTTTGTGATGACAAGGTCATGGAGCATTGTGATTACAGGGGTCTTGGAGCATTGTGAAGAAAAGGACATGGATCATTGTGATGAAAAAAGCATGGAGCCTTGTCATGAGAGGTTTCAAGGAGCATACAGACAACAAGTGTCATGGGGCATTTTGATGACATGTGTATTGTTCATTGTGATGACAAAGTTCATGGAGCATTTTGATGAGACGACCATGGATAATTGTGATGACGTGTGTCATGTGGCATTGTGATGACAAGTGTTATGGAATATTGTGATCACAAGGGTTTGGAACATTGTTATGACAGAGTTCATGGAACATTTTGATTTATTTGTGATGACAAGAGCATGAAGCATTATGATGACGGGAATGTTGCATTGTGATGACAGGGTTCATGGATCATTGAGATGAAAAGGGGCACGGAGCATTGTGATTACAGTTGTCTTGGAGCATGTGATGAGAAGGGTCATGGAGCCTTGTGATGAAAAGGCCAAGGAACATCGTGATGGCAGTGGTCATGGAGCATTATTATGACATGGGTAATGGAGCATTGTGATGTCAAGGGCATGGAGCATTGTGATGAGAAGGCCATGGAGCATTGTGATGCCAAGGGTCATGGATATTTGTGATGACAAGGTCATGGAGCATTTTGATGACAAGGGCGTTGTGAATTGTGATGAGAAGGGCAGGGAGCATTGTGATGACAGGGTCATGGAGCAATTTGATGAGAAGTGTCATGGAACATTTTGATGAGAGGTGTTATGGAACATTGTGATATCAGGTGTCATGTAGCATTTTGATGAAAAGTGTCATGGAGCATTTTGATGACAGTTGTTATGGAACATTGTGATGTCTGGGGTCATCGAACATTGTGATGATAAGTGCATGTACCATTGTGATGACAGGAGTCATGGAACATTATGATGACAGGGGTGAGGGATTATTGTGACGAACAGTGATGTAACACTGTGATATCAGTGGTGAGAGAGCATTTTGATGAGAAATGCATGGAGCATTGTGATGACAATGTTTATGGAGCATTGTGATGACAAGATTGTGGAGCACTGTAATGACAAGCGCATGGTGCATCTTGATGACATGTGTCATAGAGCATTGTGCTGACAAGCGCATGGAGCATTGTGATGACAAGGGTCATGGAGCATTGTGCTGAGAAAGGCATAGAGCATTGTGATGAAAAGGGTAAAAGGGCATTGTGCTGAAAAGTTCATGGAGCATTGTGGTTAAAAAGTTCACAGAGACTGTTGATGACGAGCGCATGGACCATAGTGATGACAAAGGTCATGAAGATTTGTGATGACTGGAGTCACGTAGCATTGTGAGGATAGGGATCTTAGAGCATTGTGATGAAAGGGCATGAAGCATTGTTCTAATAATTTTCGTGGATTATTGCGATGACAGTTGGAATGGCGCATTGTGATGGCAATGGCATGGAGCATTGTGATAACCAGGTCATGTAGTATTGTGAAGACAGGTGTCAGGGAGCATTGTTATGACATATGTAATGGCCCATTGTGATGACAATGGCATGGAACATTGTGATGCCAAGTGTCATGGAGGATTCTGATGACAAAGGTAATGGAGCATTGCGATGACAATGGCTTGGAGCATTGTGATGCCAAGTGTCATGGAGGATTCTGAGGACAAAGGTAATGGAGCATTGTGATGACAATGGCATGGAGCATTGTGATGAAAATGGCATGGGACATTGTGATGAAAAACCCATGGAGCCTTTTCCTGACAGTGTTCAAGGAGCATTCAGACGACAAGTGTCAGGGAGCATTGTAATGACAAGTGTATTGAGAATTGTGATGACAAAGTTCATGGAGCATTTTCATGAAAAGGGCATGGAGTATTGTGATGACAGGCATCATGGAGCGTTGTGATGAGAAAGGTTATTGAACTTTGTGATCACAAGAGTTTGGAGCATTGTGATGACATAGGTCATGGATCATTTTGATTTCAGGAGCATGGAGCATTGTGATGACAAGAGCATGAAGCAATGTGATCCCAAAGTTCATGCAGGATTGTGATGACAATAGTAATGGAGCATTGTGATGAAAAGCGCATAGAGCATTTTAATGACAAGGTCATGTAGCATTTTGCTGACAAAGGCATGGGACATTGTGATGACAGGTGTCATGGAGCACTGTGATGACAAGCATCACGGAGCATTGTGAATACATGGGTCATGGAGCATTGGGATGACAAGGGCATGGATCACTGTGATGACAAGTGTCATGGAGCATTGGGATGAAAATGTTCATGGAGTATTGTGAAGACAGGGGTCATGGAGCATTGTGATGACAGAGGTCATGGAGAATTTTGATTTCATTGTGGTGAAAATAGCCGGAAGCATTATGATGATGGGCATGATGCATTGTCATGACAGGGTTCATGGAGCATTGAGATGAAAAGGGGCATGGAGCATTGTGATTACAGGGGTCTTGGAGCATTGTGATGACAAGTGTCATGGAGAATTGTGATGATAAGGCCGTGGAACACTGTGAAGACGGGTGTCATGGAGCATTGTTATGAGAGGTGTAATGGAGCACTGTGATGAGAAGGGCATGGAACATTGTTATTAGAAAGTTTATGGAGCATTGCAATGAATAATTTGTGGACCGTTGGGATGACAAGGGTCATGCAAGGGTCAGAGAATTTTTCTTAAAAGGCATGGAGCATTGTGATGACAAGGGTCACGGAGCATTGTGATGAAATATTCATGGAGCATTGTGGTTACAAAGGTCACAGAGCCTTATGATGACGTGGGCATCGACCACAGTGATAACAAATGTTATGAATCATTGTGATGCCTGGAGTCACGGAACATTGTGATGACAGGGGTCATGGAGCATTGTGATGACAAGGGCATGGCACATTGTAATGAGAAGGTCATGGAATATTGTGAAGACATGTCAGGGAGCATTGTGATGACATATGTCATGGTCCATTGTGATGACAATGGCAGGGAACATTGTGATGACAAATATAATGGAGCATTGTGATGACTAGGGATTGGAGCATTATGATGACAAGGGCCATTGAGAATTTTCATGACAAGGTCATGAAGCATTGTGAGGACAATGTCCTGGAGCATTGTGATGAGAAAACGATGGAGCCTTGTGATGACAAATCTCATGGAGCATACTGATGAAAATGGGCATGTGGTGCATTGTGATGAAAAGTGCTTGGAGTATTGTGATGACAGGCATCATGGATCGTTGTGATGACAAGTGTTATGGAACAATGTGATTACCAGGGTTTGGAGCATTGTGATGACAGAGGTCATGAATCATTTTGATTTCCAGGAGCATGGAGCATTGTGATGACAAGGGCATGACACAATGTGATCTCAAGATTCATGGAGGATTGTGATGACAATGGTAATGGAGTATTGTGATGACAAGCGCAAAGAGCATAATAATGACAACGTCATGTAGCATTTTGCTGACAAAGGCATGGAGCATTGTGATGACAGGTGTCATGGAGCACTGTGATGACAAGCGTCACGGAGCATTGTGAATACAGGGGTCATGGAACATTGGGATGACAAGGACATGGCTCATTGTGATGACAAATGTCATGGAGCATTGGGCTGAAAGTGTTCATGGAGTATTGTGATGACAGGTGTCTTGGAACATTGTGATGACATGTGTCAGGGAGACTTGTGATGACAAGGCCGTGGAACATTTTGATGGCAGGGGTCATGGAGCATTGTGATGACAGGGGTAATGGAGCATTGTTTTGAGAAGGGCATGGATAATTGTGATGACGAACATCATGGGGCACTGTGATGACAAGTGTTATGGAATATTGTGATCACAACGGTTTGGAGCATTGTTATGACACAGGTCATGGAGCATTTTGATTTAATTGAAATGAAAATAGCATGAAGCATTATGATGGTGGGCATAGTGTATTGTGATGACAGGGTTCATGGGTCATTGAAATGAAAATGGGCATGGTGCATTGTGATTACAGGGGTTTTGGAGCATTGTGATTAGATGGGTCATGTAGCCTTTTGAAGACAATGCCATGGAACATCATTATGGCAGGGGACATGGAGCATTGTTATGACAGAGGTAATGGAGCATTGTGACAGCAAGGGCATGGAGCATTGTGATGAGAAGCCCATGGAGCATTCTGATGACATGTGTCATGGAGCTTTGTGATGACAAGGACATGGAGCAATGTGATGAGAGCGTTCATGGAGCATTGTGATGACAGTGACATGGAGCAATGTGATGCCAAATGTCATGGATCTTTGTGATGACAAAAGTCAAGGAGTATTTTGATGACAAGCACATTGTGCATTGTGAGGAGAAGGACATGGAGCATTGTGATTACAGGATTTATGGAGCATTGCGATGACAAAATTGTGGACCATTGTGATGAAAAGCGCGTGGCACATTGTGATGACAAGTGTCATGGAACATTTTTCTGAAAAAGGCATGGAGCATTGTGATGACAAGGGTCACCGAGCATTGTGATGAAAATTTCATGGACCATTGTGGTTACAAAGGTCACAGATCCTTGTGATGACGCGGGCATGGACGACTGTGATGACAAATGTTATGAAGCATTGTGATGCCTGGAGTCACGGAGCATTGTGATGACAGGGGACATGGAGCATTGTGATGACAAGGGCATGGAGCATTGTGATGTTAGAGGCATGGAGCATTGGACTGACAAGTTTCAAAGATTATTGTGATGACAGTGGACATGGTCCATTGTGATGACAAGAGCATGGATCATTGTGAAGAGATGGTCATGGAGTATTGTGAAGACAGCTGTCAGGGAGCATTGTGATGACATATGTCATGGTCCATTGCGATGACAATGGCAGGGAGTATTGTTATGCCAAATGTAATCGAGCATTGTGATGACTATGGCTCGGATCATTATGATGACAAGGGTCATAGAGAATTTTCATGACAAGGTCTTGAAGCATAGTGATGACAAATTCCTGGGGCATTGTGATAAGAAAACCATGGAGCCTTGTGATGACAAATCTCATGGAGCATACTGAAGAAAAGGGGCATGGACCATTGTGATTACTGGGGTCTTGCAACATTGTGATGACAGGGGCATGGAGCATTGTGAGGAGAATTCCAAGGAGCATTCTAATGACCTGGGTCATTTAGCTTTGTGATGACAAGGCACGGAGCATTGTGATTACAGGGTTCTTGGAGCATTGTGATGAAAAGTGTATGTATCATTGTGATGAAAAAAACATGGAACTTTTTCATTACAGTTCTCAAGGAGCATACAGACAACAAGGGTAACGGAGCATTTTGATGACAAGTGTATTGAGCATTGTGATGACAAAGGTCATGGAGCATTGTGAAGAGAAGTCCATGGATAACTGTGAAGACGAGCATCATGGGGCATTGTGATGACAAGTGTTATGGAATATTCTGATCATAATGGTTTGGAGCATGTTTACGACAGAGGTCATGGAGCATTTTGATTTCATTGTGATGACAATAGCATGAAGCATTATGATGATGGGCATGGTGCATTTTGATGACAGGGTCATGGATCATTGAGATGAAAAGGGGCATGGAGCACTGTGTTTACAGGGGTCTTGGAGCATTGTGATGAGAAGGGTCATGGAGCCTTGTGATGACAAGGCCATGGAGCATTCTGATGGCATGTGTCATGTGTCATGTGTGATGAAAACGGCATGGAGCAATGTGATGAGAGAGTTCATGGAGCATCGTGATGACAATGACATGGAGCATTGTGATGCGAAGGGTCATGGATATTTGTGATGACAGAGGTCATGGAGCATTTTCATGACAAGGGCGTTGTGCATTGTGATGAGAAGGGCAGGGATCATTCTGATGACAGGGTCATGGAGCAATTTGATGAAAAGTGTCATGGAACATTTTGATGACAGTTGTTATAGAACACTGTGATGTCAGGGCTCATGGTGCATTTTGATGAAACGGGTCATGGAGTATTTTGATGACAGTTTTTATGGAACATTGTGATGTCAGTGGTCATCGAACATTGTGATGATAATGCATGTAGCATTGTGATAACAGGTGTCATGGAACATTGTGATGACAGGGGTGAGGGAGTATTGTGATGAATAGTGATGTAACATTGTGATATCAGTTGTGGGAGAGTATTTTGATGAGAAGTGCATGGATCAATGTGATGACAGGAGTTATGGAGCATTGTGATGACAAGATTGTCGAGCACTGTGTTGACAAGCGCATGGTGCACTGTGTTGATATGTGTATTGGAGCATTGTGCTGACAAGTGCATGCAGCATTGTGATGACAATGGTCATGAGCATTGTGCTGAGAAAGGCATAGAGCATTGTGATGACAAGGGTCAAAGAGCATTGTGATGAATAGTTCATGGAGCTTGTGGTTAAAAAGGTAACAGAGACTGTTGATGACGAGGGCATGGACCATTGTGATGACAAAGGTCATGAAGCATTGTGATGACTGGAGTCACGGAATATTGTGATGACAGTGTTCCTGGAGCATTGTGATGACAAGGGCATGGAGCATTGTGATGACAAGGGCATGGATCATTGCTCTTACAGGGGCATGGAGCATTCTTCTAAAAAGTTTCATGGATTATTGTGATTATAGTTGGAATGGTGCATTGTGATGATGAGGGCATGGAGCATTGTGATGACCAGGTCATGCAGTATTGTGAAGACAGGTGTCAGGGAGCATTGTGATGACATATGTAAAGGCCCATTGTGATGACAATGGCAAGGAACATTGTGATGCCAAGTGTCATGGAGGATTCTGATGACAAAGGTAATGGAGTTTGTGATGACAATGGCTTTGGGCATTGTGATTACAAGGGTCAGGGAGCATTGTGCTGACAAGTACATGGAGAATTGTGATGACAAGGATCATGGAGCATTCTGATGACCAGCTTGTGAATTATAGTGATGACAACAGCATGGAGCATTGTGATGAAAATGGCATGGCACATTGTGATGAAAAAGGCATGGAGCCTTTTCGTGACAGTGTTCAAGGAGCATTCTGACGACAAGTGTCAGGGAGCATTGTGATGACAAGTGTATTGAGAATTGTGATGACAAACATCATGGAGCATTGTGATGACAAGGGCATGGAGTATTGTGATGACAGGCATCATGGAGTGTTGTGATGACAAGTGTTGTGGAACGTTGTAATCACAAGGGTTTGGAGCACTGTGATGACAGAAGTCATGGATCATTTTGATTTCAAGGAGCAAGGAGCATTGTGAAGAAAAGGGCATGAAGCAATGTGATCCCAATGTTCATGGAGGATTGTGATGACAATGGTAATGGAGCATTGTGATGACAAGCGCAAAGAGCATAGTAATGACAAGGTCATGTAGCATTTTGCTGACAAAGGCATGGAGCATTGTGATGACAGGTGTCTTTGAGCATTGTGATGACAAGTGTCATGGAGCCATGTGATGACAAGGCCGTGGAACATTGTGATGGCAGGGGTGATGGAGCATTGTTATGAGAGGGGTAATGGAGCATTTCGATGAAGAGGGCATGGATAATTTTGATGTCGAGGGTAATGGGGCACTGTGATGACAAGTGTTATGGAATATTGTGATCACAACGATTTGGAGCATTGTTATTACAGAGACCATGGAGCATTTTGATTTCATTGTGATGACAATAGCATGAAGCATTATGATGATGTGCATGGTACATTGTGATGACAGGTTTCATGGGTCATTGAGATGAAAATGGGCATGGAGCATTGTGATTACAGGGGTATTGGAGCATTGTGAGGAGAAGGGTCATGGAGCCTTGTGATGACAAGGTCATGGAACAACGTGATGGCAGGGATCATGGAACATTGTTATGACAGGTGTAATGGAGCATTGTGATGGCAAGGGAATGGAACATTGTGATGAGAAGGCCATGGTGCATTTTGATTACATGTGTCATGGAGCTTTGTGATGACAAGGGCATGGAGAAATGTGATGAGAGCGTTCATGGAGCATTGTGATGACAATGACATGGAGCACTGTGATGCCAAGGTTCATGGAGCATCTTGATGAAAAGGGCGTTGTGCATTGTGATGAGAAGGGCAGGGAGAATTGTGATGACAGGGTCATGGAGCAATTTGATGAAAAGGGTCATGGAGCATCTTGATGATAGCGTTTATGGAACATTGTGATGTCAGGGGTCATCAAACATTGTGATGATAAGTGCATGTAGCCTTGTGATGACAGGAGTCATGGAACATTGTGATGACGGGTGAGGGAGTATTGTGACGAATAGTGATGTAACATTGTGATATCAGTGGAGACAGAGCATTTTGATGAGAAGTGCATGGAATACTGTGATGACAATGTTTATGGAGCATTGTGATGACAAGATTGTGGAGTACTATGATCACAAGCGCACGGTGCATTGTGATGACTTGTGACATGGAGCATTGTCCTTACAAGCACATGGAGCATTGTGATGAAAAGGGTCATGGAGCACTGTTCTGAGAAAGTCATAGAGCATTGTGATGACAAAGGTCAAAGAGCATTGTGATGAAAGTTCATGGAGCATTGTGGTTAAATAGTCACAGAGACTGTTGATGACGAGGGCATGGACCATTGTGATGACAAAGGTCATTAAACATTGTGATGATTGGAGTAACGGAGCATTGTGATGATAGGGGTCATAGAAAATTCTGATAACAAGGGCATGAAGCATTGTGATGACAAGGGCAAGGAGCATTGGTCTAATAAGTTTCTTGTATTATTGTGATGCATTTGCAATGGCGCATTGTGATGACAAGGGCATGGAGCATTGTGATGACCAGGTCATGCAGTACTGTGAAGACAGTTGTCAGGGAATATTGAAATGACTTATGTAATGGCCAATTGTGATGCCAAGTGTCATGGAGGATTCTGATGACAAATGTAATGGAGCATTGTGATGACAATAGCTTGGCACATTGTGATGACAAGGGTTAGGGAGCATTGTGCTGACAAGTGCATGGAGAATTGTGATAACAAGGGTCATGGAGTATTGTGATGACAAGATTGTGGAGTATTTTGAGGACAATGACATAGAACCTTGTGATGAAAACGGCATGGGACATTGTGATGAAAAAGGCATGGAGCTTTTTCGTGACAAGGTTCAAGGAGCATTCTGACGAAAAGTGTCAGGGAGCATTGTGATGACATGTGTATTGAGAATTGAGATGACAAAGGTCATGGAGCATTGTGATGAAAAGGGCATGGAGTATTGTGATGACAGGCATCACGGAGCATTGTGATGACAAGTGTTATGGGACATTGTTATCTCAAGGGTTTGGAGCATCGTGATGACAGAGGTCATGGATCATTTTGATTTCAAAGAGCATGGAGCACTGTGATGACAAGGACATGAAGCA